>NC_081367.1:42195852-42795852 GCF_030684315.1 Stegostoma tigrinum
GGGTGTGTGTGGGGGGGGGTGTGTGTGGGGGGGGGTGTGTGTGGGGGGCGGTGTGTGTGGGGGGGGGTGTGTGTGGGGGGGGGTGTGTGTGGGGGGGGGTGTGTGTGGGGGGGGGAGTGTGTGGGGGGGGGGAGTGTGTGGGGGGGGGAGTGTGTGGGGGGGGGGAGTGTGTGGGGGGGGGAGTGTGTGGGGGGGGGGAGTGTGTGGGGGGGGGAGTGTGTGGGGGGGGGGAGTGTGTGGGGGGGGGGGAGTGTGTGGGGGGGGGGAGTGTGGGGGGGGGGCAGTGTGTGGGGGGGGGGGAGTGTGTGGGGGGGGGGGAGTGTGTGGGGGGGGGGGAGTGTGTGGGGGGGGGGGAGTGTGTGGGGGGGGGGGAGTGTGTGGGGGGGGGGGAGTGTGTGGGGGGGGGGAGTGTGTGGGGGGGGGGGAGTGTGTGGGGGGGGGGGGGGAGTGAGGAGTGTGTGTGGGGGGGAGGAGTGTGTGTGGGGGGGGAGGAGTGTGTGTGGGGGGGGGGGGGAGTGTGTGTGGGGGGGGAGGAGTGTGTGTGGGGGGGGAAGTGTGTGTGGGGGGGGGAGTGTGTGTGGGGGGGGGAGTGTGTGTGGGGGGGGGAGTGTGTGTGGGGGGGGGGGGAGTGTGTGGGGGGGGGGGGAGTGTGTGGGGGGGGGGAGTGTGTGGGGGGGGGGAGTGTGTGGGGGGGGGGAGTGTGTGGGGGGGGGGGAGTGTGTGGGGGGGGGGGAGTGTGTGGGGGGGGGGGGAGTGTGTGGGGGGGGGGGAGTGTGTGGGGGGGGGGAGTGTGTGGGGGGGGGGGAGAGTGTGGGGGGGGGGAGAGTGTGGGGGGGGGGAGAGTGTGTGGGGGGGGAGTGTGTGGGGGGGGGAGTGTGTGGGGGGGGGGAGTGTGTGGGGGGGGGGAGTGTGTGGGGGGGGGGGAGTGTGTGGGGGGGGGGGAGTGTGTGGGGGGGGGGGAGTGTGTGGGGGGGGGAGTGTGTGGGGGGGGAGCGTGTGGGGGGGGAGCGTGTGTGTGGGGGAGCGTGTGTGTGGGGGGTGGGGGGGGGAGTGTGTGGGGGGTGGGGGGGAGTGTGTGGGGGGTGGGGGGGAGTGGGGGGGGTGGGGGGGGGAGTGTGGGGGGGTTGGGGGGGGGCGTGTGTGGGGGGTGGGGAGTGTGTGGGGGGTGGGGGGGAGTGTGTGGGGGGTGGGGGGGAGTGGGGGGGGTGGGGGGGGGAGTGTGGGGGGGTTGGGGGTGGGGAGTGTGTGGGGGGTGGGAGTGTGTGGGGGGTGGGGAGTGTGTGGGGGGTGGGGAGTGTGGGGGGGGTGGGGAGTGTGGGGGGGGTGGGGAGTGTGGGGGGGGTGGGGAGTGTGTGGGGGGGGAGTGTGTGGGGGGGGAGTGTGTGGGGGGGGGAGTGTGTGGGGGGGGGAGTGTGTGGGGGGGGGGAGTGTGTGGGGGGGGGGAGTGTGTGGGGGGGGGGAGTGTGTGGGGGGGGGGAGTGTGTGGGGGGGGGGAGTGTGTGGGGGGGGGGAGTGTGTGGGGGGGGGGGAGTGTGTGGGGGGGGGGAGTGTGTGGGGGGGGGAGTGTGTGGGGGGGGGAGTGTGTGGGGGGGGTGTGTGGGGGGGGAGTGTGTGGGGGGGGGGAGTGTGTGGGGGGGAGGGTGGGGGGAGTGTGTGGGGGGGGGAGTGTGTGGGGGGGGAGTGTGTGGGGGGGGAGTGTGTGGGGGGGGGAGTGTGTGGGGGGGGGAGTGTGTGGGGGGGGGAGTGTGGGGGGGGGGGAGTGTGTGGGGGGGGGAGTGTGGGGGGGGGGAGTGTGTGGGGGGGGGGGAGTGTGTGGGGGGGGGGGGGGGGAGTGTGTGGGGGGGGGGGAGTGTGTGGGGGGGGGAGTGTGTGGGGGGGGGGAGTGTGTGGGGGGGGGGGAGTGTGTGGGGGGGGGGAGTGTGTGGGGGGGGGGAGTGTGTGGGGGGGGGAGTGTGTGGGGGGGGGGAGTGTGTGGGGGGGAGTGTGTGGGGGGGGGAGTGTGTGGGGGGGGGGAGTGTGTGGGGGGGGGAGTGTGTGGGGGGGGGGAGTGTGTGGGGGGGGGAGTGTGTGGGGGGGGGAGTGTGTGGGGGGGGGGAGTGTGTGGGGGGGGGGGAGTGTGTGGGGGGGGGGAGGAGTGTGTGGGGGGGGGAGAGTGTGTGGGGGGGGGGGAGTGTGTGGGGGGGGGAGTGTGTGGGGGGGGGAGTGTGTGTGGGGGGGGGGGTGTGGGGAGGAGTGTGTGGGGGGGGGAGGAGTGTGTGGGGGGGGGAGGAGTGTGTGGGGGGGGGAGTGTGTGTGGGGGGGGGAGGAGTGTGTGGGGGGGGGGAGTGTGTGTGGGGGGGGGGAGTGTGTGGGGGGGGGGGAGTGTGTGGGGGGGGGGGAGTGTGTGGGGGGGGGGGAGTGTGTGGGGGGGGGGGGAGTGTGTGGGGGGGGGGGGAGTGTGTGGGGGGGGGGGGAGTGTGTGGGGGGGGGGAGTGTGTGGGGGGGGGGAGTGTGTGGGGGGGGGAGTGTGTGGGGGGGGGAGTGTGTGGGGGGGGGGGAGAGTGTGGGGGGGGGAGAGTGTGTGGGGGGGGAGTGTGTGGGGGGGGAGTGTGTGGGGGGGGAGTGTGTGGGGGGGGGGAGTGTGTGGGGGGGGGGAGTGTGTGGGGGGGGGGAGTGTGTGGGGGGGGGAGTGTGTGGGGGGGGAGTGTGTGGGGGGGGGTGTGTGTGGGGGTGGGGGGGGAGTGTGTGGGGGGTGGGGGGGGAGTGTGTGGGGGGTGGGGGGAGTGGGGGGGTGGGGGGGGAGTGTGGGGGGGTTGGGGGGGGGCGTGTGTGGGGGGTGGGGAGTGTGTGGGGGGTGGGGGGAGTGTGTGGGGGGTGGGGGGAGTGGGGGGGTGGGGGGGGGAGTGTGGGGGGGTTGGGGGTGGGGAGTGTGTGGGGGTGGGGAGTGTGTGGGGGGTGGGGAGTGTGTGGGGGGTGGGGAGTGTGGGGGGGTGGGGAGTGTGTGGGGGGGGAGTGTGTGGGGGGGGAGTGTGTGGGGGGGGGAGTGTGTGGGGGGGGAGTGTGTGGGGGGGGGAGTGTGTGGGGGGGGGGGAGTGTGTGGGGGGGGGGAGTGTGTGGGGGGGGAGTGTGTGGGGGGGGGGAGTGTGTGGGGGGGGGGGAGTGTGTGGGGGGGGGGAGTGTGTGGGGGGGGGAGTGTGTGGGGGGGGGGAGTGTGTGGGGGGGGGGAGTGTGTGGGGGGGGGGGAGTGTGTGGGGGGGGGAGTGTGTGGGGGGGGGGTGTGTGTGGGGGGGGGAGTGTGTGGGGGGGGAGTGTGTGGGGGGGGGGAGTGTGTGGGGGGGGGAGTGTGTGGGGGGGGGGGAGTGTGTGGGGAGGGGGAGTGTGTGGGGGGGGGGGAGTGTGTGGGGGGGGGGAGTGTGTGGGGGGGGGAGTGTGTGGGGGGGGGAGTGTGTGGGGGGGGGGAGTGTGTGGGGGGGGGGAGTGTGTGGGGGGGGGGAGTGTGTGGGGGGGGGGAGTGTGTGGGGGGGGGAGTGTGTGGGGGGGGGGAGTGTGTGGGGGGGGGAGTGTGTGGGGGGGGGGAGTGTGTGGGGGGGGGGGAGTGTGTGTGGGGGGGGAGTGTGTGTGGGGGGGGAGTGTGTGGGGGGGGGAGTGTGTGGGGGGGGGAGGAGTGTGTGGGGGGGGGGGGAGTGTGTGGGGGGGGGGAGGAGTGTGTGGGGGGGGGAGGAGTGTGTGGGGGGGGGAGTGTGTGTGGGGGGGGAGTGTGTGTGGGGGGGGAGTGTGTGTGGGGGGGGAGTGTGTGGGGGGGGGAGTGTGTGGGGGGGGGAGTGTGTGGGGGGGGGAGGAGTGTGTGGGGGGGGGGAGGAGTGTGTGGGGGGGGGAGGAGTGTGTGGGGGGGGGGAGTGTGTGTGGGGGGGGGAGGAGTGTGTGGGGGGGGGAGTGTGTGTGGGGGGGTGGGGGAGTGTGTGGGGGGTGGGGAGTGTGTGGGGGGTGGGGAGTGTGTGGGGGGTGGGGAGTGTGTGGGGGGGTGGGGGGGGGAGAAGTGTGTGGGGGGAGGGAAGTGTGTGGGGGGAGGGAAGTGTGTGGGGGGAGGGAAGTGTGTGGGGGGTGGGAAGTGTGTGGGGGGTGGGAGTGTGTGTGGGGTGGGAAGTGTGTGTGGGGTGGGAAGTGTGTGTGGGGTGGGAAGTGTGTGTGGGGTGGGGGGGGGAGAAGTGTGTGGGGGAGGGAAGTGTGTGGGGGGTGGGAAGTGTGTGGGGGGTGGGAAGTGTGTGGGGGGTGGGGGTGGGAAGAAGTGTGTGGGGGGTGGGAAGTGTGTGTGGGGTGGGGGGGGGAGAAGTGTGTGGGGGGTGGGAAGAAGTGTGTGGGGGTGCTTGAATGGAGGTGCAGTCGGAGGTCCCGAGGAGAGGCCTGACCAGACTCACCCAGGTGTCAGTTTTCCGCAGTCTCCCCGCGGCCTGATTCTTGTCTTTGATGATAGCTCGGCCCAGGCCCCCACCGCCGCCCATTCTCTTCTTACCCATGGCCCCACCTCGAGGCGACTCCCACACGTGACCAAACGGCCAGACTGTGCGTCAGGAATCCGATCCCCAGGATCCAGCGGCCCCGACTCGAAGGTTCCGGCGGAGTTCAAAGTGAAAGGCAAAGTCTATCAGAGCAGAGGAATGAGTAATAGCACGCTTTTATTAAAATTTCACACCGTTTTATGTTTAAGTTACTTTATCCCAACCAATTTGTATTGTTTGTATAAATGTGATGAGCGCTATTCTATACCTTTTAAAAATAGTTAATGCATTATTGCATCCACTTCACTAAATTCTGATGTTTTTGATGCTTGAGTGGATCCGAATGTTTGGTGTATTATAGAATCATAGGAATGTAAAGTAGATGGGGATAGAAATATGAGTAGGCGATACAACCTCTGTAGACCACTTGTTCTGTGTCACAATGTACCAAATTTATCCGTCTTAGATTCATATTCTTTGATATGCCAGTTTAAGAAAAAAATCTGTTGATTTCAGTTTTGTAAATGTCAAATAAACCAGCATACACGTTTTAAAGAGAAGAGACTCACGGGGTTTTACTAAGTGTTGGCTGATTTCCCTTTGAATGCCCTTCTCTAAATGTATGGTTGTGTCAGTTTCTTTTGGCTTGTAGTGATTGGGACGAGGTCAACCAGGTGGACCTCAGAATATCAGTTCCATGATAGTGGCTGTGAAGCTAGTTCAGTCAGGGAACCCTGTCTGATAGATATAATTAGGTGTGACAGAGGTTCTGTTCAATCTAGGAGCTGGCTCTGTGCTAAGTGGGTCACTGTAATGTGCTATGCACATGTAAATAAAGGGTGATTTGGTGATGGGCTGTCAGCCTTTGTGGAGTTATTTCAGTTCTGATTTCCACCACAAAAATATATACCTGGCGTGTATCTATTTTATGAAATCCGTTTAGTGTTTATAACATTGCAAACCATCAATGGTGGAACTGCTGGGACAAATGTGAAGGGTCTAATGGTCCCGTGTGTAACTTTGTCACTTATTTTGGTTGTGTTGCCTTCATCACACATTCCTGTTCTGGACAAACTGCACGTAGTAACAAGTGTCTGAGAACAGACAGGTGCTAGCCACAGCATATATGTGTGTGGCTTCTGAATTTGCAAGGATATCTGAGATCCCTGCCCAAAAGGATCATAGCCATCACAGTACAAGGAGACTCTCAAATCCTTGAGGTATTATTCCTCCCATTATGGCATAGCTTAATGTTAGCACGTCACTGAGCGGATCACCATACTCATGCAGAGTTTCAAATAAATTACGAAAGTTTGAAGCACAGAACTTACACTTTTTCAAGAATATTTGTACCTGGCATTGTTAATGAGGTTGTAGGAATGCTCACCGAGCTGATGGGTTTAGTTGCAAATGTTTTGTCACCCTGCTAGGTAACATTGTCAGTGCGCCTCCAGCAAAGCGATGTGGTTCTGTTCCACTTGTTATTTATGTGCCTCAGTTTGTTGGGGTGTTTGGTACCATTCCTGGTTGTGTTTCTCAGTGGTTTGTATACAGGATCTAATTCAGTGTGTTTGTTGATAGAGTTCAGGTTAGAATACCAGGCCTGCAGGAATTCCCTGGCATATCTCTGTTTGGCTTGTGCGATTATGGATGTGTTGTTCCAGTCGAAGTTGTGTCCCTCTTTGTCCGTGTGTAATGAGACAAGTGAGAATTGGTCATGTCTCTTGGTGCCTAATTGGTGTTTGTGTATCCTCATTGTCAGTTTTCTTTCAGTTTGGCCTATATAGTGTTTCTCACAGTCTTTTCATGGTATTTTATATAATATTACAACTTTCAATATACACTGTATATGTGTGGCCATGAGTGCTGTTTCTCACTCATCGCTGTGTTTGTGCACCCCCTGTCTTCCCTGCGTTGGTACACCATCAACAAGGCACAATTGAGAAGTGTAATGGAATACAGTGCACTTGCCTGAATGCAGCAACTTCAGAACACTCAAGGAGGTTGACACCATCCAGGACACAGCTCGACTGATGCCTCATCTGCTACCTTCGACAGTCCCCACCAATTCAGTGTGTCAACAGTGTGCCCATCTACAAGATACACTATTTCATCACGACTGCTCTGACAGCACCTTCCAAGCCTACAGTCTCTGCCACCCAGAAGAACATGCATGGGAAGGCTGCTAATTAGAAATTCCTCTCCAATCACACTTGTTACTATACCACCACTCCTTCATTACTTTTGGGTGAACAGTCTTGAAACTCCTTTCCAACAGCATTGTGCATGCCACTACAACTGAAAAACTTGCAGTGGTTGAAGAATGCAGCTCACCACCACCTTCAGCAGGGTAATTATTTGATTGATTAATTTGTTGGATTTACTGTTGTCACATCTACCGAGATACAGTGAAAAGGTGTTGTTTTGCATGCTATACAAGCAGATGGTACCATATAAAGTGCATCAGGGCAGCAGAACACAGTGTACAGTATTACAGCCATAGAGAAGGTGCAGAGAGAGAGAGAGAGATCAGAATTAGCTTTTGAGAAGTCCATTCAAAAGTCTGATAACAGTGGGTAAGAAGCTGTTCACAAGTGTATTCAAACTTTCATATCTTCTACTCAACGGAAGAGGGGGCAGACAGTAAAACTGGGGTGTGAGGGTCTTTGATTATAGTGGTTCCTTTCCTAAGGAGGTTCCTTTGCTAAGTATAGATGGAGTTAATGGATGGAGGACTGGTTTGCATTTTGGAGTGGGCTATGTTCACGACTCTCTGTAATTTCTTGCATTAATTAATGATGGGCAACAAATGCTGCCTGAGCCACCAACACCTACATCCCATAAAGGAATAAATAAAATTTCTTTGCCGTTTTCTGCGTGGTAAGTTTATTTTGAGCCTTCCCACCTTGGATTTTATTCGAATTAGTCAGGAAGGCCACTTTGTCTCCAGCCCAGATCTTCTCAAACACTTAGACATACTACCCACTCCACACTTTCCGCGCTTGATTTCCTTCCTAAACATCATATATCCTTGAATATTTAGGTCCCAGTCTTTCTGTTTGCCTCTGTAATGGCTACCAAATCCTACATACCTAATTCTACGTTTGCTATCAGTTCTCCTACTTGTTATGAATGCTACTTGCAATCACTACTTTTTAAGCTCTAGCCCCTATCTGCCAGTATACTCTTTTGTTTAGACGCTTTGACTCTTTCTCACAAGCTTTGAACATCTTTTTCCTTATTTTTACCTTGCTTTCCTACCTTGACTTCACTATTTAATTCATCAGAGCTTCCCAAACTTGATTGTTCACCACCAATATTTAGTTTGAAGTTCTGTCTATTGTCCTTGTTATACAATGTGCCACAGCACAGGTCCCATCATGGTTCAGGTGAAGAATGTGTCAATTTAAGGCCTAGGAAACCCCACAATCAGTAGTTACAGCACATCATTTGCCCTGCCATCCTTACCGTATCTTAATTAATTAATTATTACATTAATTTCATTCCTCTTCCCACTACAATCATCCAACAATCCTCACCACCTAAGATTCAAATAAAACATGGCATCATTAGTTTCTTACATACAAAAGTGTTTCAAATATGTTTTTTTCTAGATTTCAGCACTTTGCAGACACTCCCTACCTGCAAGAACAGAAGAAAGGAAAAATGAGGGTAGCACTGATTGTAAAGGATATTAATTTGACAGGATCCTGGCTCAGAATATAATGAAGTAGAAAACCAAAATGAAAAATCATTGGACAGCTTAGTTTATAGCTCTCCCAACAGGAATTATATAATTGTATGGAGCATTAGAAAATAAATATTCGTAGCTTGTAACAAAGGCAATATAATAATTATGGAGGAGATTCATTAATCAAATTGGCAAAGATGCTTGAAAATGTGTTTGTAGAAAGCTTTCAAGACTGTTTCTTGGGAGCAATATGCTGTGGAACCAACTTATGATCAAGCTATTTTACATCTTACATTGTGCACTGATGTAGGATTAATTGGTAATTTCACAGTAAAAGATTCAATGGGAAATTGTAATCATTATACTATTGGCATATAATACAATTATACAAATTTCAAAGTGACTTGCACTAAATACAAATAAAAATCTTAAACAAATCCAACTACATAAGTATGGGAGAGAGCTGCTTAGGGTGGATTGGGACTGTATCAAGCAACTAATTTGCAGCCGTCAACATGTCAGTCATGCTTGACCAGCCCATGCTCACAAGCCTTAGAGAAGTCAGTCTGCCATTACATGTATTCTGCAATTGGACATAATGTATTAAATAGTCTGGACTAAACTAAGAGTTACACTGGAATCCAATCTAATAACATTAGTCAGGCTCACAGTGTGATACATTTGTGTCTGCTAAACCTACATGTATGAACGCAGAGGAACATGTTTTATTTCGTAAGAAGATGTACATGCATTGCACAATCCTCATGAATAAAAAGGGGCCATGGACACTGCCGATTTCTACTGCATTCCTGTTACCACAGGCTGGCCAATCAGAATCTACTGCTTTGTCTGAGAATTAAAACTGACATTTTTGCTATATCCCCTCACAAAATATGACACAACCGATCAGCACCATTCTCTCATGCTGAATAAATTGGTGTCTCTTTTTTCCCAGTCAGTCTGTCAGTTTCTTGTGATTTAGTCCAGATGAGCACAAGATGAAAGTTTCAACTTCTATCTTCCTTTAGCTATTTTAAGAAATTTCTTCACTCAAAGAATTGTGTATCTTTCGAATTCTCTATTCCAGTGAGCTGTAGATGCTCCATCATTGAATATATTGAAGGCTGAGATAGACAGAATTCCGGTCCTAAAGAATCATGGTGAAAAAGTGGACTTGAGCCAATCATATTGAATGGTGAACAGGTTCAAGAGGTTGTGTCATCAGCTCCTGCCCCTTTTTTTAAATTTGCTTATGATTGGCAGTTTTGTATTCTTCTTATCAAATCTTCTACTACCATTGTTTCTCTACAGTTAACCAGCATTAAAAACAAACCAATCCAGTAAAATTAGTCTTACTTTTTCAAAGAAATGCAAGTTGTTTTGTTGAACTGTGTGATGTCCTAATTACTTAAGATTCTGTTACATGTGACTTCTGTAATTTGACAACTCAGAAATATCTTGAATTAATGCCAATGTAATTTCACTGTGGACTGTTGTTGGAGACAAGAAACTAATAATATGATGTTTTTTAGCAAGTGCTGCAATTATTTGGAAAGTTTGCCATTTCTTGACAAAGATGAGAGCTGTCATCTAGCTTCTACAATCATCACCACCCTTGGGAAATTATTTCCTCTTGAGTATTGTAATAATAAAGTCATAAGTCCAACCTTCATAAAATTGTTTATTTATATGTAACTCACTGAGTGCTTTCTTCCCTATGCATTTTCTTTCTGGATTTTAGACGGTATGTTTAAATTTATGAAAATACTTTTACCAAGAAATCCTTTCGAATTAAGATTACAGTATTCAGTCGTATAGGAGAAGGGACAGATTTCAGTGCTGTGTGGAAGCCAGATGGGTACAATACCTGCTAATTACATTGACACTGAATAGATAATTACAGCTGAATAAAACTGTAATGACAGCACAACTGGTTGAAAACAGTAGCAGCTGATTTAAGGCATACAAGAAACCACAGCAGAACAGGAAGAACTAAGCCAATGGACGACCACTTGGGAATATGCTAACCAACCAAGAGCTGAATGTGCACCCAATTAACAAATTCATATCCAGAAGGGAATTGTCATTGAGCTATTTCGAAACCTGCATATTCTGTATATAACCATTGAAAATGACCACTCAACAGCTCACAGTGAAGACAGAAGATACGCATTGTTGACAATGATCCTGTGAATAAAGCAGTCAGATCTTGATCAAACATCACTCTGCCTGATTGATCATCTGAAGAATGATTGTGTGGTTTAATTGCAACTGTTTTTTTTAAAATTTCAGTAAAGGTGTTGGATTTAATATGAGATAACAAAGTGCGAAGCTGGATGAACACAGCAGGCCAAGAGAGCACCTGAGGTGCTGCTTGGCCTGATGTGTTCATCCAACTTCACACTTTGTTATCTTGGATTCTCCAGCATCTGCAGTTCCCATTATTTTGGATTTAATATGAGGTTGTGTGAATTGTAATTATTGGTCTCCCAAATTTAAATTAACAGTAAAAATCACTGACAGTACTGAAACATAAAGAAATCAAATTAATAGCTTGAATTATGGGAATAAACTAATTAATGTAGGAATATTATCTAATAGGTCCAACATCAATTTCAACTATTCCTGCCACTTTTACACTGAATTGTAATCACAGAACAGCAAAAAATAGTTCATCTTAGAGGTAACTGTCGAGTACCCCTCAATTTGTGTTGCATTGTGTCACTCATCAATTCCTAATCAAAACAGGATGCAAAGAATGACTTGCATTTATATAGAACCTTTCACATCCTTTATTTATTACAAAGTGATTCACAACTATCCAGCCAAGAGCAACCAGGAATTAGGCCTAAGCTTGAAAAAGCTGCTATGTGCCGGACAAGAGTGTTCAGAGGAAAACATGTCCTTCGTCTCTCTTGATTGTAGATCCTGAGCCTCCAAGTATTACATTTATACAACACCTTTAACATAATGAACTGTCCTAAGGCACTTCACACACTCATTATAAAATAAAATATGATACTCAAGCACATAAGGGGACATTAGGTCAAATAACCAAGAAGCTGATCAAAGATTCTCGTTAAGGAGAATCTCAAAAGAGGAAATTGAGGTGAGAGAGATGAGAAATATAGGGAGAAAATTTCAGACATTGGGGCCTAAATGATTTATGGCACAACCACTAATCATGGAAATTCAAACTGGAGGCACAAGAGGCCAGAATTAAGAGGACAGACATGTCAGAGAGTTGTGAGGCTGAAGAGAAAGAGAAAGAGGGAGAGAGAGATTTGACCCTAGAGAGATTTGAAAATCTGGATGAAAATTTTAAAATAAAGACATTGTTGGACTGGTGACCAATGTAGATCAGCAAGAATAGGCAAAATAGGCGAATGTGACTTGGTGCAAGTCAAGCAAATTTTGGATGATCTCAAGTATACTGAATTTGGGAGACTCAGCAGCTGTGATTTGGAATAGTTAATCTAAAGGCAACAAAGACATGAACAGGGGTTTCAGCAGCATGTGAGCTGAGCCAGGATGAAGTCAGGCGGTGTTAATGTTTGCCAAAGTATGAGATCAAATGTGACACCTGTTCAATCTCAGATTGCTGCTGGGAGAGGGATGAAATTAATAATCACGAGAAGAACCTCAGCACATAGTTATAATTGGTGTTTGAGCAGCTCGGGTCCACACACAACCTGTTGGGGCCACATACAAAGCAGCCATCAGGATGAAGGTAACATTGGGTGCATATTTTCTCCCTTTGTATAGAGAACTTTATGTCCCAGTGGACTCAGTCTATGTTTGTTCTTAAGACGCTGCAAAAGTGTTGCAGGTGAGCACTATGGAGCAAGTGCAGATTATGAGCCAGACTTGCACCACATAAAGCAACACCAAGACTGCCACACAGCTGATGAGCAGATTCTCAACTGCAATGGAGTGGGACCATCCTTGCCTCATACCCAGTTTCTATTTCACCATGGCTACCCATTCCTTTCAGTTCAGGGGCCTGATCTTCCCACACCAATGCCATCACACTTTCAGTCGAATAAACCTAACAGTGAGAAGACAAAGCTAACAAAGTGTGTAGCTGGATGAACACAGCAGGCCAAGCAGCATCTCCTGAGATGCTGCTTGGCCTGCTGTATTTATCCAGCTACACACTTTGTTATCTTGGATTCTCCAGCATCTGCAGTTCCCATTATCAGTGAGAAGACAAAGGATTGTTTAGCCTATTCCCTAAAGAACATGGCCTCACCCTTGCTATAATTCATTTTAGCTCCCAAAGCTAGTTTGAAGTGGACACAAGTGCCCATCATTTGGAAATCAACATCAGATCTGAGCAGCAGATTTGTACCATTTTCCATGTACAATGGTTGGATCCTGCCACAATGTTTTGCAACACTCCAGTTTGTTCAATTGTGCTGTATGCTGTCAGATGATTTCCTGTGTCAAATCACAAACTTATTTGGCAGAATGCCTCATCACCAGAACTTTCAAACATGTACCAAGATCAAGTTTGGCTGGTGGTGAACAGAGTCCTCCTTTCGGGTCCTTCCTGCACTCTCACCCTGCTCTCAAGATGACTATGGTAGGGAACAGACTATTGTCCAACTCCTTTTGGAATGTGTTTTTGCAGAGCGGGTCTGAAAACAAGTCCAAAGGTTTTTACGAGGTTTATCCCAAACAATTCCAAAACATACAACTCTGTTATTTATGGCTTATTTCTAATGATGCATGCCTCTGTCTCTCTTTTTCTCTCTATCTCTTTCTCCATCATCCAGGGAGCTCCAGCTTTGACTGCTCCACGTTTCCCTTCAGAGGAATATACTTTGACTCTATTTGAATCATCACTTCTCTAAAGGCAAACCATTTTGCTGAAAGATTGAATGGAAAAGCCAAAGGTTACAATAGGACATATTGCTGCAACAAATCCCATAGCATTAATTGAATGCACTGTAAAGAAAGGTCTTGAAACAGCATTACATAAAGCAGGATGAAAAAATTCAAAACTAAGCAAGGGTTCGTTATAAACATCAACTGACAGGATTGAACTCAACCCCCATTCTCAACATCTAAGCAGTTTTTGTCCTGAATTCGGAAATATTACCTGCTGATATTTAAAAATAGCTCTGTCAAAGCGAGGTGATTAGCCCATGCTATGAGCGCATTAACAGTCACATTTTCTAATTTAAAAAAAACATGCTATAAAAATACTTCAATCACAGTGAAGCATTTGAGGTGATCTGCAGCCATGGAAGACTGTGTAAATGTAAATTATGAAATGTTTAATAGAAACTAATGATAATCATGTAATTAGTAGAATTGTCGGCAACAAAATTAGATATTTTAAGGGTGAATTCTCTGAAAAAGAGCAGCTTCATCCATCACATGACCAACATTCTATTTCTGTGAATTATAAGCTGTTTATTTTCATAATCAACATGGATCTTGATCAGATGGGCCAATGGGCCAAGGAGTGGCAGATGGAGTTTAATTTAGATCAATCTGAGGTGCTGCATTTTGGAAAGGCAAATCAGAAGAGGACTTACACACTTAATGGTAAGGTTCTGGGGAGCGTTGCTGAACAAACAGACCTTGGAGGGCTTGAAGGTGGAGTTGTGGGTAGATAGGATAGTGAAGAAGGCATTTGGTATGTTTGCCTTTATTGGTCAGTGCGTTGAGTATAAGAGTTGGGAGGTTATGTTGTGGCAGTGCAGGACATCGGTACAGTCACATTTGAAGTATTGTGTGCTATTCTGGACTCCCTGCTGTAGAAAGATGTTGTGAAACTAGAAAGGGTTCAGAAAAGATTTACAAGGATGTTGCCAGGGTTGGAGGGTTTGAGTTATAGGAAGAGGCTGAATATACTGGGGCTATTTTCCCTGGAGCACAAAGGCTGAGTGGTGACCTTATAGAAGTTTATAAAATCATGAGGGTCATGAACAGGGTACATAGGCAAGATATTTTTCTTAGGGTGGAGGAGTCCAAAACTAGAGGGTATAGGTTTAAGGTCAGAGGGAAAAGATATAAAAGGGACCAAAGGGGCAACATTTTCCAGCAGAAGGTGGTACATGTTTGGAATGAGCTGCCAGAGGAAACTGTACAATTACAACATTTAAAAGGCATCTGGGCTGGGTATATGAGCAGGAAGGGTTTAGAGGAATATGTGCCAAATGCTGGCAGATGGGACTAGATTTATACAAGATGTCTGGTCAGCATAGATGCGTTGGACCGAAGGGTCTGTTTCTGTGCTGTACCTCTCCATCGCTCTCTGAGTTGAATAGAATTTGAAATGTGGTAATGATTTTAACAGTTCATTTTCTAGTATAACCTCTATTACCAGTTCATGTACTCTATTGAAATGTTGTCCTTGATATGCTGAGGGTTTAGATACTTTAAGAAATAAGTATGACTTGATTAGCATCCGAAACGTCAGCTTTCCTGTTCCTAAGATGCTGCTTGGCCTGCTGTGTTCTTCCAGCTCTACACCTTGTTACCTCATTTGAGTTACTCAGCTAATTGCGCTGAATACAAATTGCAGATTATTTTAACTCAACAGCTTTTGACATGCCCATCTTGTCACACCCATTTTCAAATTGCCTGAACACGTTCAACAATCATTTTTGAAGGTTGGGTAAGTCTATAAAGTATAAATAAAGGGTAGAATAGGTGCTGTTATTGTCAATAGGTGGCGCCCTTTCACCGCATCCAAGTATTCAGGAAATAATGGCAAAATCCAAGTTGACCTCGTGATTCCAACTTATGTAAGATGGGCGTGAAATCGAACGATCAATCATTTAACTTCACACATTGATGTTTCTTATTGATTTAAATTTGGCAGCTCCAGACCTTTGTATGAAGTGATGTTTTCAATCAGGAGAAAATGCTGCATTCAGAAATAGTGAAAAAAAATCAATGGAAAAAATAAACGGATTTTAGAATCACAGAATAGTTATAAAGCAGGTGGCCGGTCAGCTCACAATGTCCATACTGCTTCCCGAAGGAACAATTCACCTAGTTCCACACCCCATCTTCTCCCTGTAGGCCGGCTCACTGTTTCACTTCAGATAATAATTCAATTCCCACTTAAATGCCTCAACCGAATCTGGCTCCATTATATTTGCAGGTAATGTATTTCCAGATCCTAACCATTCTCTGCTTGAAAAAGCTTTTCCCCATATCACTATTACTTCTTTTGCTAATAGACCTACATTTGTGGCTGCTTCTGTATCCTATAACCACCGAACAGTTTCCGCATCTCTATGTTGTCCAGGTTCCTTGTGATTTTGAATCGCTCTATCAGATCTGCTCTCAGCCTTCCCTCCTCCAAGGAGAACAGAGCCAACTTTTCCAATCTATCTCCATCACCACTTCACAAAATGGAGGTCAGGATCCTAAGTGCAGTCGTGAGCTGAAATTTTGGTGCTGGAAGCTTCAAGGCAGTGATAGTTAGTGTGGAGTTCCACGCCCTTGCCCCCTCAAACAAGTATTTTCTCCTCTAACACCCAAATCTAAGTGCTCGCTGAAGGCTGATGACAATTTTCAAACCTTGAAATGGATTAATGTTGGGATTTCTTTGGATTATATGACCCAATAAAAAAAATCCACTTGATTTATTCACCACTCTTAGCACATTGTGCCATTTTCAATGGCTTGTGCGCATATACCCCCAGGTCTCTCAGCTGCTGCACCCCATTTAGAATTGAGCCTTTTATATTGCATCTTCTTCTTCCTATCAAAATGAATCATGTCTCACTTCTCTACATTAAATTTCACCTGCCACTTGGCTGCCCATTCAACCAATATTTCTTCAAAGCCCTTTGGAATTCTACACAATCCTCCTCACAGCCCGCTTCCAATTATGGGTGTCGTCTGCTCAGTTCACTATGATATAAGTAATTAATGCATTTCAGGAAGAGCAGAGGTCCAAACATTAACCTTTCAGAGTTCCACTGTAAACCTTCTTTCATACTGAAAAACATCTGCAAACCAAGATAACAAAGTGTGGAGCTGGATGAACACAGCAGGCCAAGCAGCATCTTAGGAATACAGAAGCTGGCGTTTCGGGCCTAGACCCTTCATCAGAAAAGGGGGGTGGGGAGAGGATTCTGAAATAAATAGGGAGAGAGGGGGAGGCGGATGGAAGATGGATAGAGGAGAAGATAGGTGGAGAGGAGAGTATAGGTGGAGAGGTAGGGAGGGGATAGGTCAATCCGGGGGGGGGGGGGGATGAAGGTTAGTAGGTAGGAAATAGAGGTGCGGCTTGAGGTGGGAGGAGGGGATAGGTGAGAGGAAGAACAGGTTTGGCAGGCTGGAATGAGCTGGGCTGGTTTTGGGATGCAGTGGGGGGAGGGCAGATTTTGAAGCTTGTGAAATCCACATTGATACCATTGGGCTGCAGGGTTCCCAAGCAGAATATGAATTGTTGTTCCTGCAACCTTTGGGTGGCGTCATTGTGGCACTGCAGGAGGCCCAGGATGAACATGTCGTCTGAGGAATGGGAGGGGGAGTTGAAATGGTTCATGACTGGGAGGTGCAGTTGTTTACTGCGAACCGAGCATAGGTGTTCTGCAAAGCGGTCCCCAAGCCTCTGCTTTCTGCTCCCTGTCACTTAGAAAATTTTGTGGCCACATCTCCTTTATTCTATGAGCTCTAACTTTGGTCGTAGGTCTGTCACACAACTTAACTGAATGCCTTTTAGAACTTCATGTGCAGCACACCAACAACGTAACCCTTCTGAATACTCATTGTTAACTTCTCAAGAATACAAGCAAGTTGGTTAAATATGATACACCCTTAAGAAATATGGGATGGCTTTTCTTTTGCATATTGGGCCACATGGCTATTAATTTTGCCCTGCGCTATAAATTAGTTTGTGTAAAATTGTAAAAGCACTGGTATTTCTGTAAGAGGTACAATATTATAATGAAGATTGCCATCCAAGTAATTCAATGGAGAGTCAGACTTTGTCTGGAATCTTGCCACTGTTGGGTTGCAACAGAAATAGTCCATTCCAAATCATAATCAACGGCAAAAAATATTGGTTGGTTGGTTGCCAACAAATTTACACAAAGAATTTGATCAATCATTTTATGCAATAATACATCTGAACAATAAAACTAAGACAATTATAAGTGAGAAAGGGATGAGTAGCAAACCAGCCTTTCTGAGTACACCTTCAAGGAATAAATAACTGGCAAGATGTAAGTCGATTATCTATCTGGAGACTGAAAACCAGAGGCGGAATGAAAGTAGAATATCCCATCCCTTCGCTACAACGTTTCATAAACGCAATCAGTGTAATAAATCTGAAATCTCCCAAAGACAGATGATGTGATAGTCTAACTAATGATGGTTACCTTGTCACTCTAGTTTCTCCGCAGGCAACTCATCACGAATTTGAGGCTGGGGATCAGTGGACAAGATTTCTGACTGCAGGTGGCAGCGCAGCCAAGTCGTGGCCTAACATCCTTCAGCAGAGCTCAGTGGAACGGGATCAAGAACAGGGACCTCGATCGACTCATCCCGTGTATGGCTTACGCCAGGCAACAGCGTTTGCAGCTCCAGTCGGGGATCAGCTAGAACAGGCCATTTTGCCGATGCTAAGCGGCACGAAGCCATAGCGACATTCCCCCCTCCCTCCCCCACCCCAATAGGAACTCTGTGCAACCTAGTGTTGGAATCCGAGTTCCTCCCCTTTTCGTTCCGTTTAGGAGCATAACGTTATTGTGAGCAATTCACACGCTGTACTCCCAAATGGACCTACTCCATTCAAATACTTCGATGAACTGAAACATGCCTTTGGTGTTGACAGTGTTGCGAATATTGTTGCACGTTAATCGTGTTAAAACGCCAAGTGCGATTTGCAATTTAAAAAATAGAATGATTGTGTCTTGTTTTGGGGATAAATCAAGTCATAACTTCCTCTGATGTGAGTGTTGCTCCTCCCCGCTTCAGTGACTGGATGGTTCACTCCGGTCTATATTTACATCTCAGCCTGGGACTGTATCAACTTAACATCGAGTCAGTGTTGGAAACATGAGCAGTGCAGGAGACCTGAAGGCAGCCAGTGATCGGAACAGCGAGAGCAAGCCGGCCAGGACACCGTGAGCAATGGACAATGATCGGGACTGGCGCTGATTACCCGATCGTCCCCAGATTTTAACAACCCAAATCTCCCAATACCAGCGATGTTACCTTGGAAGAAAAACAAATTGGATTTGGTCGAGAAGCGGCAGCCGAAACAGCTCGGTTACTCGGTGAGTTTGAACTACAGCAGCCTGACTTCCTTCACCCGTGCGTGTCCGGACCTGGTGACGGAGAGCGCTCTCAATCGAGTCTGCAGCATGTTTAAATCCCGGAGGAGGAAGATCACCATCACTGGGGAAGATCCCACCTATACAGTCTTATACCTCGGCAATGCCACCACCATCCAGTCCAAAGGGGAAGGCTGCGCCGATGTGGCCGTGACCAAAATCTGGTCCAAAAGTGAACAGGGTAAAAACAGCACCAAGATGAAGCTGACCATCAGCTCTCAAGGAATCCGCATGGTCCATGTAGACAGCAAGGCGAAGAGACCGGGCCATCTCTACCTTTTGCATCGGATCACCTACTGCGTGGCGGACCCCAGATCGCCCAGAATCTTCGCCTGGATCTACCGGCACGAACTGAAGCATAAGGCGGTCATGTTGAGATGCCATGCCGTGCTGGTCTCCAAAGCCGAGAAGGCGAAGGCGATGGCCCTGCTCCTGTACCAGACCTCCAGTAACGCCCTGGCCGAGTTTAAGAGACTCAAGAGGAGGGACGATGCCAGGCACCAGCAGCAGAAACTGATCGGCGAGCAGACCATCCCCCTGGTGCCCCTCAGGAAGCTGATGAACGGCCAGTGCAGCTACAAGCCCCCGGTGGAAAGGAGCCGGAGTGCCCCGAAGCTGGGCTCCATCACTGAGGACCTGGTGGGAGAGCAGCTGGAAGAGAAAGCTGAACTGGAGCTGAGTCTGGAGTACGAGGACATTCTGGACACTGCGGAAGCGTCGGAAAGAAACGAGCAACAGGACCTTTGTGAAATGATCAGTGATCTGGGGCAGCTGACTATAGGGAATGACGTCCAGTTACTGAGAGCTGACCTGAGAGTGACCAGGTTACTGTCTGGGGAAAGTACTAGCAGCGAGTCATCCCTGGGAAGTGGGGCGAGTGATCAAGAGCCAGTGATGGCAACGGATGGCAGTGAAGACGGCGACCTGCAAGAATTGGGATAATTGTGCAATTGCTTCAAGTTTTCTTTGCGGTCGGCCTCCCATCACAAGTCGAACTGTCGGTGTAACTCTCCCGTCACACTCCCCATTTCACCATTACTCTAACAATAAGATGCTAAACGAGAAAAAACACACAACTGTGTGCAGTGAGGAGAAAGGACGTGAACAGAACAGACCTTTTTTTTAAAAAAAAAGAGCACTACCCGGCTTACGATTTGCGTCGACTTTAATCGTTCCCTTAATCAGTAAGTGGAGGGTTTAACATTTAGAAATGGAAGTTGCGATTTGTACGGGCCGGTTTTGTACCTGTTTACAAGAAACTTCCCGTGGAAGTGGCGACAGCGGCGCTGTCTTTTAAGGACACGCTTGAAACTGACCAGGAGCTGCTGCAGCTCTCTGCGCCCCATTCACTGCAGCGCTCACACAGTGGCTGCTCTTGGTCACTTCAGCATTAACCTCCCTCTCCTCACCCATCTCCCTCCAAGCCACAACTGCAGCTTGTAAAGGGACGGGGCAACAGCGCAGTGTGATGCCTGGGCAGTATTTCAATAACATGACTGGCCGATAAAATAGAAACAAATGGGTCATCGTTATCAAAAGTTCTGCCATACTTGGATAGAGTAGTTGGCTGGTCTTAGCCGTGCGAAGTGAAACAACATATTTTGGCAAATCAACACTTTCCAATTGTAACCACTTCCGACACTGAAATCATGTGGTCAGATCTGACGGATCATACCTCATTTTGAGAACTTTATTTCTCGCACCTTTTGGTTTCAGAACCTGGAACTTATTGACTTGCTCCTCAGATCTAATTTGATCTGACTTTGTCTAGGGGTGACTGAAATGTATTCAGCACTATTTTGACTCAGGTCGTGTCCTGGTGTCCCGAGCATCTATCTTAAGCTTGAGTTAGGAGCCTACCTCCTATTTAATGTTTCTGTCAAAAATCAGGCAGCACTGCAGAATTTCTGACTGGTTTTAGCAGAACTATTTGCTATCAAAGCAGTGTTTTTGGGGGAGCATCTGGAGGTTACCAATACTAAGACAAACAAATTTGTTTTTACTTAATGTGGAGCCAGGAGAAGCAGGAATGTAACTCCTCATTCAAAACTGTTGAAGGCTGCTGCCACATTCCTTTACCTGATCCTTTTCACCTCCATCCTTAGATCTATTGGAAATGCTGTTCCTGACCTCAGAGCTGACCAGTCTTGCTCTGGGTTGGGCTGGACTGGTGAACTTTATTGGAATGCCCAGTTGTCACTTGGAGATCACCGATTTTGTGGCAGTGAAACCAAGGACCAATTCCCACTAAATCACGTGCTGTCTTCTTAGGGCTTTCATGTTACAGTCAAACTATGTGTCCTGTGTTTGTATTCAGGCATGAACAATTTCTTCCCCAAAGAACATATTTCAGCTATGATCGTAGCTATTATCTAATGTTCTGCTATTTCATTATTTTCACTTGCAACAGTGTCAATTGTTCAGGAAAATCTGAATGACAATTTAATTTATTTTCTGTCTGTCCTGTCTTCAATGTTTGTTTCATTTCCGCAGTCAGTTCTTCATTTTTAGTTTTAATGCCTTCATGACGGCTTGATCTTTTGAAATATTAATGGTTACTTTCCCTCTCATGTCTTTGCCTTTCATCTGATTTCCCTTAAGTGCTGATGGAAGAAGTTGTTGATTTGAGTTTTCAAAATCTCAAGCTTCCCTCAGATACACACCAAAGTTATACATAAAAAATCATGTTCCCTGATTTTTCTATTTGGAAACATTATGATTTGAGACTCCTGGCAAGTCCCAGTAAAGGCTATTGATTCAGAATGAGACCTTTGAAATCTGTTGAAAGATATTTTGTGTTAAATACACCTTTTGTAGACTGAACAACATGTTTACATACATGAACACTTCTTATCCAATCCAACCACTTTGATTTCAGAAATCTAGAATAAATGTTAAAATCAGAAGGGAAACCAAATAATGCCTTTTGAAAGAGGACACATCTAGTATCTTATGCATACTTTGTGAATGAACAGTCATAAGTTTAAAATAATGAGACATTCTATATTATAGTATCAATTTAACATAAAGGTCAGCACTGTGAAAGTAATTACTGCACTATTAGGAACTTCTGCCACTTAGATTAGCGGCTCCACAAATTATATTGATTCTCAAAGATATCTAATTAACACCCAACATTTTTGCCACAGAGGTACAGTAATCTGGTAAAATGAAGTTAGGAGTCACAGTCAATGCTGAAGAAAAAGATGTAATGTCTTCTTAACAGACCATAGAGTTAATGTTGACTTTGGGTGATAGTGTAAAATGGCTGACAATGAATTATCATTACGCTGACTGTAACGTCAATAGAAATAAAAGATCATGACAGCTGAAAATTTGGCTGCCAATTTGCTGTCACCCATTTTTTATTATTGCAACTTAATCAGAGTGTGTTACGATAAAGAGAAACAATCTGTATTACATTGAAGTTGCTATTGGATTTGACTAAATATTTTCCCATCAATGTATAGAATGGATTTCTTGCATTTGTAATTTCTCATTGTGGAATGAACACAATTTTTCACATTCAGTTAAATAACATGGTTATTTGTCTTAAGTTTTTGTTTACAACCTCTTGATTGAGTCTCAGAATTTATTCTTGCCTATTACACTCTGTGGATTGTATATTGCACTGTTGTGACTTCTTAACCAGTGTTTAATTGTCTGTAAATAGTTTGTCATCAGATATAATATCATTTCTTTGCTGTGCAAATGAAAGATGCAGCAAGCATTGGGTGTCCTAACTGTACTGTACATACTGAATGTAAATCTGTACAAGCAAGATAGATGTTATTTTTTGAATATTTGATGAAAAAGTGTCCATAATTTTTTGTTGACAAAAACTCTAACAATAAAGTCAGTGTAAACAATGGGATGTACTAGAATTTTAAGGTATACTTCTAGTGTGCGTAACTGTATCAAGATGTACAAATAATGATAGCATTATGCTATTGTAAAGTAGGAAAAAGATTTGCAAACTAAATTTCGTTAACTTAGACATGTACCTTCTGGACTGACCTGATTTCTTATGGACTTATTATAATCTTGTCCTTCTCGGCTAAGACTCCATATATGTTTTGATCTTAACAACTGATGTATAGTGGAAACAGCTGGGAATGTTAGCCAAATACACATTGAAGCAATTCACAATATCCTTGGATTTTTAGTGATGATTTGTTTTGATATCAGAAATACCAGATTTTGTATAGGCTGAATTTCCTATCATGAATTCAGATACTGAGAAAGGTTGATGCCAGTCTGAAAGACATATATACCAGGGGCGTGATATTGTGCACAGCAAAATGACTTGATCTCATAAAAGCGCATATTGTATTAATGGAAGTCAACTACATCGTTATAAGCAATTCAAACTGAACTTGTTCCCTAGCGCTCAAGTGATATCATCAGCCATGATTTAAATGGCGGAGTGGACTTGATGGGCTGAATGGCCTTACTTCCACTCCTATGTCTTATGGTCTTACGGACGTACAATATATTTTATTTCAATCTGCATTCAGATGATTTAACCTGACACATTTTGATGAAAAATGATTTTAGTTAAAAGTTACACATCTTCAGCTTTTTCTTTTTGAAATCTTATAGGCAAAGTATAGCTCATCACATTAACTGATTAATTGCAGCTTATCATGAACCAGCCCAGCCTAAAATACGGCATGTAAAATATATTGTCAATTGGATCACCAGAAAGTGGCATTGAAATACATTAAGTTTTGAAACCTAAACATGCCAGAGAAAAAAAACAGGATTAAAGATAATAGCCAGTTCCATCTGTCATGTGGCAGTAACAGATGGTACTTCAAACACAACAATTTAGTCCTGAGAAAACATGCCGTCAGTGTTTTTGGAAGTATTTAAAGTCTTCTTGTCGTGTACAATCAATGTTGTGTGCACTCAGACCTCTTTGTTTCTGCAGTTGCTCAGTGCTTGTATTTATCATCGCTCTCATCTTTACAATGATCTACTTCAGGGCTGAGATGTCAGAATATATTGGAGCAAACACAACCAGGAGGTAGTGAAGTGTTCATGTTAGGTAGCACACAAAGAAGGGGAGTGGAGAAGATGATTCATCTGCTAATTCCCCTTCTCTTTCTTCCTATGGAGGATTATCTGCCTTTTACACTCAATATTCTATTATATATTTCTGTGGTATTTCATGTTCATATTATACAATTTTAAACAGATTTAGTAAAATTGGGTTGTTTATTTTCTTTTTGAACTTCCAAGAGCGATAACATCAACCTCCCCAAGAACAGTGTAGAGATGTGGCATCTCACATGATGATTGGATTCAATTGGATTTAGTCCCACGTAAATGTAAAATTGATTTATTGTACTACATCATGATTTTGAATTTAAAGAACAACTTTCTGCTTTGTACAATCATAACATCAGTGAACATTCCATTTTATTATACTGATAAAATGACCCTCGCCGCTGCTGGGAGTTAGATCAATTCACCAAGGCAATTTTTCTCTGGAAAGCTGCCTTAGTTAATATTCGTTTCATTGTTGTCCCCTACTCCAAACATACACATTTTGTCTTCCATGTTTCACAATGTTCTAATGGCAGTATTGATTCTTTACAGTTTTTAGCACAAACAATAGGAATGGCATTTGCAAAGTGAAATTAACTGGCAGTTCCAGTCAACAGAGTTCTATTTAGCTATCAACCTGGGACAGATATTTAAAAATATTTTAAATACATTTACCTGTACCCACTTACGATCAAATTTAAAAATATGAAACCTAAAGGTTTGACAGTACAACTCCAAAACATGGTTTATTATTGCCAACTGAAGAGCCATGGGTAACTTACATTTTCATTACCTTGAATCTTGACTTTGCTTTTTCTTGTAAGCATTTAATAGCCATTAGATTCTTAATGTTTAATCACATTGGAGACATTGTCGTTCAATCTTGAAAATGTTTTAACATTCTGCCGAAACTGTCAGTTGTTCTACATCCATGAACATGAAGTAATTGACCTTGTGAAAATTTGATTCTTATACAGATGTTTCCCATTCAGTCTGCGAAAATCCTGTTAAGCACAATATTGCAGTGCATATCGGTAAACAAAGGTGACATGCCATCCATTTACTTTCCATTTCACAACATTGATTACTGATACCAGTATTTTTAATTCCTGTTAAAAGCATCATTTTTTTTCAATCAAGAGCATTCATACCTGATAGGAACTCAGCTTTTTAAAATCTTAAATGCAGATTTGGAGGATAAGTTTCTTTGTTTTTGATAGAGATTCAGTATCAGCACTCATTTTAAAATAGAAGGTAAATAGAATTATATAAGATCAATATTATGATTGTTTCTTTTAATGAGATCTAGATAGAAACAACAGCTAGGGAAGAAATGTTGACATTTCAAGAGTTTTCAGTTTATGATAGCCTGTGCAGATGTCAAAAGTGGCAGATCATTCTTGAACAGTGGAAATGATTTTTTTTCAAAGAGGTAATAGAGAATTTTCATGCGTGAAAAGCAGCGAATGTTGTCTATATAGGTTTAAGAAAGTATTTGATATATTACTACATAAAAAGCTAGTTAACAAACTTGAGGCTCATGGAATAAGAAACTCGATGTCAGCATAGATAGCAGTATGATCTTAAGGATGGAAACCTGCAAGTCATTGAACATTGCTTTTCAAATTGTAGGTTAGTTGTGTTCTTCAAGGGTCAATGCTGCATGAATGGCTTGTATATCAGCATACAAAATAGCATTTCAGAACGTGCCAATAATTCTAAACTTGAAGGTGTGACTCACAGTCACGATGACACTAATCAACAGCAACAGGATAGAGCTACATCAGCAGAATTCCCAGCCAAATGGCAGATTGAATTTTAAACAAAAACTGTGAAGTGATGCACTTTTGAAAAAGGAACTGGAGAAGCAATGGAAACTTAATGGGCCAATTCTGAAGAGAGCACAGGGACAGAAGGTCCTGGAGATTCATATGCATCAACCTTTGAAGGTGACAAGACACAATGAGAGAGCAGTTAGTAATTATGTCGGGCCAAAGCTAGACTATTGCATAAAAGTTTTGGTCATCACACCCGAGAACTTATGTGAAGATCCTTGATGGGATGCAAAGGATATTTACTGGAATGCTTCTAGGGCTGAGGGTTTTCAGTTACAAGAGTATGTTGGAGAAGCTCGGATTGTTTTCCTTGGTGGAAGTGAGATTTGATAGAGGTGTATACAGTTATGACAAGTTTAGATAAAGGAGGGGGAAAAAGCTGCTCCAATTAGCTGATGGTGCAAGGAGTAGGGCACAAATTCAGGAGTTTAGGCAAGAGATTCAGGGAGATGTGAGAAAGATTTTAACTCAGTTATTAGTAGTGATCTGGAATTCATTCCATATGTGACTGGTGAATGTAGAGACAACGAATGATTCAAAAAGGAAATGATATGGAAACTTGACAAAGTAAACATACACTGTTCCAAGCAAGTGGGGAGTATTGTATCACGTTCCTTACTTATGCCTTGTAGATGTGTTAGAGCATTGAAATGGGACCCATTGCTTTACATAAAGCCAGCGTGGACTTGATGCACCTAACGGTGTCTTGCGGTGCCAAGATTAATCTATCACTTTCAGAATAGTATAAATATGTAGGATCAGCAGTAGGACTAAAAGGAAAAATGTTTCAGAGCCCATGTATGGTAGAATTGAATTAAAATTGACATGTGATATTTTTAACCTGGCCCACTTCAATAATGCAATCATTTCAAACTCACATGCTTTTTTGTATATATTGCTCAT
This sequence comes from Stegostoma tigrinum, assembly GCF_030684315.1. Taxonomy (NCBI): domain Eukaryota; kingdom Metazoa; phylum Chordata; class Chondrichthyes; order Orectolobiformes; family Stegostomatidae; genus Stegostoma; species Stegostoma tigrinum. The sequence goes on from NC_081367.1 coordinate 42,222,122, forward strand.
GGGACTAGGCCAGCACTGACTTGGCCCGTATTTATTTCCCACCTCTAGTTACTTTTGAGAAAGTGATGATGAGCTGCAGTCCATGTGCTACAGGGAGATCAATAATGCCATAATGGAGGGTATTCCAGGAATATGATCTAATATCTCTGAAGGAATGGTGATACATTTCAAAGTCAGGACAGTGAATGCCTTGAAGTGGAACTTGCAGATGGTGGTGCTGTCATGCATCAGCTGCCCTTGCCCTTCTGATGGAAGTGGTTGTGGATTTGGAAGGGGATCGTTGGTGAATTTCTGCAGTGCATCTTATAGATAGTACACACTGCTGCTATTGAACATTGGTGATGGAGAGAGTAGATGTTTGTGAATGTGGTGTCAATCAAGTGGGCTGCTTTGTCCTGGATGTGAATCTTCTTCAGAGTTGTTGGAGCTGCACTCATCCAAGCAAGTGGAGGGTATTTGATCATACTCTCAGTTGTGTTTATAAATGGGTGGACACGCGTTGGGAGTCAGGAGGTGAGTTACTTGCTGCAGTATTCCTTTCTTTGATTGCTCTTGTCACCACTGCATTTAAATAGCAAGTTCAGTTCAGTTTCTGGTTAATGGTAAACCCCAAGATGTTGATTTTGGGAAATTCAGGGATGATAATGCCATTGAATGTCATAGGGTGATGGTTAGATTATCTTTTATCAGAGATGGTCATTGGCACATTTGTGACGTGCATGTTACTTGCCACTTTTCAGCCCAAGCCTGAATGTTGTCCAGGTTGGTTGCCTATGAATATGGAACTGCTTCAGTATCTGAAGAGTTGTGAATGATGATGAACATTGCACAATCATTGGCCAACATCCCCACTTCTGACCGTATAAAGGGCAGGAAGGTCATTGATGAAGAAACTAGAGATGTTTCAGCCCGGACACTACCTGCAGAGGTGTCCTAGAGCTGAGATGACTGATCTCCAACAATCATTAGCATCTTCCTATGTGCCAGATATGATTCCACCAGTGGAAATTTTTTCCCCAATTCCCATCAATGTCAGTTTTGCTTGGGCTCCTTGATGCCACACTCGGTCAAATGTAGCATGGATGTCAAGGGCTGACACCCTCACCCCCACCCCCCTCTGGAATTCAGCTCTTTTGTCTGCTTGAACCAAGGCTGTAATGAGGTCAGGAGCTGAGTGGCCCAGGCAGAATCTAGACTGGGTGTCAGTGAACAGGTTATTGCTGAGCAATTGTTGCTTGATCGTTCTGTTGATGACACTCCCCATTGCTTTACCAATGATTGAGATTGGCTGGCTTGGATTATATTGGGATTTGGAACTTCTCATGCTCAAATAGTGTCATTAGATTGTGTGAATTAATACATTCACAATGTAGTAGAAATAAATCAAATTAAAAGAAGAATTTAGAAAAATTGTCAAATACACTTTAACTGGGAAATCTAGATGGGAATATTAATAAATTACACACAGTTAAAAATTTACACCACAATGATAACAGCAAAAAGGATGTAGGGAACTAGCTTTTGGAAGAATGATACCTTGACTGATACATTCAAAAATGTGTGCTGTAATCTGTCGGATATCTTCAGTTTATTGCTTTCATGGAAAGTTAGCAAATACATCCCAACTGTTTTAAAATATATTCTCCATATGAACCCTTGATGAGACTAACCTGATTGTTCTTAAATGTTTTACCCAGAGTTGTAATATTGTTTATCTCGCAGGAAACAGTTTTTTGGGGATTTGCCTCTTAGAAAAGCAACACAACGCATGATCCATTTTGTTTGGTTGTTTAATATTTTTGGGCAAGTCTTTGTTAATGTAACTTGTCTGTAGTTGGTGATCAAAGCTACCCATTTCTCATTATAGTTCCATGTAATGTATTTTAGAAATAACCAAGGGCCAGAAGACTGCGAGTGCAATTTTTGTCAGCATAAATTCAAGAGTAAAGTGTGGTGTTACTGATTATAATCAATCTGACACTGAAACAGCAAGCAACATTGCTCACCCACACATAAATGAGATCTCAATGTGATATTCACTTTTTGTACAGCTAATTGCTGGAAGGAGCACGGAGAGGAATATAATTTGTGTCTATAAAGCAAAGGGTAAACTCACCTGATAAGTTTTTTGAATTATATTGTTACAATCGGGTGACGAGAGCTTGATGGGCTCCTTCCTCTTCTTTCTCTTTCCTTGACCACAACAGCCACTTTTTAAGATAAGACTATCGTTGCCAATTTATTATCTACTAAACTATTTATATGCTGTGACAATAAATAATTAGTCAAAAGGTTTTTCTTGAGCTTTAACAAAGAAGTAGCTTAATTTTATAATGCTAAAACAAACCTGATAAAAAGTAGTGAAAACAAACTCCGACTTTCACACACACACACATACACTTACATCTGAAGTTCAAATACATGAATACAGGTGACAGAGTAGGGGAGAATAGATCTGGCCAAGCTGTATTCTGTAAAAAAAAGTTCACATCTCATAGCCTGGAGTGTCTATCAGCTGCAAGCAGACTCTAATGGCCTCATTCTCAGTACCCAGGCAGTTTAAAGCTGTAGCTGAGCTTTAATCTTCCTGAAGATGCTGCACTAAAATTGAATTCTTCCTCTAAAAAGCCTCTGGCTACTGCAAAATGGAGACAGGGTCAAATTAGTAGTCATAGTTGAAGCTTATTAGTTGGATGGAGAATGTAATAGAGAAGATGATTCACTTAAACCAAACTGCTGGGCCACTTCTGCAGAGAAAACCAAGTGCTGAACTACGCAAAAGATCTCTCTCCAAATGCTGGTAATTTGAACATAATTGCATATTCCAAATGTAACTTGTTTGCTTCAAGACAGGGATACCCAAGCAATCAGCGTTTGCATGGTTCATCTTAACTTGTTGAATATTGTAGGTAACATCCAGAGATGCTTTATTGATAATGAAAGAAGAAAGATTGTTAACAATCCCCAGGGGAGCCACCTTCCTTGATAAATTTTGCAGACTTGCTGTCTCCTCCCAGGAGGTTTGGAATTTGGAAAATATAGTAAATTAGAGTCAGCGATCTATTCATGAGTTGAAGCTTCTTGTATCAACAAAAAAAAAACTGTCAATTTAAAAAGTCAAAATTTATGCATCCAGCCAGCGAACAAAAAATCAATATTCAATATTTGCACATCTTCATAACAGTATGGACACCTGTTTGCAAAACAGTCCATGCAGCAAAATATATAAAATGATGTTATGGCCAAGCTATCAGAGTACACTTATTTAAGTTGGTTTTTACTCTGGTTGCTTGAAATACCTCATTAATTGGAGTGAAGAGAATAGTCACGGACCCGATCAGTCGCAAATTCAAGATGTTTCTCATATTTGCATTCTATTGAAGAGAGTCAGAGCCAGAGACCCTCCTCCCTCCCACCAAATCAACATGGCTGAACATCCATGAACAAACTCCTTACTTCTGGGTTACGTATGGAAATCACTCCTACTGAGTTCAAACACCACATGTAGGATTTGCTAATTATTGTAAACAAGCACTTTCTCTGATTTTGGGGACAATTGCAATACGTGGACAATACACACAGAGGTATAGCTGCCATTTATCAAAGTTGGCTGCCATAATTGTCACTCATCAGTTCCCATTGTCTCATTCAGCCATGGACATTGCTGATGGAAACATAAATGATCATGCATGTAACCATTACTATTAATAATAAATTATGTTAAACTAACTGCTTTAGAATCAGAGGCATAATAAATATTTTTATCATGTCCAAACAACACCTAAAAATCTCTGGAAATGGTTTTCAAATAAAAATACTGTATCTTTTACATTGAAAATTTCCATTCTGAAAATATCTCAACACTGAACTTGTTTCAACTAAATACTAACAGACACACCACATAATTGGTTATTCATAATATCAATGCAGAGCTTAAAAAAGATCAAAGTTACATCATGCTGTGAAATAGCAAGTTCACAGTGAACAGTGAACATAACTATGACTTTTTTAGCTGGTAACAAAGTTCTGCTGCAATTCAGCACAGCAATGCATGCTGCCTAGATCAGCAAATCAGCTTGTCATAGTACTGCAAGGATTCTAATTCAGGAAAAGGGGGCATGGTTCATTGTGGAAACTGTGCTGATTTTAACTGGTACATTTCCATCACAATGTAGCTTTCATGATGCCAGTTCTATAAAGTAAAATAAGTAAAAATCAATTTTCAAGACCATTAGCTCTAACTTTCTGAGTGAATTTGTATTAAACAGTGAAAGCATAGCTCCACTTGGTCCACAGCATTAAAATTGGACTCTCTGCCTTTTGCCATTTTGATTGGCAAGTAATGTGTTTCTTGTAAAATTACCTTTTAAAAGTTCAAAAAAGAAACAACGTACAGTTCCTGTTTGGTTAATCTGACTGAAACTTTGATTGATGCTGTTCCACAAATCAATTGTTTTGAGCTGTTCTGTACTGGTCCTGTCTAGAATCTTGATCAGGATAAAAGAATGTTTTTGTCAGTAATTTTAGAGTTGCAATTTAGAAATCATAGTTCGTTAAATAAAACAGGCTGAACTTATGATCTGCTGACAAATGTTAATATAATGTTGTTATATTTGTCTCAGGGGTGTACTCCATAGCTCCGTGAAGCAGAGTTTAATTTTGAATAATGCTGATCCATTCTTGTCACTATAGTAACAGCTTATCCTCTTCCAATCTGTTACCATCATTATACTTTCTTGCTGTTGAGATGCTGATGTCCTTTCGTACCTGAAAAACACCTAACTTATGTACTTAATAACTTGGCAGAATGAATTTCTCCTTAAAGATCTTAGACACTCCTTTAGGAGAGTTTTGGGGCAAGTCAAATGTCTGGGACAACCTGTCCTAAAGGCTCAATTTTACAGCCTACACCAACTACTGCTAACACTTCTACCTCAGTGTGATTTGTTGCAATATGAATAATCTTAAGTACTTTCCAAGCCTCTCCATTTTGCCAATAACTTTCTCCTCTCCCTGTGCTTCTTCACAGTTTGTTTGCTATATATTCTATAAGCAGTCCTTCACATCTCCAGCTTACCAAATTTCCAAATTTGTCCATCATCACAAGTTATTAAATGTGATTATCTGGTGACATCGCTCATTGTTGCTAATGTGGGAGGTGCAGTGTACAAAGTACTGCCTGGGAGGGGAATCAGGATGGGTAACCACATAATATTTAAAAAATACATGCATGTCATAACACTCAAGATTATGTGCCTAGTGCTGAAACGTGGGGCTGATATAGATAGTGGTGTCTTTTTGAGTTCTCTCAATAAGTTAAAGGACCTCTTCTGTACTGTATGATTCTATCATTTTAACCTATTTGCCATGTTTCCCCAGTTAGAGACAGGAGTTAATTGGCTGTGAAACACTTTAGGATCTTATGAGGTGATCAAAGGTGACAAATGAATGTTTGGCTGTTCCTTTGTTCCCTTAATGCCTCCTTCTGTACCATTAAAAGAAATTCGAAGTGTAATAAATTTAATTTAGCTTGCTGTGGAACTCCACAAGTAATGAAGCATTAATGGCAGACCAGTTGTCAGAAATAATGTAAATATTTGAATTGGAGGAGGAGCAGTAGAAAAAATTGCATTCTAATACATTTATATCAAGGAATACAGCAATTCCTTAACCATGACAGCAGCATTGTTTGGTGTTTATCTCCCACTGAAGGCCAAGGAGTGAGTGTTGCCTGATCCAGCTTGACAAATGGCCTTTACTTTTATGAGATTAGAATAAAGTTAGATTTTAGTTTAAGCTTCAATATCAAGATGGTGGCAGAGTGAGAAGCTCTAGGTGGAGTGCCTCTGCTCCACCTCCTTTTTTCCTTTCTTTCTCTTTTTTTTGAATCTTCCACATTTTACTTATCAGAGGAGAATGGTGGAGAGTGAAGGGAGCTGGCACGGGGGCAGCAAGTCCATGTGAGTCCTAGAGGCAAGACCCAGGCCAGGCCGGCACAGAAACAGCAAGTCCAGGCAAGCTCCAGAGGCAAGGCCCAGGCCAGGCCGGCATGGAGGCAGTTCGTCCAGGCAAGGCACAGAGGCAAGGCCCAGGGCAGGCTTGCACAGGGGCAGCAGCTCAAGGCAAGTACCGGAGGCAAAGCCCAGACCAGGCTGGTGTGGGAGGTGATGACTCCAGGTGAGACCCTTTATTCTTATGTTGAACTTTTATTTATGCTCTCTCAAGTCTGTAAAACACGTACTTATGTATCCTGTAAAACCAAAAGAACTGCGGATGCTGTCAATCAGGAACAAAAACATAGTTGCTGGAAAAGCTCAGCAGGTCTGGCAGCATCTGTGGAGGAGAAAACAGAGTTAACATTTCGGGTCCAGTGACCCTTCCTCAGAACTGAGTGTTCTCAGAACTCAGAACCTAGGTACCATGTGTCTAAGGGACGTGACATTACAAACTTTTCACTGCATTCATCTGAGTGCTCGTGACAATAAAGGCTAATTCTAATTCTAATTAGGATACCTGCAAGCTTCTGAATAATTTAATTCACCCTTGCTAAATGAACCTTTAAGGAAGATTTCAGATAGTGTTATGCACTAAAGGATCTGTTGTTAAAAAGTCAAAATTCTGGGGTGGAGTCAGGTACACGAATAGCTAACATATATGAAAATATGTAATTAGAGCTACTGAGCAATTTAAACCACAAATCATTGGTGCACTCACTTCCAGAACATAATAAGTAACCTCCGTGGTCCATGTATCAGTAAGTTGTGCGTTCATATCTAGTCCAGAATTTTGAGCACAAATTGAGGCCAATACTCAGGTGAGGTACTGAGGGAATGCTGCACTACTGGAAGCTGTCATCTTTTCGATGAGATGTGAATCTGTAGCCCTGTTCATCTATTGTGATGGATGTATTAATTCACATGGACTGTCTTTTGTTGAGCTATTGGGGATCTCACCAACTGGGATCCCACCAGTTCCACGAGGAAGTTTGATGGAATCAAATGCCTGTCAGGCACTTAACAGATATCATTAGGCATCCTTGGGTCTTCCCCATAGTCGAAGATCCCAGCAGTGGAAATCTCACCAGCAGCTGTGCTTTGCTATCAGTACCAGTGGCTGGACAGTTTATGAGGCAAGTTTAATAAGAAATAGCCTGCTGTGAAGAAACTCAGCAAAAAAAAACTAGTGCTACTGGCACTTCTCCAAAAGAACACAGGATTCAGCCCGGAGTGTTAGATCTAGCAGTAATCAGAGCTCAGAGGTTCTACTATTGAGATTATTGTTATGCTAAATCCCAAGTTAGGTGACAGATAAAAGCAATTTTACTTCCCACGCAGTATTCACAGCATAATTCCTCTATTTATAATTATTTCCTTATCATCAGTCTAAATGCATCTCCTTTTTAAAAGACGGTGGCTGTCATTAACTGACATCAGAGACTAGTTCCCAAACAGGTAACAGTATCTATACTGCAGGCTGCACGCCAGATCCATGACAACCAGCAGGCACCATAAATAATGTGTTGCCTGAGACACTGATAGGCATGTCCAGAGTGCATGCTACTCCTTCTGTGCCTGAATTTCGGGGCAGAATTGAATTTATAGGCCATAATTATTATGTGGTTTTCATCAACTATCATTGTTGCAAAGTCTTCAAATGATGTTTGTTTGATGTAACAGAACTGGGGTTTCCCAATAAATATTGGGATTTTCTAATAAACCTCTTCATGATTTAAAATTAAATCCCTAATAACTTCTGGGGACTCTTATACATGAAGTTAAATTAATGGACTGTTGCTTTTTTCAACTATCCTCTTCTAGTCAATTGGATTAATCCCAGACTTCAGTGAGCTGTTACTTGAGCTGGTGGCTTGCAATAATAAAGCTGGCATTACTTTCAGCACTTGAGAATTGATATCATCAGTGTGAGCATCCTGATTTGTCTTAAGAAACCTGGTTTGCACGGATTACTTCTGTACTTCTTTTCTTTTCCGTTTTTCTTTTCCCTCTCCTATTTCACATGTGCCATTCCTATTCTGATTGACGACACTTCTCCAACGCTTCCTGTCAGACATGCATTCCTCTTCCAATCCCACTTTGTTTAATCTTTCACCATGTTCCCAACAGTGTTAGGCCCTCTTTTACCTTTTCCCAGTCCTATATCCTTCGATTGCATTGCCAATTTCCTCTTTCTTTCTACAACAGATGATTGTACCACTTCAGTATCTTATGTCCTATTTTCCTTAATCCTCCCACAATCTTCATTGATCTCAAGTGTTGATTTTTGATTTTGTCACTAATTCTCATTACTCTACACATCCATCATAGCACCCTTGTCATATTAGTAATATTTATCATTACTCTGTTCTTGATGTTGTCCTTTTTCAACTTTATAATAAAGCATTCTAATAACTGTTTTCAAGTTTCTCTCTTTCAGTTTCAGTGATTCTTTTCTATCTCTGCAATGCCCTTCTTCAAATTACTCCAGACAGAGCTAATCTATTCTTAATTACCATTCCCATACTTTAATCTTTTGCCACAAGTGACTCCCTGGTTTGTAATACTATTCATGTTCTCCAAGTCTTCACATATAATTTCTACATATTAACCCCTATCCTCTTCTCTAGGCTTAAGTTGACAGTGCATATACCAGCCCTGGATCTACTTATTATCATATCCCGGTCTTTCAGTCTTTTACTAAAGTTGTCCAGATACTTTGTCATGTTCTCATCATTCCTAACACGTAGTTCAATGTCACCTGCAAACATGATCAATCATGGCATTTCCCATCTCATTTGCTCCCATAGAGTATTTGTAACTACATTTTAAATGAAGGTGGGGTCAAAAGAACAGCCTTGATAATTGAGTATGTTAAAATAACTCACCTTCAGTAATGAAGATCAAATGAAAATTTAAGACCTCAACCATAAAGTAAGACTTCATCAAAGTATGTCCTGAAAGATCATTCAGAAGGTATATATGGTCCTCAGTGGCTCTATGTCTCCTAAAACAAAAGTCTTGCTGTTGCTGCCAAATTTGCCTTATTCTCCACTGCTGTTTTGGCCAATCTTTTAGCAGAGTCCTCACTGAATCCAATACCCATCCTCTCGAGAATTATTTGTATTGAATACAATTTTTAAAATCTGCTTTAGTTTAATGTATCTTTAACAATTCATGCATTTCTACTATACCATTGAGTAACCATTATGGGTCCAGTTAAGAGTCTTGACTCCATTCAATACATTGATGATGATTAGAGCCATAGAGTCATACACCACAGAAACAGCCCCTTCGGGCCAACTTGTCCACGCTAATCAGGTTTCCTAAACTGAACTAGCCCCATTTTCCTGTATTCAGCTCATATTGCTTCAAATCTTTCCTGTCCATGTACCTGTCCAAATATCTTTTAAATGTTGTAATTGTATCCACCTTCACCACTTGCTCCATACATGCATCACGCTCTGTGTGAAAAAAGCTGCACCTCAGGTGCTTTTCAAATATTTCCCCACTCACCTTAAACATATGGCCTCTAGTTTTGGACTCCCCTACCCGAGGGAAAGACCTTGGTTATTCACCTTATCTATACACATCATAATTTTATAAACTTTGATAAGGTCACCCCTCAACCTGCTATGCTCCAAGGAAAAAAGTCCCAGGCTATTTAGCCTCTCCTTTCAACTCAAACCTTGCAGTCTCAGTAACATTATTGCAAATATTTATTGCACTAGTTTAATTACTACAGCAGGGTAACCAGAACCTACATGGTACTCGAAATGTGGCCTTCCCAATGTTTTGTACAGCAGTGATGTGATGTCGCAACTCCTCTACTCAATGCTGTGACCAATGAAGGCAAGTGTGCCAAATGCCTTCTTCAACACCCTATCTACCTGCGACTCCACTTTCAAGGAACTATGACACTTTGGTTGGCAACACTCTTCAAGGCCCTACCATTAACTATATAAGTTCTGCCCTGGTTTGCCTAACCAAAATGCAACACCTCACATTATTCTAAATTAAACTCCATAGAACATAGAACATAGAACAGTACAGCACAGAACAGGCCCTTCAGCCCACAATGTTGTGCCGACCATTGATCCTCATGTATGCACCCTCAAATTTCTGTGACCATATGCATGTCCAGCAGTCTCTTAAGTGACCCCAATGACCTTGCTTCCACAACTGCTGCTGGCAACGCATTCCATGCTCTCACAACTCTCTGCGTAAAGAACCTGCCTCTGACATCCCCTCTATACTTTCCACCAACCAGCTTAAAACTATGACCCCTCGTGCTAGCCATTTCTGCCCTGGGAAATAGTCTCTGGCTATCAACTCTATCTATGCCTCTCATTATCTTGTATACCTCAATTAGGTCACCTCTCCTCCTCCTTTTCTCCAATGAAAAGAGACCGAGCTCAGTCAACCTCTCTTCATAAGATAAGCCCTCCAGTCCAGGCAGCATCCTGGTAAACCTCCTCTGAACCCTCTCCAAAGCATCCACATCTTTCCTATAATAGGGCGCCCAGAACTGGACGCAGTATTCCAAGTGCGGTCTAACCAAAGTTTTATAGAGCTGCAACAAGATCTCACGACTCTTAAACTCAATCCCCCTGTTAATGAAAGCCAAAACACCATATGCTTTCTTAACAACCCTGTCCACTTGGGTGGCCATTTTAAGGGATCTATGTATCTGCACACCAAGATCCCTCTGTTCCTCCACGCTGCCAAGAATCCTATCCTTAATCCTGTACTCAGCTTTCAAATTCGACCTTCCAAAATGCATCATCTGCCACTCTTTGGCCTGTTGTCCCACCTGATCAAGTTCCCCTTGTACTCTGAGGTAACCTCGTTCATTGTCCACTACACCACCTATTCTGGCATCATCTGCAAAATTACTAAGCATGCCTCCTATATTCACATCCAGATCATTTACACAAATGATGAAAAGCAATGAGCTCAGCATCAATCCTTATTGCACACTGCTGGTCACAGGCCTCCAGTCCGAAAAGCAACCCTTTACCACAAGCCTCTTGTCTCCTACCTTCAAGCCAATTTTGAATCAATTTGGCTAGCTCCTTCTGGATCCCATGTGATCTAATCTTATTAAACATTCCACTGCAGAACCTTATCAAAGCCTTGCTAAATTCCATGCAGACAATGTCTACTGCTTTGCCTTCATCTAGCTTTTTGGTCACCTCTTCAAAAACTCAATCAAAAACATTTGTGAGACATGATTTCCCATACACAAAGCTATCCCTAATCAGTCCTTGCCTTTCCAAATAGATGTAGATCCCATTTCTCAGAAACCTCTTCAAGAATTTACCCACCACTGAAAGCAAGCTTACTGATCTGTAGTTTCCTGGCTTTTCTTTGCAATTTTTCTTAAATAATGGCACAACATTAACCACCCTCCAGTCTTCCGGCATCTCACCCATGACTACCGATGGTACAAGTATCTCTGCTGGGGCCTCGCAATTTCCTTCCTACCTTTGCATGATGTCCTGGGAAACATTTGATCAGGGTCAGGGAAATTATCTATCCTTAAGCATTTTATCCTGTGTGTGTGTGTGTGTGTGTGTGTGTGTGTGTGTGTGTGTGTGTGTGTGTGTGTGTGTGTGTGTGTGTGTGTGTGTGTGTGTGTGTGTGTGTGTGTGTGTGTGTGTGAGTGAGTGAGACATTTCAAGACATCATTTCCTTCCTTTAGGGAAGGAAATCTGTCATCTTTATCTGGCCTGGACTACACATGACTCCACACCCACAGCAATGTAGTTGACCCTTAACTGCCCACTGAGAATTAAGGATATTCAATAAATGCCGACCTAGCCAAAGGTTCCCATACTCCATGAATGAATTGAAAAAATAGAATGCTTTCGAGTATGTTGCTGAAATTTTCACCTTTCATTCATTTAAATATTTTTAGACCTTGTGAGAACAAAAATGAGGATGAAGAAGAGATCCATGAACATAATTCACAATAAAACAGACTAATAAATTGTAAATGTTTTAAAGCTTTGAAGTAAAATACAATGCCAAGTTTTATTTTTGTATTTCAGATTCAGGGTTGCCAATACCTTGGTACTGGTGTTATTGAATCCTGTTTATGATGCATTTATAATTCTGAAATAAATATAAGGTAACAGGTTAATATTTCAGCACATAACAGTGTTTCTGAATTCTAAATGCCACCAGAGAAAAAGTAACCGGCTGACATATAATCCACCTGAGAAGTCTTTTTTCATCTTTGGAACTTGTGTTTGAATTCAGTCAAGTCTTAAAAGATGAAAGCTTCTTCTCTTTGATGCTGTAAAGTTCTAAATAATATCGATGTTAGTGGACTCTGACAGATTCACAGAGTTGACGCTTTTCCTGCTTTAGTTATTTGTTTGGTGTCATCCTCCTACCTTGGGCAAAATGTCCACAGTTGGTCTTCCTGCCCATCAGTGAATGTGACCTTGAAGTGGACAATCAATGATCATGAAAGGCTGATCCTGCTGCCATTACTATTAGACTAGCATGGCTGGGCCATTTGCAACATAGGAAGCATATCAAATAATCTTCTGAAAGTGGATTTCTTTCATTGAGGCCACAGAAGTAGGCCCAGGGTCAAAGGTAGAGTGATGTGAATGCCAAGTTCGATAAGCCGGGGACAAAAAGCACTGTCTGGGATTGGGCAATGGGGCTGAACTTGAGGAAGATCCAAATCGGAAAAGGTGTCCATGATGCTGGTTCCACCTCTCCACTTCTTTTCTAGCTTCAGCCTAAAGCCCAGGACAGGGACCTGGAAGTGGCCATGACCAGATGTTGATTGCAATTTTCCCCAGAGCTGCCAATTAAGAAGCCACCTCTGGAATGTGTCTCATGAGGACAGCAAGCAGAGTTGCTCTATGTCAGACCAGAAGCAGGGCAGAGGCATTGCCTGCAGCAAAGGCATCAAATCTAGAGGCCAAGAGTAAGGAGCAGAGGCACTTTCTCAGGAATAGTGATGGACAAAGTTGTATTCCCTGAAATCAAACAAGGTCCTTGAGGAGAATAATGGAAGCAGAAAAGAACTTAAACAAGAAATTAGGAGGGCTTAAAGGAGGCATGAAATGTCCTTGGCAAGTAGGATTTGGCAAGTAAGATTAAGGAGAATCCTAAGGTACTTTGTACTTATACTAGGAGCAAGAGACTAGCTAGGGAAAGGGTAAGTCCACTCAAGGACAAAGGAGAGAAGTTATGCATGGACCTAGAAGAGGGGAACTGAAGGCTGCAAAGAAATCTCTCTCTCACACTCAACACACACACACGCATGGTATCTGTCCCTCTCTTGCCCCTCACACACATACGCTCTCTCTCTACCTGCTCACACACACACTCTTACCCCCCCCCACCATGCACACACACACTCTTTCCCACTCTCACATACACACACTCTCTCTCTCTCCCATCACACCCCCTCAACAGACACACACACACACACACACACACACACACACACACACACACATTTATATTTTCAGATGCATTCAATTTTGTTCAAAAAACACAATTTATAGACAGTCAATATGGTGTTTTAGAAATTTCTACTTTAGAAATAAAACCAGTCTGACTCCAAACTAAAACACAAACAAATTGTAAACAAGACCCCACACCTAACATGCATTGTCTGATCTAAAATGTTATCTCTTCTTTACACTGATTAAACTTTTAGTTCTCTCTGAACCATGACTAGAAAGGAATTTGGAGATTTACATATACATGTTAATCAGTTAAAACCTTCTCACTGATTATAAATTTAACAGCATCATAGGCTGTTTATATGTCCTCATCAGTGGTGTGAATCTTTGATCTTTTACTTATAAATTCTGTGTCTGAAACTATGTCTCTCACTAACACCTGAAGAAGGACTGAGGCTCCGAAAGCTTGTGTTTTCAAATAAATCTGTTGAACTATAACCTGGTGTTGTGTGATTTCTGACCATGTCCACCCAGTCCAACACCAGCACCTCCACATCATTTGTAAATTTGTAGCCAGATTGCGGGCTGGCAGGCAGGCAGCAGGAAGGACACTTGCAGAATTTTACAGGGTTCCCTCAACCTAAAATTCCACAGGCGAGTAACCATGACATTTTGACAATAGTTCCATAAAAACCTGGATCAGGGAACGTTCAAATTTTGTTACCTCCAATGTTCAAACTCTGGAGCTGCTCTTCATAATGCAAATAATTTTGTTGTGGAATGATTGTTTTCCTTTGTTCTCAATTTTTCCCAATCCTTTTTTTTTAGAGGGAGGAGCTAAAGCCTTTTCTCCAGCGTAATGTCATCTGAGGGTGCAGTAAGAATTTGCTATTCTGTAGACTACTGTTATGGTTGGAAGTAGAAAGTAGCATTCCTGTTATCTTCTGTGAAGATATTATAGAAGGAGAGTGAAGTGATCGGATGATATCATCTTATAGAATCTCTGCCAATTCTGTCACTCGTACTCCAAAGCCACTCACACATAAATAAAGCCAGGACTGAGATCAGAATCTCATCCTTGCAGACATGCCAGTGATTTTCTTTTAAGAAACCAGTTATCCAAAGACAACTGATCACAGAGCAATCAATTGACATTGGGGAACAAAGGTTAGAAAATGCTTTGAGTGCTTTGAAGAACTTTGGTTTAAGCAGCTTTTCCACTTAACTGCTGCAGTGATAACCCTCACTGTGACAGATACATGTATTGCATCAAGTGAAAAAGTATGGACAGCTGCCAAAACCATGCCGGTGATCCTGACTCTGGGATTATCTGAGGAGACAGCAATCAAGGAAGTATGGGGAACAAGATTCTGGAAAGTTATGTGGGAGGAAAGATTCACGTATTCACATTCCATATGGGGCTTGCATGACCATTCCTGCTGAACCAGGTCCTACAAAGAAGCGGAGAAACAAATTTCTGTTTTTGCTTCTTTGCCATTCCAGTGTATTGATGGGAAAGCTTGAGTTAAAGTTCTAATCAGGCCAGAAATTATGGTGCCCACAGACCCAAATTTACATATTGAAAGGACTCACGGACTTTGGACAAACGTTCAAGCTGTAAATTTGCAATTGGCAGGATCCGGATTGCTCAAGGACAGGAAAGTAACATAAACAATTGAAACTACTCACCTCCTGAGTTTCCCCTGAATGGATAGGGTTAAAATTACCACCATCTCCCACCACCCCTGCAATCCACAAGCCAAAGCTAATCAGGGTCTGGTAGATACAGAAAAGAGAAAGGAAGGAAGGAATGATGAAAGACAACTGGCATGCCAATCATGAAAGATAATTGGCTGAAAAACCTCCAAACTGGTATGATCAACCAAGTGGTGCAATGATATTAATAGAGAAAACAGTAAAAGCCTCACACAAGAAAAAAGATAAGGGTAGTACCATTATTCTCACTACACATACAGTAATTAATTATCAATTGCTTTCCTCCTCCCTTTATTCTTCACTTTGATTTGACTTAATGTAGTCACATGTACCTAAGAACAGTGAAAAGCTTTGTTTTGTGAGCAGTACAAGCAGATCACAGCATGCAAGGATGTACAGATCATAAGGTGCTTAGACACAGCAAGACAATACAAGGTTATGGCTGCACAGGAGGTGCACAAAGCAAGTTCAACATGAGCAAGATCAAAATTATTTGAAGTTGGAGATAGTAGGTACTGTCGATGCTGGAGTCTGAGATAACAAGGTGTAGAGCTGGATGAACACAGCAGGCCAGGCAGCATCAGAGGAGCAAGAAAGTTGACATTTTGGGTCTGGACCCTTCTTTAGACGAAGGGTCCAGACTCAAAACATCGTGTTTCCTGCTCCTCTGACACAGCCTGGCCTGCTGTGTTCATCCAGCTCTACACATTATTAAAGTTAGAGAGGTTCATTCAGCAGCCTTAAACGGCTGGGAAGAAGCTGTTCTTGAGCCTGTTGCTGTATGTGTTCAGATGGGGAATTTCAAGACTAGGGGCCACATTTTTAAGGTGAGAGTAGAGAGATTTCAAAAAAGACATGAGGCAAAGTTTTTATACAGCGGGTGGTTTCCATGTGGAATGAACTTCCTGATGAAGTGGTGGATATGGGTACAATTACAACTTTAAAAGACATTTGGATGGATATATGAATGGGCAAGGTTTGGAGGGATATGGGCCAGGAGCAGACAGGTGGGACGAGTTTAGTTTCGGATGATGTTCGGCATGGACTGGTTAGACCAAAGAGTCTTTTACTGTGCTGTATCACTCTGCAACTCTATGACTCTAAGCAGAAGCTCTTGGGAGTTCAACAATAAATAATACTCCTTTGTAGTCAGGCTTCTTGAGCTATTATACCAGCCCAAGGGAAAAGAACTTCCCTTTCCTCTTACATAGCCTTCAGGAGAATCTCACAGCAGGCATTGCAAAATGTAGACCCCACTTTCTGCTTGGTATCTGACAATTCCAGTGTGATTGTGACTGATTGGCAGAGGTTGACTGGTGTTCCTGGGTTGCAAAAGATTAAATGCAACCTGCAATCCTTTCAAATAAAGTGCCAGGAAGCAGAGACCCTGATGGTTCTATTGTGGGTCACAAGTGGGGCAGATTCTCCTGTCTGCTGGCACATAAAATTTGATGTTTTATCTGTGTGTGCATATGTAATGAATTATGAAGAAAATAATCATGAGAAAACCCGACTGAATGTCAAGCAGAAGTACTTCCTGCTTTTTGGGCAACATCCATGTTTAGTCTCCAAAAGAGATTCTGCCCATTCTTTCAGTCAACTGAGAACAGCTAACACCACCATTAGAAAGGTCAAGAGAAAAATAGAAAGGCCAGACATGTACAGCAATGAAAGAGCTCTAAAAATACTTCAGTTCAATGATGTTATTGAATGAAGCAAATCATTGCATTCCAGTGTAATTCATTGGCCACATCATGTTTTTATTGTTGCATGCAACCTTAGGCATCCATGAAAGGAAATCCCTGCAGCAAATTCTGGAAAGTAGTCTTGATGTTGATCTGATGGCAAGTTAATGAGGCCCTGGAGTTAAAATTTCTACTGTAATTAATGTGCTTCCAACTCACTAACCCAATCAAGAGCCCCCAAACCATCCAAATTTACACTTAAACTATTAATCCATCTTTTCTCTTTACAAATGTTGACCCGTATTTTCCGTAATGAATTTAATCATAAGTGCTACATACAATGAATATTCTAAAGATAAGTACAGAATCCACTTCATGGTATTGCTACCAAGCTTAACATGGGCCATTTTAGTGATACCTCTTTGCAAACAACGCTCCAACATCAAACATATCCCACTGGCAGTTGCCAGTCCCTACATAGGTAATCTAAAACAGAAACAGAAATTGCTGGAAAAAATTAGCAGGTCTGGCAATATGCATAGAAAGAAAGCACAGTCAACATTTTGGGTCCAGTGACCCTTATTTCAACACTATTTATGCAATTACAGCCCTCAACCAGATATGCAAGTCAAATCAATTTCCTTATCAGTGAACCTTGCAGATCCATTCTAGCTACATGCAAGTTAGTGACATTTATTTTTATGACTTACGTTGATGTCATGAAAAAATGTAGTGTAAGCTTGTAGAGGACTACTGGGAATTACCAGCCCATATCATCCAGCATAGGGAACAATGGATCAGCAGTTTCACTGGACCCTCCATCTCTGTCAGGACCCAAGTGCTCCTAGGGATTCAAATGATCCTCCCAGCAGACTGAATTCCAAAAGAAAACTAAAGGACTCTGAAAGACACCCTTGTGCAGGCCCATCAAGCATCAAGTGAAACCTCTTTGGATGTCATGGCAACAAACACCTTCATGATATCATTTGTTTATAGAGACCCATACTGAAACTGAAAAGGCAGGTCCCTATTACATCAAAGACTTTGAGCTATTGTGCCACTCCCTCATGCAAAACACAGCTGTGCCACCTGTGAAATAACGTTGCTTCTGTAGTTCATTGCGTATCATCAACTGTAATCTGAGACACTATTCGGTTCAGCAGTTTCCATATTGTAAACATGTAGAAATCTCCACGTTTCGGCTGGAAACAGAAAATTTTGTTAAAAATGTCCCAACCAGCCACCTACGAGGAAGACTTCTCCAGTCATCATACTAATTATGATCACTCAGTGCCAGATAGAAATGGTGAAGAGGTTCTCGGTTTGGCCTTAAGGAGTATCTTCACTCAAACACATGTCTCCAAACAATAGGGGCATTACCATTCAGCCCACGGTGTTGGAAATACTCAACTTATCCATGCTCCCTTGTTGGCCACCCTCACCTGATACAATTCTTAGTCCTGGAAGACATCTCATATTATCAACATAGGCCATCATTTATTCACATTGCCCTTTATCTTCCAGTCATCAACAGTCAAGGAAGATGTGATAGAACTCCCTTAAGGCCTGACAATGCAGCCAGGTGAACATGCAGTAAGACAATAGACTGTATTATTGTAATTATATCTATCTATAATATTCCTGTGGAAGAATTTATAGATGCTTTTATGGTGCCATCCACACAGTTGTCACCCATGGTTACCAACCCGCCTCTATCCATGCCTTCATAGACAGAGTGCAGCATTTCTCAAGAAATATAAATCATCTAGTGACCCTGATACAGAAAACCATCTCATCCAGACTATTCAGTCTGCTTTCAACCTGGCTCGGGAATTTTTCTTTGAAACATTCCCTCACAGTTGACACTTGGATAAGGGAGAAGTGCATGAAAAAGACTGACCAGAAGACTACCTCAGGACTCAGTGCTCACCCAATGCTGTTCAACAAGCATACAAATGACTAACCAACAACCATAATCTCACACGTTTACCTGTGCATCAGTTGTGCCACCCAAGCTCCATCCTTCTGCACGCAAGATCTGAGCCTTGCCAAAGACTTTGCAAAATTATCAGATTACTGCACCACATGAGATCACAAACTGAATTACTCTAAAACCATTTCAGAGATAATAGGAACCGCAGATGCTGGAGAATCTGAGATAACAAGGTGCAGAGCTTGATGAACAAAGCAGGCCAAGCAGCATCACGGGGGCAGGAAGGCTGACTTTTTGGGCCTAGATCCTTCTTCAGAAATTCTTGTTATGTCTTTACTCTAAAACCACATTTTGTCTCCACAATGCCAGTGCCAAAAAGAATTGCACATCTCCATAGATGGCCAGAGGCTAAAATATGATTCCAACCCAACATACTTGGGCGTGGCTCTTCCTTTCAGGGACATCTGAAGCAAATAGCAGCAAATTAGATTAATAATTCATTCAGCACAACCACTGTGGCATTTCTTGGCAATATTGTACATTTGGGAGAGAATCTGAGGAAACAGGGATGCTGGGATTACCAAGCACTGCAAAAGATGGGGCTACTGAAGTACAGCTGCACTGTAATCTTAAAGTGATCTCAGCACTACACTGTTTCACAAGTTTACTTAGCAAAAAAAATGCCAATATTCAGTGGAGGGAGGTGAACAAAGAGGAAGGCTTAGGAAATACCAAATAAGTGATATGCAGTCATTTCCAAGTTCTTCCAATCACACAAAAGATTTTTTATCAGTTCACTCTCAGGGGAATTCAACGGATTCACTTTTCATTGCTGCATCTCATCCTGATGATCAGACTCATTGTGCTTGTCTCGGAGATAATAGGAACTGCAGATGCTGGAGAATCTAAGATAACAAAGTGTGGAGCTGGATGAACACAGCAGGCCAAGCAGCATCTCAGGAGCACAAAAGCTGACGTTTTGGGCCTAGACCCTTCATCAGAGAGCCTGAACCGTCAGCTTTTGTGCTCCTGAGATGCTGCTTGGCCTGCTGTGTTCATCCAGCTCCACACTTTGTACATTGTGCTTGCCTCCTTTCTTTTCTGTCTCCTGCTAGTGCCCCATTTCCTTCCTGGAGTATCTGTTTGTTCCTCTGTCTTGTTTTAAAGCTGTCCCACGATTAAACAAGTATGCCAAACATTCTCTATCCTAACTGCTGCCCCAATAAACCTGTTGTGGCGATCTTCAGCTGATTTTCGTTCATAGAGCCCCTGTAGTGCGGAAACACGCCCTTTGGACCAACAAATCCACACTGAACGTCAGAGCATCCCACCCAGACCCCATCCCCCTATAACCCACCTAATCTACAAATCCCTGAACACTATGGGCAATTTGGCATGGCCAAGCCACCTACCCCACACATTTTTGGGCTGTGGAAGGAAACCAGAGCACTCAGAGAGAATGTGCAAACCCCACACAGACAGTTGCCCGAGAGTAGAATCAAACCTGGGTCCCTGCTGCTGTGAGGCAGCAGTGCTAACCATTGAGCTACCATGCTGCTCTAGAACTCACATCCTTGCCTTCAAGTTCTGTCATTACACAACATTCCTTTATCACAAGAAGCTGGATATGTAAACACAACAAAGCCAACACCAAGCTCAATGGCTCTTGAGATAATGATGATAATGAGCCACCATTTTGATAACAATTTATTTGCTTTCTAGACCAATTCAGAGGGCAACTAAGAGACTGTAAACCTTGGGCCACATAATGGTGGAGATCACGAATGGGACATTTTCTTCCATAAATAACATTAGTGAACCAGATAATATGTAAAATTACAAACAAGAAGTTTCACAATCCCCATTTCTGCTGCTAGAATTCCATTCCAGATGTATTTAATTTATATTCAAGTGGCCATCATGGCTCCAGATTAATCTAGGCCTTTAAATTACTAAACCACTAACGCAGTGCTGGAGAGGCGATGGCCTAGTGGTATTATTGCTGGACTGTTAATTCAGAGACACAGGTTCAAATTCTACCACACAGAAGATGAAATCTTAATTCAACCAAAAAACAAAATCTGGAATTAAGAGTCTAATGGTAACCATGAATCCATTGTCAATTGTTGGGAAAATCCATCTGGCTCACTAATGTCCTTTAGGGGAGGAAACTCTCATCCTTACCTGGTCTGGCCTATATGTAACTCCAGATCCACAGCAATGTGATTGACTCCTAGCTATTCTCTGGGCAATTAGGGATGGGTAATAAATGCTGGCCTGGCCACTGATGCCCACATCCCGTGAATTAATAACTAAAACAAAACCGCTGTGCTATCACTCATAACCAGACAATAGAGCAAGTAACAGATTTTTATTTTTAGAACTCTCCTGCTTCTGTTGCTAACTAAATTGAAACACATGTTCATTGTGACAACCCTTAAAAGAGCAATGCAAATGCAAATCCTATTTGTCAACAAAGCCTAGTAAAACGATAAAAACAAATTCACATTTGTGTTTCAAATGATTAGGAGATTTTTCAATGTTTTGGAATTTTAAATCAATTAATGAGCAAAATGATACTCATTCAAAAGATATTCTCATTACAAAATGACTTCTTTTGCGGCAGCCATGTCAGGCCAAGATTGTTTCATGTTGTAATCTCATGGTATATTTTTACTAGTTGTAATGGTAATTCAAATTCTCATTCTTTTGAGTATTTAATATGCATGAGTTTCTATTCTTAGCTGCAGTTTTCTCCTGCTAAAGTATGATACTTGAATTATTAGAGGCTCCAGGGTCATAAAGTATTGTGGAAAATGTAAAACCTATCTTCAAATCTTAGAGATCACCTCCAATTTTATGATTTCAACAACTTGTATTTCTATAGTGTTATTAACATAAGGCAATTGATAAGAATTTTACCAAACAAAATCTGACTCCAAGCCATATAAGGTAATAATAGGCAACACCCACTTCCTCCAAAATCAACACTCAGGAACAGCAGTGTGTGTTACTATATACAAGGCGTACTGCAGAAATTTACCAAAGATCCTTAGTCAGGACTTTCCAAAGCACAATCACTTCCATCTGGCAGAACAAGGGTAACAGATAAGTTGCCCTCCAAGCCACTCACCATCCTGATTTGGAAATATATCACTATTCTTTCACTGCCGCTTAATCAAAATTCTGAATTTCATCCCTAAAGACATTGTGAGCAGATCACCACCACCTTCTCAGGGGCAACTAGGGGCGGGTAAGAAATGCTGGCCCAGCCAGCAACTCCCAAGTCCCGTAAGTGAATGAAAAAATTGATCAAGAAGCTGATAATGAAGGTAAGTTTTTAGGAGTGCTTTACGGGAGGAAAGAGAGGTAAAGATGCAAGGGGTTTACTGGCAGATCCTAGACCCTGTGATCTTAGCAGCTGAAATCACGGCTGGCAATGGTAAATGAAACTGTGAGAGGTAAAGTCACCATAATCTTACCGGACCTTGGCTGCTCCCTCACTAGAGAGAGAGAGTCAGCCGATGGTAATTTAACTTGAGGGTCCCCCCCTCTCAGAGAGATTGAGAAGGAATGTGCTTCATGGTAACCTCAGCCAGTACTGGAATTGAACCCATGCTATTGGTATCATTCCATTTCACAAACCTGCCATCCAGCCAACTTAGCTAACAGTAACATAAATGAGGTTTGTGTGTGTAACAAAGCCTAGCAAAGCTACAAAGATGACTATATGTGCAATGATAAAAATGATACAGAAACCTTTCGATGTTTTAGCATTTTAGAATCAGTTATTAATTTATATGCTAACTATTCTAAGAAACGTTTCCACTGGGTCTTGTTACAATATGGTTTCTATTGTGGCAGCCATGACAGATAGGTTGTCTTAACGTGTAATTTTCATGATATCCGGCAGGTGAAATGTTTAGAAGCAATGTGAAGGGAATGGAGACTGAAGAAATTGGGGTCATCCTTCCCATTATTTACTTGAAGGAAACATTTGCCTATCCACTACCAGATATCAGACAAACAGTCTGATAATTTCCAGAGATAGCAAGGTGTAGAGCTGGATGAACACAGTGGGCAAAGCAGCATCAGAGGAGCAGGAAGGCTGACGTTTTGGGCCGAGAGCCCTGTTATCTCAGATTCTCCAGCATCTGCAGTTCCAACTATCTCTGATAATTTCGAGACACTGATGGAGCAGAAAGAGGCAGTAGTTAGATAAATTTGAGTTGTATCACTGTACATGTAGAATCTTATGCCATGCTTTTAGATGATGCAACTGAGGGCAGCCTATAAGAAAGAAATGGAAGGGAGTCAAGGCTAAATCCTGGGCAATACAAGAGATAAAGGACAGGAGCAGGAGGATGGGTAATAAATATAAATGAAATACTAGTATTTTATTGGAATATTTTACTGTTCAATATAAATTTACCATGGCCAAGATTTTTCCTATCGCCATTTGGTAGAAGCTGCTAGACCATGGTGTAGGCATGTGTGCGTAATGGGATCTGTCAAAATAAAATGAACAACTTTGATTCCACTGGCTTTCTACTGTGTTCCAATCCTGACTTCCTATCTGAATGTCATCAGGACCCTGTGTGCGACTTTTTCCTGAAGCCTGAGGAGGTTAGTGGGCAGTTACAATGTCATGAAAACCTGGCCTGCCCCCAATCCCTGCCCAGTGCCTTCTCTCCTCACTCGCTGACAGCAAGGCAAAAATGCATCGAAGTAAAACCAAGGAAAAGTCATTGGAAAGTTCCACATTAACCTCACTGCAATGATTTGTGGAACAAAGCCAAAAGTATGATCCTAGTCTCATATTGAGCCCCTTTTTCTGGAAGCCTGCGCACAGCCCTGGCATTGACCTGGCATTTCTAGTCATGGAAAAACCCGCACCAGATACACAAATTCTGTCTGAATGACACCCAAAGGACGGATCACTTCTTCCTGTGCAGGATATTCATTGTATGGTAACACTGTTTATGAGTCTGTCTTGTGTTGACCTCAGATTAGCTGGGAGTGCAAAACAAAATCTGCCTGCTTACATGCAGAACAACTACGTCTGCTGAATATTAGAAGTCTGACTGAGCGCAGGAGCTGGAGAGTGAGGGGGCCTGGAGCATATTGGGAAGGCTGGGACTGGGCCAGGAAGATTAGGGGAGCAGTGGGATTTGCCCGCCACACACTGCTGCTCTGGCATTTTGGCAGCATCAGGCAATGTGGCAGGCAGCCCACCTATCCTGAGGCCAATCAAAGCTTTTGTGACCAATTCAATGCCCCCTTAAAGATATCTTTACACTGTTATTGGTGTTTTATCAGATGTACTCTGGTGGACCTTTCCCTGGGCTTGTGGGATGCGTTTTTGTAGCTCATGCTGGGTCCCCACAGTGGGAAGTGACATCTTGTGGAAACATCCCACTGCTCCCGACAAGCATTCCCACCCCCCAACCCTTGCCTGATTAGCCCCTGTGAGCCTGGGTGCACTTACTCGGCTTCTGGGGCCTCTGCCATTGCTGCTGGTATTCCTTCAATTGGCCAGCAGCTCTTGAAAGTATGACTTCAATCCCTCAAAGGAAAGGTAGCCTTGATGGCACACAGTTAATTGCCTGCTGCAAGTAAGATTGTGTTGAGGTGGACCTGACTGCCAGCCCCTCTTTCATGAGCATGTCTGTTTCTGGCAGTCCATGGAGGAGGGGGCACTTGGTGTCCGCTGTTATCTTCGGAGCATGTGCTAACTGATGGACACCATCGGGGTCTGCAGAGCATCATCACCCCAGGTTATGGTAGTTTAATTTAAATTTGTTACCTTTCTGTTGAAGTTTTGTTTTGTGTTCCCCATCCCTTTAAGGGGCTGTCACATGTTTATTCACCGGTTAACTGAATCAGTTTGTTTTCACGGACCTCCTATAACCAGCTGAGATGAAGGTACCCTCAAATTTCCCAGCCAGTGAATCAGGAGGGCCCATGCCGTGAAGTCCCAGATAACAAAGTGTGGAGCTGGATGAACACAGCAGGCCAAGCAGCATCTTAGGAGCACAAAAGCTGATGTTTTGGGCCTAGACAAATCTCCTCCACTGTTTGTAATGTGTATTTTCCATTGGTCTGTTGCAGCAATATGCGATCACGTTAAAGACAGCACAGAGTATCTGCATCACCTAAGTGCAATGACTAATGCTGCAAGCATGCTGACACAGTCGCCAAATCCACGAACCATCTTTGGTCGCTTCTAAATTTGTCTGATCGACAAGGGGCAGAAAATTGCAGGGGTGGAGCAGACAATTCACACTGTCCTGCCTCCACAAGAAAAAAAAAATTGGCAGTGAGCCAGCCAACACAAACCAAGACTTCTGCAGCCAGAAAGTTTTGTAGGTGGGCTAACTTTTCTGCAGCGTGAGACTTCACCCTCTCAGTGACAGGATTATTTGGGCAGAAATTGATTCCAAGGATACAGAGAAAAAGCAGGAGACTGGCTGTAAGGAGCAGAATCAGTACAGGCATGATGGAACAAATGGCCTCCTTCTGCATTGTAATAATCTGTGAAGAAGGAAAGTGGCTCAATCTTCTGACAGTGCATCCAATGGGCAAAAGGCACCCTCCAAAGATATTAACCCCCTTAAAATTCTGCCCATGCCAACTGCATTATGCCACAGGCAGGGAAATTATTTATTTGGCAGCTGATTTCATTGTCCAGTCACTCTCCAAACCACGAGCATGAGCTTGAAGTTGGGTGGCAATGTGATGGGCTGGACACCTTTCATATTTTATATAGCTCTCACACCAGAAACACACCCAGCAGGGGCATGTGGTATCCAGCCCAAAGACCACATAGTGACTTCCGAACTTACAGGCATTTTCAAACAAAGCAGATTCATATTATTTCTGAGAGCAGTAGCTTATTTAGATCACTGTGAATTAAGTGGTTTTGTTCTGTGTGTTAACATTAATTTCTCTTTTTGATATAGAAACTTCAGCAGTCCAACAAGTTCCCAAGAGGCAGGTCTGCACCATTGACACAGCCAGTACTAATTTGAGTCAACTGTATTTTTGTTACAAAACCATTCATCACTGCTGTATAAATAGGAAATAATTTAGGAACATGCAAGAGACAAAGATTTAAGTGCGAGTTACTTTAATTAATTCAGCCTTAAAGATAACATGTACTGATACTTATTCTGTCGAGGAGGAACTGTGGAATTATAATTTTACTTCCAAAGACATTTTTATCTCTTAGTTTTCTCTAAGGACAGGCAGGATCTAATAAATTGAACAAGTTCTTAGTGGTCTTATAACAGTGGTCATTTGAGTCAAAGCATGACATATTGTGAAAGTTTGTCTTGTGTTCAATTTAAATTGTTAAACTGAGATTTGAATGGTGACATGCCATGACACTCATAAATTCTTCAATTATAGTGAATTATTGATGCCTCACTTCAACATATTTCAATCTCTCTTCAACTACAGTTTGAGTAGTGCAATTCTCCACAGGTTTCACTAGGTCAAGAGGGGGAGGGAGAAGTAGAATAATAACTTGTTGTGAGTAGACAACAAGAACAGCCCGGAAATGATTGCTTTGAGGTCAGTGTCAGAGGAAAATAGAGTCCTGACGTTAGATTTTCTTCTAGTCAGGTTTCTTTTAGAAGTCTATTGCTGGGTCAGGGGGCTGCTCCTTGCTGTACTTGCAGCCTCTACTGGTAACCTTGGAAGTGGCTGATGGGAGAACAGGAGAGACCAAATCCAGCAATGCTGCAAAAAACTTGTAGTTTTGCATTTAAGACACTTGCAATTTTCTGGAAAAATAAACCAGAATACCGAAAAAGCGTGGAAATGTATTCTAAAAAGTGCTCTCGCAGCTTATCTGACTTCAAATAAAAGGTTTTATTCAGTCAAATTAGAGAAAGACGACAGGAATAGCGGGAAGGAGGTCAGCCGAACACACGGTGCAAATGCAATGAATATATGCAGCTTTTTTACTTTACATTCACATCAACCTATAGCACATGGTCTGCAGTAGTTGAAGAATGCAACTCACCACCACCTTCTCAAGGACAAGTACAGCATGAGCAATGCCCTCATCCCATGAATGAATAAATAAAAAGAAAATGCCAACTCTGGGTGCAATTATTCCACTTTGTACCGCTTCACTGTTGAGCACCACCTGTATCTCACCCGGAAAAGCCAGGAGGTTCCACAAAACTCTTCACGCATTCTTCCATTTGCTGCAAGCTTGATTTGGCTCAATCCTCAGATGAAGGAAGACAGTGAAAGCCTTACTTGATTACGTGGATTCTTATTTCCCTTGGAGCCATGTTGCGGTGGGTGCTCCTATTTGCCAGGAGTGTGACATCACCGTCTATTTCTTTGTAATCTTATCCCAGAATTTTTGATCGTTATGAAGGAAAGGTTAGAACATCACTGTGCAATGATTAGATTAGATTAGATTCCCTACAGTGTGGAAACAGGCCCTTCAGCCCAACAAGTCCACACTGCCCCTTGAAGCATCCCACCCAGACCCATCCCCCTATAATCCACACACCCCTGAACACTACGGGCAATTTAGCATGGCCGATCCAGCTAGCCTGCACATTTTTGGACTGTGGGAGGAAACCGGAGCACCCAGAGGAAACCCACGCAGACACGGGGAGAATGTGCAAACTTCACACAGACAGTCGTCCGAGGCTGGAATCGAACCCAGGTCCCTGGCGCTGTGAGGCTGCAGTGCTAACCACTGAGCTACCGGGCCGCCCAGCATAGGATGAGTGCTGATAGGGGGAGCACAGTTTTGATGTGGCATATAAAGTTCCAGCCAGTTAATGGGCAATATGATATTTCAGCATGATGGCCTAAGGAGAATGGCCTGTAGGATATTAGCAGCTGGATGAACCTCCACCGCATCCCTGGAGGTGCTGCAGAAAGGACATTCTCATCTTCATGGTATGTATTTAAGGAAAATGTGCATAACAGTCATTTTTTATCTGTCAAAAACAATATATGGAATAAGCATCACAGAAACGTATGGGTGGATTAGTATCACTGAATGTTCTGAACATATAGAAAGGTATTCCATAAGATAGATAGGGGCAGAATTAGACCATTCAGCCCATCGAGTCTGCTTCATCATTCAATCATGGCTGATATGTTTCTAAACTCCATTGTCTCGCTTTCTTCCTGTAACCTTTCATCCCCTTACTAATCAAGAATCTATCTATTTCTGTTGTAAATATACTCAATAACTTAACCTTCACAGCCTTCTGCAGCAATGAGTACCATAGATTCACCACCCACTGACTGAAGAAATATGTCCTCAACTCAGTTCCAAAGGATCATTCCTTTACTCTGAGCTGTGCCTTTAGCTCCCAGTCTCTCCTACTAGCGGAAACATCTTCTTCACATCCACTCTCTCCAGGTCTCTCAGTATTCTATTAGTTTCAATCAGAATCCCCTCATCCTAAACTCCATCGAATACAGAACCAGAGTCCTTAACTACTTATCATACGATGAGCCCTTCATTCCTGGAATCATTCTTGTAAACTTTCTGGACCCCCTTCAAAACCAACATATCCTTCCTTCGATACAGGGAACTGCTCACAATATTCCAAATGCGGTCTGACCAGAGCCTTGTACAGACTCAGCAGTAAATCTCTGCTCTTGTATCCTAGTCCTCTTAAAATGAATGCAAACATTGCACTTGCCTTTCTAACTGTCAACCAAACCTGCATGTTAACCTTAAAAGAATCCTACACTAGGAATCCCAAGTCCATTTGTTCTTCAGAAACCTGAAGCCTTTCGCATTTAGAAAATAGTTTAGGCCTGTTGGTCTCTATTCTTCCTCTCAAAGTGCATAAACTCACAATTCCCCCTATTGTATTCCATCTGCCACATTTTGCCCACTCTCCTAGATGGCTCAAGTCCCTCTCCAGGCTCACCATTTCCTCAACACTACCTGTCCTTCTACCAATCATTGTGTTGCAAACCTAGCAATGATGTCCTTAGTTCCTTCATCCAGATCATCAGTGTATAATATGAATACTTATGGTCCTAACACGGACCCCTGTAGAACTCCACTAATCACCAGATGACATCTTGAAAAAAGACCCCTTTATCCCAACTCTCTGTCTTCTGTCAGCCAACTAATCCTCTAAACATCCCAGTACCTTGCCCCTAACACCATGGGCTCTTATTTAATAGCTTCCAGTGTTGACCCTTGTCAAAGGCCTTCTGGAAATTCAAATAGATCACATCCACTGGTTGTTCTTTATCTAACTTGCTCATTGCTCCCCAAGGAATTGTAACAGATTTGCCAGGTGTGACCTCTCCTTGATGAATAGGGCTGACTCAGCCCCATTTTACCTTGCACTTCCAAGTATTCCATAATCTCATCCTTAATAACTCTCTAAAATCTTACCAATAACCAAGGTCAGGCTAACTGGTTTATATTTTCCTGACTTCTGCCTCCCTCCCTTCTTAAACAAGGATGTTACATTAGCCATTTTCCAGTCCTCTGGCCCCCTGTCTGACTATCGTGATCCTGAAAGATCTACAGTATCCCCAGCTATCTCTTTCAGAACTCTGGGGTATAGTCCATCTGGTCCAGGTGATTTATTCACCTTCAGACCTTTCAGTCCCTCAGCCTCTTCTCCTTCTCTTGAAGTTGTGGTATGTTGACTAATACAAAGTACGTCTTCAGTTCAAAAACAAAGTTGCTGGAAAAGCTCAGTAGGTCTGGCAGCATCTGTGAAGGAGAAAACACAGTTAGCGTTTCGGGTCTTGTGACCCTTCCCCAGAACTAATGATGGCTGGGAAAATGTCAGTTTATATGCAGAAAATAGGGAGGTGGGTGGGGTAAGGAGTAAACGATAGAATAGAGCCTAAAGAGAGCCCAATTGTCTTTCTCTCTCTTTGGGCTCTATCTTATCATTTACTACCTACCCCACTCACCTCCTCATTTTCTGCATATAAACTGACATTTTCCCAGACACCACCAGTTCTGAGGAAGGGTCACCAGACCTGAAACATTAACTCTGTTTTCTCCTTCACAGATGCTGCCAGACCTACTGAGCTTTTCCAGCAACTTTGTTTTTGTTCCTCATATACAGCGTCTGCAGTTCTTTTGTATTTTTTTACCTATTCAGTTCCTCTGCCATTTCTTTGTTCCCCGTTACTACTTCACCAGCCTCATTTTCAATGGCTCAATGTCCACTCTTGCCTCTCTCTCTTACCTTTTAGATGTCTAAAAAAAGCTCTTACAATCTTCTTTTACATTACTAGCTAGCTTACCCTCATATTTTATCTTCTCCTCTCTTACTGCTTTTTTAATTATCCTCTGCTGGATTTTAAAGACTTCCCAATCCATTGGCTTCCCACTAATCTTTATGACATTGTATGCTTTTTCCTTCTTTTTAACGCTGTCCCTGACTTGTCTTGTCAGCCATGCTTGCCTTCTTCTCCCCTTATGCGTTTCTTCTTCATTAGGATGAATTTCTGCTGTGTCTCTCAAATTATCCCTGCTGTTTTACCAGCTAGGCTCTTTTTCCAATTAACATTGGCTAGCTCCTCCCTCATATCTTTGTAGTTTCCTTTACTCAATTGTAATACTGTTACATCTGACTCTAACTTCTCCCTCTCAAACTGCGGGGTGAATCTATTATATCCATACCAACAGGTAAAAGTACAGGTGCCCCTGGTTGTGAGA
Source organism: Stegostoma tigrinum (assembly GCF_030684315.1). Classification (NCBI taxonomy): domain Eukaryota; kingdom Metazoa; phylum Chordata; class Chondrichthyes; order Orectolobiformes; family Stegostomatidae; genus Stegostoma; species Stegostoma tigrinum. The sequence goes on from NC_081367.1 coordinate 42,252,574, forward strand.
ATGGGGTTGGAGGTATTCTGATAGGATAAGTTTGGTCAAGGCAAGAGGTTATCTATAGGTTTATCTTCTTGTGCTTTCCTAGATTAATACAATGCCCTGACACTCACCTGCTCTCCTTAAGGACAAAAAACAGATGTTCAAAACTGATTGAACCTTCCTGTTGGTCACACAAGGATTGGGTTGGAGTTTATGGCCATTCTGGTAAATCTGTCCTGGAATTTAACGTGTGCAAGGTCCAGTGCAGATCCCCCATATTGAAAGGGATTAATTTAACAATCAAAATATTTTTTACTGTGGAAAGGTACTGACAAATTAAGATTGAGGGTGCAAAAATGGATGAAAGTGAGTCTATTCCTCCATGGACAAGGAGATGTTATCACCCTTAGCTGAGAATCCCAGGATGCAAACTCATAGCTGAGGAACAATGATGTTGGAGTCAGTAGCCTAGACCAAGTTAAATCTTTGCAGCCCCAGAACACAACTGCAGGCATCCTCTGGAAAGCATTCCTTGCACAGACCTTTTCAGCAGCTTTATTATTGCATTCCTTCCAGGAGGTGGGCTGTTTGCTGCAGCTTTCTTCACAATCATGGCCTGGTGTTATTAACATACAGACTTAGGGTAATACGTGGCAGGTAACATGTGTGCCACCTGGGATGCTAGGGGATTGATATTATATAGAACAATGACCTCCGAGTATTAATTCCACACGCAGGCATTGTATAATTTTTGCTGCATAAAGTTGAGACAATGGGTAAATGGGAGGAGTCTACAACCCCCAGTTCTACAGACTGCAGGGAGTTTCTCACAGCAAGCAAAAGTACCTTGAAGACTGTGACAGCTGAGATTGATGCAATGTCAAATTGTCTGGCCAGGACAAGAAAGATCTTCTAAGGATTCAATAGCAGCTAACAGCCCTACAATAGGACAAATTCATGAGGCTTATTGGTGTTATTCATTTGTAATAACACTAGCTGGTAGCAATTCAGAGTTTGTGTTACTGTGAATTGCAAGGATTGTGCGCAGATGTTGCAACTTCATTAGAGAGTGGCAATAAGTTAATTCCTTAATGTCACCTTTGGCCCAGAAATAGATCTCAGCAGGTTTGGGAGGAATTCAAAGAAATTTATGAAATGAAGCCCAGCTATTAAATCAGTAAAGACCGTTGTTTGCAAATGTGGCATCACTTCAGAGTTCAGTCCTGCATTTTCCACTGCACCTCTGAACCCCCTGCATGACCATAAAAGTCAAATCTACAGTGTAGCATCAGTAAAGGTGAGAAAATGTAAAAGCAAAATATTGCAGATGGTGGAAATCAGAAATAAAAACAAAACCTCACAGCTCTGTTAGAATGTGGACAGAAACAGAGTTAATGTTTCATGTTGATGGCCTTTCACAAAAAGGCAAATCTGACGGTACCACAAGCAATGTTGAACCGATTAGAAAATTTAAAATCATGGGCTACTAATTCTAAGAAGATTACAGCAAGGGAAGGAACTTGATTGTTATTCATTAATGAATCATTTAATGCCTCTTCTAGTCAAGCTTTTTGATGCAGCAATAAGCTTGGCACTGCTCTCACAATGTGGAAGATTGCATGCAAATATCCTACCCATAGATGTGTTGAGGCTTAGATAGCTAATTATTGCCTTATCTGCCTTCTCTGAATCATCACTGGACAAATAAGAGCCTTAATAATGCCATCAAACATTGCATACTCATCAATAAGCTGAATAAACAACACCTCAATGTCAAAGGATATGTATGTAGCTGCTGTCCATATCAAGGCAACATTTACCTAAGCATGACATCAAGCAGAACTATCAAAGTGGTGGAAGGAAGGTGTCAAACTTTCCAATGGCTGGAGTCATGCCCAAGAAATAAGTGATTTAGGTTGACAAAAGTCAATTGACATAGCCTTAGAATATTAGTCTTCTGAGATGTGTTCTTCATTTAACCATCCTTAGTTGCTTCATCTTTGACATCCTTCCATCATAAGATCAAGAATAATAATGATGCCTTTATGTTCAGTTCCATTCACAACACTCATTACCGAGCCTTTCCCATTATCATACAGGCTTAGGTTGATAAATGGCAGATGACAAGTGCCAGAGAGTGACCTTGTAAAAAGAAAGCTCAGCCAAATCTCCCTTTCTGTCATAGGCACCAGCATCACCCTCTGGAAGTCACCAATGACCAGAAGCTTAACTGACCCAGTTAAAATTGCTCAGGTTATTTACCTGGTCTAGAGCCATGGGAGTTGACAATTTGAAATTTTAACATGATCCTCTTTTTAAAAAGTTAGTAGTGGCTTAAGCTCCAATTAAAGAGAAACCAATAGAATTACAATTGTGTTAGCCCAGATTTTCCAAGGGTCAGACATTGATTTTATTACAGTGTAGGTGGGAATTAACCTTGGGAAGTCTGTAGAATTCCTATTGTAGTGGGCTGTAAAGGAATTGTCTGCAAAATTGAAAATTCCAGAGGGGAATTCCTCATTGCTTGGAAAACACCAAAAGTTTCCATATAAATCAAAAAACTTGGAGGATACTGATGAAGTTAGGTAAATAATGAGTCAGGAAATGTAGGCCTATTAAATACAGCTGATGGCTAACTTCCCTGAGTAAGCAGTTCCCATTATCACTGTATTTATCTCACCTGCTGACCTGACAGCCCCAGGACCTAATCACCCCCTGCCCTGCTCTAGACATGATTTCAGTATAAGCTAACACCATTCACCCAGCCAGTACCTGCTTCCCCCACCAGCTGCTCTGGACCTGATCCTCATGCCTTCCATTAAGTAGCTACTCCTCCTTCCCCTTGCCACCGGAACCTGTCCTGAATGCCCAAACCAATACTCACCCTCCTGCACCCTTGCTAGACCTGATTTCTCTTAGCCACCCTGCCTTAATGTAAACATTGCATCATTTATCTGGTCCCTTGCCACCTTGTACCCTATGAATTTAGCACCCTCTCATTTACTGAGCTACAACCTACTTACCTGGCACCCTACCCAGATGGCATCCTTCCTACCTGACATCCTACTCAGCCAAAACACTATGTACAAAATCCACAAAATATTGTGTGTTAACTCACAGGCATTGATTTTCCATTCTTGATGTCTATTTACGAATTTGAGGTGGTATTTAATGGAGGTAATTAGGAGGTCCGGAGAGTTGGCAAGAGGCAAATGCCATCTCATTGACCTCGCTGACACTGGCCTAACAGAGATAGAGACAGGGAGGAGGAATGACCCTCAATCACTTTTCAACCCATTTAAATGCCCTCCTGCCATTGAACCCAAAAGGAAGGATGGTAATAAATTCCACCCTTCATTTTCTTCTCAGGTGTAATACTGGAAAACCCCTCAATCAAATTTTTAATGTAGGCACACATCATTTTTAAAATCTGTCTTTCTTGACAATCAACAATGGGTTCGTGGTCAACATTAGACTCTTAATTCCTACAATTGATTGAACTCAGACTTTACCACTTTCCCACCAGATTACCACATGGTGGGATTTGAACCCAAGTCCACACAACATTATCTAGGTCTCTGGATTAGCAAAAGGGAAGGAATGGGAGTTGGTTCACAATTTGAAAGTCTTGAACTCAATATTGAGTTTGGATGGTTGTAAACTTAATATTGAGGTCAACATCTTAAAATTGTGAAGCAACTCCCATTTCTTCCCTTTCTTTTAGCTTTATCTTTTATATTCTCTCTCCCTTCCCCCAATCTCAGTGGAACTGTCCGTTCTTTCAAGCCTGGCAGGTAGACACACCATTGATTTACCATTCTCACATTCCAATCACTTAATATGAACTATCAGCGTCTTTTGTCTTCCAGTACTCCAGCCCTTCATCCCCTGGTCCCCACCACCACACCACCCCACAACTATTGCATAAGTGCTGCTCCCTCCACATTTCATGCAGTTCTAATGAAGGGTCATTCAGACTCGAAACATTAACTTTCCCTATCTCCATGAATGCTGCCTGCATTGTTGTGATCTCCAGTATTTGCTGTTTACAGTACAGATTCTAGTGTCCACAGTAATTTGCACTACCTTCAATTCTTTCCTTTGTAGTATGACAAATGTTGGCACCCAGTAAAGAATCTGATTATTTAAACAGTATACTACATCATTTCCATCCCAGCTAATTTTCAAGGATTTTATTTTTTTCTTGGCTTTTATATATAAGTCACATTCTCCATGCTGAGACATAGTCTAACTTGCAGCAGACAAGGCAAATCATATTTCAATACAGGGAGTACGTTTGATTTGAATGCACTTTGGGCTATGTGGCCTGATCACGGAATGTGTTGGCGTTAATAAGTCAATTGCACAACACCATGGAACACATGTTCATTCCTGTTGTTGCCTCAATTACAAGTCCTTGACTTCAAGTGGATGTTGACAGGAGGAAAGAATTCTCAAAGGATGTCCCTATCTATTCAAAAGGAAGGAATAATTGACAAACTTAGTAATTTTGCAAGACATCCGTATACATTCTATCATCCAACTCAAGCGTGCCACCGGGAGAAAGTTCCAAAAACCCATTTCCCCTTCTCAGTGAGGAATGGTACGTAGTCCCATGGTCTGAGATTCCCTTCAGACCCTTCCAGCTCTACACCTTGAAGGTCTTTCTTAAAATCCACTTTTTTTGCCAAAATGAATTTTTTAGCCTTGCTGATACATGATACCCATTTCATTCTTGAGTTCAGCATTGATTTTTTTGATTGCACTGCTGCAGAGGACCTTAAGTCTTTTCCCAAAATATAAGAATGTCTTAATAATGCAGCTTTAAAGCAGTAAAACATCTGGAGGCATTTCATACCAGCATTATCTGACAAAATTTACATTGAAGGAGCGATTAGATCAGATGGCCGTTAGTTTGGCATTAGGCAGAATTTAAGGAGATTTTTAAACTAAAGAGGTGGAGAGATTTTGGGAGAGAATTCAAGAGCTTACGGCTTAAGCATTTGAAGGTTCTTACAATGGTAAAGAAATTAAAATTGGTGCTGTGTAAGAGGTCAGAATTGGCATTGTGCAACAATCTAGGAGGTTTACAAGGCTGGAAGAAATCACAGCCTTGATGATATTTGAAAACGTGAGTGAGTTTAGTGATGGTGAGATGTGTGGCAGAATAAGAAGAAGAATCTAGTGAGGCCCATCACAACACTAGGATCTTTTCCTACCCATTACGCTTTTCACAAGCAGCTTGGTGAGTTTCTCACTAGGCAGCTGAGTTGTAAGTTAGGGGGAATTATTCCTTCTTAAATGCCTAGATGGTGCTCAATTCATCCCATTAATATTCAGCTTCCTCCAATCTCCATGTTGTGTTCGATGAAACTGCAGCTGAGATCATGGGCATCAGCTGTATGCACCCCTCATCGACAGACACTGCATCTGGTTCTGTCATCATAACACCTCTCTGATACATTGACAGAGTGGTCTGGAAGCACAGACACCAGCAACTATTATTGAAAGGGTCCACACTGACGTGAACTCAGCTCATACACTGGACATTGTTTCTTCTCAGGGCTGCTTACTTGCTCATGGTCAGTCCAATGGCTAAACAATGTCAATCTTGGGGGTAGGACTAACCCAGTTGGGGAAATGTACAGCACCAGGCAAGGTTCTGCACAGTTCTCAAGTGGGAGATGCCCATTTTGGGCATTCAAGGGATTGAGCCATGGTCAGTCCATCAGCTCCAATCAGCAGAAAATAAAGGGAAGAAAATGATGAGACTCGGCCGTAATGGAGGAGGTGGTGGCCTGCGATGACAGCATATGACCACATGTGGCATGGTCACCTGATATGACAAGGGCAGGAGGAGGGCAGGTACAGACTAATATAGACTGGTTGGCTTGGTGGGTCCTTGGGTGGTCAGAAGCCTATGGAGTTTACAGAAAGGGCTACCAGGAATAGGATCTGATTTTTTTGAAATTCATTTATTGGATGTGGGATGTGGGTGTTGCTAGATGACTAACATTTATTATCCTTCCCTAGTTGCCCTTAAGACGGTTATGGTGAGATTCCTTTTGGGAGGAAGGGTGGAATTTGGAGGCTTCTGGCCAAGGGATGCTTACTATCTCCATCCAGTCTGTTGAAAATTGGAAGTGCACAGTGGAAGAGAAAATGGCAGCACCCAGGTTTGGAGTGGGTTGTTTAAGCAATTTGAACTGTGAGAGATGGGACTGCAGCAGTCATGGATGTTAAAGCTTTTAAAGAGAAAGATCATTCCATGTACCGTGTAGGACACAGACCTGTAAGGTCCCTATTTCCTGGCCATCCTGAGGCTTTGCTCTCCACTGTGCATTGTAACTCCCTGCCATAGACATTGCTAAACACTCATTGTTAACAAGTGCAGAAACTGATGTCAGACAAGGAGTGTGACAAGCAGGAGGTGTAAGAAAACCGTTATGATGTAGTTGAGCTGCTGTTAATGGTGTGCAAATCTGTTTTCAGGTGATGTCACTGAGGAGCAGCATGAGATGATAAATACATTAAAGAGGTTATGTAAATGACTGAGTGGAAGTGTCCTCATGCATTTTCTCCATCAGATACTATGAAACATACGTTAGAACTTTCCTTCCAGTCATATTTCCCAAATGCACTTGTTTTTATCCCTTTAATATGAGTAGTATATTGAAGTTCTCATTTGCATTTGGCTTTGGGATTGTTCATAAATTAGCTTCTGTCTGTAGCTTTCTTTCTCCCATATTGACTGATGTATCTTGGAGATCTTTGTGCATTTCTTCCATGGCAAGCTGGCAGACTTCTGCAAGCAAATTGGTCATTGGCCTTCTAAAATGCAATGTGTTCCAAGTTATCTAATTATAATGTAGAATTTTGAACATTCTGATATTAACTGATGATGCATGGTGTATTAATTCTGTAAAATTATGGCATTGTAACCAAACATGACCAGTAAATGGTGAAGATGCTTACATTTTACATCATTCAAAGGACAGTAAATTAAACTCTAAACTGTATCAATGATTGATGTGATACCACCGATTGTCAGGGATACAGTTACAAAACATTATACACAGTACTTTGGCTTCAGACCTATTTAGAAAAGATTCAATTTTACATGTGGGCTAATAGCCAAAATACTCTTTATAAACTTGTCCATTTTTGAAGCGCAGTGTTGAATTTCGAGTTAAAGACTGCAATATTCACAATAGAATGGTATTTTATCATTAATTTTCAAGTGTTCTATATTTGGGTTGCATTTTTTTTAAAATGTGGAATTGAACCATTAGACCTTGTTTTGAAAATTAGTTTTTTTAAAAATTCTTTCATTGAAATGGGCTTTACCAATCCCAAATTGTCTTTGAACTAAATGGCTTGCTGGGCTATCTCATAGTGTACCTAAGTGCTACATGTAGGCCAAGCCTTGGTCTGAATGGCAGACTTCCTTTTGTAAAGGGCAGAAGTGAACCAGATAGGCTTTCACAGCCGAGGAAGAATCCAAGTTGGGTCACCACCAATACGGTGCTGTAATTGCAGGGCTGCTTGCATGTAGTAGCAGCAATATAATTGGTGTCAGGAGTCCGTACATAAAGACAGGGAGAGAGTGTAAATGCTGGAATATACTACACTTGAAATTCAATAAATAACTGCACCTCCCAGTCGCGAACCATTTCAACTCCCCCTCCCATTTCTTAGACGACATGTCCATCCTGGGTCTCCTGCAGTGCCATAGTGATGCCACCCGAAGGTTGCAGGAAAAGCAACTCATATTCCGCTTGGGGACCTTGCAGCCCAATGGTATCAATGTGGATTTCACAAGCTTCAAAATCTCCCCTCCCCTGCTGCATCCCAAAACCAGCCCAGCTCGTCCCCGCCTCCCTAACCTGTTCTTCCTCTCACCTATCCCCTCCTCCCACCTCAAGCCGCACCTCCTTTTCCTACCTACTAACCTCATCCCACCTCCTTGACCTGTCCGTCCTCACGGGACTGATCTATCCTCTCCCTACCTCCCCACCTATACTGTCCTCTTTACCTATCTGCTCCTCCATCCATCTTCAGTCCGCCTTCCCCTCTCTCCCTATTTATTTCAGAATCCTCTCCCCATCCCCCTTTTCTGATAAAGGGTCTGGGCTCAAAGCGTCAGCTTTTGTGCTCCTGAGATGCTGCTTGGCCTGCTGTGTTGATCTAGCTCCACACTGCGTTATCTCGGACTCTCCAGCATCTACAGTTCCCATTATCTCTGACCAAAAACAAATTACCCATTAATAGGAGAATGTCGCAACACTGCTCATACTTCTTAAGTGATTTATAGGCTAGGTATTGGCTGATCTTCAGGAGTGGGGAGCGTGCTTTGTAATATGTCTGCAAACATTTAGATTGTGCTGGGCAGCATGTGCATTTGGTTCATCAAACTCTTCTGAATTATTGTTGCATGTGACTGAATATGTCCCAAGTACAATGTTGTGTTTTTTTTAATATTGCTGCCTGCTCTTGTGCTGTTTGGGGTAGCCCAGGAGCATTCCACGCCAATCTTTTTACTCTTAGTGGCCTATTTGCATTTTCTCCCTATACCCTTTAATCCCTTCAGCCCCAAGAACTATGTCTAACATACCTTAAAATAAGGTTTTACTGAAGAATATTTCTATAATTTATTTTATTACAAAGTAAACACCACGGTGGAAAAGGGATTCCAAGATGACAGATGAGACAAATCAAAGCAACACAGGTGGAGGTAACCCAGAGGAAAGATGGCATGGTTCTGTGGTGTCCAGGAGAATCTCAAAAACAATTCTTAGAAAGCAGAGAACACAGAACATAACAGTACAGCACAGTGCAGGCCCTTCGGCCCACAATGTTGTGCCGGACTGTTATCCTACTCTGAGATCAGTCTACCCAGCAAACCCTATATTTCACTATCATGTGTCTATTCATGAGTTGCTTAAATGTCCCTAATGTACCAGACCCTGCTACCACCACTGGCAGCGCATTTTACACACCCACCTCTCTCTGTGTAAAGACTCTACCTCTGACATCTCCCCTATACCTTTCTCCCATCACCTTAAAATTATATCCCCTTGTGATAGCCAATTCCACCTCGGGAAAAAGACTCTGGCTATTTACTCCATCTATGCCTCTCATCATCTTGTACACCACTATCAACTCATCTCTCAGCCTTCTTTGCTCCAATGAGAAAATATCTAGCTCCCTCAACCTTCAGGAGTGGCACAGTGGCTCAGTGGTTAGCACTGCAGCCTCACAGTGCCAGGGACCTGGGTTCGATTCCAGCCTCGGGTAACTGTCTGTGTGGAGTTTGTGCATTTCCCCCGTGTCTGTGTGGGTTTCCTCCGGATGCTCTGGTTTCCTCCCACAGTCCAAAGATGTGCAGGCTAGGTGGATTGGCCATGCTAAATTGCCCACAGTGTTCAGGGGTTTGTGGGTTATAGGGGGATGGGTCTGGGTGGGATGCTTCAAGGGGCGGTGTGGACTTGCTGGGCCGAAGGGCCTATTTCCACACTGTAGGGAACCTAATCTAATCTAATCTAACCTTTCCTCTTAAGACTCCAGTCCAGGCAGCATCCTGGTAAATCTCCTCTGCACTCTCTCTAAAGCTTCCACATCCTTCCTATAATGAGGTGACCAGAACTGAACATAATATTCTAAGTGTGGTCTAACCATACTTTTATAGACCTGCAGCCTAACCTCGTGGCCCTTAAACTCAAGTCCCCTGCCAATGAAAGCCAACACGCCATTCATCTTCTAAACATCCCTATTAACTTGGGTAGCAATTTTGAGGGGTCTATGGATGCGGACCCCAAGATCCCTCAGTTCCTCCACACTGCCAAGAATCCTACCATTAACCCTGTATTCTGCATTCAAATTCGACCTTCCAAAATGAATCACTTCACACTTTTCTGGGTTGAATTCTGTCTACCACTTCTTTGCACAGCTCTGCATCCTGTCAATGTCCCATTGCAAACTACAACAGTCCTCCACAAGGTCCACAACTCCTCCAACCTTCGTGTCATCGGCAAACTTACTAACCCACCCTTCCACTTCCACATCCAAGTCGTTTATAAAGATCACAAGGAGCAGAGGTCCCAGAACAGATCCCTGCCGACCACCACCGGTCACCAAGCTCCAGGCTGAACACTACCACCCTCTGTCTTCTACTAGACAGACAATTCTGTATCCAGACAGCCAAATTTCCCTGAACCCCAAGCCACCTTACTTTCCCAGTGGGAGAAAGTGGGCAGATGGTCAGTTCCCAGAGTTTCAATCTGGAGAGCAGGTAAAAGTGCCTGAAGAAGTCTGATGACCTGGTCTGGAAGGTCAATGTCAGTGAATGCGACATCACACCACTGACTTCTCACACTGCTTAATGCACCATGCATTCTTCATATCATAGTCCCAGCAGCATTCTTGATATACAACACTCCTGCCTAACACTTAGATGCTTTAACTTACTGTCACACATTTAACCATGTTATTTGTCTCGCAGCCACTTCTCACTGCCCAAATATGCCTCCAGCTATTAAACATTACTCAAATGCAATATTACAGATTGCCAACATCCTAAAATCTTACTTGCAAAAATAGGTAGCATACAATTGAAGGGAGAGAGCAGAATCAATGAGGGACAACAATGTCTGCACCTGCTGAATACTACAGAAAAGCTATGGGACTGTCTGTAACAAGATCTGTGGCATCTGGTACTGATGAGAAGACAGATGATGACAGTATATTCCAATTGCATGCCCCCTTCATAACTCACACTTTAGCATGCATGCCGCTGTTGGTGTGAACATTGAACCCTTGTTTCCCACCACGCCCTGCTGAGGAAGATTGTGTGTATGTGTGTGTGTGTGTGTGTGTGTGTGTGTGTGTGTGTGTCTGTGTGTGTGTGTGTGTGTGTGTGTGTGTGTGTGTGTGTGAGAGAGAGAGAGAGGGAGTGTGTGTGTGTGTGGGTGTGTGTGTGTGTGAGAGAGAGAGAGGGAGTGTATGTGTGTGTATGTGTGAGTGTGTGTGTGTGTGAGTGTGAGTGTGTGTGTGTGAGAGGAAGTGTGTGTCTGTGTGTGTGTCTGTGTGTGTGTGTGTGTGTGTGTGCACATGCGCGCGCGCGTGTGTGTGTGTGTGTGTGTGTGTGTGTGTGTCTGCGTGTGTGTGTGTCTGAGAGAGAGGGAGTGTGTGAGGAGGAGGTATGTGGGGGTGAGTGTGTGTGAGGGAGTGTAAGTATGTGTGGGAGGGAAAGAGAGGGAGTGCGTGTGTGAGAGAGAGAACTGAGAGTGTGGGTATGGGAGAGGACACACACACACACACACACACACACACACACACACACACACACACACAGACACACAGACACACACACACACACTCACACACACACACACGTAAATCAGTTTGATGAATTTGTATTTGCACATACATTCTATTTTGTTCAAAAATTACACAATTTGTACAGTCAGTCAACATGGCATTTTATAAATTCCCCCTCCAGAAATACAGCCAGCTTGACTCCAAACCAAATCACAAACAGATTCTAAACAAGCCCTCACACCTACCACACCTAACATGCATCATCTGACCTAAAATGTCTCCTCTTCTTTTACATTGATAAAACCTTCAGTTCTCTCAGGACAGTGACTTCAAACGAACTGGCAATTTACATATACATACTAATCAATTATAACCTTCCAACTGATTAAAGATTTAACAGCATCTTAGTGATAATGGCCCCCAACACCTCATTTTCACCATGGACATCCAGTCCCTATACACCTGCATTCCGCATGCAGATGGCCTCAAGGCCCTCCGCTTCTTCCTGTCCCGCAGGCCCGACCAGTCCCCCTCCACCGACACCCTCATCCGCCTAGCCGAACTCGTACTCACCCACAACAACTTCTCTTTCGATTCCTCCCACTTGCTACAGACTAAGGGGGTGGCCATGGGCACCCGCATGGGCCCCAGCTATGCCTGCCTCTTTGTAGGTTACGTGGAACAGTTCCTCTTCTGCACCTACACAGGCCCCAAACCCCACCTCTTCCTCCGTTACATTGATGACTGTTTCGGCGCCGCCTCTTGCTCCCCAGAGGAGCTCGAACAGTTCATCCACTTCACCAACACCTTCCACCCCAACCTCAAATTCACCTGGGCCATCTCCAACACATCCCTCACTTTTCTGGACCTCTCAGTCTCCATCTCAGGCAACCAGCTTGTAACTGATGTCCATTTTAAGCCCACCGACTCCCACAGCTACCTAGAATACACCTCCTCCCACCCACCCTCCTGCAAAAATTCCATCCCCTATTCCCAATTCCTCCGTCTCCACTGCATCTGCTCCCACGATGAGGCATTCCACTCCCGCACATCCCAGATATCCAAGTTCTTCAAGGACCGCAACTTTCCCCCCACAGTGGTCGAGAACGCCCTTGACCGCGTCTCCAGCATTTCCCGCAACACATCCCTCACACCCCGCCCCCGCCACAACCGCCCAAAGAGGATCCCCCTCATTCTCACACACCATCCCACCAACCTCCGGATACAACGCATCATCCTCCAACACTTCCGCCATCTACAATCCGACCCCACCACCCAAGACATTTTTCCATCCCCTCCCCTGTCTGCTTTCCGGAGAGACCACTCTCTCCATGACTCCCTTGTTCGCTCCACACTGCCCTCCAACCCCACCACACCCGGCACCTTCCCCTGCAACCGCAGGAAATGCTACACTTGCCTCCACACCTCCTCCCTCACCCCTATCCCAGGCCCCAAGATGACTTTCCACATTAAGCAGAGGTTCACCTGCACATCTGCCAATGTGGTATACTGCATCCACTGTACCCGGTGCGGCTTCCTCTACATTGGGGAAACCAAGCGGAGGCTTGGGGTCCGCTTTGCAGAACACCTCCGCTCAGTTCGCAATAAACAACTGCACCTCCCAGTCGCAAACCATTTCCACTCCCCCTCCCATTCTTTAGATGACATGTCCATCATGGGCCTCCTGCAGTGCCACAATGATGCCATACGCAGGTTGCAGGAACAGCAACTCATATTCCACTTGGGAACCCTGCAGCCATATGGTATCAATGTGGACTTCACCAGCTTCAAAATCTCCCCTTCCCCCACCGCATCCCAAAACCAGCCCAGTTCGTCGCCTCCCCCCACTGCAGCACACAACCAGCCCAGCTCTTCCCCTCCACCCACTGCATCCCAAAACCAGTCCAACCTGTCTCTGCCTCCCTAACCGGTTCTTCCTCTCACCCATCCCTTCCTCCCACCCCAAGCCACACCCCCAGCTACCTACTAACCTCATCCCACCTCCTTGACCTGTCTGTCTTCCCTGGACTGACTATCCCCTCCCTACCTCCCCACCTATACTCTCTCCACCTATCTTCTTTTCTCTCCATCTTCGGTCCGCCTCCCCCTCTCTCCCTATTTATTCCAGTTCCCTCTCCCCATCCCCCTCTCTGATGAAGGGTCTCGGCCCGAAACGTCAGCTTTTGTGCTCCTGAGATGCTGCTGGGCCTGCTGTGTTCATCCAGCCTCACATTTTATCAACAGCATCTTAGGTTCAGTTTAGTACATCTTGTCAGTGGTGTGCCTCTTTGATCTTTTACTTATAAATTCTGTTTTTGATGCTACTAATCTCCACCCTGAAGAAGGAGTAAATCTCCAAAAGCTTGTGTTTACAAATAAGCCTGTTGGACCATAACCTGGTGTTGTGTGATTTCTGATATTGTCTGCTCAGCTACAGGAGCCCAAAGAGGAAGAGATTGAGGGAGTAACATCACCGTACTTAAGATCTCACACTTGCAGCATCAGCTCAAACACTATACTGCATGCACCTTGGAGGTCAGTATGGACTTCAGATCAGCAAGTTGTGAGCCAAAGGGCTGTAGCGAGGCAAGGGAAAAGGGTAGATGGTTAGATCACTTGCAAGTCACCACAAATAAGTTTGCTGCAGAGGCCTTAAGTAAAGATGGCGTGCCACACAGGAGTGCACTGATGGGCATATCCTCCAAGATGCTGCATGCATTGTTTGGCCTGCCAGCAGCTGTCAGGATCTGGATCAAGGATCATGGAGGAGTTTAATTTCTTCTTGGCCAAACACACCTGTTTAATGTCCCTATTGTCCTGCATTATTAAAGGCACTGCCACTGCAGCCCCCATTTTGCAAACTTCACGTGTACAGTTATTTGATGGCTCACCTTCTTTTGCAACATTGCCTGGCAAATCTGGGAACTCATGACAAGACCTCTAAAGGCAATTCAAAGTACTTTCAGACACTGTGAAGTGGAAAACATTCTTAAAAATCATGTTGCCTGCAATTCCTTTGCCAGCCCCTTTAATGTTAGTATGACTATAATGCACATTTGAACATTCGATCTACAAATTAGGAATCTCGGCATTGCCTCACATTATGATATCATATTCATGGATTTTAGGTCTTTGGGATATTCTTGCATGTACCATTAGCGCAGATTTACCAGAAGTGGCTGGTAGCATAAAATCCCCCGTAACAATCATGCTAAGCCTCTTCAATGTCATACAAGTTTAAGTGTAGGAAGTTATTGGTCCTGGTATACCATTCAAATCTTTCAATTAAACTTCAGACTCTTAACTCAGATCTTTATTATAAAATATTATTTCAGCCACACTATTGTTGTTTGTTTCTCTTTGTCATCCCTTTTCATTCATTCTGCAGTTCACTGTGATTCTTTCATGGCTAAGTGTAAACAATGAATTCTGATATCTGTTTGACTAGAGAAATTGGCAAAATTATGTCCAATGCTTCCAACACAGGTTGGTGAATTTCAATCAGAACTGTATAATTTCCTCCTCAATCCAGGGAAACTACTGTCACAAATGAAGAAAATCCATAAGAGAAAAGAAGTGACAACTGTAAACCAAAGAATGACAACTTGCATTAATTGAGAAGAAATCAGAACACTACTGACAGTAATGAAATACAGCAGATCAGTAAGTACAATTGGGTAAGATACCAACAGAAGTATGGATCTGCTCACATGAACATAGGTTCAACTCCAGAACAAGTATTCAAATGTGTAACAATCAGGAAGGATATCCCAAGACAAGGAGGCAATTCCAAGGAAAATGATGAAGAGGCGAAATCTCACTAATGTCATAAGGGGAAGAAAACTGTCTCCCCAAATCTGCCTGCCCCCACGTAACTCCAGACAGATAGTAAAATGCTCGACTCTTGACTGGCCTCTGAAATGGCCCGTATTGCAAATCACTCAATTGTAAATGGCACACCATCACATGCGCAAGGAAAGTCATAGATGGGAAATACATGTTGGCGTTGGAATTAATATTTATATACCAAGAATAAATACATTAAAACAAGGAAGTGTCTATTACTGAGAAAAGTCTTAGAGAACCATCGTGAAAAATGGTTTAGTTGTTAAAATTGTCAGGATCAGGGAGTCAATGCTATTTCAGAATTTCTGTTTAGAATGATCAAACAATGACTTAATATCATTGTAAAAACAATAACCCCTCCACCCGGCAATTTTAGTTGTGTGACATATTAAATCCCCTACATCTGCCTCAAGTTGACTGTTATTTTGCTATTTACTCAAAATACTATTTTGAGTGAAGCCACCCAATTGCACAATGGACCTATCTCAACTGAAGATGAATTGAAGCCACGTAAAAATCATTAGATTCTGGGGAAATTACATGTCAAATCTGCCTTGTTGATTTAAAGCTCAATTTATCTCTTACCTGTAAAAACACAACGTTGTGTATTGTAGAAGGGATAATGGGAACTGCAGATGCTGGAGATTCCAAGATAATAAAATGTGAGGCTGGATGAACACAGCAGGCCAAGCAGGCCCGAAACGTCAGCTTTTGTGCTCCTGAGATGCTGCTTGGCCTGCTGTGTTCATCCAGCCTCACATTTTATTACGTTGTGTATTGTCCCTGCTTTTTGAAGGTTGGACCATAAAATTGGGTTCCTTAGAGTCTGAGTTTCAATGCTGTTTCTGTCACTTTGGTATCAAAATGATGACCATGTCTTGAGCTCACATCTCTGGAACAGCCAACTCTAAATGACGAATTATCAAGGGTAAGAGCACAGGACACAATAGCCTGAAGAGGAGGTACACAGAGTAGGTAGATCGGTTGTTAGTCAGCATATAAATGTTGAATTGATGCCAGCCATGCCACTTTAGACCACCACTCCAGCTAATTTCCTCTCTTAACCTCACATAGTTGAACCTGTAAACCATGGTGGAAAGAATTGCACCATCCCCACCAATGCTAATTAAAGGGATCATGTAACCCTTCCAGGTTAATCGTTGATTCTTAATAACTAGCTTGATTTAAATTTATGGCTGTGGTATTTTAAGGAGTTATTGAAAGCCTGAGGGAGTGCTGTTGCATATGGCGAACACTTTTATTGTGATTTCCAGGGACATGGGCACATGACAGGCCTCATTTCTTGTGCACTAGAATTGCAACTTCCTTTAGGTTATAACATCAGAAAAAGATAGAGCAGAGGCAATGATGAGGAAAAGCTTCTCATCGAGGAAGGAGGAAGAAAGATTTTTAGTAGGATGCCTCGAATAGCTTGGATCTGTCATGATGTGCTTGCACTGTCTGCTTTATAAAGGAGGTGCTCACAGAACTTTGCAACCAGAACTACAGCCTCAGAACATAACAAGGACGGCATGCAGTGGCTATGAAGGTGACTTTCTTCATTAGCAGATCTTTCTAGATTGAGCAAACAACATATTTACCATATATTCAGTTTATTTCAATGGTTGCAAATGAGAGGAGATTGATGTACTTCATGCTAAGAGAGAGCTGTTCATTGTTTCTCTGTGAACATTGAGAAGCAGGCAGAACAAGCTTGTAGTTTTGCCATGGAGTGCCCCAGGGTACAGTGTGCTATCGACTGGACATAAGCTGCATTACCATATATCAAATCTGAAACATAAAACAGCACCAATCTTGAACACACTGCAGAAGTCAGATTTTGTGTGACTTCTCCTTGTGCTTCAGTAGATGCTGAAACATCAGCCATCAGATGCTGAATCATGGTTGAGCCTGCAAGTGTTCTCACTGAGTTGGCATGATTTCCATACGGGAAGAATGGACTTCAAGCTCCTTGACTTCTTCATGCTCCTTGACAGTGGCTGCAAGCTCTTTGTCAGGTCAGCCAATGCTTCAAATATTTCTGTATACGTCACCTTTTTTCAAATACCTAGTCAAAACGCTCTGTAGCTGAACCCTCATGTAACCCTGACCTCAGAGGACAGACACCTGCATTATCTTCTATCACCTGAACCAGTGTCTGACCATGAAGTAGTTTTTTAGTGTCTGGAAAGAAAAGAGCAGAGGGTTTGGTGAAGGAGGGGCGGGTAAGTACATACTTAAACCATTTGTAACATGTGAATCAACACAGATTGTGGGATGAGGGCAGGTGAGATACAAGAAGGAGGATGAGGTTTTCACATGCAGGATGTTCTATGATCCTAGCCCTGTTATGCCCAAAGACACAGTGGCAGTCAGTCTACTTATGGTAACTCCTGTCTCCTCCAAATATAGATAAAGACATGCAGTTGTGCCTTTCCCTTCCTGATTAACTCTTGTTGCCTCTGCATTACATATGCTCCACTCTGAACTTCAAGGGGGAGGGAGGTTTCTCACTGAATTTCCATTATAAATAAAGAGCATGGGCAATATAAACCTATCCTTGATACCATATCATAGAATCCCACAGTGTGAAACAGGCCATTTTGGCCCAACAAGTCCACACAGACCCTTCAAAGAGCATCCCATCCTATCCCTGGATTTCCCATGGCTAAGGCACCTAACCTACACATCCCTGGACATTATGGACAATTTAGCATGGCCAATTCACCTAACTTGCACATCTTTGCACTGTGGGAGGAAACTGGTGCACTCAGCAGAAACCCACGCAGACACTGGGAGAACATACAAACTCCACACAGACAGTCGCCCGAGGCTGGAATCAAGCCTGGGTCCCTGGTGCGAATAGGTGGCAGTGCTAACTACCAAGCCACCATGCCACCATTTTGAGATGGCTTTCCTTGAATTTGAGGGATAACTCATCCAGCACAAAGTCATTTAAAATCTGCAAGTTGAGGAAATGTAACTGGCAGGCTATGTTGAATATTTGCCTATGAGTTCAAGCTGTGATCTGCAGTCATGAGTGCCAAATTTGTGAGCATTAGGTAAAGCCATGAACATACAGAATAAAACATGGTTTACATATCAGAGACTGTAGTGAGGGAAGGAGGGGTGATGGAGAATTGAGTAGTACGTGAGGGTAGTGATTCAGTTGTAAAGCTTTAACCATTCATACAAGATAATTTAACTTCCTTTTGTCCTGATCCTAGCCAGACCGTCAGGGTAACATTGTTCATATTTACCTCTGTAGATCCTTATTTGGTCTTTTGGCCCAAACCATTTTGACTTGATCTTCAGCAGCAGGTTCTTTATGGCAAGCTGCGTATTTTCTGTGATAGGTGCGAGAAATTGCAATTTGACAAGTCAATAGATTTCTATTTAACTTTATATTTCTTTCTAGCTCCTACCTCCATGGCAACCTAAAGTCCCACTGGTATTTCTCCAAACCAAGGCGTTAAGCTTGTAATTCCAAAAACACCATTTCCAAAATTCTCTTTCATCTTGGTTTTAAAAGGACATTTTTAAACATGAGCATCTTGCAAATGTTCAGCATTTAGGACAACACAGTTATTTTTTCAAGATAAAAATCCAAGGACAAAATGATATCCAAAGATATGAAATCCGGAGGCTGCTGCCCGTCCATGTCCTGAACGGATCTCCTGGCTTCTTCAATCTGTGTGACACATTGAACATCTGGCAATTGGTGAGAGAACTGAAGCAGGCTCTGTGCCTCCTTCAAGCATGTCAGTCCTGCTGGTAAGGACAGTAATGGCAGCGCAAGAGGCGATGCACATCCTCATGAAATCTCAACTTGACCAGCCCACGATGCTGAGTGCTGGATCCGATGTATATGTCACTGATGTTGTAATACACTTGATGGGGGAAAGAAGACCAAATCTTTCTGAGTAAGTCAGCACTTTAACTCTGTATTGTTGACCAGTAAATCCAGGGAAGGAGTAACATGCTGAGAGTTGCAAATCTGCAGGTGCTATTTTCTTGGCATCCTGATCCTAGCCTCCTGGTTAACTCTTCAAAGGTTTGCATATTAATTATCCATGTATGTGGCTGCTGAAAGCTTGGGCTAATAGTCATTGGGGTGACCAATGTGATAATTGTTGATGTGTTGTCATTCAATCTCTCTGGCCTGGAGAAGGACCAGTTTAAACTGTTCAGTCTCCTTTGAAAGTTCTTCATACAGATTTTAGACATTACTAAACTGAGTATGTGCAACTGTTGGATAGGAAATTATAACTTTTTACTCTGTATGAGTTAAATTTGGTTTGTAGTTGATATCAAACTGAAATCTACAGTTTAAATGCTATAGTTGCCAGCCTTAAGCAGGGTTTTAACAATACTTCCATTGAAAGAATAGCTTAATTTTAAAAAAAGCCAAAACTAGATTCTCTAACTGAGTCAGTTAGTCTTTTTGTCTTAAGAGCATATAAAACAAGCCAACTTACCATGACTTACAATAGAGCGCTAGAGTTGAGTGATTAAGGGAGTTAAGGTAAGGAAGGAAAAGGGATCTTCTGAGATAATGGGAACTGCAGATGCTGGAGATTCCAAGATAATAAGATGTGAGGCTGGATGAACACAGCAGGCCAAGCAGCATCTCAGGAGCACAAAAGCTGACGTTTCGGGCCTAGACCCTTCATCAGAGAGGGGGACCACCCTACCAACCTCCGGATACAACACATTATCCTCCGACACTTCCGCCATTTACAATCTGACCCCACCACCCAAGACATTTTTCCATCCCCTCCCCTGTCTGCTTTCCGGAGAGACCACTCTCTCCGTGACTCCCTTGTTCGCTCCACACTGCCCTCCAACCCCACCACACCCGGCACCTTCCCCTGCAACCGCAGGAAATGCTACACTTGTCCCCACACCTCCTCCCTCACCCCCATCCCAGGCCCCAAGATGACATTCCACATTAAGCAGAGGTTCACCTGCACATCTGCCAATGTGGTATACTGCATCCACTGTACCCGGTGCGGCTTCCTCTACATTGGGGAAACCAAGCGGAGGCTTGGGGACCGCTTTGCAGAACACCTCCGCTCAGTTCGCAACGAACAACTGCACCTCCCAGTCGCAAACCATTTCCACTCCCCCTCCCATTCTCTTGATGACATGTCCATCATGGGCCTCCTGCACTGCCACAATGATGCCACCCGAAGGTTGCAGGAACAGCAACTCATATTCCGCCTGGGAACCCTGCAGCCCAATGGTATCAATGTGGACTTCACAAGCTTCAAAATCTCCCCTTCCCCCACTGCATCCCTGAACCAGCCCAGTTCATCCCCTCCCCCCACTGCACCACACAACCAGCCCAGCTCTTCCCCCCCACCCACTGCATCCCAAAACCAGTCCAACCTGTCTCTGCCTCCCTAACCGGTTCTTCCTCTCACCCATCCCTTCCTCCCACCCCAAGCCGCACCCCCAGCTACCTACTAACCTCATCCCACCTCCTTGACCTGTCCGTCTTCCCTGGACTGACCTATCCCCTCCCTACCTCCCCACCTACACTTTCTCCACCTATCTTCTTTACTCTCCATCTTCGGTCCGCCTCCCCCTCTCTCCCTATTTATTCCAGTTCCCTCCCCCCATCCCCCTCTCTGATGAAGGGTCTAGGCCCGAAACGTCAGCTTTTGTGCTCCTGAGATGCTGCTTGACCTGCTGTGTTCATCCAGCCTCACATCTTATTATCTTAAAAGGGATCTTCTGTTGCTTTTGCTTTTCTTAAAACTGTTTCAGTCTCAGAAATTGATTTTTCATCTGTTATAAAACAAGAATCCAGTTGTTTGGTGAGTATCTGGTAAATGGCGAATGATAATTCTATTTCTATTGTTCAATACAAGGATAGCAACTGGTGGCAGAGCTATTAACTATATTTTGAAACTACCTAAACATAAAATTTAATGAAATGTTTTATTCAAATACATTAAGGATGGCAGGACAGATGATGTGCCACAGTGGCAGCAAATGTAAGTACCTGGATGCCAGTTTGATTCTGGGGAAATGCAGCAAATGTTTGAAGTTCAGGCAGCTTTGGCTTAGAGTTTGAGCTACAGATATTGCGATGTATTAGATAGGGGAGTAGTGATCTTGGATCTTTGTACCAGAAGGCAGCTACATAAAAAAATAAGAAATAGGAGCAGTGGTAGATCATCTGCCCCCTTGAGCATGCTCTGACTGTCAATAAGATCATGGCTGATCTTTTCGTGCACTCTGCTCCACATACCCACCTGCTCACCCGAACACTCAATTCCTTTACTGTTCAAAAATTTATCTGTCTTTGCCTTAAAAACATTCAGTGGGGTAGCCTCGGCTGCTTCATTGGGCAGGGAAATCCACAGATTCACAACCCTTTTGAAGAAGTTCCTCCTCAGCTCAGTCCTCAACCTGCTCCCCCTTATTTTGAGGCTATGTCCCCTAGTTCTAACCTCATCCACATGTGGAACCAATGCCTCTGCTTCTGCCTCATCTATTCCCTTCATAATTCTATCTGTTTCTTTCAGATCCTCCCTCAGTCTTCTAAATTTCAATGAATATAATCAGAATCTACTCAATTTCTCTTCATAAACCAACCCTCTCAACTCTGGAATCAACCAAACAAACCTCCTTTGCACCACCTCCAGTGTCAGGATATCTTTGTTGGACCTCTTAGGGTAGGAGGGGGGAGGATCCATTCCATATAGACACAAGCAACAGAGACAGGACAAATGAGGAGATTGTGCACAGTCATTATGAGGAGCTAGATACCAAATTAAGAAGCAGAACCTCAAACATTCTGTATTATTACAAGAGTAGTGCAGAGGGCAAGTCAGATTGGAGAATGCATAGTTGAGTGCCTGGGCTGAGAGAAGTGAATTCCTGTGTGTGGGGCACTAACAGCAGTCATGGGAAAGTGGCTGTCCATTTAGAACTATCTCCACCTGAACTGTGCATAGGAAATTTTCTTGCAAGCTGCATAACTAGGGAAGTGGAGCGGATATTAAACTAAATAGTGATGACAAGAGATCAAATTTACGAAGATGAATAAGTCAAAGCATTAAGTCATGGTCAACAAGAAAGGTATCAATGCAGGAAATGATACATTGTTTGGGAAACAGGAAAGGATAGAGAGTACAACCTAAGACTAAATCAACAGGTAAGATGCAAATTTTCAATGAGAGTAGGAGGAATGCAGATGTTCCATTGTGAGGAATGATTGGACAGGTGAAGCTTGTATTTGGTGGACTTTAGCTGGCTTAATCGAAACATTTACAAAGATGTTGCCTGGATTGGAGGTTTTGAGCTGTAGGGAGAGACTGAATAGGCTGGGGCTATTTTCCCTGGAGTGTCAAAGGCTGAGGGGTGACCTTACAGAAGAAATGGTGGAGATGGATACAATTACGTTATTTAAAAGGCATCTGGATGGATATATGAATAAAAAAGGGTTTAGAGGGGTATGGACCAAATGCTGGCAAATGGATCCAGATCAGTTTAGGATATCTGGTCGGCATTGACAAGTTGGGCTGAAGGGTCTGTTTCTGTGCTTTACAACTCTATGAGGGACTCAGGTAGTTGTAGTCAGGAAGGCAGAATTGTTAGTTATCGACTCAGAGAAATAACCAATAAAAACCCAAGAAAAGAATATTCCAACGAAAATAAAAACAAACAAGAAGTAGTAATAATACAGATGATGATGTATGGATGTAAAAAGCAAATTGAAAAATCAAGGCCATTTTCAAGCCATAACTGATGGCTAAGTCTGAGGGTATGACAGTACTGCAGGAGCCATTTGTGATGAATTTTCTAGAACAGCCTCTAAAGAGAGTTTCAGCACCATTTATAATGGCTTTGAAAAATTGACTAAATATTAATGATGAAGCAGTTATAATAATCTGAACAACACAGTAATCACACGAAATCAATCAATTAATTATCAGTATGATAGTTTCTTACAGCATTTCAGAAATATATTTCATGTGATGTCAGCTCCTAAACACGTTATTTTCTTTTATTTACTTGTGGGACATGGGCTTTGCTGGCTGGCTAGCATTTATTGCCCATCCATAATTGCCCTTGAGAAGGTAATGGTGAGCTGCTTTCCTGAATCGCTGCAGTCCACATACTGTAGGTTGAGCATGCCATTGTGAGCCAGAAATACTTGCTGGATATAATTCCAAAAACAAAACTTCTTAACTGAGCTTTCTTTCATACAGTCATTTTTATTCACTTGCAGGAGGTATGCATTGCTGGCTGGCCATCATTTACTGCCAATCCCTAGTGCAAAAGGTTTTATAACTACCCATGACTGGTTTGGATCCAACTACAATAGTACCAACAATATGTAGAGAAAAATTATCAGCAAGATTGGACTTGATTATGCTGCTGTTTTGGGGCACTGTGATTGTAATTCAGTTCCAATATGATGCCCTGAGGCTAAATACACACACACAAGGAAACAATTTTGAAGAGAGGAGAGCTGGATGGTAAAGCGATAATCTCGCAGTCTCAATATTTGCAATGCTGATTTGATACTAGTGCTGTCATTTTAGAGCTCAATACAACAGCAGTCACTCTCCTAACATCATACAGCTGAAAATATGCTAAAAAGCAATTTGGGGTGAGCAATAATCATATCCCAACGAAAAATAAAAAGGAGCATGATGGACCTTTCAACAAATATCATTTAAATGGCATCATAAACTATCTATATATAAATTGCTGGCTTATTTCGTCCAGCTGTTGCCACAATTCTACATGTTTCTGTTGCTTTCTTTAATCCAAAAGTCTGTAGGAAGTAGTGTAGCTGGAGCTGAAGTTCTATTTACTTACTTCAAGGTTTCTGCAAAACAATTGCTACCAAATATAGGTGTATTAGCAGACCTTTGGTTTGGAAACATGTGTGATTGGGAGGATGAACAGAGGTGACACAGCAAAATAATCTCTTTGACAAAGTTGGAAGAGGAAGGCCTTAAAAGAAATGAACGCTGCCCATCCTGGGCACTCAGAAATCAAATTTCCAACTTGTACCTCATCACAAATTAACGTCTGAGACATTATGCTTTATTAAGGAGGTCACCACAGAAAGCTATCAATGGTTGCAGCCACAACCACAAACTCATGCTCGGGAAATGACCACGTTGCCAGTGGCTAGGAAAGTGATTGTTGCTCAGGAACCTTGTCCGATTCCTGCAGGTGCTGGAGGTATGAATAATATTTTGCATTTTGTAGTGAATTATTACTTAAGGGAAGTCACTGAGGCATGCTTTTCAAAGCAAGATAATTTATCTGATTTTTTTTCCAGCCAGAAGCAAACAGGAAGAGGGAATGAATGGGTTTTCAAAGAATGCAGCCTTCTCCATGATGCAGTGTGCCATTAATTGTATGCACATTGCTTTGGTGCTCGTGTCAACTCTGCCACTTAAAGGAACTGAAAGAAATTCCACATCTCAATGTGCCCCTGTTGTGTTAAAGTAGACAGTGTTTTATGCAAGTCAATGGCTGATATCTTTTTATCCCAGACAAGATGTCTTCATTCTACAGCAGTTTACAATGCCAGATGTATTGCAAATGCAACTGAGTATGAAGGGCAACCTATTGGCAATTCTGGACGGCACAGTTTATGACTTTCCTTCACATATGTGTCATGTGGGCAACATGTGCATACTATGCAGTGGTGCTGCTACAGGAATCATGGAGGCCCCACAGTGTGGAAGCAGGCCATTCGGCCTATCAAGTCCACACCAACAATCCAAAGAGCTTCCCACCCAGACCCACCCCCAACTCTATCCCTGGAACCCTGCATTTCCCATGGCTAATCCGCCAAACCTACACATCCCTGAACACTATGTGGCAATTTAGCATGGCCAATCCATCCAGCCTGCACGTTTTTGGACTGTAGGATGACACCGGAGCACCCAGAGGAAACCCAAGCAGACACGGGGAGAATGTGCAAACCCCACACAGACAGTTGGCAGAAGCTAGAATTGAATTGTGGTCTGTGGTGCTGTGTGGACAAATCTGAAAGAGCGGACTGTGGGCATATTATTGTTGCCTGGGTCACAGTGAAGAAGCTCTGCAGCATTCAGCTGAGCAGATCTGAAGATTTATGATGATGGCTTTTTTGCATATTGTATGAGCATAACAAATATTTAAACAAGAAGTAGGATGAGGCCATTCAGTCTTTTGACTGCGCACTACCATCTAGAGAGGTCATGGCTGATCTGATAACAATCACAAATCCACTATGCTGCTATCCCCAAGTAACCTCTCACCTCCTGGATGAGCAAGTATCTATTCCCCCTCAGCTTAAAACTATTCAAAGACTGCTTCCACCACCTTTTCTATGAAAAAGTTTCAAAGACTCTCAATCCACTTTTTAAATGGGAGAGCCTTTATTTTGATTTTTAAACAGTGATCCCTTATACTTGATTATGCCAAAAGAGGAAACATTCTCCATTTTGACATTGTCTAGCCCCTTCAGGATCCTGCATGTTTCAAACAAGGTGTCTTTTAAACTTCTAAGCTGCAGAAAATACAAAGCTTGTCCAAACTTCTTTCATGAGACAACACATTCAAGCTGGTATTAGTCCGGTGAATCTTCTCTGAACTGCTTCCACTGCATTTACATACTCCCTTAAATAAGGAAATAAATACTGTACATCAGCATAGCTTCCCTACTTTGGCTTTGAATTTCCCTGTCAACAAATGGTAGCATTCAACCCCGTTTCCTAATACAAAAACAGAAATTTCTGGAAAATCTCAGCTTGTCTGGCAGCATTTGTAGAGAGAAATCAGAGTTCATGTTGTGGGGTCCAGAACGATTCTGAGGAAGGGTCACTGGACCTGAAACATTAACTCTGATTTCTCTCTACAGATGCTGCCAGACATGATCAGATTTTTCAGAAATTTCAGCTTTTGTTTCAGATTTCCAGTATGCACAGTGCTTTCAGTTTTTTGCCTAGGTTTCCTAATTGCTTGCTGTTCTAACATATTAACCTTTTGTGATCAATGCACCATGACAATTAAATCCCTTTGCATCTCAGAGCTCTGCAACATCTTACCACTTAGATAATTTGCTTCCTTTATTTCACCTTGCCAAAATGGACCATTTCCCATCTTTCAGCATTGTACTGTACTGTGTGCTATGATCACTTGCTTAACCTTTATTTTCTGTAGCCTCCTGATATCTTCTTCACAACTTACTTTCCTATCTATCATTGTGTCATCAGAAAATTTAGCAACATGACTTTCCATCCCTCTATCTAAGTCATTTATGTAAATTGCAAACTATTGAGAGCCCAGTTCTGATCCCATGGCACCTTACACACTGCATCCTGCCAACCATTTATGCTCACTTTCTGCTTTCTTTTGGCCAGCCTTTTATTCAAGTCAATAAATTACCCTCTACATCATGAACATTTATTTTCTGTACTAACTTTTGATGTGACACTTTATTAAATGTTTTCTGCAAATCCAAACACAGTGCTTCCACCAGTTCACCTTCATCCATGGCATAAGTTATCTTCTCAAGGAGCTCCAACAGATTAGTTAAACATGGTTCTCATTTCACAAAACCATGTTAACTCAGCTTGATTTTCTTGAACATATCTTAAGTACCCCACCATAACTTTATTCAGAAAAGCTTAGAACATTTTCCCTCTGACAGGTATTAAGTTAACTGGGCTACAGTTTCCAGCTTTCTGTCTTTCTCACTTCTTGACTAAAGGATTTCAAATTGTCATATTTCTAGTTCGACATTTGCCAAATCCAGAGAGGATTAGAAAAGTAAAAGCAATTCATCAACTATTACACTAACCACTTCTTTTAAGGTGTTAGGTGAAGTCCATCAGAACTGGGCACTTGTCAGTATGAAGTTCTAACAAATTACTTACTTTTCTGGTGATTGTACTTTCCTGAGTTCTTCCATTTCATAATTTATTGTGCTTCTTGACTGTTACTTCTATCCTCCAGTGAAGACTAACACAAAATATTTGCAGTTTATCTGCCATCTTTTTATTTTCCATTATCAATTCTGCAGGCCCACTTTCTATAGGATCACATTCTTTTCCACAGCCACTAGTGTCAATCCTTCTATCTTTATTGTCCCCTATTACCACGATATTTCTTTCCACTCCCTCCATTTGAAAGGCTTCCAGTTCCACAATGCTGTAATCAATTAGGTCATCCACCCTCAGGTTGCACTGTTATCCAAAAAAGCTGAATGAACCTTAGATAACAAAGTGTGGAGCTGGATAAACACAGCAGGCCAAGCAGCATCTCAGGAGCACAAAAGCTGACGTTTTGGGCCTAGACCCTTCTTCAGAGAGGAGGATGGGGAGAGGGAACTGGAATAAATAGGGAGAGAGGGGGAGGCGGACCGAAGATGGAGAGAAAAGAAGATAGGTAGAGAGGAGAGTATAGGTGAGGAGGCAGGGAGGGGATAGGTCAGTCCAGGGAAGACGGACAGGTCAAGGAGGCGGGATGAGGTTAGTAGGTAGGAGATGGGGGTGCGGCTTGAGGTGGGAGGAAGGGATGGGTGAGAGGAAGAACAGGTTAGGGAGGCAGAGACAGGCTGGGCTGGATTGGTGATGCAGTGGGGGGAGGGGAAGAACTGGGCTGGTTTTGGGATGCAGTGTGGGAAGGGGAAGAACTGGGCTGGTTTTGGGATGCGGTGGGGGGAGGGGAAGAACTGGGCTGGTTTTGGGATGCAGTGGGGGAAGGGGAGATTTTGAAGCTTGTGAAGTCCACATTGATACCATTAGGCTGCAGGGTTCCCAAGCGGAATATGAGTTGCTGTTCCTGCTACCTTCGGGTGGCATCATTGTGGCACTGCAGGAGGCCCATGATGGACATGTCGTCTGAGGAATGGGAGGGGGAGTTTTAACCATTTTAACTCCCCCTCCCATTCCTCAGACGACATATCCATCATGGGCCTCCTGCAGTGCCACAATGATGCCACCCGAAGGTTGCAGGAACAGCAACTCATATTCCGCTTGGGAACCCTGCAGCCCAATGGTATCAATGTGGACTTCACAAGCTTCAAAATCTCCCCTTCCCCCACCGCATCCCAAAACCAGCCCAGTTCTTCCCCTCCCCCCACCGCATCCCAAAACCAGCCCAGTTCTTCCCCTCCCCCCACTGCATCACAAAACCAGCCCAGCTCTTCCCCCCCACCCACTGCATCCCAAAACCAGTCCAACCTGTCTCTGCCTCCCTAACTGGTTCTTCCTCTCACCCATCCCTTCCTCCCACCCCAAGCCGCACTCCCATCTACCTACTAACCTCATCCCACCTCCTTGACCTGTCCGTCTTCCCTGGACTGACCTATCCCCTCCCTACCTCCCCACCTATACTCTCTCCACCTATCTTCTTTTCTCTCCATCTTCGGTCCGCCTCCCCCTCTCTCCCTATTTATTCCAGTTCCCTCTCCCCATCCCCCTCTCTGAAGAAGGGTCTAGGCCCGAAATGTCAGCTTTTGTGCTCCTGAGACGCTGCTTGGCCTGCTGGTTTATCCAGCTCCACACTTTGTTATCTTGGATTCTCCAGCGTCCATTATCCCTGAATGAACCTTAAACATGTTGGACAATTGCTGAAGCTGCAGATCCTATGCTACTCCCTCTGGATCTCTTTAATTGCCTTTTCTACAGTCACACCACCCTCCCCTTAAAACTGACCAAATGAGAAAACTCTGTTTTAAGAGATATGACCGCCTCCTGGTACTAAGAATGGAGGTAAGCTTTCCCCTCCCTGATGCATCACATTGTCACTAATTCAGCCTGTAGCTCAGAAAATCCGAGTCAAAGTACCTCAAATCTCAAAAATTTCCTGCAGATATTTATGCGCAGAATCACATTGGTATTCAAGAGCTCCCACATGAAGCAGCTTTGCAAGTCATCTGTCCTGCCATCCTTAATGCGTCTTAAGTAACTACTTAATTATTTGATTCATTTTTTATATATTTGATTAACTTTATCAACATTATTGTACTAAGTTGTACCTTAAAAATTAAATAAATGTTAGTCACTCACCAGATCTTTGCCAAATAACTAGGTTAGTTTCCTGTAGCAGAATAACAATTCCGTGACTGAAATATTTAGGAAAAGCAGGAATAAAAACAAAGGGACATATTTTTTCTTCCTCCCCAACTCCCGTAATCACCAAAGCCTAATAATCTATTGAAAGTTGCAGTAAGTAGGTTAGTTCTAGTTATATGTTCTTAACACAAAAGAGCTGGTTGACCCAGGACAGAAATCGCACAACACCAAGTTATAGTCTCAGAGATAGTACAAACTGCAGATGCTGGAGAATCTGAGATAACAAAGTGTAGAGCTGGATGAACACAGGAGGCACAGAAGCATCAGAGGAGCAGGAAAGCTGACATTTCGGGTCTAGGCCCTTCTTCAGAAATCATAAACCTGTTGGACTATAACCTGGTGTCATGTGATTTCTGACCAGGTCCACCCCAGTCCAACACTAGCACTGCATATTGTAGTTGAACCAGTTACAGAGAACTTATTTCAACCTTCTTCTGTAGCTTATTTCAGCAAAATCCCCATCTGAATCTTCTGCAGCAATTACATCCTTCATTGATCTAGTATCTGTGCTATCCAACCACTCCAACCCTGGCTGCAATGCACATGTGTCTAATGGCCCAGTCTCATGCAGGCCCTACTCTCCGCTGTTCTATATAATATATGCGACGTCAGCACCAGAGCTGGTGACTGTGAATGGAAAAGCCAAAGCCTGAGTTTTTGTTTGATCTGCATCTTCCTCTACTGCCTGGGCAGGTTGCAGTTCGTGGTTATCTGAAAGCAAAAAGGACAATGTAATATTTTGGTGAAGACCAGAAGAGTATGTAAGAAATGTACACTTGCGCCAACTGTAGCTTTTAAATCAGAAGAAATTGTTGGATGAGGGCTAAGTGGGATGTGAGAGGAGAATTGTGACATTTTCAGTGGATTCAGCCTTAGTAATGGCCTTTCCCATAATAACTAATACCCACTGCGGGCTTTAGAACATGGAGGTATTCCTCTCCTCTCTAGTTAGCCCTAATTGCTTTCAGTTATTTGGCAACGTCAATTACAAGAAAAAGTCAAGTGTAAGACGGAGTGTCAGATATGACTGATGTGATTGAACAACTGGCAGTTCGTGCAAGCTGGGAGATCTGGGTGTGATACTTGCGATGATGTTCAGTGTGACAAAGTAAGGTGAAGCCTATGAATGTTACGTATTTGGCTTCACTGATTGACATTGTTGGGAGGTGAGTGATGAGGTGTGGTTTTATTTATCCATTCACCAATGTAGGTGTTACTAGCAGTGCAAACATTATTATGTGTCCCTATCTGAGAAGTGATTGGGACCAGTGGTACAGTTGGTAGCGTATGGCATTTGAAGATAGATTCACTGACCTCAACCATGCATTTAACGTCACTAAACTTCTTGTAGCACTGCAACCAGTACCTAAGAGTTAAACTCCTGTCAGTCACCTCCACAGCTCTCTTTTTACCACCACCTTCTCTTTTTGTGTTTGGTGTGCTTCAGCCCCCTCTATAGACATCGGAAATGTCTCTCCTTCCCCATTCTCCACCAAGACCACCACAGCAGCACCATAAAACCTTAGTGGCCAAACATAATTTATTATTGCACAGCATCATTCTAAATGAACTGAATACTCTAGCAGTCACAGTGTACAATCTCTTTAAGAGATACAGACTAGTTTGATACGTGCAGACAAACAGGGCTATTAGAATTGACTGTGATGCCCAATCATTATAATAATTACTGATTGCAAAGATGGCATATGCTGCATGCTTTATACTGACAGGTGCAGGGTAGTGTGCATCACAATACTAGTACTTGTTTATTCTACCTTTCCAATTTAGACCTAAAGCATTTAAATATTATTCCTGGAATGTGGAAAACTCTGCGGTTATTGCATATCCAGCTGTCCCTTTTTATTTGCACTAATTATTGCATTTCTTTTGCTGATTGTATGGTTTATACCCTAGCTGGTAGATTTTTATCACATGGCATGTTGGGGGAAGGCCTATATTGCTGTTAACACACCTTATGAAGATGGGGTGTACCTCTGATTTTTCAGAAAGGCGATGGAAATTGGGATTTTTTTGAGGACGTGAGTTTAGGATGAGTGAGGGTTAAACAGCATGAAGAAAGCTTTTATTGGTGAATGGGGGAAAGACTCATTGGGTTTTCTTAGCCAGAGTGCGGCATGCACCAACCTGTTCATGTGGGTAAAGGCTGTTGGACTGATCAAAGCTACAGGGTGCATTTTTTTAATGCTAGAAGTAAAAACAGAAAAAGTGAAGGATTCTTGCATTCACCACTGGTACACCATACAATCAAGTGGGGTCTATAATGATATAAGTGTTTCATGACTTTTCATGGCCACCAGTAGGTCAGAGATAAACAGGATCAAAATTTATGTTGGAGCTCACTGTTTGGAAACGGTTTTCACATCATTAATCAGTTCGATCCAAGCTAAATATTTGAAATTTATGCAATATTAGCTATTGTGCTGAAGTTTTAATACTTAAACAAATACTGTAAAAAGAAATTGTTTTGTTCATTCTTTATAAAATAAGGTTTTGCATTGTGAGGTATTTTACAGCAGCTTTGAATATAATGTTGTCGATGGCTTTTTGTTATCCTTGAGAAATGTTTCATATTGAACTGATGAGCAGCAAGACCGACTGGTTTGACAGGATATGTCAAGTTATTTAATAGGCTGCTTAGGTCTTTTCCTGTTTCCTAGTACGTTGTTGATATGTCAGCATCTCTGGAATCCAAAGAATGACGAGTCAGTGTCAGGAAAACAATTGTTTTCTCAGATGTGTACTGCCTCACAGTGCCAGAGACTCAGGTTTGATTCCAGCCTTGTGTGACTGACTGTGTGGAATTTGTACATTCTCCCCTGGTCTGCGTGGGTTTCCTCCGGATGCTCAAGTTTCCTCCCGCAGTCCAAAGATGTAGAGATTAGGTGGATTGGTGAAGTGAAATTACTCACAGTCTCTGGGAATGTGTAGGTAATACCAGGTTACAGGAATAGGATAGGGGATTAGGTTTTGTGGGATGCTGTTCAGAGGTTTGGAATGGGCTTGATAGGCCAAATAGCCTGCTTCCACACTACAGGGATTCAATGATAGATGTATAATATATATATGTATATATTATATGTACATATACATATGTGTGTGTATAAAAACACACACACAAAAATATATATTAAGAATAATTGTGTACAGGGATGTGGATATTATTTTTCTTTAGGCACTTTCTTTTGCCACCCAGCCTTTAATGTCATTATTTGCTGTTTCTTGTGTAGGTGGTGTTCAGTTTGCAGCAACAGCCTCCTAAGTGTGTAGGTGGGTGATAATAAATGGTTGAGCAACAAGAGTCTCAGTCATTTTTACTAGTTGCTTAAATTGATAACGGAAAGGACATCCTTCTTTGGAGCTGTCAGTAAAGCAACAAGCTGAACCAGCCTCATTTAGGGAGGCAGGAGCTTTATTGTGAATGTCAATCAGACAGGTGTACAGGGTGTTTTCTGAAGGTGGGAGTCTAGGAAGGTGGGACACTGAGTCATGACAAATGCCCTGTTAATGGTGCCCACTTCATTTCTCTCTGGTCCTCTCCTCATACCCAGAAATGGTCCTGAATTTGGTCCAAATGAGATGAGATTAAGAAAGATATGAAAGGATAGGATTATGAAACTCCAGCTCATTGTGAGAGAATAGTGGTGAATAAAGAATTTATTTGACTTTTATTAAGATAGCAATGCATAGAACTGAATAAATGATTGCTAATTTCCTTCCATGCTGTTTTAACTGTGACTATTCATATTTTCTACACATACTGAGTATTTTTGATTAAAATAGGTAATAACTTATTGGCAATTTGTGAGGATCTCTCCCCTTTATTTTCATTGATTTCCATATTTATTTGCGAGATACAGAAATGATCAAACACGACTTAGTAATGAACATAAGGAACTGCGCAGTTAACACATGCAGAAAACAATACCTGTCTCTAGAGGAAACTGAAAAGTGCATTGTTGTTTCTATCTGATAAACAACATTCATCATTTGTTATAGGAGAAACTAGACCCTTAAATGGCTATGCCCTGTCGCACAGTCCAATGAGTCTAGCCCAAATGCTTCCTATAAAGATGTCAATTAATATGCTCACGTATGTGTCAGTCATCAGGAGTACCTCTGATTCAAGATCAGATGAATATCATGAGACAAAAAATATTTGTTCACACCTTCAACATTGTAAACTCATTTCCATTTTTCCTTGCAAGAGCAAGATGCTAAGTTTGTAATCACAGTCAGAATAATGGAGAGGCACTAAGCGCAGAGATCTTGTTTAAGCAATAGTATTACAAAAAGAACCAGAAATACAGAAAATTGATAGGAAATTAAGCTTAATTATAATTCTTAATTATTTAAAGTCAGATTTGCTTTTTAATAGTATACTTTCTACTGATTGCACAATATCTGCCAGCTGTTAATGACTATCACCAAATAAAACAATTTCCTCAGTACTACTGCTGGCTGTTATGACTTACCCTTGAGGGTGAAATCAAATAATTAGGGCATATTCACCACATTAATGCACTCTTTTCTATTTTTAGACATCTAGAAACAGAAAGGCTAGCTAACATTGATAAATTTAATTTGTAGTCAGGATTCAAGCCGTATTTTTAAGTGAAATTTTTGAGGTGCAAAGGTATAAAAAATGTGTTGTTTGTCGCAGCATGACTTCCACTTCCCGCACGGCTTCCTACAAACATTAACAAATACAGTGATGTAAATTCCCACATTCTTGAGGCACTGTTTCTACAAGATTGCTGGCAACCATGATAAGCATAGCAACTTGAAGTGCACTTGACAAGTCCTATTATTCCAATTTATGCCACATTAAGGTTACTTGTCTGCAGCAGACTTACCGCAATAACATATTTTATCAAGGGTGTCCAAAATGATTTTCTTTAGGCTTCTTTCAGATTATGAAAGCTCTAGAATTTCATTAAATCCAGAATCCACTAAGGTTGTGGGCAATGTTTTAACTACTGTCCTATACAAATAACTTATTTACTCGTATACAAAATGATACTGATGAGGATAGATTCCTGAACTATTACTAACTCAGTGCATAGAAAAGATGACTGCTGACAGGAATGAAAATGAATAGGAACATCAATGCCTTCTGGCAGTAAGTGACTTTCTTTATCATAAGCTACATGTCATTTATGATCTTACACCGTAGGTACTAAAATTAACTATTTTAAATGGAGTAACCTTTTCATACACTTCATAAGTGACTAAGAAAATCATAAGTCCACTCTATCACTAAATGTTACAGTCATTAGCAGATTCATCTTAGTACAGCTTTATTAATAATGCTTATTATATTTTTCATTCCAATTCCTTGGAATTTCTGAGATGAACTGTGCTAAATACAAAGAACATCAATCTATTTTCTTTGTCCAAACCGAGCTTACTTTTTTTTTGATTTTTAACTCAGTATGATATTTAGTTTCGGAAAACTGAATTGTATTTACCACTTCTACATAATCGGTTCCACTAACACAGTGAGTGTCACTTAAGATAACCCAGTGAGTTTGTGAGAAATTAGTTATTTTGGTAAAATTGCTGCAGTCTTCGATTCAGGACCTATTGGGAAAAAACATGCAAAATTATTGCAGCTTCTGGTATTCAATAGTAAACTGCATGAGTACTATTTTCACATGCTAATAAAATAATGGCCTTATTTGATTCAATATTGTAATTAGATCCATTTGAATTTAAAATACTAAGGCTGCAAGTTATGTTGTTAGCTGGATGCATGCTGTCATTTAGACATGACAGACAACAGTGAGAGGTATGTATGTACATGGCAGATGTAGATAATGTTGATTGATTATAACATTTAGGTTCAAACTCATTAGAAATTCTACAAGCTTTGTTATAAGGCTAGGAAAATGGAGCAGGTTTATTGACCTGGCATCATATTGGGTGGTTATTAAATTAATTAATCCAATACTACAAAAGTAAATTGCCTTTCCTTTTATACCCCAAACCCCACCACCATCCCATCCTATCTAACATGCACATACAATCGCTCCCCTGCCTCATATACAGACACAAACACCCACCCAGCTAACTGAAATTGAGTCTTTCAACGAGAGGAAAAAACACAAGGCTCCCACTGAAGGAAATGTTAAACAATCATCGATTTTATGTAATTATTCTTTTCTCAAAGCTGGATGCAGGTGCATATTCCACAGTTTCATGTACACTTTCCCCCCAAGAGGAAAACCTTTGAAACCTTGGAGAAATTAATGTTACCGACCTTGTTACAATGTTTAATTCTAAAAGTTCCAGTAATATAATCAATTCAATCTCAAGGAGGTGGCTCAGCAGCTGTATTACCAAAGTTAAATGCTTAAAGGTTTAGTCACACTGTTATTACATTTTACCCCCTTTTCTTTTAGGAACAAGTAACTTAATTAAAATAAAGACAATTCAAAGTTGTACTTCACAGTAATTAACTTAAGTTGTAATTTTGCTGAAAGTTGCAAAATCAATTTTCTCCATACTTTAATGAAATACCTATATATCCCATTGGGCAGATCCGTGGAGGTAATTTTAACATAATTGTACTGGCCAAGAATCCCTTGGGATCAGGTGGGTTCACCCCGTCCAATGGATCAATTTGCCATTAACATTGCTCATCTGGAAACTGACAAAATTGCACACAATCTATGTTTTACATCCCAAACAATTGGTGTTAGTGATTGTGAAAAGTGTAAAATCCACCCGAATCTCCAGTTGTCCCCTGCTGTGGAGGGTTTCCCCAGTGCCCTTCCTTCAGTAAGGATAGTGAGATTGTTCAGAGACTTGACCATTATGGACTGAATTTTTATTTGGTGAAATGTGTTTTAGATCGAGTTTTTTGGAGCAATTTTCCCCACAAAGCCCATGGAGATTTCTTGCTATATCTCATCAGGTATATTCCAACAGCAGCTAGGTGCTGGGTCCAATAGAATTGACCCAGTTAGGGAATACAAGATACAAAAATCCTTCTTGGGCTTCAGAAGAATCATCAGTTGCTTACCTTGCAGACAAGAGCTACACACCCTCCTCCATACAGTGAGATGTGCTGCACCCAGATAATGAGGGCTATGCCTCCATTACACATTCAGCTTCAGTTTCAACCTGTGCACAAACTAGTGAAGGTGCTGCACCGAAGGAGTGACCATCGCCCATTACATCGAAACAGCTTTTGACCTCTAAGCACCTTCACTCTGTGTGCATTGCAAATGGACAATTCAGTAACCGTAAATGAAACACAGCTCGGGTTTGTCAACAGCTGCTTTCTGTACTTACTCCTTCAATGCCCAACATCCTGCAAACGCAAATCCTATACTTTCCACCGTAAGTGATACTGATTCTGGCACCCTGGGCATTTTTCAAAGTAGGACTTTACTAAACAATGGTAAATGATGGAGAAAACGCAACCGGCACCGGACAGTGTCAACACCAGGCTCTGTCTGGTTGCCAGACAGTGTCTCCAGTGCCACCATATTCCCTTTCACCTCTCTCCACCCCAACAACCCATCTCCCATTTGGAGGGAGGGATTCAGACCCACCACATTGAACTTTGCCTTCACTGCGCCTGACCCCTCAGATTGCCCATCAATAATGCTCAAACTTCTCTCCTATGCTACCATGGTTCTGGGCACTGCCAATAACTCCCACCCCACAGACTGCCTACATTGCAATGCTATTCCACACACATCCCATCAACTGTTGTCTTTGCCATTTCCTGACAGACATTTGCGATTGCTCTGACTCTGGAGCTGGCCCTACAAGATTGACTACTGCCCACTCCCCGGTTTGTAGTTAGACATATCCCCTGGCTTTGAGGGTTCCAAGTACATGACTGACCATGGCCAAACCCCTGGACTGAATACAGCTTTTACCTGTGACTGACAGTATCGGGAAACCCCTGGCCAACATCTGCCCTGCCTTGACTAGGCTGAGGACAGCCACCACCGACCCCCCCACCCATTTTCTGACATGACCATAAATGTGCAATCTGTTTGCCATGCAGGAAGCTGGCGAATGTTGCACTGATAGCTCAGTGTACTGTATAGCAAATCAATTCTCACCCCTCCTCTCAAACCACATCTTCCCTTCCCAGGCATGGACAAACCTCACCGACAGGCGTGACAAGCAGCCTGGCTGCATCTGGGTGGACTGAGCCAAAAATAGCAAAAGATTAAGCACCTAGTTTCTCACTCCTTGTTGAAATTTAGGGCCAGCTTTTCATCAACATGTTGATAAACTTGAGTTGGGAAATTTCCCAATTTGGCAGGCCAGGCAGCACATGAATGATTCCCCACATGCATTGTTTTAGCTGTAGGAGATAGGCATGGGGTTGGGATTGAGTCCAGCCCATCGTATTTGGATATTGATCCAGTGTAGCCACACGTGGCCAGGCGCCAGTTGTCTAGAATTTTTCCTAGTTGTATTAAAGTCTGTTATGTCCCTCACTCCTTACATTCCACCCCCCACCCACTCTCAATGCCCCCTCCATGCCTCTGTGTCCCCATACCCCCTCATCCTCAACGTCCATTAAAATAATATGCTTCGTATAAAGATGTGAGCCATATAAAATCATTTTGCGCACACCCCACTAAGAAATCATCTTCGTAAAATACTGCAGCTCTTACAACCTTTTCTAAAAGCGTTGATAAGCCAATGCCATTCATAGTTTTAGTAACAGAATGGAAGCCCATTTTATGTCTCTATATGTTGTCTAAATAAACAGACAAACATTGAAAACAATGCTTAAAAAAAGAAAAGCTTACAATAGTTTACAATTACAGAACTTTAAGTTTTGAACAAACACATTTAGTGAAAGATTTTTCCATTGCACACATCAAGAAAATTTGAAAGAAATACCGATGTTAAGACAAAACATAACTGATACTATATGAGAGGAAAGTGCTGATTGATTACTAATAAATAACATACTATGTAAATTTCAGTGCTGATGTGATGATAAGTACATCGCCAACATGTCCCAAATTTGGGTAGGTTGTATCAGACATCGTGTTCCTTCAGCAGTTTGCAACATGCAAGTTACTGACCATACACAGGCAGCCTGGTGTTGCAAAACTCAGCAACTAATATTAGATGTGATTCAGTAACTGGACAATATTGGCACAGTTACCTTTGAGAGTTATGCTGACAACAAATTTAGGATTGTCAGTTGGGCTCATAATGTGGTCCACTGTGCTTATGGGAGCTATGTACGTTAATACAAAGAGCCCTGTTCTTTGTATGTACGTGCACTGCAGATGATTCAACTCAAACAAAAATGTGGTTCATTTCCTAGGGCAATGCCTCGACCAATTTGAAACAACAGCCCCCACCCCGATTTAAATGTAAACAAAGCCTGGCAGTTAACTGTCAGTCACCGTCAAACCACTGTATTTTCTATCCTAATGCCTCTGCCAGAGTCCACCTATAAACTAATCTGCACTCTCCCCTGGTGGTGGAGAGCTGCCTTCTTGAACTGCTCCAGTCCATATGCTCAAGAAGGCAGCTTAAGAACAAACACCCTCTCAAGGGGAACTAGGGACCGGCATTAACTGCCGGCCCAGCCGTGATGTCTACATCCCATGAGTGAATAGGAGAAAACCAAGCTCAATTTCCAGCTTGTCAGACACTAAAGAAGTCTTTACTGACATGCAGTAAGGCTTCAATGACGGGCAGGCTCGGGCGTTCAAGTGGCTAGTAACACTCACTACACACAAGAGCCAAGCAATGTAGCCAACTCTCCTTGACACTGAATGGTATTATTATGATTGAATACCCCATTATCAACATTCTGGGGTTACTATAAAGCAGAAACTGAATTGATCAGCTATATAAATACTGTTGCAACATGAACAGGCTTAGATCCATGCAGCGAGTAACTCAGCTCCATACTCGTCAGAGACTGTCCATCATCTACAGTGGACAAGGCAAGGTTGTGATGGAGTACGATCTGCTGGCCAAAATCCACGCAGCTTCAACAACACTGAAGAGGCTTAATGATATTCAGGACAAAGCAACCTATATTATCAACACCCATTGACCACCGTAGATATTCATCTCATTCATGACTGAAACCAAGCAGTACTGTCCATCTACAAGGTGTACTGCAACAACACATTGAGACTCCCTTGATATCACCTTCCAGCCTGCCACCTATTCCTATATATTCTGATTGCCAGACCAGAAAACACAAACCGAAACCTATTGAAATCAAATGACAGTTCTCATTCCCATGACAGAAATTGACAGCAAAACAACATCAGCATTTTAAGGCATAGGGTGAGACAGGGCAGAAACAACTGGAGAGAGATAAAGTAGCTCCTGCTGTGTATAAGAACAAGGACTGTCTTCTAGGAACTACCAGACTGTATGCTTGATAACAAAGTGTGGAGCTGGATGAACACAGCAGGCCAAGCAGCATCTTAAGAACACAGCTCCACACTTTGTTATCTCGGATTCTCCAGCATCTGCAGTTCCCATTATCTCTGATATAGACTGAATGCTTGTGAGTCTTTCTTTCCATTTTGGAGGGAATGTGACAGAAGTTGGGATTTTTACAGATTTAATGACCAGCAACTCATTGAGATGAGCCTTACTATTGAAAATCAGATCTCAAGGATTCCGACTGATTGAAATAACTTTTGAAGGATATGGAAGTTTTGATTTGACATGTTAGAAGATAATGAACCTGATGGAGAGGTGGGAATTGCTTTGGATTCATTCCTGTAATGATACACACCTACCAAAAGTTCAATACCTAGAGAAAAGCCATACCTCAATTGCATTGGTTAATAATTGTAATTTTATACATTTTTAAAAAATTGTTCTGCTTCTTATCTGTTAAATAATGGTTGATCTCAGCTGATTTCAATTTGTTTATTGGAATAACATTTTTCAAAATGTGAGCTCTGTTTTTCTTGTCCGTTGTTAGGGAACCTTTTAAAAATTATCAGTTTCTATGGAAATGTGAGCAAAGGTATACAAAATTCATAGTAAGCCTACCTGGAAAACGATTACCTAATGCTGTTGCATTGTATCTTACTGAATGCAATATTTTTAAGATAAATACGCTAACATCAAGTGAGCTGAAAAAGAAGTAAAATTCTCCCTACTTGCTGCAATGTAAGTTGTAAACTGTTTCATTCACATCATATTTAAATGTAGAGTCTTTTGGCACAGAAACAGACCCTTCAGTCCAAGTAGTCCAGACTGACCATGTTCCAAACTAAACTTGTTCCATTTGCCTGCATTTGGCCCATTCTCCTCTAAACCTTTCCCATTCATGACTCATTCAAGTGTCTTTTGAAATGTTGTAACTGTACCTATGTCCATCACTTCCCCTGGCAGTTCATTACACATACAGGACATTTAAACATTCCACCTGGGGAGGTGATGGCCTGGTGGTATTATCACTAGACTGTTAATTCAGAGACCCAGACAATGTTCTGGGGGCTTGTGTTCAAATCCTGCCACAGTAGATGGTGGAAATTGAATTCAATAAATGATTTGGAATTAAAGAGACAAATGATGACCATAAAGCCATTGTTGATTGTTGGGAAAACCCCATCTGGTTCACTAATGTTGTTTAAGAAAGGAAACTTCAATCTTCATCTGGCCTAAATGTGACTCCAGACTCACAACAATGTAGTTGACTCTTAACTTCCCTCTGGACAATAAATGCTGCCTAGCCAGTGATGCCCTCATCCTGTGAATGATTAAAGGAAAAAATGATGTGAACCACTTACTGCGTAAAAGCTTTGGTTCCTTATGTCCTTTTTATATCTTTCTTCTTTCACCTTAAAAAAGTCCCCTATTTTTGAAGTCCCTCACCTTAGAGAAAAGACGTTGCTATACTCTTCTTATCAATGCTCCTCATGATTTTATAAAACTCGATAAAGTCACCACTCAACCTCCTACATATTCCTGTACTGTGCTGTTTGGCAGTATATAACTGTGCCATTGAATTAAATGAAGTGTGACAATTATATAAGAGAATTAATGTAACCATTAGTTATGAAATGGAGAGGAGTAGAGCGTACTGAGTGCCAGAGAGCACGGTTAAACATAAAAAGTATATGCCAGCTCAAGCTGGGTAAACGCAACAGCAAGTGAATTAATAAAGAATACCCGTACAGAACAGGTCTAGAGGCATTAATTAAAATCATTGGTTTAAACAGGGTACTAACTAGGTTCTAAAGAGAAAGTAGATTTTTTTTAGTTAATGGATTGACAGTTGAATCCTGTTGTTTTCAATTCCTGCTCCATGAGAGAATTCCAAGAGACTTCATTGTTATCATCTAATAAGATCTGAAGAGATGCCTGAGATCAAGTAGATTGAGGGAGCAGGTGATGGATATATTTGTTAAGTTTAATTGGGTACAAATTCGTGCATAAATAGGGGAAGTCACCAGTCAGTGAAGTGAGAGCTTTATGAAGTATAGTTTATTGCAAGGCGAGGTGAATCTGAGATAACAAAGTGTGGAGCTGGGTGAGCACAGCAGGCCAAGCAGCATCTTAGGAACACAAAAGCTGATGTTTTGGGCCTAGACCCTTCACTAGGCCTGAAACATCAGCTTTTGTGCTCCTAAGATGCTGCTTGGCCTGCTGTGTTTTGGATACTGGTTATGAAAAGTAATCTTCAAGATATGTAACATTATTGTATTTCAGGGTAACTAATATGTAAAGTGTCTTTGGCTGCTTGAGCTCAACTTCAGCATTTTTGTTCAAGTGTCCATGGGCATCACTGTGAGGCAATAGAGAGGATGAAAATTTCCTGATCCCTTGCTCTCCCACAGGTGGGCACTGTTTGGATTGTGAGAGTGGCTGGGTCTAAACTCAGGAAGAGCAGAGGGTGGAAGGAGTGATGTGTTGAAAGTCCTGACTATCCCACCAATACAGAAAGGACTGCACAAGAGGAGAAACGTTCCATAGTCATAGGGCCACAGTTACTTCAGTAACCCTCATCCTGTCTTCACAAAAGATAAAGGACGTGGAGTAACAGCACTGACTGGGGGCAACAAAAAAGTGGCAATGTATTGCTCCGAAGAGGATGTCCTTGAGGAAGCAATGATGTAGAGGTGCTGGTGTTGGACTGGAGTGGATAATGTCAGACAACAGATTATAGTCCAACAAGCTTATCTGAGAATCACAAGCTTTCAGAGCACTGTCCCTTCAAGGAGCAATGTTCAGAAAGTTTGTGCTCTGTGATGAAGGGGCAATGTTTTGAAAGCTTGTGATTTTCAAATAAACCTGTTGGACTATAGCCTGGGTGAGTGATAATGGGAACTGCAGATCCCACCCCAAGCCGCACCTCCATCTCCTACCTACTAACCTCATCCCACCTCCTTGACCTGTCCGTCTTCCTGGACTGACCTATCCCCTCCCTACCTCCCCACCTATACTCTCCTCTCCACCTATCTTCTTTTCTCTCCATCTTCAGTCCGCCTCCCCCTCTCTCCCTATTTATTCCAGAACCCTCACCCCATCCCCCTCTCTGATGAAGGGTCTAGGCCCGAAACGTCAGCTTTTGTGCTCCTGAGATGCTGCTGGGCCTGCTGTGTTCATCCAGCCTCACGTTTTATTATCTTGTACTATAGCCTGGTGTTGTTTGACTCCTGGCCTTGAGGGAGTAAGTGCTGAATTTATTTGGCTAGAGATGAGAATTGAGGAAAGAAGGTTCAAGCTCCCATGTAATGACTGAGACAGAGGACAGCAGGGCAAATTTGCAGAAAAATCACAGGATTTTTCTCTTTCTTTTGTGGGATAGGAGTACCCTTGGCAATACTAATATTTGTTGCCAATCCTTCCTTGTATGAGAAGGAGCTGGTGAGTGGTTTCCTTGAGCCGCAGCACTAATGTATATGAACTATTGGGTGGCAACATTGGGAGATTTTAATTGGCCAAACAGCAATTTGGATACAC
This sequence comes from Stegostoma tigrinum, assembly GCF_030684315.1. NCBI lineage: Eukaryota > Metazoa > Chordata > Chondrichthyes > Orectolobiformes > Stegostomatidae > Stegostoma > Stegostoma tigrinum. Next base: position 42,295,779 of record NC_081367.1, read on the forward strand.
TTGAAAAGAAAATTACAGGAGGCCATCCTGACACATTCTGGAGAACTTCCTTGACAAGGATGACGCTAATCAAAGAAGCAGAAATTGCAGCATTTAATGCTGAGAAATGACATGGTCTAAGTGTGAATTTTTATTCCCCCAACTACAAGTGAAGGTACCTGAGTGCAGGTGTGTAATGGGAACAAATCCAGTCATGACTGCAGCTGGCCTCTTCTAGGGGTAGGTTGTTATGTAGTCTTGCCTCTTACAACTCCCACTGCTGTTAACTGAGTGTTTAACCTGCCTTGGGCCAATTATAAAAATTGCATTGTTAATCCTAACAGGTCACAATTAGGAACTGGAAATGATCTGACGTTCAATTCTTCTTAAATCAGAATTGAAAACTCAGGTCCATTTTTTAATTTTAGTTAGATGTGAGCATTGCTGGTGAGACCAGCATGTATTGTTCATCCTTAGTTGCCCTTGTAACAACTCCATTTATCTTTGTTTCATTTAAGTCTGCGGACTAAAATGGGAAAAGTACTGACTTGAAACCAAGGACCGGAAGGAAATGCTGCACATTTTAAAGACACATTACTGGTAATTATTGAACAGATTTTTTACACTGTTGCTTTGCAGATCATGAGTGTTGTAAGATAACATTACCGTGTGTGTTTGTGTGCAATGAAATCTAGCAGGCAGCAGTGCGCTGAGTAATCTGTGCAATTCTGAGCATTTGTGAATGCCTGAAGATGATGACCACTTTCTGATTTGGCTCCTAGACAGCTGAATAGCTGATGTATGAGACTGGCATAAAGCTAAATCTTCTTCATGCTGGAAGCAGGCAATGTCTCTATATTCCTAGCTTAAAAGGAACTGAAGCCTAAAGAGAGCTAATGATTTTCTCCCAGCCTTTACAATAAGTTATTTCAGCCAATAACTGGAAAACTTCATAGTTAGTGTACCAATTGTCCTGTGTCACCTGTGAAGAAGTGAAAGAATCCAGAGCAGGGATTTTAGAAAGTCACGGAAAGCAAATGGAACAGTTCACTAAATCCATAGATCGGTGCTATTGAACTGTTTCCCTGTATTTTAGTTTACAATAAAAGATGATCTGGTTTGGTCTTAAAACTCTGACATACAATTAGTAGTCTTTCCGTTTGTTTTGCCTTTTGGTTATTATTTACTTAACTGTGGGGCCTGGTCATAGTTTTCTGTAATTGCATGTGCAAGTATGTTTCCTGCCACCTGCCAGACAGAAACTAGACAGTAGGACCTCTGCCATGAATGTCAATGAGTACTTAAAGGCTCCAGAGTGTTACTGGGCCTCAATCTGGGACACCTGGCACTACATTTCAGCGCAGTGAGCTGACGTCTGTGCAATGTCGGTATCCGACACACATATCATAAACTATGCTGCAGATTGACTGTTCTCGAGCAGGTACACACGACCTTCTTAACACGGCAGTTGTCCCAATGTTGCTGAGATATTCCAACAAAGGTAGTACTTCCAACTATAGCTAGTGGGAAAAGGGTAGCATCAGAAAAAAGGAGCACCATAGGGGCTTGCAAGGTAGTTTAAGGCTTGTTTTGGGGCCATAAGGCCCTCAGTCCCCACTGTGAAACTGAATGAAAAGAACACTGTCAAAATATGTTTGGATTCTGCCCTCAGCGCGGAATGTTTTCCAGTCCTTGATGATATGGGCAAAGTTTAAGTCAGTTGTGAAAATATGGCAAAGTATGAAAATAAATTGAAATTTTTTAAGCCCCAAACAGGTAAATAAATCTGACGTTCTATGTGATATTTAAATGAGTGAATATTTTCACACTAAGCAGCAAAGGGGCTATTTGTACGTATTTGCATACTATCTTCACCTTTCTTGTATGTTCAGTATTTCCAGCACAGTCTGCCTTCATGCAGCAGAGAAAAATGAGTCAATGATCATTCCTGATGTAAGACAATTGAGGGATTTCTTCTCTCAGAGGGTAGTGAACCTGTCATTATTGAATAAAAGCAAAAATACCATGGATGGTGGACACAAACACAATAACACTAAAGTGCTGGAGAAACTCCAGCAGGTCTGTCAGCATCTGTAGGCAGAAAATAGTTAACATTTCAAGTCCAGTATGACTTAGCCTCTGAAGTCACACTCAATGAACCACTACCTGTGTTGCCTTCCATCTGAAACAAGATTGTGCACATTGTTTGCAATCTTCCTCTGTGTGCTTAAAGGCTTCAAGATGTATCTTAATCAGGGCAATCAGATGCAAGGTCAAATGGAGAAGTCCCATTACTGTTCTCTTGAAGGTTTCTCATGTCCCAGTGTTTTAAGAATGACAATTGTGCACACTACAACTGCTGAATGATCACATGGCTGAAAAGCTGCTTTGTTTCTGATATTGCTGAATGGCCCGTTGTAATTATCCCCAGTAGTTTCAGGCACAAGTTCTTGTCCTGTGGCTGCTTCGAGAGTCAACAGGAGTGAATAGGAAACAAGTGCTTCTAGGATCAACCTCCAGTGGATGTGGGGCCATCCCCTAATGTGGATAGGTGTCTTCATGATATGGCAAAGATGCAAGAGAGCCACAGTCACTTGGCACAAAATACTGTGCAAATGAGAGGGAGGCAATAGCACGATATTCAGAATAAAAGTAGCAGCCGGATTGCCATGTCTTGGTTCCAGTGTGTTTGCAGTGCAACATCTTCCACTGGAGCCAATGAGGACTGTAAGATGTTTCCTTCACATTAGGTTTCATGCAGATCATGTCTGGGATCTGTTGTGTGTCTGGACTGCAGTGTCAATTAATCCTGCATTCTTTGCAAGATTATGTGGGGGTTACGTGATAGATGAGGATCCATGAGAGCTGCACCTTTGCACCAAGCAAGAGGAGGACCTTCCTCAGCAGGAATTTTACTCTTGGTATTCTACACTGCAGCAGGATTGGCCAAAGCAATGCAGACATGACTTTTTTTGTCAACTGCATTGCATCAGTCTAAACGCTTTGCTGGAAAAGTCAGCACCCCATCCCGGTTTAATCCCAACTGCCATCGCAGTTTACTAGTTTCATCATTTTGGTTTTCCCCGTTGCTTAATAAAAGTTAAAGTTACAAGATGATGGAAGCCTTCACAACAACATCTATGCTCTTATTCAATCATGAAAAAATATCCATGTGAGAATGGGCTATATGATAAGAATAGCCATCAGTCAAAGCATCATGTGACATTCAGGTTAGTGTCTCTAGCATCATCCTTGTAGTTTACAGCAAAAATGATAGTTACTTACACAGATAAAGGTGAAAAATGAACATATTATTACATTTATAGATACATTTACAGTGAGATTTTACCTGTACACCAAATGTGCTTTCAAAGCTCTTTCTTTTATCCTTTCCCTTCCACTACATTTTGGGTGGAATCCCAGGTCTGCAGCTGGGATGCAGAGACCCTAGCTCCCACTGGAGCCTGATTTTTGGAATTCAGGGGAATTTCTGGCCAGAAAGCACAGATATCCTGAGGGCGTCCTGCCTAGATGCAGATTCACGCTCCTCCACTTGAAGACCCATTGGATTGGAGATTGCAGGCAGAGTGGAAGTGAAGGGAATAAGCCTATTGGTATTCATTTCATTAGAGAATCATTAGCATTCATTTCATTATAGAATCATAGAATCCCTACAGTGTGGAAACAGGCCATTCAACCCAACGAGTCCGCACTGACTCTCTGAAGGGCATCCCACCTAGACTTATCCCCTAACTTTTTCTTGTAACCCTGCATTCCCATGCTAACACGTCTAACCTGCACATCCCTGAACACGATGGGGAAATTTAGCACAGCCAATTCATCTAACCTGCACATCTTTGGACTGTGGGAGGAAACCAGAGCATCCAGCAGAAATCCACACAGACATATGGAGAATGTGCAAACTCCACACCGACAGTCACCCGAAGGTGGAATTGAACCCGGGTCCCTGGTGCTGTAAGGCTGCAGTGCTAAGCACTGTCACCATGCTCACCAAAATTAGAATTTCATTATTATTACATAATCTCGTTTTATTGTGATTTACCATTCTCCCACCTGCCAAATAGAAACTAGAGAGTAACAATGTCAGCATGAAAGTCAAAACAGGTGCATGGTAATACCAGCTCACAACTGCTCCTCCTGAGCCTCCCAGTTTGGATAGCAGTCACCAGCATCTCAGAACAAGCTCAATGGACAATATCTGTTGCAACCAACCCCTATCCCTGTCCAATAATGTTGGCACTGGACATGGGATAACCTCTTTGCACCCTTGGCACATTTTTGATCCATGTACATTACAGTTCTGTACATAAATGCTGCACTTTGGAGTACACCAGCACCCTTCATTATAATGTATCCTACCAGGATACTTTGCACGTAAAGACAGGCACCCAACTCAAGGATTGGGTCAGGGTGCACCTTAAGTCACCCCACTCTTCTCTTAGCACTCACTCACTTTACACCTACTTGCATGTTCACAGCATCTCTGCCGTGCCTTGCTTTTTGTCACTTTGCCCCCTCAGTAGAGCTTAAAAGCTCACTACTTCTGCCTTATCTTGTTGTTAGGCAGCTTGTTGAGGTTGTCTATAGTTATCAGTCAAGATGGTGGACATGTTGCTCTGTGCGACCATGCTATGTCAATCTTACATCTGTACCACATGACAAACCATCCTACATGCTTTGGTCAGATGACTATGTCACAAAATCTAAACAGATTGGTCCTCAGTGAGGCTAAGGGACGCAGCCTTCAGTCAGAGGTCATGACACAGTAAATCAAGAGCAGCCTTTGATATCAGTCCAGGGACATGAACATGGGTAGTCAGTTGGTCAGTTAGGACATTTCGGGTGAAGGGCCTGAATCACTACTGTCAGAGAGTGGGCCACAGTCAGGGGTCTGGTCAGCCGTCATTGGGTTGTCTGTCCAAGTCAGTCATGAGGTGAGCCAGTCCCATGGTGGTCAATTTAATGAAAATCATGGGAAATTATCAGGAGCTTTTGCTGTGGTAGGGAAGTGGGGGAGCTCAGTTCTGGGAAATGGGGGCAGCTGGGATGCAGGTGGAACAATCTTCATTGGGACAACTGGGGGCAGAGTGAGAGACGATGGTACATTGGTTGCAACTGCACCAAGTGGGCAGAGTATGTGGGCTTTTTGTCTTTGAGTTTGCAGACTGAGTACTTTGTGAGCAAAGTGAGCTCCTTCCAGGGACAATTCCATTAAGGAGGCTCTTTCACAGTACAGGTTCAAGTCTTCTGGGATCAGAGCACAATGCATGTAGCGCTCATCTGTGAGGGTTACAAATCCTGGTCAACAATCTTGACTGTCATTGGCCACTGCAGATTGATCATAGTCAGCTCTGAAGCAGGAGGCATCACTGGTGTCATTTAATAAAAATGTCATCTGCAGGCCACCTTTCACAACTCCAAGATCCTATAGGCTGCGACAGGGCATGCAACTGATTTCCTCTCTTCTTGAATTGTGTATGTAATTATTCACCAATATGCCCTGTTATGCACTGTTTTGGAAAGAGAGGAGTTAAACAGGTAGGACTTCTGAGGATTTAAATCCCTGGATGTTGCTGAGGTGAATCTTAATAGTGGGGGTCAAACCTACAAGACTCTGGATGAGTGGAATGAGTTTTGAAAGATGCCAAGTGTATTCACTAAAATGGCAGGGAGAATTGAGTCTTCTAGAGAACTGTACAACAGGAAACAAACTTTTGGAACAGTGCTTGTAACGCTATACATCTGGCAGGAGTGTGCTACACAGCAAAAAGAGTTGTAAGATATATATCTCAATTTTCATCGCAAAACTGTTTTTGGTTTCATATTAGCTGTCTGTTTAGTGTTTGATCTATGTCTGAAAGTGAACTAGCCTTTTAGTTTATAGTGAAATCTTGGGGTATGGTTCTTAGTCAAAACAAGTTGCTCAGATTTCTTTCACAAATGTTAACAATCCCTAATAAGATCATAATTGTGGCTCAATTAGAAATAACTGCACAGAAGCAAGGTGTCACCAAGTCACCCTTTACCTGCATGTGCACTGGTCCAGCTTTCTCAGAGTGAACAGAACCTTTGATGCTCCTGTTTTTATCTGGCAGCCAGGGCTCCTTGAATGGACCAGGTAAACAGCCCCAATGAGGGAAGTCCTATTCTAAGATCCATCTGGCTGAACTTGTCACAATCACTACGGATTAAATCTATGACTCATCAGGATAGAAACTTTTTCTTTCCATGTTTCACTACAAGTTTTATGTTGACAATTTCTAATTACATGTTGTCTCTTTTTTTCAGAATAACCTTCCATGAGCAACTTGAAAATACTTTACTGACAATACCATACGTGGTGAAAGAAACTATTCTTAAATACTAATTAACCTCCTGAGGTTTTTTTGTGGCAACTGAGATCATGTGACATGTGGTAACTAATTCCTTGCTCGTGAATTCAAAAACAATGTGAATCAAGAAATATGTGTATGAAACATCTCCAGTTTGTATTTTCCCTTGTACACAGTGAGACGTTAACTTGCCAGTGTCTATGAAAATGACTATTATCATGGACATGTAAATGTCTGATTCCTTCCAGAGTGGAACTATTTGCAGTATCTTAGAGTTTGGTGTCTAACTATTGTATATGGGGAGTCCTGTGGCTCTCAATACATTGGGTGCTAACTACATTTCATCATTCTCCTTGCTGGACACCAGTGGAATAAGTGGATAGCTTCATCAGCAGGATTTTCTACTGCTGCTGGAATCCATTGTCAGTATAAATTTCATTTTGAGTGTCACAGTTCGATTCTGGTCCATACCGGAACTAAACTCTGTCAATATCCAGTTGGTGTGTGATCACAAGTAGCAAAGTCAAACAGATCAAAAACCCAGTATCCAGGTAGCAGTAATGACAGCTTCATTCTGCAACAGCCCATTTGTACCAACTATATCTGAGCAACTACAGCAGCCAAAGAGTAATGAGCAATTTGCTGATACAGGTATTTCTCCTTTAATGTGTTTTGTTAATGCAAATTGGCTGTAATGTGATTGAATAGTGGGCACTGCCTGGATAATGCAAACTTTCTGCTGTACAGGAGAGTGATTTTATTTTCTATAGCGCAAGGTTGCACAAGAACGCACCTATCATGTTATAGGAGAACTACCTGTAACTCAAACGTAGAAGCCACCTGCTTGTGTGGAGCACACATAAGACGAAAGCCAAGTTTCCAGAAGAAGTCTGGTGGGCATTGGTGTGGTGAAGCACTTCCACCTAATGGACCACACTGGAGGAGGCATGCAGCAAAGTGGGTGTCGAATGCCGTAATGGGGATGGCCCTTTCCACAAGCTACAAGGGTAAACAGGTGAGGAGGAAGAAAATGAAGAGTGGAGGAGGAGGAAATCAGGACAGATTCTTTCTGTTCTAAGCCAAGGAAGCGTCATATTGAACTCAACATTAACTCTGTTTCACTTTCCACAGATGCTACCAGACCTGTTAAGTTTCTCCAGCATTTTCTGTGTTTCTTACAAATTCTTCCTGCTCTTCTTGTCTGTACAATTAACTTGGTTTAGTCTAACACCAGTGATTCCAACCCTAATCTCCTCTCACTAGCAGTCCCTCAATCTTACTTTCCCTCTATCAATGACCATCTCTTGGCCACAATGTAATGAGTTAACACAAAGTAAGGATTCCAAAACAAATTTATAAATGGAGTTCTGGGAATTCTGCTACTAATCCAGTTACTGGAATCTTTGGCTTGCTACTGGGCATCTTGTGTTCCACTCAAATTCAATAGAGTGTACGCCACATTGTGAAATAAAATGCAGATTGCTACTCCATACCTCACATTTTAAGATTATTTTTCTTTGTGTATTAGCTCTTTCATTGCCTCACCCTTTATGTTTCTAATTTTCTCCAGTTCTCTATACCCCAACTCTGAACTCTGTCCTCCACTGAATTCTTTTGCACTCCTCTTCCACTTAATCTATTAAGAGATATGCTGAGATTTGGCTAAACCCCTGGCAATTCTGTTTTAAAGCTGTTCACCTCCCTGTCCTCTTTTCAAACCTGACTTAATCACCTCATCTGTTTTTTATTTTGCGACCACCCGATTCAATATTTCACCCTTTGGTTCAGCAGCATATTGAGGATACTGTACAGTGTAGCCTTTGGGAAGACCATTTGGACACTGTTCTGAGAATACTCTGCAAGACTTTTCCATTTTTGTTCAGTGACTCCTGGCTTTCTACCTTTCAGGGAGAGCATGGTCTATTTCTGGTTGGAATAGAGAAGGCCTCATTTAGATGATGTCATGAAGACCCAAAAATGGTAGTCACTTTAAATTAACTGGGTAAGTTGCAATGGCTTTCTAACCAGGTAGCTAGAAAGATGAGGGTCTCCACAAAAGATTTTGTTTTAAAACTTATGTGGGGCCAAGTAGGCTTGTTGTTTTCTTTTCTCAAAGTTGTAGAGTATAGTTGTTTTCTAATGCATCTCTGTTCAATTGTAATCGACAGAAACTTGTCTAATTTTATGAATCAATATCTGTATAATTTTTTTCCTAATTTTCAGAGGGAAACTTACTGTTCTTTATGTTATGTGCACTGTGTGATTTTGTTCAGTCTTGTTTATCCAATAATTTATCTAGTTTAGAATAAAAGTGCTATTAAAAGTTGTTAATTAAATATTGTATTCAGAGGTGTGCAATTGATATTATCATCCAGTCGCTATAAACAGTCAATATCTTTGATTCGATCTGTTTTAAAGTGCATGCGTGTTACTGGAATCCTACAGTGTGGAAACAGGCCATTCAGCCCATTGAATTTTACACCAACTCTCCGAAGTGCATCCCACCCAGACTCACCCTGCTTTTACTGGCTCATCCATCTAGCCTGGCCACAGGGCAATTTAACATGGCCAATCCACCTAACCTGCACTTTGTGCTGTGGGAGGAAACTGGAGTATCCTGGGGAGACCTATGCAGACACGGGTGGGGTTTATACAATGAGGCAGCAGCATTTGGCACTGAGCCACATGGTATCATGCTTTTTGAATTCTGAAAATGAACGATCACAACTGTTGCTGAGAGCTGAAAATGAAATGAAAGCATCCACAATGACACTAGCCCTTAGGAGTAGGGATCTGTCCTTTTTCCTTCCCCTGGCTGATGGAACAAAGGACCCATAAAATTAACATTGACTAAAACCATGGTCAATGCTGGGCACTGCTTTCTGCACCATATTTGTACTGCATTGTTCCTTTTGGCTTTTTATAGTGGTAGGTATGAAAGCAAGTTGCACTAACAATCTCATCCCGATCTTGCACCGATATGCTGTCGAGAAAAGCAGCCTGTGATTTTTCATTCATTCACTTGAGCAGCAAGAAATAGGTAGTGTCATCTTTATACATATGAGCCGTTCAACATAATTTTTACCATATAACATAATTGTGTTAGAAACCCTGCTTGGAAACATAACATCTCCAATTTATATATCTGTTTTTGCATTAAATTTAAAGTAGGTGCATTTACTTGTGAAATGAACAAGAAATACTGCTCATTGTATTCTGATTTTTTTTTTGGCTTTGCGTAGGCGAGGCATAACAGATATACAAACATGTCTGGAGTTAACCCGGTTTCAAGAGGAGGTACGCTGCCGGGGTTGCTAAGACTACATTGGATCATGATCTAATTGGTCCTTGTTGCTTGCCAGTACATCCAGTTTGTTGAAATTACAATGCATGGATATAGACCTAATGAACTGTTTGTGATTTGTTACAAGCATTAAAAGTGTGTCATGACAGATACAAATTCCAAAAGGTTTGCTCTTAGGATCCAGTTTTAGAAACGCATAACGAAGAGGCTGTAGCTTACATTCCATTGACTTGAATGTAATTCTAATTATTTGCCTTTTCTAAGAAAGAAGCTAGATTATATTCACAGGCACAAATCCAGTATAAATGGATTGTTTTGAGTTAGGGTATCACAACCAGAAGAGAGATCTAACAAGGGCTGGCTTTCCCTATTTTACTGCTTTTTGGATATTTAATTTCACACTATTGGAAAACTTACCTTCAGTTATGTGAGTTGTTGAGACATTAACGTGAAAGTTTACTAGCAACTATGCATATTAGTATGACATTTTGTGTTTACACATACAGTCTGCTAATTTAGATTATTGTGTTACATAAGATTCTGGCTGACTAGCAGACTGGCTGGCTGAAGGTATAGAGGGAAAAATGGAGACCTCTTATATTACAGCATCACCTGTTGTGATACCATCTCATTGTATTAGAGAGATGCTGCCTTTTTGAAATCTGCAACAATTCAAGAGAACGAAGATCAGACTTGACCAATAACATAGGTCAGGTCTCCTACTGAAACTTCGAACACTTTCTTCTTTCCTGAGGGTTAAAGTTTTGCCATGTCTATACTGATGGAATACCACAGTGGACAGTTTAATTTTATTTTATGTGGAAAATGCTATTTACGATAGGCTTATTTATTTCCCATTAGGTCATGCATAATAAGTTTTCAACTACTGTTATAAAATTACAAATGTTTTGTATAGCATCCCAAGAATGTTTGGCAGTAATAGGTTCTGTACGAAGAGGGCACTTTTCATTATCCACTTAGAAAAGGAATCAAAATGTTGTTCAGGGGCTCACTAGTCTATTTCTGTTTCTTTGTCCTGATATTCCCAGTCTATTCAATTATTCCACTTTTTTTAAAATTTTTCCAAGGCATATGAATGATCAGAATTATATCAGCCCATGCCATTTGTTATACAATGGAAAAGGAAAGAATTTAGTCAGAGTTGTACAGCGCAGAAACAGATCCCTTGGTTCAACTTGTCCATGCTGACCAGCTATCTTAAATTTTACCTAGATAGTAGGAACTGCCAATGCTGGAGAATCTGAGGTAGCAAGGTGTAGAATTGGATGAACACAGCAGGCCAAGCAGCATCAGAGGAGCAGAAAAGCTGATGTTTCGGGTCAGTCTTCCCCTCCCCCATTTCTGAAGAAGGGTCTCGACCAGAGACGTCAGCTTTCCTGCTCCTCTGATGCTATTTGGCTTGCTGTGTTCATCCAGCTCTACACCTTGTTATGTTAAATTTTATCTAGTCCCATTTGCAAGCATTGGCCCATATCCCTCTAAACGCTCCCTATTCATGTACCCATCCAGATGCCTTTTAAATGTTGTAATTGTACTCTGAAAGCTCATTCCATACACACACTACCCTCTACATGAAAAAGTTGCTCCTTAGGTCCCTTTCAAATCATTCCTTTTTCATCTTAAACCTATGACGTCTACTTTTGAGCCCCCCTGTCCTGGTCCATTGATGTCTTTTAAGTAAAATACAGCCCAAAGGAAAGGCAGAATGTTTGCAGTCTCTATTTTTTTAAAGAAATAATTATGGGAAGTGTTTGATAATGACATTGTTCACTGCAGTAATGTGTAGCAGTAAATTCATGTTGCTGTAGTCTTTCACAGCTAGCTGCATGTATGCAACCACTCAAAATAAAAGCTCGTGTGAAATCATGGAACTTTTGTTAGCATCTCATATCCATAGAATTGTTGAGCATTTGTTCATCTCCATAAAATAAACCGCACAGCCAAAATGTAGATCATACTGTTAGAAACATGGGTAAATTAGCACTAAAACCTTGGGTATTTAGGAGTGAGCTAAATTTTCAAGTGGCCCTTTGGAAAATACACACTGTTCCTGGTGATGGCCTTGTATCACATGATTTTACGAACCAGCAGCTGCCTTTATCAAATTCTAGACTGAATTGAGTTAAAGCATCTTGTAACAAGGCCTAGCTGTTAAAATTGTTTGAGCCTGCTAGCTGCAACTCCTGGACAGGGATTACTATTCATTTTGCCAGGGTCATGTCTGGAAGTTAAAATCAAGCTCACAGTGACAGGAATAAAAGATGTAAATCTTGATCCTGAGAAATACATGGTATATGAATGACATTATGCACCAAATTTTATATTTAGTCAGTAACCAACAATTTGTCTCCTCCTACAATGTGATGAGTATTCTTCAGTAACGCTTTGCTAATGTTGCTATCACTGTTCCTTCATTGAAATCATTGGAAAAACTAAATATAATCAGCTATCCTGCCTCGAGTCAGAATAATTTCATTCAGCAGCAATTTGACAATCAATGGCTTGCTTTCTTCTAGTTATGGTTACTCTTTCTTCTGATTAATGTTTACCATTACGTCTTTAAGTGACATAAATCTCCACTGTTTACAATTTCACACACTTTCAAAAAACTTCATTTATGGCAACAAGCTGTGTAATTCTAATGTTCACACTTTACCTCTACTGAACATTTTCCAGAAGTAGTTTGATAGGGAATAATTTTATTCTTAAAAAAGAAATCAATGATGGTGCACGAAAGTCGACTGGCAAAGAACAAAAGCAAAAAGATTGAACTGAGTTATTTGTAGCAGCAATTCTAGACATCAAGGATAGATTTAATAACAGATTCAGAATTCAAATTAAGCCAGATTTAGTTGAGTTAGCCAGCCTGAGCTGAAAATAATGTTTTTCTCAGTCAACTAAAATAAACTGCTATGAAGTGTTTCCATTCACAACATTTAATTCAAAGTTCATGCTTAACAATTTGTCTTTGTTGATGTGTAATAATCCTTAAATTCGAGGATAACAAACTGTAATTACTTGGAAAACTTTTGCCAATCAGGTTTTGACTGGTCTTACACCATCTCCGAGACTGGTACCCTTTGTAAAACTGCTTACCGGTTAAGACAGTATTCATCTTAGATTATTATAATTGCAGGATAATTGTCTACAAGATGTCAATTATACATTTATCAGATTGGGAACTAACCAAACTATAGCGTATGTAGAAAAAGTGCATATGTTTCAAATGAGAACATGCTCAGTTAAGGGAGTCTTAGCTCTGTAAATCAGGTTGAATCATTGGTTTCCATTTGTCAGGATGATCTCAATCAGGACAACGGTTTCAAAATCACAATATGCATTCCCTAGAAATAAGGAATAAATTCAAGTGGTCAAGGGTTTTGGTATGCTTTTGTTTATATAACAGGTGATGTCAAGATTAGTTTCGCTGTGATACATTCTCCTGGTGACTATAAGGGCACATGACATATAGAAACATAGAATGGGAGCAGGAGCAGGCCATTCAGTTCTTTTGAGCATCCTCCTTCTTTCAATATGATCATGCAACTCAGACCCCTATTCCCACTTACTCTCTGTGCCCCTTGATCCTTTTGTAGCCCTGAGAAGTTTATTTGACTCCTTCTTGAAAATATTGAATATTTTGGCCTCAACAACTTTCTGAGATAGAGAATTCTATGGGCTCTTCATTCCACCAGTTCATCACTCTCTGGGTGAAGAAATTTCTCCTCCTGCCTGTCCTACATGGCCTAACCTGTATCCTTAGACTGTGACCACTAGTTCTGGACTTATCATCAAGCACGTCCTTCCTGCATTTACTGTGAGTGGTCCTATTAGAAATTTATTCTAAACTTCAGGGCATATATTCCCAACCAATCAGTCTCTCCTCAAGTCAGTCCTGCCATGCTAGTTAATGAAATGTGAGGCTGGATGAACACAGCAGGCCCAGCAGCATCTCAGGAGCACTGGGCCTGCTGTATTCATCCAGCCTCACATTTCATTATCGTGGATTCTCCAGCATCTGCAGTTCCCATTATCCCTGCCATGCTAGTGATTGGTCTCGCAAACCTTTGTTTCTGTTCCTCCCATAGCCAGAACATCCTTGGGTAAGGAGACCAAAGCTGCACACGCGGCTCCAGTTGAGGTATCATCAAAGCCCTGTTCAACTGCAGAAACACATCCCTGTTCCTGCATTCATATTCTATCTGTTTATGAAGGCTAACATACCATTTGCTTCCTGGAATGCCTGTTGCACCTGCATACTTATTCACTGCATCTGGTATACAAGGGCACCCAAGTCTCATTCAACCTCTTACTGGGGTCCCCCACCATCCGAATCTGTCACCATCAGATAATAATCTGCCTTCCTGTTTTTGAATGGCTTCACGTTTGTCTGTTTTACTCTGCATCTGCCGTTCATTTCATTTACCCACTAATTCATCATGTCTGGACAACATCACACTGAAGCATTTCTGCATCCTCCTCATGGTTCACCTTCCCACCCAGTTTTGTGTCATCTAGAAACTTGGAGATATTACATTTTAGTTCCCTCATCTAAATCATTAAATCTTATAGTTGGGTCCAAGCATTGTACTCGGTGGTACCTCACTAATGACTGGCCACCACTCGGAAAATGACCAGTTATTCCCAATTTGAACCTGTCTGCTAACCAGTTCTCAGCCTATGCCAATATATTACCCCTAATCTGGCATACTTCAGTTTTAATGCTAATCTGTTATGTGAGACCTACCAAAGCCTTCTGAAAGTCCAAGAAAACTACATTCACTGCCATCATCCCTGCTCCCCAACATCCTCCACCTTCCTCCCCAACCCCCCAATCAACTGCACTTGTTATACCCTTAAAATTTTTACATTTTTCCCTTGGTAAATCTTTTCTGCTCTGCTATAAATTTTTGAGGACAATAAATCTTTTGTCAGTCCAGCATTTCCCCTACTACTGATGCCAGACAGACCTTTTTTATACCTTATTTTAAAATAGTAGGGTTACATTAAGCTACTTTCTATGCCAGAGAAAATGTTCCAGAATCTGTATCATCCACAATTTCAAGGGTCATTTCCTTAAGTAGTCTGGGTTGCATCTGGAGATTTATTTAGCTTTTAATCAAATCAATTTTCCCAACAGCATTTCACTATGACTGTGATCCTTCAATCCCTTCTCCTCATTAGACCCTGTGCTCCCCAAAATTTTTGAGATGTTACTTATATCCTCATTTGTAAAGATTGAACCAAAATATTTAATTGGTCTGCCTCTCTTTCTTCTTCTACATTTGTCTTCACTCAACTTTTTCTCTTCAGGTACCAATAGAATCTTTTTACAATCCCCACAAGGTTACTGTCATACTCTATTTCCAACACAGCCCCCCAAACAAACCCATTGACCTCCTTTGAAATGTAAACTGTTCCTAATTCTCACATCTGCTGGTCTTTTTTGGCCATTTGTATGGAACTTCCTTGGATCTAATACTATCCCTAATTTCCCTTGTTAGTCATGGTTAATTCACCTTTCCTATATTTTTTGTGGCAAACAGAATGAATGATCATTGCAGTTCTTCCAAGCACTTGTTATGTGTTTGCCATTTCCTATACCACTATCATCCCTTTTTAAGTAATGCTCTCCAGTTTATCATAGCCGTCTTGAACCTCATAACATTTGTAGTTTCCATTATTTGGATTCAGGACCCTCCTCTCAGGATCAACTATTGAGGAGTGCTAGTTAGCCATTCAGTTCTTTTAGAGCCTACTCTATCAATTAATGGTTCATGGCTAAGCTGTTTGCAGTCTTAAATCTACAGTGCACACCCTCCACCAACGCCCTCTGCTCCTGCCACATAAATAGATTACCTATGCTGACTGTGCTTAATGTGAAAAATTGTCACCAGGGGACAGGTTAGAGGTTTGCTGATGGAATTCTATTAGTAACTAAATCACTGTCAAAAGGCCCTTCACTGGCATGTACATAAGGCAAAAAAGAATGTTTCTAACTCTAGTTTTTGGTGCCCATAAACTATCTGCACCAAGAGTGCCCAAAAACCTGGTATTGGCTTTGTACTTGTCGGAGTTATCCAGTGTTCACTACGTGGACAAGGATAGCCCAGATCTAAAAGTTAAAGTGAGGGGAAGGGTTAGGAATAGGGTTAGGAAGGCAAGTTTGACAGTATTAAACAAGAACTTTCAAAAGTTGATGGGGGAGGAAGTTTGCAGGTAAAGGGATGACTTTAAAATGGGAAGCCTTCAAAAGTAAGGTAATGAGGGTGTGTTCCTGTTAAGGGCAAGGCTGATAGGTGTAGGGAATGCTGGATGAGCAGAGAAATTGAGGTGTTGGTCAAGAATAGGAAGGAAACATATATCAGGCATAGAAAGCAGAAATGGAGAATCCAAAGAGATTCTACAAATACATTAAGGACGAAAGAGTAACAAGGGAGAGAATAGGGCGCCTTAAAGATCAGCAAAGCTGCCTACAGGTGGAACTGCAGGTGCTGGGGGAGGGACTAAATAAGTATTTTGCATCAGTGTTTACTATAGAAAAGAATATAAAAGAGAATGTGGGAAAATAAATATTGACATCTTGAAAAATGTCGATATTACAGTAGCAGACTTGCTGGATATCTTAAGATGCATAAAGGTGGATAAATTCCAAGAACCTGATTAACTGTATCCTAGAACTGTGTGGGAAGCTGAGGAAGTGATTTCTGGGCTCCCTGCTGAGATATCTGTATCATGCACAGCCACAGGTGAGGTGCCAGAATTCTGAAAGTTGGCTAACATGGTACCACTATTTAAGAAAGGTGGTCAGGAAAAGCCAGGGAACTATACATCAAGGTGTCTGACATCAGTAGTGGGCAAGTTGTTGGAGGGAATCCTGAGGGACAGGATTCAATGTATTTGGAAAGGCAAGGGCTGATTAGGGATGGTCAACATGGCTTTGTACATGGGCAAATTGTGCCTCACTAACTTGATTGGGTTTTTTTGAAGAAGTAAGGAAGGGGATTGATGAAGGCAGGACGGTGTACGTGATCTATATGGACTTCAGTAAAGCACTCGACAAGATTCCTCATGGTAAACTGGTTGGCAAGATTAGATCACGTGGAATACAGGGAGAGCTAGCCATTTGGATACAGAACTGGCTTGAAGTTGGAAGACAGGGGGTGGTGGTGGAGGGTTGCTTTTCAGACTGGGGGCCTGAGACCAGTGTGCCACAAGGATCAGTGCTGGGTCCACTGCTTTTCATTATTTATATAACTGATTTGGATGTGAACATAGCAGATGTGGTTAGCAAGTTTGCAGATGACACCAAAATTGGAGGCGAAGGTCACCTCAGAGTACAGCGAGACCTTGATCAAGTGGGCCAATGGGCCAAGGAGTGGCAGATGGAGCTTAATTTAGATAAATATGAGGTGCCGCATTTTGAAAGGCAGATCAGGGCCAAACTTATACACTTAAAGTCTTGGGGAGTGTTGTTGAACAATGAGGCTTTGGGATGCAGACTCATAGTTTCTTGAAAGTAGAGTCATAGATAGATAGGATAGTGAAGAAGATGTTTGATAAATTTGCCTTTTTGGGTCAGTGCATTGAGTATAGGAGTTGGGAGGTCATGTTGCAGCTGTACAGGACATTGGTTAGGCTACTTTTGGAAGATTGTGTACAATTCTGGTCTCCCTGCTTTGGGAAGGATGTCTGTGGAATTTGAAATGATTCAGAAAAGATTGATTAGGATGTTAACAAAAACCGAAAGAACTGCAGATGCTGTAAATCAGGAACAAAAACAGAATTTGCTGGAAAAGCTTTGTAGGTCTGATGGCATCCATGAAGAAAAATTGGAATTAAAGTTTCTGGCCCAGTGATAGAAACTTTAACTCTGACTTTTCTTCACAGATGCTGCCAGACCTGCTGAGTTTTTCCAGAAAATTGTTTTTGGCAAAAACATGGTTGGAGTGTTTGAAATATAGGAGGAGGCTGATTAGGCTGGTGCTATTTTCTCTAGAACATTGGAGGCTGGGGGGTGGCCTATAGAAATTTATAAAATCATGAGGGGCATGGATAGGATAAATAGGTAAGGTCTTTTCCCCAGGGTAGGGGAGTCCAAAACTTAGGTGGTATTGTTGAGAAGGGCAAGGTTTAAAAGTGACATAAGGGGCAACTTTTTCATGGAGGGTGGTCTGTGTATGGAATGAGCTGCCATATGAAGTGGTGGAGGCTGGTATAGTCACAGCATTTAAAAGGCATCTGGATAGGTATATGAATAGGGCCAGTTCAGAGGGATATGGGTCAAATGCTCGCAAATGGGAGTAGATTAATTTAGGATATATGGCCAACATGGATGAGTTGGTCCAACGGATCTGTTTCTATTCTGTGCAGGTCTATGGCTCTATGAATGTAAATGTAAATCCTAACTTTGATTCTACATTGCTTTTACTGGAATCCTCCAGTTTCTTCAACACCAGTCCTTTTTAATAGCTCTCATCTTAGTGGTCACCCCTTTCTATTAATGTAATCCCATCAACATTCAAAACCAAACCTTCTATTAAGAACATTATATCATTGAACTCTCACATTGACCAAAGACTTACGTAAAATAGACATCAGTAAGGTTAGTTGATAACCAGGGCACATCCCTAAGGACATTTGATTAAAATGAAAACTAGATATTGCAACCTTGTCTAGGTCATTGGTAAAGCCACATTAGTTTGATTGGAGTTTGGCTCATTTTAAAGTGAAACAAACTGGGGGATGGATTCACCAAGAGCCAAAGGAATGTAAATTATAGAATAAAATACTCAAAGTTGAGAAAAGATTGAAGGGACATAATTCAGGTTTGCAAAAGGATGAAAAAGATAATCCGAGTATGGAAGAAAGGAACAGGAGTTTAAAATATGGTTAAATGCAACATGAGAAGAAACTTTGCTTTACTCAGGATAATAAATACATTAAACAATTTCCTAGCAATAGGAACGAATGAACCAGGGATTTCTTAGAAAGAACTGGATAAACCTCTGATGAAGGGTCTAGGCCCGAAACGTCAGCTTTTGTGCTCCTGAGATGCTGCTTGGCCTGCTGTGTTCATCCAGCCTCACATTTTATTATCTTGGAATCTCCAGCATCTGCAGTTCCCATTATCTCTGGATAAACATTTGATAGTTTTATATTAATATTGCAATCAGGCAAGGCTATATCGAGATAATAAATAAAACTTTTGAAGTTTTTAACCTAAACAAATTCAAATTGATCTGATCTTAATTTTAACTCCCTGACAATAGCACAGAAAAGTAATCAGTGTTCCTGTTCCTGTTCAGCTCATGGTAATTCGCTCTTGTAGTTATTTGTATATACCAGAATAAATCAGTTTTGTTCAATGTTAATTTTTCCATATGCTGCAAACAGTTCAGCCTGTCCTGAAAAATGTTGGTGGCAAGGATAGGTTTGTATATGTTCCTAACCACACAATTTGTATAAGCCAATAAAGAGATTAGATTTTCCCTTTGCTGAGAATTTGTTTTAAAAATCATGTCTTCATGGAAAATTGCTTTCTAAGCAAGGCTGAAATGACATTCAAAGATGGCTATGTCAAGAGGTATTAGTGGGACATTGGAAGAGTAGAGTTGTGATCAACTTTGCTGCTTTGAACAGGTTGTCAATCCACTGTAACTTTGGAGAATTTTAACAGAGAGCACTTGAGGCAACTTTGTATGTAGTTTAATAAATGAGTGAAATGCTGAAAGTTGTTGATATTGCCAAATTTTACCTTCAAGATAGCTTTCCCAACAGCATTGT
Organism: Stegostoma tigrinum; assembly: GCF_030684315.1. Lineage (NCBI taxonomy): Eukaryota > Metazoa > Chordata > Chondrichthyes > Orectolobiformes > Stegostomatidae > Stegostoma > Stegostoma tigrinum. Next base: position 42,315,222 of record NC_081367.1, read on the forward strand.
CCACAGATGTGGCAGATGCAACTTGAGAGGTCAGAGTTGACAGTCGCTGGTCATCTGCTGATGTAAATAAACTGCTGAAGGGTAAGACAAAGGCCTTAATGAAGGCAGTTACACAGACTGTGTTACCAGTGCATGAGTCAATATTGGATTGTCCATTTCCAAAGGCAAAGTGCAAACCTGCAAAAGGGTCATCTCACAAAGGTATGTTGGAGAATGGTACATGATGAAAATTCTGGTGGAAGGAAATAATATTCACTGCAAATAGTGGTTGAACAGCAGCAGCTCGATGAGGGACCATTCAGATCCATACAATAAGAAGTAAAGGATAGCCAATGAGAATTCACATTGCAGTTCAAGTAAGATTGGATGAGCCTGAGTGGACATTAAGTTTCTCGCAAGGGCATCAATCATTGTGATTCCTGGCTTGCCCTACGGTCAAAAATTGTTTCAGCTTCAGTTAGAGAACTGCTACTACAGCAATACCTATCCTCCACATGCACCAGCACTCACAGCTGTGTCATCCACTTACATTTCACTCATTCATCCCTTTTTATGCTGTTACAGGACAAGACATCTAATAGATGGAGCTACGTGGTTTGAAGGGGTGCTGCCCGATATCCATAGTCTCCTCTGTACTAGGAGAGTCATTGTCCTTACAGGAAAGGACTGGGGGTGTTCCTGAAGGGAAGCAGAAACATCATTGTCCACCAACCGTGTAAGTACATCTTCTCATTGCACTGAAACACTGACATTGATTATTGGTCCTGCCAATCCTTTTAGGTATTTTGTAGATTTGAATAAGATTATCCATTAATCTTTGAGTCTGTAAAGAATGTTGGCTCATTACCCAATTAGGTCTTCATAGGATGTCTGCTGAACTGTTTTTCCCCTTGTGAACTTCCCTCGACAACAATAGTATCTTTCCTGAGATGAAGAAACCAAAACTGCACCCAGTACACCAAGCTCCCAAACAACTGAAGCTAAACTTTACAAATCCTGTACTCTCATCCTCTAGTGGTAAAGGCTAACATTCCATTAGCCTTACAATAGCTTGCTGAATCTGCATGTTGGTCACCAGTGGCTTATTGAGAAGGGCATCTAGGTCTCTTTGTACATCTACACTTTCTAACCTTACCATTTTAAGAATGTTCTGCATGTCTCCTCTTCTGACAAATATGGATAACCTCACATTTTTATAAGTAACTTCTGGATTCCTGATAATTGACAATGCCATCATATCACCCCCTCCCTGTTCCTTTCTTTTTTAACAGAGAACAATTTATCCAAGTACTCATCTTTGCTGACACAAAAAGCAGTTCACTTTGCACTTCACAGTAAAGCTTTTGTTTGTCTACACAGCAGTAAATCCTTTATCATGCTCTCTGTCTGTGCTTCAGCAACCAAAAAAGAAGCTGTTTATTTTCTGTGGTGAGACATGAAAATGATCACTTGATTTTCAGTAGGATTTAATTTGGATCCTTTCCCCATGATAACCAGATCAGCTGAGCACATCTCCAGGAAGAGTTACTATGATTCCCATCCTCTTATGCAGAACATTCAAATTTACCTCAAATTAGTGGAATCATTTCAGAACATTTCCATTGTATAAAGTTCAACATTTGGAATAACACTTGACATCTTTAGAATCGATGGCATCTAATTCAATGATGTGTCAGCTGTCGCTCTGCTTGCAACTTTCTTGCCTTGGGGTGAGATAGTAGTCCCTTATAAGGACTTCAAAGCATCAACAAAAAAAGGCTTAATTCTCCAGTGCAGTACTGAAGAAGTAAGACGTGCCATCTTTTAGATAAATTGTGAAAAAACAGAAGCATTATATAGGCGTTGTGGTAAATCATTCCACTTGATTTATCTTTTTCCTTGTACGTTTTGGAAAAGAAAAATTAACCACCAACATATTGACTCAAGAATCTGAGAGCTGTGATTGTTACAGCTTATGCTACGGCAAATTGGCTTAGACATAATCTTTTCTTAATCTTCCTTTCCCAGCTTGGTCACAGAAACATTGAGCCAGAAAGAATTGTAGAAAGAGCAACAGGACTAATGGGGGCACTCTTTTTTTTACGTTAATATTAATCACAAAGCAACTTTGAGTGAGGGTGGGTGCATGGTTAAATGTAAAACTCTGAAACTGCAGTCTGAGATACACTGCCACCTTAGCTTCACAGAAAAGACATCTCACTACTCAACTTTGCTATTGCAGAAAATTCACTGCATCTTAGTAAAGTAGAAAAAAACTAAATATTCCATTGTAGGTTGGTATTTATTCACTTCAGTTTTGTCACCTTATTAACCACATGTTGAGCTTTAACCACAAGCTCCTTGTACCAAAACCCACGAGTGTGGAAGCATATTCTTCTGCTTTTAATTGCTAACCCATAAGAGAAAAAGATTATAAGCAGAGAAACAAAACAAAGGAATAACTTTCATTAGTATAATAATCCTACTTATATTTTGCTACCGCTTGCTGGATGGAAAAATAGGACGATGCTAAAGTAAAAACATAATACATGCCAGGAAGCATAATCATAGCTGTTATGAAGCTCTCAAGTTGGCAATTCCACTGGATTAGAGATTCAATAATATTTGATCCAATGATCTCTACTGCATTTTATATAAAAATGTCTATATTTTTCAGAAGTAAAAGTGAGGTTTTCTGTTACAAAAATAAATTGTTGTAGGAGCATACCACCCAACTGGGGACAAAGGTTCAGGAGGCAGGCAGGAATCTGACAAGTTGAAGACTTTTATTCAAGCAAGAACTGATTAATGCAGCGAGAAGGCCAAAATATCTTCCCCGAACGTGGCCTCAATGTGAGAAGTCAATTATTCCTTTCATCTTTCTCACAAATCAGAAGAGAGATCAATGATACAGTCTGATCCTTACAGTGAAATACAGCATTTTTACACATTTTGTGTTACATTAATCAAATATAGCACAGTCAGCATCTTTCCCCTGAATCCACACACCCAATTCCATGGGACACCTTTTCTGAAGAAGGTTTAGGCCCGAAACATCAGCTTGCCTGCTCCTCTGACGCTGTTTGGCCTGCTATGTTCATCCAGCACTACACCTTGTTATCTCAGATTCTCCAGCATCTGCAGTTCCTACTATCTCCAAGGGACAGCTAATTAATGATGGACATTCCTGTGGAAAGCCCCAGGCTTCCATGATTTTCTGGTGTTTATTGGACATTGTAGTCCCTAGGCCTTGGGATCTTTCTATTCATTCACATTCCAAAGTTACTGGTTATACTCCTTTGGATCCATCTCAGGTTTCCTTAATTCCAAGGACGGTTTGGTTTGTATTACATGTGCTTATCCTTAAAATTCAGTTATTTCTTTTGTATTTCTCACTATCTCAATTATCTTTGTAAAATCACAAAAGACAGTATTAACTAATTACTATCAGGTTAATTTCTGTTATAAAATTAGTTTTAAAGTATAAAATTATACAGCTACTTTGACCTTTAGCACTTCATAATTAATGGATTTTGAATAATCTATTTTGTTCAGAGTGTAAAAAGAGGATGTTTCTTAAGACTAAATAATTTTCACATCTAGGTTTAAGTGTTTTTTTCCCTAATGCTCGTATTTATACTTTTGGTTATGTGTATCTATCCTTTTATGTTGAAAACTGCTTCTATGATTATCTGAAGAACCTTTAACTAGAACCTATTTCTTAATATTGCAAGTAATGACAAAGAAACAACGCTTTACTACAAAATAACTTCAGTTGTTGTCTTTGCTGATGCTTAGGAAGTTACTCTGGTTGGTTCATGGGCTGAGACTCACACCTGGTGTTATTCACTTACTGGGTCAAAGTCATCCTTTCATTAATGAATTTGGAATCCATCACTTGTCTATCCTTAGGCATCCTCTTATCAGAACTGTCTCAGATGGTTGTTTGCAGTGCCCCTTTACTGACCTTGGAGTAGACCTGTTCAAAGGTACCATTATGTTTCACTGCATGAGCAGGATGTTTAGTTTCTGTCTGCCATTTTGTAAATGGGCATGGACCGGTTAGTATAGGCAGGTACAGGTCACCCCCCACAGTTGTGAATGTTGGGTATCTGACATAATAACCAAAAGCCCTGGAAGTATTTTGTAGGTCAGGCTGCATTTGTACAGAAAGGAACAGAATTCATGTTTCAAGACAGCGATGCTACAATAGAATTAGGATAAGTTAGAAATTCATTATGAAATTAAACAAAGTGCAAAGGTTGGAATGTGAATAAACGAGAAGGTCTGTAATTGGGTGAGAGACTGGAGAAACTGAGGTTAACAGGACCAGTGGTATTCAACCAAAGGGAGTGGTAATGGGGCAAGTAAAGAAAGAAAAGTTATTTCCAAGGGAGATGTAAAAGGCAGAATGATAAGCAGCTGCTGGCTGAAAGCAAAGAGAGTGGAACGAGCGTAAAACTAAAACCTGCAAGAAAATTGAGGAAATGAGCGCAGAAATTATAGACTGAAGTTGTTGAACTCATTGCAAGGTAGGTGGAAGTGACAGATAGTTAGCATTCAGCCCCGACAAGATCGAGGTCAGTTTGCCAAACGATAACCACTGTCATCAAACCTTCTCACAATGTTAGGGTGGGACCTCAGAATGAAGCACAGGTAGGTCAGAGGGAGATAGGTTAGAATGAATGAGGAAAGCAGAGGAATTGAGGTGGCCAAGTTTATGCTTGTAGTTCTCAATGAAAAGATCGAGCAAGGATAAGTGGCTAAAAGGAGGGGTCCTCAGAATTCAGGAGACAAGCTGAAGATTTTTGGCCAATACGTAGGCACTTTAGAGCCAAAATTAGTTATAATCTGGTATCTATTACAATGTAGACTTGTATGTCTGTGAATGGAACAAGGAAAGATAAGGCTCCTGAAGCAATCAGCTTGAAGAACCTTCAAAAAGACACAGAAGGGATCATTTTCAGCCATAAGGGAGAATATATGTACATGTACATGTGGGGCACATCAGGAATCTATCGTAAAACTACCCACTTTTCCGGTAACTGGGTGTGTCAGGCACATGGTGAGGCATTGTGGAACAGGTCAGCAAATTTCAATATGCAGAAAAGACAATTAAGAGAATCATGCGTTCTGGCTTTAACTTCAATGAGTTTTGGAGCTCTGTGAAAGGTGCTGAGTCAACAAGATGACTGAATAGTGCACATTAACATGGCCATGACATTGACAGACTGGATGGCTTTTAAATAGTGAGCTATGACTGCTGCTTCCTGGTCTAAGGTTTTTTTTTGAGTGTGATGACTTCAAATGCTCTTTGAGGTAATTTCTGCATATTTTGGAATTTGTTTAGTTGATCCGCAGCTGCTAGTCTTCACAGCAGCTTTAATCATTCTCCCTCGAGACTCCGTGTGGAGGTGGCAGCAAGAGAAAGAGCAGCAGCAGTAATCTTCCTCAACTAGCCCACTATTCCACAGGACAGAAGGGAAGACCACAGACTAACTCCCCTCCATTCCACCCGCAGCTCACAAGAGGTATGACCCCTATAGGGTATGCCAACACAGGGTCAGCCTTCTGTAAGTGACTGAACAATAGCACCTCATGCTTATTGCTGACATCCACTGCTCCTGGAAGAACCTCCTTGCTCAGTGAGCAAGTTGGCATGCAGTAAAGGCCACTGTAGCCCTCTAGTTTCTTCACCACTGGTTCCTTCTGAGGATTTACTCGAGATATGCTGGACTCTACAACCTGATGTCCATCTGGGCGACTGAGGCATATTTGCTACTTGTATCCACTTTGCCATTGATAAGGCCGATCAGTTAAGAGGATCCATGGATTTGCTGAAATGACTGGATTCACATGAGTCCATGGTTGTGCCCATGAGTTGACCAATATGTACTTAGATCAACAACAGTAAATACACATTTACTCCTATGAATGTTCAGTATGTCGAAATGGAGCTATATCATAGTGACAGCATCTCCTATGAAACTATGGCCTGGGTCTGTAAGGTTGTAAAAGCATGTCCTTTCCTACCGAACCTCGTGAACAGTAACAGTAATAGAGTTTAGTAATAAATTCAGATTGTAAACCTTTAACATCGCTGCAGTCTGATCTCTCAGATGAAATTAAGGTTGCTTGGGATGTGATCAATACTGTATGTCCTGCTACGTCTAATCTTTTAAGTCTGCAGATCAAAGTATTGCAGAAGAGCTTCCCAGGGAACCCACTTTGATGAATGCATCCCTGAAGAGCCATTTTCAGTCTTTCTTTTTTCACTCTGGAGTAATACCCTACTTGTTCCTAGCACAGGAACCTTGACCTATATAAAGGAGTAGCCTTCAAGGAAAGCAGAGGACTTGAGAGGGCCAGGTTTACTGTTTGTAGTTCTCTGAAAAGATCGAGCAAAGATAAGTGGCTAAAAGGAAGGGTCCTCAGAATTCATACTTAGTGGTAGTTATACGCAATACTTAATGAACAAGAGTGAATTTTTTGATTTTATTTTTTCACAGGTGCTGAATTTTTAGATGTTGAGAAGGAAACAGGGAGCAACAAAGTCTTTCATCCATTGCTGTTACCAATCCATCTTATTTCTCTGGGTCTTCTGCTCTGCCATGTAGCTGCTGAAATACGGCTCACTCATGTATCCTGGCATCTGTCTTTCCAAGCTGGATGCTTGCAACCAGCTCTTTCATGTCCAACATGTGCACATTTTTCAGTGTAAATTAACACGTGAGATGTGAGTTTCTTTTGATTTCATTTCATTTCATTAGTTGCAATGTTTTTAGATAAAATGGTAATTTCACTTCAGAACTTAATTTATTCTACAGTGGTTTTCTGAATTTACCTTAATCTGTGGTTGGGTGATCATTAGAGGCTTTAAGAGTTTTTGTGGCATGGTAGTGACCTTATCTCTGAATCAAAAGGCCTAAGTTTCAAGTCCTGCTTTCTCCAGAAGTGTATAACAACATCCCTGAACAGTTTAATAAGAAAATATCCATTGGTGTCTTTTTATGTCCATGTTTCTATTTTTGTTTATAAAAGTGCTTCAGTCCATGAGTGACTTAGTTATTAAAATCATAAAAGTTGTAACTTTATAGTCTGTATCTTACCACTATTGTGACAGAATAAAGAGGGAATAACTTAAAGTGGTAAAACAGAAATCCAGACTAAGTTTAAAATAAGACAATCCCAAATATCAATTAGCTTCTGAAGAAATAAGGCTGCATATCTATAAAATTAAACTTTCAGAATCAGGTTGTTTGGTGGTAATGGTTACTTATCACAGCAAAGAAATTCACCTATAACAGTATACCATTTTATAGCATCTCTAATGGGTAGCTGTATGACCAGAACTCCAAATACAGAAAACTGTATGTATCTGAATGCCCAGTTTTTCTGCAAGGACTATGACATTACACTCTGGAGGAGAGGAATACTTTGCAGCAGCTCCCAGACTGCCAGATTTAAATGATTATGTACGGATGCCATTAGTTGCTGTGCAATGTATTCCATATAACAGTGATTGCTCCAGGCCAATGTTTTGCAAACAAATCATTGTTAGCCTGCGTATATTTTCATACTTGTCTTTTAAAAATCCACACAAGGAGGTATTTATAGCATACTTAAGCACTTAAGCATTTAAATATTTTCAATATTTGGAGAAACCAAGACAAAACATTTTCAATTCAAAATGTGTTTCTGCAAGATATTAATGCGAAATAAATGCTCTCTGGATAATTATCGGGAGCACATTCTTGCATCATGGTTTTTGTGGCCACTTACAGGACTTAACTCTCTCTGTCTCTAATGAGATCATTAACTGTGCTCACACTCAATATGGTACCAATAGCTTTGTAGTTCAGTCGCACAGGATCTGTACCATCTTACTACAAAGCCGTCAGGGAAGTTCAGATCAGTTCCAATGCTTTTACAGACTTCTTTTTATAGTTGGATGATATGTTTGACACCATAGAATAAAATATCCCCTCTGTGAAGGAACATCTGAGTCAAAGGATCCCTGCTATGGTGATCGACAACCATGCTTTGAATCTGAAATTTCTATTTCAACATTTAACAGAACAGGTTATAGAGGAAGTGACCTTAAAGGTCATATTCAACGCAAATAACTTCAAAGTAAAGAGCATAGATCTCTCCTACCCTCAAATCTTTTGAGAAATGTATAATTCTATTGCATGGTATCATATTTCATAATTTAATGTTCTTCTCCTCTTAAAGATTTGACGGCCATGGGCTGGCTCTTGTCTTTTTTTGGCTGAGTCCAATTTGCATTAGGTTTTTGAGGTTTATAGTACGAGGCCAAGCAGGGTTTCCTTGCCAGATCTTACCAAACTTTTTTCTGAAGAATGGTCTAGACCCAAAACATTCTCTTTCCTTCTCCTCTGGTGCTGCTTCACCTGATGTGTTCATCCAGCTCTACACCTTGTCACTAACTACCTACCCTACCGCTGTGGCATCCACCATGTCTGATTCTATCCCAATCTCAACATGCTGTATTCCCAGAACAACTCATCATTCAGCGGATATCTGCAGAAAGACTGGCATCCCTTGTGTCTGCACCATTTGCTTCTTGAGAGGCTGCTGTTTACAGTCAGTCCAGCATGCTCCTCAATGGCAAAATTGCACTACAGTGGCCACAAAGCCATGCTGCTCACCACACACAGCACATTACCAGCCTGGTTGGTGCTCCCTTGCACTTACAATGTCATCCTCTCACCTGAGTTGTCAGTTAAAAACCACACCACACAGTTGGCCCGTACTTTGATAAATCCCATCTGAGGACCTGCTCTGAGTTCTTGATTCTCTTCTCTTTTCCCAATGTCCAGTGGTCACACATATCTTGTCACTATCTAATAGGGGAACACCACAGACAGGCAAGGATTCCGACAAATCCAAACATGACCTTTTAATTGACAGTCAGCAAATTAGAGCACAATGGAAATGATTACACTCTACACATTTCCCCCACAGTGCAAACCCAGTGTTGGAATCATGATCTCGACAGTCCATGATGCTGTTCTATAACCAGCTCACATCAACTGGAAATGGGAATATCTGTTCTGTAGCCCCCAAAACAGCCAAGTTTGTTATTGACAAGAAGAATTTCCTCTTCACCAATGTTCTCATTCATCTCCTCTGGACAATTGCTCCCCACACTCCCACCTTCTCTTCATCCAGCCCGTGGCCTTATTTGTTCTCCAGTTGTGCAAAGGACAGCACACCTGGATAGTGTGGCACATTTGGTCCATAGTATAATGGAGGGCTCCACCAAGAACACTCCAAGCTGTGGAAGCAGATCTTCACTAGCCCTATCATCTGGACCACCCTGGCTCTGGTCACCAGCTTAGTGAAGGGTTGCACTGACTGAGTGACCAACACACAACATTCAAAACAACATAGGAAGAGAAAAGGATAAAAATTCTGAGGAGACTATATAGGAAGTTGGGCAAGAGTTTAAAAAGTAGGCCCTTGAGGGTAGTAATATTTGGATTAGTCCTGGTGCCATGAGCTAGTGATTCGAGGAAAAGGAAGATAGAGCAGATGAATGTGTGGCTGAGTAACTGGTGTAGAGAAGAAGGATTCACATTTTTGGATCATTGCAATCTCTTCTCGGGTAAAAGTGACCTATATAAGAAGGACGGATTGCACCTGAATTGGAAGGGGACTAATATACTGGCAAGAACAAGGTAGGACTGATAAATTAAACTGCATTTACTTCACTGCAAGAGGCCTAACAGGTAAGGCAAATGAGCTCAGGGTATGGTTGGGAACATGGGGGTGTGATATCTTAGTAATTACAGAGATGTGGCTCAGGGATGGACAGGACTGGCAGTTTAATGTGTCAGGGTATAGATGCTATAGGAAGGATAGAAAGATGGGCAAGCAAGGAGGGGGTGTGTTGTTTTTGACTAGGGATAAAAATATGGCTATACTTAGGGAGCATAATCCTGGGAATATGTCCCGCGGAGTAATTTGGATGAAATTCAGAAATAAGGAAGGGACCTTCTAGGGATTGTACTATAGACATTCCAATAGTCAGTGGAAAATTGAGAAACAGATCTGTAAAGAAGTCTCAGTTTTTCATAAGAATACATGAGTGGCTATGGATTTCTGGTCGGTACAGACGGGTTGGACCACAGGGTCTGTTTCTGTGCTGTACAGCTCTATGACTTTGACTCTAAGTGCCCACTGTGCTGCAATCTCTTCCCATCCCAAATCCACCTCAACCATCCCACTTTCCATGTATTAAAATCTATTATTGTATTTTCAAGACAATGGAGCAATGCTCTCTTTGTCCCACAACACCATTTGGAAATTCTGCAAGTGCTGGTATTGACCGGTATTTGTGTCCTTTTAAGTTATTGCCACTGACTCGTGCATCGCTGAGATGATACTCTTTGTCATCTGTGGTGCTGACCAGATGCTAGGAACATCCTGGGGAGTAACTCACCACCTGACCCTTCTCAAAGCCAGTCCATCATTTATAAGACACAGGTCAGGAGTATGTTGGAGTACTCCCCATGGGTGCAGCTCCAACAACCACCAAGAAGCTTGAGGCCATCCAGAACAAAGCAATCAACTTGACTGGCAGTGCATTCACGACCATCCTTTCCTTCCAACAATAATGATCAGTAGTACACAATGCTGCTATCTACAAGATGCAATGCAGAAATTCACCAAAGATCCTCAGACAGCACCTTTCAAACCCAACTGGAAGAACAATGGCAGCAGATACATGGGAACACCATCACCTGCAAGCTCTCCAAGCCACTCATCATCCTGACTTGGAAATATATTGACATTCCTTCCCTGTTGCTGGGATTCCCTCCCTAAGTGCCATTTTCTACATGTGAAATGCAATTGAAAAATGGCTGGAATGATGCCCAGGCTAGGCTCAGTCAGTGGCATGTTGACAGGTAAGGTCCTGCAGATGTGGACATTAGAACATGGAATGGATAAATACACGATTCACCTGACCGCTCCAGCTTCTGGCCCCTTGGAATGACCACTCCGTGGTTAGTAGTTGGACAAATTCTCTGCTGATGAGTAACTTGAGCAGATGACTGACTATGGCCAAATCCCTGACTGTGTCCATGGCTGCTTGTACTGGGACTTCTCCACAGAAAGCAGACCCCTGGACTGGGTGAGGACCAGTCCCCACCCAGGTCACCACAATGGTTATTTGGTAAAATATATTTGCAGTGCACTTGTAGCATTTGCCACAGCTGTTAGATTGATGTCTCGGTATGCCATTCATTAGGCAACAACCTTCCGTCTTCTCCCTCGTCAGCCAGTTCCCAACTGATATGCAGCCTGTGTGTGTGTTTGCACTGAAGGGCACATGCATACAGCAGTATGAAAGCCTTTCTTTGTCATTAATGTTTGGCTCTGGCAAAAATGTCAATGTACTAACAGGCAAGGCATAGGTGCTCAGTACAGGTGCTAGGTGAGCAAGCACAAACAGCAAAAGCTTTGAGACACACCCTTGCCCAATCTATGAGCTGGGTGCCTGTCCATGCCATAACACTTCAATGCCATTTGCTGGTGCCCTCTGCAGTAAAAGTCTATGCTCCATGAGCAGCCTGGACGTGTATTAGAGAGGTGCCATGATGGTCATGAAGGACTGATAATCTCCAATGTCCTTGGATAAGGGCAGCATATGGATGGTGACCTTTCATTGTGCAGTAAGATGCTGTTGGAGGTACACTACCAGCAGTGAACTGAATTCGCCAGGTACTCGCTCTGATTTCCATACTGGGTTTTCCTGAAGTCCAGCTTATTTGGCCACTTGCAAGACCCCTGTAAAATTCTGCCCCAAGACACGATTTCTGCCTTTTGTAGCTTCCAACCAATGAAAGCTGATGAATATATTGTCAGTAACACCTTCATCATCCTCTCAGAATTCAGAAAATGAAAAGATAAAATGACTGAAATAAAATAAAAATAAACAGTCAAATTCTGATATAAACAAGTGTATTAAAAGCAACTTTTTGTTCTATCTTAAATCTGGGGTTAAACGCAATGCTGAGCAGCACAAATTAGGCAAAAGATAAACAAAATCCTTTCTGTCATTCTTTCCCTAAGATATTCTGAAGGAAAGGAAGTTTCAACTAGAGCCACACAAAATCGCCTTACCACTCGGTGAGTTAATGAAACAAAACGTAGATAATGAAAATACAATCATCAATGCAATAGGATGTGTCCTTAGCCATTACATGTTTATCTATATTCTGCTACTATATTGAAACAGAAAGAGAATACAGCTTCTTAATTCTGCCTTTCTCTGAGTAGAGAATATGGACTAATAATGTGGAGAATGAAAGATTAAAAAAAACTTATGGACCAGAATTTGACACTTAGCCCAATGACCTGCACCATCCCCAGCAAAAAGGTTGGAGGCAACCTCACCCCTGTTCTAGCAGACTTCAGCATGAAGCTCATTGAGATTTCCTGCTATCTCTGATCAAATGTTCCTCAGTAATAAGTACCTCATCTAATAGCATCCCTTGCCTCCAATTCTATCACATATTATCACGTTATTTGCAGAACACCTCGTCACTTACTGGACATTTGCTGAAAGACATGCATCCGTGAAGCAGCTAACAGTAGCAGCGTTGAGGCCATGATCATCCAGAACCAACTCCAGTGGGCCAGACATATGTTTTGGATGCCTGAGTTCTGATTACCAAAAACGATCTTCATTCAGCTCAAGGAATGCACTCAAACGAGAGGAGGATGCAGTAAGCATTTTAAAGAATCCCTTAAAGCTTTCTCTAAATGCAGATACAGGCGGGGTTCTGTTATAAAGCGATAGCTGTATTCATGTGCAACATTGTGTTATAGAAAATCACACTGTAGAAATAACGGGGCCGATGGGTAAAGTGGGGTTAGGACAGACCACCAAATAATATCACTCAAAAGCCTAACACAAAGGTTACTGTAGTTTGAATAAATGTTTAATTCATATGTAACAATGAAATAAAAGTAAATTTAACAGCTTTATCTTGGAAAAAATGTCAAGATGACTTGATGGGGGAGGAGGTTTTGAGGTTGCTCTGTTGTTAATGCAGAAACTCAGGGCTATCATCATCACCTTCAGGTACAGTTGCAGTTGCAGGGTTAGGGTGAAAAATATTGAGGTTGGTTGGCTCGCTGAGCTGTTTCATTGTTCCGCAGATGTTTCATTACCCTGCTGGGTAACATTGTCAGTGCACTGACGATGTTACACAGGAGGATAATGAAATGTCTGTGGAACAACAACCAATCAGCTCAGCGAGCCAACCAACCTCAACCTCCACAACCCAAGCTATAAATCTACTCCAAAACCTTCGAGGCGGAAAACAGTTAATCCAGATGTGGATGACTGTGGCTCATCGTCTGCTGACCCTGCTTCTTGGGGGTTTGGCTTAAAGACATCCAGTTCTTGCTGCTTTGCCCTTTGTCTTCCTTCATGAGGAAGCTGTCCATAGGGTGCCAAATAAGATCTTATTCCACGAACTGCTACTCTGCTGCATTCTGCAGTATAATTATTGTCCTCTAAGAGCTGTAACTGTGTCTCAATTTCCCTCAGGATAGAAAACAAAACAGAAGTGGAAAGCTGTTGTGGTGCTGGATCCTGGACCACGACTACTCCAGCTCCCTCTTCCCCCTCAGCGACAAGTTGGAATTGTGTTACTGCCAACACAAGTTCACATTTTATAAATAGCATTCCCCTATTTGTCAGTTGCATTATAGTCAGTTGAACACATGTTATAGAAGAACCCCCTGTACATGTGAATGAGTGGGAGACCCTTGTTCAGAAGAAACTAAGTTGGAGGACACCCCTCGTGAAGGACGCTGTTCTTTGAGAACACCCATTGGCAAGCAGAAGTATGGAAAAAGAACTGGAGAAAGGAATGTCAATAATGGCAAGGCCAAGAACAAATTCCACCTCCTGGAAACAGCTGCCAAATGTGTGGTCAGAGGTGTGGTTCTAAGATTGAGTTTATCAGCCATGCAAGGACCCACTGAACCCATGGCCAGTGACATGGAACTTCCTAGAGGGCCAATCACACTCATTAACGATTGCTGATAATGACATACCTCCCACCAAGGAACATGCACTACAGCTCTCATTATTGCCTATAATGTCTCCCTCACCCATTCCTATTTAGCCCAAAATCTGTACCACTGACACTGTATACCCTCTGCACTGCTTACTGACTTGCTTGGGACACCACCCCACCTTCACCAACAATAAAACCTCTGCACCTCTCTCATTCCACAGTGAAAGCAACTCGCAATAAGGCAGGAATGTGCAGCTTTTGCTCTTGTTGCACAGCGGTAGTATCCCTAACTTTGAGCCAGGAGGATGGATTCCATTTACTCCAGAGATGTGTAATTGCCTCTTCAAGCAGATTGGTATAGAAAATATCTAAAAAGGTGCAGCAAGTTGCTCTCAACTTTGAGATTGGCCTTGCTGGACTCTTGTATGATCTTGTCCCATAGTCCATGTCACTCACAACCCTACAAGATTACACCCTCTCTTTCTATTCATAATTGTAGGGATCAGAAATAAAATTCCTAGTTACCACAGGTACCCAGCATAAAAATAGCCATGGTGTGGGCAGCTACTCAAAAGGATGATTCTATGGAAGGTATCAGAATAAATTAGCTTCACTGGAGTTATTGACAATGATCTCCATACATACATCACAGTGTGGCCAGGCTGCACACTTCCTAAATGATATTAGTGAATCAATGTCAATTTGATAGTTTTCACGGCAAATTTTTCCACATCGCCCATAAGTTAGCAGGCATACTAAAATTTAATTTTATGTCTGGGTTGCTTCTTCGTTCTTCTTTGTACTATAGCCAGCAGATTAGCATATCCAGCCTTAACATTTTTATCAGATTCCACACATCTAATGATTCAATTCATATATTTTCATGCTCAATGTGGCCTTTCCTTGGTTTTTCCCTTGACAGATGGTTGTGGTATTCATCATGCTTCCACTTACTCTCAAGTTTCTACAAAATTTCAATGGTCATTTTGGGCAGCACGGTGGCCCAGTGGTTAGGGCTGCTGCCTCACAGCGCCAGGGACGTGGATTTGATTCCAGCCTTGGGTGACTGTGCAAATGTCACACAGTTATCCTCCCTCTGTCTGTGTGGGTTTCCTCCAATTTTCTCCCACAGTCCAAAGAACAGCAGGTTGGGTGGATTTGCCATGCTCAATTACCCATAGTATCCAGGGATGTGGAGACTAGGTGGATTAATCAGGGGAAATACAATGTACCAGGGATAGTGTAGGAGGGTCAGTATGGGTGGGATGGTCTTTAGGGAGACTGTGTAAACTCAATTAAGCTGAATGGCCTGCTTCCTATGGAATCCATAGGAATTCTATGATTTTAAAAAATATGTATATTGAGTCTTTAAGCAAAGTAAAAAAAAGTGAGTTTATAAAATGTGAAGATTAAATTACATTCAGGAGAAATGGCATAGGTTCTGCCCAAGCAAGGTCCAATATCTATACAGTGCTGAGCTACCCCTTCTGATGTCTAAAACTAAACACAGCCCCAAACACCTGAGTTCGCTTTGACAGGTCACTAATAGTTCAAGTGTAATATGCAAGTTTCTCCTTTTTATTTATCAGTTTAACTCAACTTATTTTCGTGCTTTTCCTTCAGCAGATCTCCTGTTGCTCACCACTTCTCTCTTCTCAGACTCTCATGAGCAAGGCTCATTGCAGAGCTGTCAACCTTGTGGAAATGTGTGATTTACAATTAATGAATGAAACAGATTGCTTATGGATTTCAAAATAAGGAAGTGTGATTACTTTTAAGACTAAGATACATGGAAACTGGTGATATTTTTAAACCAAAATGAGAGGTCTACAGTAACTATAGAAACAATCTAAGAGATTCTCTACAGCAAGTCAGTCTCCAATGCTGTTGCATTTTTGGGTGGATCTTGACTGTGTGCACAGTAAAATATGTGTTATCAAATCAACAACTGATTCAGAGCTCTCCCCCTTTTTCTAAATTTCTATTGGATGTATCCCAGTTGTCACAACAAAGTGAAGTTGTCAAGTTAGGGGTAGGGAGTAATTGAATTAATTCATTGCTGTGAGAAAAGGAGAGAGGAGAGGACCAGGCAGGAATAGAAAGCACAGAATGGCGTACTGAAAAGAATGGAACTGGGGAAAGGATGATGAAGAAGGAGGGAGGTTGGAAGGAAATAATGAAATTCTCTTTGTGCAGACACGCTCACAAAAGGGCAGAAGTAGGGAAATGACCAGGATGTGAAAGTGCATGAAAATACCTCCATGAAAATACCAGAAAACGAATTCAGCATCACAGAAGGAATGTTGCTATTAATTCTACCATTTCACTGATAATGTCTTTCTTTTAAATATTTATATTTAAATATTTACTTGCCTGTATTTTTAACACTGCTCCTGCTCATTTTCACAAAACCAGTCACTTCCTCAACCTCTGTCTAATACAGTCATTTACATTTTATTGTCCCCGCCTGGGATTGCTGTAGGTCCCAGCTGCTGGAAATGACCATGGAAAATAAAGTCAGAGCTAATGGATGCAGGGTTTCAGCATGTTGGTTGTCCTCATCATTTCTCTCTGTCAAACACACAATCAACAAAAGGTCAGATTTGACAGTGCAAAATCTACATTTCACTATTTAGCTAACACCAAGGAATAACAACATTATTGGTGCCAGTGTGATTTCTTTTGGAGCAAACATCAATACTGGCAGGCAAAGAGCCAGAAAATGAGGGAAAAGTTAATTTAAAGAATATTTCGTACATTTTAACAATTTACACTCTGCATTATAGAGTCTAGCTAACCTTTCTTAAAATATTACACACGATGAGCTCCAAAATGATGCAAGTTTAAAGAATTCCTTCATCTGGTGTGCAAGGTCTGTGGTGAGAATCTGTTTAATGTGGCTGGCTCATGAATCTGTGAGTGGAACATTGATGCAGAAATGTGTGCTGGAATTTTATCCTGAAGCCATGGTCTTGACCTGTCAACTGAAAGGTTTGTGGCTGTGCACACCTTGGCTTGGCTGGGTCTCCCTGCTGTGATTTTGTGGCAGTCAGTCAATCTGTTAATTGTATTGAGGCTGAACTTCCACCTGACAATGAACAAGGATGTTCCACCTCCCAGTGCTACTAGTCAATACAATGGCCAGCAGCTCTCTTGTCCTAGTGGCCAGTGGGGCCACCACTACTGGTGGCACCTGTTGGGAATACAGACAGCCCTTGAAGTGTTGGCTTGGAGCTACACTTAAAGGCCAATTCTGAAGTTTTCCAGAGCCAAAGCAACAGGCCCCAGCAAGCAGGAGAGGAGTTTGGTACCTGGTTCACCAGAATAAATGAGGTATCCCATGGTGGGAGGACTACCATTGGAGATGTCTTGGGTGGGCACAAGGTGCTTGAACAGAGGGTAAGAGCTCATGCCCTCCAAGCTGGCAAGGAGGCTTCAAGTAGACACTTGACTCTAGTACCCACCACTGCAAGTAAAAACAGTGGTGATTGAAGGAGGTGCTTGAATGGCCATTAATTGGGCATATCTGGGTTATATATTGCTTGCTATTGCCACCACTGTTAGCGACATTGATGAGCAATGGAAAGCTTACGACCTCTAATAGGTTTTTTGGGGCAGTTCTCAATCACAGGGAATGCCTGGCAGCAGACTCTGAACCTCCAACATAGGATTGGCAGGCTGTCCCATTGTTTCCCCACCAGCAGACAAGACTCCATCAGTGGACAATTCTACTCATATTAATGAATGTTAATTTTCTGTTTATATTGTTATACAGTAGGACATCCCTTAGATTAGAGACAAGCTACATAATTTAAATAACATTTATTCTTCTCCTTGTACCTAGCAGCATGAGCTTATATTTTTGAGCAACCTTGAAGCTTTCAAACTGCAATTAGTCAGACGCCTGATGATGAATGATGGGCTTAAGTTTTGCAGACAAGAATGACTTCTAACTATTTTTAAAACTTAGCTTTACAATCTTTTGCACAGCATAAACTGTTCACAGTTCAACTAAATTGATAAAACCATTCAACAAAGTGGAAACTCTACCTCACGCACATCTATTTTGAATGCATTTTGTCACACTTTACTTTCTTGCTTGACCACTTTGGTCTTCTCCCAGCCAGTGGCACAAAACATCATTTCCATGAGCTTCTAAGCAGTGGAGTAAAGCATTCAATCTTTTAAATATGGTCTTTTATGCTAGCATTGGTCTTGCAGCACTTATAATTATACAACTAAAATTAAGCAGACATATTTAAGTTGGTGAAAAAGCAACAATGCTTCAATATATTCCTTTCAGGCAGGTGTCACTGACAATTTGTTGCCCATCCATTAATTGCCCTTGTACTAAGTGGCAGGTTAGGCCATTTCAGTGGACAATTGAGAGTCAACCACATTTCTGTTGATCTGGAGTCACATGTTGGCTAGACAAAGTAAGGAAAGCAGAATTCCTTCCCCAAGAGCATTAATGAACCAGAAGGTTTTTGACAATCAATGATAGTTTCATGGTCACCATCGCTAAGACTCACTTACAATTCCATAATTTATTAATGCTGTGGTGGAATGAGAACCCATGTTCCCTATGTATTAGCCTGGGCCTTTGGACCATCAGTCCAGCAACATTACCATTATACCAACATTGTAAAATTGTCATTAATGCACTTATACGTCCTCTAATTTACAATCACATTTTGTAAAGTACAAATTAACAAACACCTTGCAAACGACACTGAAGTCATCAGTATCCTTCCTGAAATACTTGGTCATATTTACTCCTAAATTTAGAAGGACTGTAATATTATTCTGAGCATGATTAGCACAATTGAAGCTCCAAGTTCCGCACTGCCCTTTGATTCCTTGATACAGGTCACACTCCACCAGAAAAAAAGTCAGGTTAAAACAAAGATTCCTATTACTATCGTGAGAAATTGCTGCTGGACCAGTAATCCAGAGCCCCATGTAATGCATTGGGTAGGCGATGGCATTATCACTGGGCATTTTGAAGACAATAAAATATCTGGAATTAAGAATCCAATGATGACTGTGAATCCATTGTCAACTGTCAGGAAAAATCCATCTGGTTCCTAAGGTCCTTTAGGGAAGGAAACTGCCATCCTTACCTGGTCTGGCCTGCATGTGACTCCAGACCCACAGCAATATGGTTAACTCCTAACTGCCCTCTGGACAATAAATTCTGCCTAACCAGCAACACCCTCATCCCATCAATGAAAAATGGAAAAAAATGGTTAAATTCAAATCCATTTAAAAGGATCTACGATATTAACTGTCTAACAATGAATGTCAAACCATTGTCAATTATCATAAATACCCATCTGAATCATTAATGTTCTTTTTAAGAGGGAAATCTAATATCCTTATGTGATCTGGTGCGAGTGTGGTTAACTCTTAACTATCTTCTGAATAGCCTACAGCTCAGTTGTATCAATCATTCAAACGTTTCAAAGAAGGACCACCTGGCCTTGAATAAGGCACCAGAAACAAAGGCAAACTCAGCCCTATTGATCCTGCAAATTACTCCTTACAAATATCTTGGGGTTAGTGCCAAAATTGGGATAGCTGCATCTTAGATTAGTCAGCCTGACATCGTCATGCTCATGGAACCATACCTTACATACAATGCAGCAGATGGCCCCATCAGCAGACGTCGCAGCTACACAGTAGTATATAGCTGGGAGGGAGTTGCCCTGAGAGTCCTCAACATTGACATTGAGCCCTATAAAGTCTCATGACCTTGGATAATATGGGCATTGAAACCTGCTGGGTACCACATACCATTCTCCATTGGATGATGAATCAGTACTCCATGTTGAATAACACGAGGAGGAAGCATTGAGGGTGGCAAAGGCAAAGTATGTGCTGGGTCGGGCACTTCAATATGCATTATGAAGAGAGGTTTGGCAACATCATTACTCACCAACTGCTCCTATTCTGCGACTGTGATAGATCAACCCATCTACCAAAGATATATTTCTCCATGATAGTATCAGAATGACTGTCTCCTGCACAGTCTTTGTAGTTACAATTCACATCTTCACATTGAGAACACCCTCCATTGTGATGTGTGGCACTATCACCTGCTAAATGGGATAAACTTCAAACAGATCGAACAATTCAAGACTGGACATCCATGTGGCACTATGGGCCATTAGCAGCAGGAGTACAATCGTGCTCCACACAGTCCACAACCTTGTGGCCTGGCAGATTCCCAACTCTACTGTAAAAACAAGTTGGAGGATCAATCCTACATCAGTAAAGAAAAGTATGAGACATTCCTAAAAATGAGATATCAACTTGGAAAAATTACTAAACAGGACGACTTTTGTGCCAAACAGCATAAGCAGCAAGTGATAGACACAGCTAAGCAATTCCACAACCATCATTTCAGATCCAAGCTCTGCAATCCTGTGACATCCAGTTGTGAATGGTAGTGAACAATTGAACACGTCACTGAAGGAGGCAGCTCCACAAAGAGAGCTGTTCTTCCAATGATGGTGGAGCTCAGCAAATCCATAGAAAAAATATGGCTGAAGCACTTGCTAACAATCTTAAGCAAGGGTGCTGAGTGGATGATCCATCTCAGCCTCCTCCAGAGGTCCCCAGATGTCAGTCTTCAGCCAATTTGATTCATTCTACACTATATCAACAAAAGACTGGAAGCACTGGATACTCCAAAAGCTCTGGGTACTAACAACTTTCCAGCAATGGTATTAAAGGCTTGTCCTACAGAACATGCCATGTCCTTAGCCAAACTGTTCCAACACTAGCATCTACCAAATTTTTGGATAAACTTAACAGGTCTGGCAGCATCTATGAAGAATAAAACAGAATGGACGTTTTGTATCCAGGGACCTGATATCAGAAAACTGTTCAGGTTTGTCGTGTACACAAAAAGCAAGACAACTCTGATCAGGTCATTTGGAGGGCACTCAGGTGTGTCTTGTCTGCATCTTCTCAATGTGCATCGATGTATAAGAATCTCTGGTGGAAAATCGCCATTACTACAGAGAACATGCCAGGTGCTGAGGGGCTTCCTAATCAACCACACAGGATACACCCACCATTCCACATCCCAGTGTAGGGGTCGCTCATCAGAGCTATGTAATCTGCAAAAGCTAAATTATTCTTCCCTCCTCTAGAAAGAGTGTCACTCGCTCCCTTCAGAGTGCTACTTAATGGATCCAAAGCTATATTGAATAGTGTAGGGTAGGCAGTTCCTTTGTTTAACTCCTCTACAAATTTTACTCAGGCTTGTTTTTTAAGTGATTGCCCTCAATGATCATTAAATTATTTGTATAAATGTCAATCAATTGTACAAATGACTTGGGCAGATGTAGTTGCTGACAAGCTGTTGTTAAAAGTCAAACACCGTCAGTAAATCAATAAAGACAATTGCAAGGCCCTATGTGTTCCTTATCACCCTCTCAATGATATTACAACTCAAGGTCATGGCAAGAAATCCTTTCTGTCGAACTTTTATCTGAAGAAAAGAATCAAGCCCTTTTACCATGATCTTAGTGAATATAGAAAGCAGCATTGGGCCTGTTGTAATAGTCCT
This sequence comes from Stegostoma tigrinum, assembly GCF_030684315.1. NCBI lineage: Eukaryota > Metazoa > Chordata > Chondrichthyes > Orectolobiformes > Stegostomatidae > Stegostoma > Stegostoma tigrinum. The sequence continues at coordinate 42,336,843 of NC_081367.1, forward strand.
CTAAATGTCAATTTGGGAATTAATACTGTTAACTGATTTTGAGACAGTCCGGGATCTCTCTCAATCTCACCGTGGTGAATAGTGAGGAGGCTGGCAAGTAGTATGATTCGGATATCCTCCAATTTCATACCATCAGGGCCCGGCGCACCTTTCAGATCTACCTCTAAGATGGCCTTATTGATCTCTTCTTTGATTATGGGCTGCATTAATTCAACATCCCGATTTCTTCCTGCATATTTTGCTAAATGACTTTTATTTGCCTTATTGTTCAGCCCTGTTTTTTGCATGAAATTTATTTCAAGCTCCTCTTTTCATAGAGAACATAGAGAAACATGATTTGGTGGGCTACCTGATGCCTGTCCTAATTATGTAACATGTAAGTTTCTCTGTTGTTTTTTCTTCACACATTGCCCCCTAGCTTCTTCCTTCCTTCTATTACTCCTAGGCATCTTTAATCCCTGGTTTCTCAATCTAGGATCCAATCCATTTTAATTACACCCGGCATTCAATAGATAATTGATGTATTCGATAAGATCTTATCCCTGTGCTCTGACCCTAGGGGTCACCTCTTTCTACCCAATAATTCCTCAGCCTGAGTAAGTTGTTCATTAATGTCCTGATGTTTGCAGAAATTGGCTGGTGGTGGACAAATGGTCCACTGCTGAATTAGGGACTCCCCCTCCTGGGCCCTAGCATCTGCATGAGATCTGTCTCCAAAAATACCTTCCTCCAATCTCACCCAAAGGCAACAGCTGGGTTATCATGTGGGACCTCTGCAGCACACTGCACCTATCTGACATTTACTTTGCTATTTTACTCTTGAGATGCCCCAGGAGCTCCTTATTAATAAGTTGTTGCCCTGCAAATCTTTATTCTAATTAGAGGAGTGGTTGCATTATGTCTTCCATCCACACATGGTCTCTTGCCCCTGGTTTAGAATCCATCTTGGCTGCCTCTAGGTGCTTTCAGGTTATGTAATTGTGGGCGCCTGAGGCCAAACTTGGACATAAATTTGAGCTCACACACAGAACACCCGTAAGCTCCTAGATGTTTAGCTAAGCTCCTGCCATCACATTTAGCATAATGGTATGCTATGGAGTGATAGTCACCACTTCTCCCTCACTTAGCACATCTAGTTCTACTGTTCTTTGTTTGATGCTTTTTCAAAAGATGTTTGCAAGAGCAGCCAATTGTTGGGGGGTTTGGAGTGGACGCACATTACGAGTAGGAAAGCCCATCTACAGGATAGTGCATCACTATCTCTTTCACCTCAGTTTGGTCATATGTCAGTTCACACAGACATTCTATATAAGTTGCAATTTCAAATGTTTCTTCACTGACATCTGAATTATACGTGCCTTCATCATTATAGTTACTCTTGTCAAAGATTCACATCTGAAAGGTAGGCTCACGAGCTGTTAGTTGGGACCCATCAACATCCCCTTCCATAATGTTGAAGTCCACACCTACGGGCACACTGGGCCTGACTCCTGGAGCTTCATCCATATAAGAGACAGCAAACCACCTTTTGGGCTCTCTGTCTCATCTCCCCCATATGTGCGGAGACAGCTTTCTTTCCGACATGGGTGGTCTTAGGAGGCCCTACGTGACATTGGTGATTTTCACAGATCACTGCCCTGTACAATACTGCAGCCAGGTATTTTTTTATCCAGCACACATCCTAGATGGACTGAAGTGGGTCTTCGTCAACTCCATTCGAAACTCTTTGCAATGATACCCACGACTATTAGTAATACAATCACCGCAGATCAATGGCTGTCTTGTGTCTTGTCTCAATTGGTCAATTCAGCCAGCCAACCAACAAATCATTGTTACTGTTATGGGCAAAGCCAATGAGGAGGCACAACCACAAGGTGGTACCTTGGTGATCGATAAAAACTAATGAGCCAAGCAGGCTCCCGTGGGAGAGTCAACCGAGAGAGTTTTAGTTACTGCCCCTACAGTCTGCTGTCTATCATCAGCAGAGGCAATGGCCTAGTGGAATTATCGCTGGACTGTTAATCCAGTGACCCAGATAATGCTTTGGAAACCTGGGTTTGAATCCCACCATGGCAGATGCTGGAATTTGAATTTAATAAGTATCCAGGATTAAGAGTCAAATGATGACCGTGAATCCATTGCCAGTTGGTGAACCAAAAGGGTTTTTCCAACAATGTCGTTCAGGAAAGGAAACTGCCATCCTTACTTGGCACAACGTAGTTGACTCTTAACTGTCCCCTGGGCAATAACTGCTGTCTAGTCAGCCACACCCTCATACCATGATAAAATAAAAAAATTGAAGGTGTCATCAATAGTGCTGCCAAACTGCATCTGTCCACTGATGCTTAATTTTGCCAATGTCACTCAGCTCCTGACATCATTACAGCTTTAGTTTAAATGTTGATGAAATAGCTGAATTCTACAGGTGAGGTGAAAGTGACTGCTCTTGACATCAAGCCAGCATTTGGCCCAGTCGAGGAATCCCAGAAAAACTGAAGTCAATGGGAATCAGGGGGAGAACTTTCTATTGCTCAGAGGCCTACCTACCATAACCATCTTTATTTATGCTCGTTAGATTCGGTCATCTCAGCTCAGCATATCTTGCATAAGTTCCTCAGGGTAGTGTCCTAGGCCCAACCATCTTCAGCTTCTTCATCAATGACCTTCCCTCCATTGTAAGGTCAGAAGTGGATGTTCACTGATAATTGCACAATTCCACTCCATTCACAATTCCTCAGATATTGAAACAATCTATGTCCAAATAAAGCAAGATCTGGCAATATCCAGGTTTGTACTGACAAATGCCAAGTAATATTCCTGCCACACGAGTGACCCACAGTCCCATAGATAGGCTTTTCCAATCGCAAATGTGAGTCACTGTCCCTTGCAGTTGGCTGTTTTCGTGGCAGAGTACAGAAATTGAGCTATTTCTGAGAAATTAACTGTTCCTGACATGATAACAGATGTGAAAGGTTTTATAGGAGTATGTAAAATTCCACAATTTCACTGACTTTCAGGAAACAAAAACAGAAGTTGCTGGAAAAGCTCAGCAGGGCTGGCAGCATCTGTGAAGAGACATCAGAGTTAACATTTTGGGTCTGGGGACCCTTCCTCAGGAGATAATGGGAACTGCAGATGCTGGAGAATCCAGGATAACAAAGTGTGGGGCTGGATGAATACAACAGGCCAAGGAGCATCTCAGGAGCACAAAAGCTGACATTTCGGGCCTAGACCCTTCTCTGAAACGTCAGCTTTAGTGCTCCTAAGATGCTGCTTTGTCTGCTGTGTTCATCCAGCCCCACACTTTGTTACCCTTCCTCAGGACACTGATTTTCAGGCCTAGGTTGACAGAAAGCACAAACCAAGTTTCTATACTTAACAAGAATTACTGCATATTACAAGTGTATAGATTAACCACAGATAAACAATTATGAACCATCAACATATTACAAGTGTATAGATTAACCATAGATAAACAATTATGAACCATCAACATATTACTCTACTCTACTAGTTAACACTAACTCCCCCCTTATAAACTCCGCCTCTCTCTCACATACAAACCTATTCTTTTTCTGCAATAACACAGTGTGGAGCTGGAGGAGAACAGCAGGCCAGGCAGTATTGGAGGAGCAGGAGAGTTAATGTTTCAGGTTGGGACCCTTCAGAAAAAATTGGATCCCAACCCGAAACGTTAACTTTCCTGCTCCTCTCATGCTGCCTGGCCTGCTGTTCTCCTCCAGCTCCACACTGTGTTATCTCTGACTCCAGCATCTGCAACTCTTACTATCTCTGAATTATTTTTCTGCATCTGTTTATGTGCATATTCAGGAGAGTGGAAAAAATTGGAAAGTAGTTCAGTGGTCTCTGTTCATAGCATCTGCTGAGATTGCTCCTTGCTATAATCTGATTTGATTTTTGATTTATTTTATTGTTGTCGAAGGTACCTAAGTACAGGGAGAAGTTTTGTTTTGTGAGCAGTCTAGGCAGATCATTATATACAAGGACATACATATCATAGGGTGTTTAGACAGAGCGAGGCATACAAGGTTACGGCTGCACAGGAGTTGCACAAAAGCAAGATCACCATTAAATTTGAAATTAGCGGTCTATTCAGCCTTCTAGCAACAGGGAAGAAGCTGTTCTTGAATCTGTTGGTATGTGTGTTTAAGCTGCTGTATCTTCTGCCTGATGGAACAGGTTGGAAGAGTGTATTAATGAGATGGGAGGGGTCTTTGATGTTGGCAGCCTTTCTGCAGCAACGAGAAGTATAAATGGAGCCCATGGATAGGAGGTTGGCTTGTGTGATGGCCTGGGCTGTGTGCACAACTTTCTATAAGCCTCTGTATGGTTCTGGGCGGAGTGCTTGCTGTACTTAGCCATTATGCACATAGATAGAAAGCGTTCTATGGTGCATCTGTTAAAATTGGTGAAGACATGCCAAATTTCCTAAGCCTCCTGAGGAAGAAGAAGTCTTATGTCTTCTTGACCATCGCATCTACGTTGGTGACCCGGGACAGATTGGTTATTGTCATTCCTAGGAACTTGATGCTCTTGACCCTCTCCACCTCAGTTCCATTGATGTCAACTGGGGCATATCCTCCTCCTTTCCGCCTGAAACCAATGATCAGGTTTTGATGACCATTGAGAGAGGGATTATTCTCATTGCACCATGATACCAAGCATTCTATCTCCCTCCTGTATTCTGACGCGTCGTTTGATAACCAGCCTACAACCATGGTGTCATCAGCAACACAGTGCATCTTGCTCTTCCTTCTCCACATGCTTTCACCATTTTGCAGGAGGTACAAGATGGCTGATTCAGACATTTAAACAGTCTCTGACTTATTATCTAAAAGTCACTGCTAACAGCAACCGCTGAAGGAAGAAGAAACTTTTCTTTCTTCAAGCTTAAAGTGGGTTTTGCTGCAGAGAACAGACAGAGTTCCTGCGCCTATGAAGATCTGATAGCTGTTTACTATATTGTTCACAATCTCAAGCTGTTTTGCTACCTGAGAACCAATTACATATATTTTAGTAGACCACAAGGCCTTTGTCATTGATAAATGGTCACCACTTGTCCATAATCCAATCAGCTACTAGTTGCTGGCTTAGTTTCCAGTTTTACATACCCTTGGCTCCAGCTTGTCTACACTTTTTAGTACTGCTTGACCAGCAGCTCATTAAATATGATTTACAATGAGTGTCAGGTTACTTGCTTTTAAAACATGCAGTGATCCTTCAGCAATATTTGGTTTTTAAAACAGTTCTTTTCCCATTTCAGTCCACAATCTAAAAGAACAAAACTTAAAAGACAACATTCACGCAAGTGATAGGCAATGTCCATTTCAAACAAGAGGGAATGTAACTATTTCTAGTTGACATTCAATGGAATTACCATCATCAATATCCCCATTATCCACATCCTTGGTTTCTTGGTCACAAACTGAACTGACCAGGCCATAAAAATACTGTGGCTATAAGAACAGGTCATAGGCTAGAAATTCCACAGTGAGTAACTCACCTCCTCATTCTACAAAGCCTTTCCATCATCTCTTAGGCACATGTCAGGAGAGTGATGAAATACTCTCTACTTGCCTGGATGGGTGCAACTCCAATACTCAAGAAGCTTCACTCAATCCAAGACCAAGCAGTCAGCTTGACTGGTGCTACATGAACTACCCTCCATTTCTTCCACTATTGAAGGTCTCTATCAGCTATGTGTACCATCTTCCAGATGCACTGCAGAAATTCACCAAGGCTCCTTTATGCCGTACCCTCCAAATCCACAATCTCTATTGTCTAGAAGGACAAGGGCAGTAGGTACATTGAATACCATCTCTTGCAATTTCATTTCCAAGCCACTCACCATCCTGACTTGGAAATACATCACGGTTTCTGGTAATGTCACTAGCTCAGTAGTCTGGAATTCTGTCTCATGATTTTGTGGGTCTACCTAAAATCAACGGACTGCAATATTTCAGGAAGCCAGTTCACCACTTCCTTCTCAGAAGGTACTGAGGTTGGACAATGAGGTTGGCCAGTGAAGCTCATATCCTGTGAATGAATGATGGGATAAAATGCATTGTGGACTGCATATTTAAAACATATCTTTGTCTGCAAGCCAGTTTCAGAGCAGGGTTGACCCCTTTTGACTTTAATTCCATGCATTCATGTTTTATTATATTAATATTCACAAAATTGAAGTGTTAATTTTATTGCATACATTGGTCACAAACTTGGAAAAATTATACATTTTAACATTTGGGTTAAAGAAAATGCTGTTTATTATTTGAGAGGATCAACAGGTTTATTTGTGAACTAAATGACCTTGTACCAAATTATAACATTAAAAGTGGAAATCATATCACCTTACTATGGAAAGAGCTCCTATTTTATAAAAGCACATTGAAGAGTCACAGGCATTAGCATTCAAGGTCAAAACGTGTTTGACTGCAATTTGTATTTGAAAGATCATTGAACATGATCAAAAATCAAGATGAATAAAATGGCAAAAATATTTTACAGGTGAGGATTGAAGGTCTGCAAGCCTTGTACATTTGTTTAAAAAGGTGTGACTGATAGGGTCTCAGTAATTAGGAGCCACTCAGTTTTGACTTGGTGATGACCAAATTATTGCAAACAATTCTGAGGGTCAGGATAAACTATCACTTAAAAAGGCACAGATTAATCTGCGATCAGCAGCATATATTTAAGAGATGGTCATCTCTTATGAATATAGTTGATTTGTTTGAGGAAATAACCAGCAGAATTACTGATGATGATGTAGTGAACATTGTCTATGGCTTTTGGTATGGCATTTCACAGGATCCCAGCTGGCACACTGATAAATAAAGGAAAATTTGTACTCTAATGTAGGAGGGATAATAAGAATTGGCTTTTGTAATTGAGAGTGAAGAGGATAGCTGTTGACTCCAGAACGCTATCGATAATTGGTTGAGTAGGTGGAGAAGTGGATAAAATAGACAAAAGAGAGGACATTGTGAGCGATAGCAATCGAAAGGCCTCTGTATGCATGTCCACAGGTGAGTGTAGGTAACAGAACAAGTAAATAAGATTTTTCTTTTATTGGGCAGGGATGTGATATTGGAATTGTATAAAGCATTGATTAGACAATAGCTGGAGTTGTGTATCCAGTCCTGCTGACTACAACACAAGAAGGACATAGTTGCGCTAGAGGAAATGCAGTGAAGATTAACCAGAAAATTGTCAGAGCTTGAAAATTTCAGCTTTGAGGAAGTATTGGATAGGCTTGGGTTATTTTCCATCGAACAGAGGAGGCTGAAAAATAACTTTATGGAAGAGTACAGAATTGTGAGGGGCATGGATAGAGTGGACAGGAAATATCTGTCTCTCCTATCAGGGAGATCACTTACTGAAGGTGCAGATTGGTAGAAGGGTTAGAGGAAAGACCTGTGGGTGTATTTTGGAATTCACTGCCCGGTTTGAGGGTGGATGCAGAAGCCTTGGCTCTTTTAAATTGTAGCTGTATCTGCACTGGGAGAGCTCGAAACTGCAAGGCTAAGAACCAAGGGTTAGAAGGTGGAATCGGAATAGTCAGCTAGTTTTCACCATTGCCCTGTATAATTGAAGCATAACCTCCCTACTCTTGGATTCAATTCCCCTCACAATAAAACATTACATTCCATTAGATTTCTTGATTACTTCCTATACCTGCAGACTAGCCTTCTGTGATTTGTGTACTTGGACACCCAGGTCTCTTTGTATCTGCAAGTTCTCATCATTTAGATAATATACTTTTTTGTTCTTGCTGCCAAAATAGACAATTCAACATTTTCACATTATACTTTTCCTAGATCTTTGCCCACTCAATAAACCTGTCTAAATTCCTTTTGTAAGCTCCTCATTTTCTCAACACAACTTGCTTTCCTACCTACCTTCAAACTTAGCTGCCCTACCTTTGTATCCTTCATCCAAATAAATTTATAAAAATTGTAAAGAGTCAGGGCCCCAGCACTGACCTCTGTGGCACACCACTCATGGCATCCTGCCAACCTGAAAAAGACCCATTTATTCTGACTGGTTGGCTAACAGGAAGCAATCTTCTATGCATGCCAACATGTTACCTCAATACTATTAACTTCTAAATTCTTCAGTAGCCGTTCATGTGGCACCTTACAAAATTTCTATTTTCATTTTATTTCTATACTGCTTCATGTAAACTTATTAGTCTATATAGTTGAGTTCTAAAATCTCATTGAACCTTCGCTATTTCTAGCTTTCCACAATTTAACAAGCATCCTTTTGTTAATTCTTCAAAAAATCTGGTCAAGTGTGTCAGCCATGGAATAGCTTTTATAAATCTATGCTAGCTCTACAATCAGTAAAATTTCAAGGTGTGTGGTTACCATGTCCTAAAACTGTAGACTGAGCAATTTCCCAAAGCAGATATTGGGTTCACTAGAAATACATGACTCTGAAGGATTTAGCTTCAGAAACCTCAACAACTTCATCTGTCTCCATGAACAAGCATTGATATTTGTCATCTTAGCTAACTCATATCCACTGGCAGTGACAATTTAAAAACTGAAACAAATCTCTTGGACAAATTCAAACAAACTTGCTGGATGAAATTTCCGCTCTTTGTCTAAATTAAATAGCAGGACTGGTTTGCTGGCACAGAGGACAGGAATGTAACTATGAAGTAGATTTCCACACTTGGTACAGATATATAATTTATCTGCATTACAGCATTTTAAATGTTGCACAGAGCCATTTCATAAATGTACTCACAGGAATGTGGAATTTTCTTGCAATGATTAGTGGTATCCTGTGTTGATAAAGTTTCTCTCTTCTTTAATAGAGAAGCTAATAGAGTTCTGATCTGAATCATTGGGTTCAAGCTAGAATGAATTTCCTGCCCTAACATTACTAAACATGGTTTTAATGGATTATGAAAAACACAGAAGCCCAACGTCAAAACAAGGTATGCTTGTTTTTGCTTGAAGATAGGGCAGGTGAACAATGAACCCCTCCAGCATTGACTGTTGGAAATTTTTGAATCACCCATGTTCTAATTTTGTCACTAAGCCTGTGATGTAAACAATGTCTGTCACCAGGAGCTTTCTGAATCCAAAATGGGATTTTCTATTTACTATGAGAATACCTTGTAGCAAAATCTTCAAGAGCAGCCGCATTATACATGTCCAAACATTTTAATGAATTAAAATGACTCCCCTGCCCCACCTCTAAACACACAGACATTCCAAAGGACCATGGGTGGTGCTCACTTTGGCAACATTGACAACATACACAAGGAAAGCAATAGACTGCTTGGGAGGTAGTAGCAAGAAATAACATGCACATCAACGCTGACTGAAATACCCAGAAGAATTGGCTGACAGTGAACAAGATACTGAAATCTCACCAGATTAGTCCAAAGAAGGTAACTTATCATTGCCTTGTATTAATAGACAAACAAATTGTGCATGGTACAAAATGCATGCTTCCCTCACATTATCTTGCAGTCAGTTCAATGCTTATCATGTGTAAGCATTCTGCATCATCGCACTCTTAAATTAGATTTGTAAACATTCTTTCAGACTCAACTGCAAAGGGATCTACTCCATTAAGTTCCAGTTGTTGTTGTTGCATGATGCTTGATCATAATGGTATGCCCCTCTTTGTCACATATGAAAGCCTGATTCATTTTTTAATGATTAGAGGTTGAGTTTTCAGTTGCTTGTAAAAGCAGCTTATCGTGAGGAATATCTCCTCACACACAATACATTGAATGCCAACATGATTTATAGGCTGATCCTTTGTTTTTGTTTCGTTTAGAATGTCATTTCTTCAGCTAACTGGATATGTCTTTCTTGAAACATTGTCATTCCATCATCATGAATCATCTTTAACCACTCTCTTTGTGATTGGATTGCTAAGTTCCTGAAGGTGTAGGTAAGCAGACCTTGCCCCTTCCCATCATCACAACAGCGTTCACCCGTCCTCACTTTTCAACCCCCCCAGCCTCTGCATTCAAAAGTTCATTCTCCACCATTTCAGACAACTCCCACAGAAAGCCACCATGAAACACATCTTCCCCTCACTCCCCGGTCTGCATTTCACAGGGATCATTCCCTTTGGGACCCTCTAGTCCATTCCACAACCACCAACACCAACCCCCCTTTTCCAAGGTGCCTTCCCATGTAACCTCAGAAGGTGCAACACCTGTCCTTTCATCCACTGTCTGCTCACCACCCAAGGGCCTAAACAGTCTTTCCAGGTGAAGGAGCATTTCATCTTTACCACCTCCAATCTAGTGCATTTTATGCGCTGCCCCCAATGTGGCCTACTCTACATTGAAGAAACCAACACAGACTGGGTGTCCGCTTTGTGGAATACCTCCGGTCCATGCACAAGCAGGACCCCAAACTTCCTGTAGCTGCTCATTTTAACACAATGCCCTCCTCATGTGCCCACGTCTACCCTTGCCATGCTGCAGCGTTCCTGTGAATCACAGAGCAAAATGGAGGAACAGCGTTTCATCTTCAGACTAAAACAGATAACATGGTGTGGTGCTGGAGGAACTCAGCAGGGCAGACAGCATCAGACAAGCAGGAAAGTTGACGTTTCGGATCGGGACTCTTATTCAGAAATCAGACGAAGCATTTTGCAGCCTTCTGGTCTTGATATTGAGTTCAACACCTTTAAATTGTGAACCATTTCTTCCCTCAGCTCGTTACCACGTCCTCCCCTCTCCCCCAATCCCAGTTACTATCCTTACAGGTCTGATGGATGATATACCATTGTTCTGCCATTCTCACATTCCAATCACTTAGTCTGAACTTTCAACATCTTTTCTCCACCAGCACTCTGCACCCACTACCCCCACAACCCACAACCCACAACCCCCAAACTCTAGGATAAATGCAGTCCCCCGATACTCACCAGCTCTGATGAAATGTCAACTAGACTCAAAACGTTAGCTTGCTCTGTCACAGTGGATGCTGTCTGACACACTGTGATTACCAGCACTCATTGTTTTCAGTACAGATTCCAGAACCTGCAGTAATTTTTTCCAATACAAGCAAACAAAGTTTGAAACTAAGTTGTATCTGTTTGACTGGATTGGAGACAGGGAAGAGGCTTACCTTACATGACTGCCTGCACCATCTCCTAAATCAGATCTATCGCAGGAGAAACAAATCAATCACCACAGGTCTCTACACCAGTTCTGTGCTCCACAAAAGCCTTCTTTAAATCCCCCTTTTTTGACAACAAAAGCTGAAGTTGTTAGAAAAACTCAGCAGGTCTGCCAGCATCTGTGGAGGAAAAAAAAGAGTCAATGTTTCAGGTCCAGTGACCCTTCCTTAGAACACCCCTTTTTAAAACCCTGTCAGGATATTCTTCACATGTTTGTGTAGGTTCCCTTTAATTGGATTGTTCCTAATTGTCAGCTACTCATTATGGCAGTGTGCTCTGCACTTTCACTACTCTTTGGGTGAGGAAATTTTGTTTTCCTGAATTCCCTGTCAGATTTGTTCATGACCTCCTTTACAATGGACTGTAGTTTTGGATATGCCCAAGTGGAAAAGATGCCAATTCAAAAAATCCCTCCATATTGTGTTTATAACATACAAATTTGAAAGGCACAGCATTCCAAGTGTGGCCAAAACAAGACTTGATACAAGTTTAACATAACCTCTCTGCTTTTCAATTCTTTCCCTCTATAAAATAACCCAGAGGTTGGTTAATGTTTGTAAAGCCTCATTGATCTTAGTTGCTACTAAGCAGCGGCATATTATAATGAGCTTTCCTGCTCCTAAGATGCTGCTTGGCCTGCTGTGTTCATCCAGCTCCACACCGTGTTCTCTCGCATATTGTAATGAAGCTGGTTTGGCAATCCAGAGCACCAGTTTAATATTCTTGGGGGTTCAAATTACACAGTGACAGGTGGTGACATTTTAATTCAATTTAATTAAAATTAAAACCTAGTCTGATGGTGACCATGTTGGAAAAACCCAAACAAAAGAAAGTATACTGTGGATACTGGAAATCTGAAATAAACGCAGAATGCACTAGAGTGTTTCTGCTTCTCTCTTCACTGCAGACCAGCTGAGTTTCCCCAGCACTTGGTATTTACAATATGAAAACATGGGATGGTTAAAGTGAAGCATGACCCTGAGTGAAGGGTATCCCTGCTGGATCCCAGGGAAGTTTCTGCATGATGTAGACCTCCTCCCAAGAGTAAATTGCTGCAGGATGAGACCTTTGTTTAGCCATTTGTCCCAAGGCCAGGTCAGTCAACGCCATCCCCCAAAAATTTCAGATAACTCAGGGTGTTGTATAGATGAAAGAAAAATTACCTGGATTATACACATCCCTCCCAATTTGAAACCCATCAGTGGAGGACCATAAAAATACAGCCCTTATTGCCCAAATAGAATGCAGAAGCCAGACACTTTCTATCAAAATGCATTATCACTTACTTATCAAGTTTGAAGTTTATGTGTTAATTAGGCATCCAGATTTATCCTGTATTTTGTTGCATTCTTTCTTTATGTTAATGAAATCTTCCAACTTGGTGTCATTTTCAAATGTTGAAAGTTCACTCCTTATTCTCAAATCCAAGCCATGAATGTAATGGCAAGCAACTGATCCCTATAAAAAGCTAATTACCGTCTTATGCCAAACTGAGTAGCTATTCTAACCCTTGAATCTGACTGTCTATCTGTCTGTTGGCCATGAATTCTGGATAGTCATTTTCAGAAAGCATCTGCTGCCTGTATTGAGGGCCTACCTGAGATCAACAAAGATTAAATGTCGATGTTTTGTTCTTGGCACTGTTCCTCACGTTGTCTGTCAGAGAAAAAAAAATCCATAATACTTCTGCCATTTCTGCATCTACAGCGTCTATTAGGCAAGTATTTCCCTGATTTATTTTACACTTAGTGAATTAGGATAATTGTAGCAAGGACTTACCTGTAATGACAAATGTGGCTATTCCACTATAATTGGCACATATTTACTCACACTTACTGCACTGTTCAAAGAGATGAATGGAAACAATTCTTTACTTTGACAAATGTAGCTGTGGTGAAAGATTTTGAAAACACTCTGAAGCAAACCATGGAGAGAATTGAGAAGTATATGTTATGGTTAGAGATTATATGCAGATATTTTCTTCTCAGCACAGCCATTGGATAAGTAACAATTAACACTCTCCAGTGCTTGCTACAAAATGACATTGCTGCATTAAGAATTTGAAAGTGAATCATTATGGACGTGGTTATGAAAATTATGTTATTTGAGATAAGTGCCTCAACACTATTTTCTTTGTTAGCTATTAGATAGGTGTGAAATTCACTTTTTAAAAAAGTTCATTTTGTGGAATGTGGACATTGCTGGATAGCCAGCAGTTACTGCCCATCCCTAGTTGCCTTTGAGAAGGTGGCGGGGAGCTGCCTTCTTGAACTGCTGCAGTCCACCTGCTGTGGGTTGACCCACATGCCCTTCGGGAGGGAATTCCTGGATTTTGACCCGGCGACAGTCAAGGAACGGCGATATATCTCCAAGTCAGGATGGTGAGTAGCTTGAAGTGGAACTTAAAGGTGGTAGTGTTCCCACTTTTCTGCTGGCCTTGGTCATTCTAGATGGAAATGGCCATGGGTTTGGAAGGTGCTGTCTGAGGATCTTTGGTGAGTTTCTGCAGTGCATCTGGTAGATTATACACACTGCTGCTATTGAGCATCGGTGGTGGAGGGAGTGGAGGGCCAATCGAATGGGCTGCTTAGTCCTGGATGGTGTCAAGCTTCATGAGTGTTGTTGGAGCTGAATTCATCCAGGCAAGTATAGAGTATTCCACCACACCCCAAACTTGCAACTCGTAGATGGCAGACAAACTTTGGGGAGTAGGGGGTGTGTCACACACAACAATATTCCTAGGCTCTGACCTGCTCTTGTAGCCACTACATTTATGTGGTGAGTCCAGCTGAGTTTCTGATCAATGATAGCTCCCAGGAAGATGATAGTGGGGGATTCAGTGATGCTAATGCCATTGAATATCAAGGGATAATGGTTAGATTGACTCTTATTGGTGATGGTCATAGATAGGGAAGGGGAAATTTATGCCGATAAACAGAATAAATGAGAGCTCAGCCTTCAGTTTTCATGCTGGAGGTTGTAAAGAACCTGAACTCAGTCCCTACTTTTTAAAAATCAGATGTAAGGAAGTGGTGATAGAATACTACAACTTATAGACCAATGGGGTATATCCACACCATATTTGTTTGCATTCTTACAAGTTTGAATACCTCCTTGGTCAAGGTACTTTTTACTGAAATTAGCCTTTACACACTGTACAAAATGAGTTGATGCTAAGAAAGTTATTTCTAAATGTAGTCATGTGAGATGCTTACATTCACACAAAAAGACAATTGTTTGAGGTTATATCAGAAATAATAGGAACTGCAGATGCTGGAGAATCCGAGATATCAAAGTGTAGAGCTGGATGAACGCAGCAGGCCAAGCAGCATCTTAGGAGCAGGAAAGCTCATTACAATATGCCACTGCTTAGTAGCAACTAAAATCAATGAGGCATTATCAGATTTCCCCCATTGCAAGCTGGTTTTGAAAAAGTTGAAATAAAGCCCAATAAAGCTAAAGAATGACATTCAGTAGCCATGATAATGAGATCTAACAGAACACAATAATCTTTGTGTCATTAAAATAAAAACCCGAAGAACTGCAGATGCTGGAATCAAAACAGAAACAGAAATTATTGGAAAACTCAGCAGGTCAGTCAGCATTTGTGGAGAGAAAGCAAAATTAACATTTCAGGTCCAGTTGCCCTACTTCTGAGCCAAAATTTCCAGCTATTTCTGTTTCATAGCATTAAAATAAATCTCTGCACAGCCAGATAAATGCTTTGGTGGAAATTGAGCCGAACATTCTTGTGTTTTATTAAATAAACATATGACTCTGAAGCAGACAGTATCTTTCTCCTTTATTGAATTCAGCAGAGTTTATTTAATTCAGTCTATTATTCTAAGAAACGATGTTGTACACACTTAAATGACTGTTAGGCCTATAGTTTGTTCTAATTTGCTATATAATTTAGGAAGTTCATTGATGCAACGGAGGCAGACCTTTGTTCAGTGCTATTCCAGGGATGTTGTAATCATACTGACAATTAAATCAGAGTTCAGCCTTCCTACATCAATCTAACCCGTACATGTATTCCTGCATCAATGCTTCCTCTCCTACTGCTTGCCCTGCCTGCATTTTAGTAAGTGCATTGTCTTTTTTTTTAATGTGTTTCTTCTCCCTTTTATGTAACACTTAAGAGCAAGTAAGACACTGTTATTTCTCCACAAATGCTCAGTGATTCTGCAGTGTCAAAAGTCCTGCTTGTGCTGCATTCATGCATTGTACTGCTGTTGCATTGTTTCTTGTGAACATCTACTAGCCTTCTCTACCTTTTGCATTTCCTCCCAGGAATGATGTACTAAGGAAACAAAGTGTGAAGCTGGATGAACACAACAGGCCAAGCAGCATCTCAGGAGCACAAAGGCTGATGTTTTATCAGATTTCCCCCATTGCAAGCTGGTTTTGAAAAAGTTGAAATAAAGCCCAATAAAGCTAAAGAATGACATTCAGTAGCCATGATAATGAGATCTAACAGAACACAATAATCTTTGTGTCATTAAAATAAAAACCCAAAGAACAGCAGATGCTAGAAATCAAAACAGAAACAGAAATTATTGGAAAACTCAGCAGGTCAGTCAGCATTTGTGGAGAGAAAGCAAAATTAACATTTCAGGTCCATCAGATGAAGGGTCTAGGCCTGAAACATCAGCCTTTGTGCTCCTGAGATGTTGCTTGGCCTGCTGTGTTCATCCAGCTTCACACTTTATTATCTTGGACTCTCCAGCATCTGCAGTTCCCATTATCTATGATGTACTAAGGAACTGGCATTCACATGATTGGCCACCTCTTACTATGCTCACTGCACACCTACTCTGACTAGAGAAATTTCCTCAGCTCTAAACATTGGCATCTTTTTCCACAGTTTAACCTCTCTTTTATTGGTGAGCCCAAGAAGTGTAGTCAAGAATTTTGAGAGACGGGGCTTAAATTTCAGGTTTCACTGCAGGATGATTTTGACTCGTGGAGCACAGCACTGGAGGTAGAGTTTTTGTGTAATGCATCTTTCAGTTTGTCCTCTTCCCTTGACATAGTGAAGTACCAATTCCCAAGATTTTCAGCAAAGAAAAGAATTTCCTTGCATTCCTTTATAGTATATTCCTTCGCAGTAATTATCAAGCTAAGTAGATAATTAACAACAGCAGGTAATAAATGCCTCCTTAAACAGTTAAGGGGGTGTAGTTATGCCACTGAACAACACTGTCAACATCACCTGCAGCATGAGCCAGCAATTTGAGTAAATTACATTGACAGCAGCTGATGCTACAAACACAAGTTGTTAGTGGGGTCAAGGGTGACTACAGTCATTCGGGGGCTGTCACCACATTCAGTCAAGGAGCTTATCAGATTCTAGCCCAGTGGCTTACCAAGAGTCGTTCCTACAGGGTCAGGTGTAAACAGTCCGGAGATGACAAGGTCAGTCGATGTGGTTGAGGACATCAGTCTGGAGAGTGGCCCAATTTTTCCGGTAATGAAATAAAAGGAGAGATTAAGTATGATGGAAGTGGATGCATGAGCAAGGGCAGGAGGGATAGTGAGGTGCTTCCAGTGAGTGAGTAGGAAGGAAAGATGGCAGAAATGATTTAGTAGTAGGGGAGGATGAGGTGAGTGAGAGCCATTAAGTGAACATGATGCACACAATAGCGTCAGGTGAAATGCATGAGGCTTGGTGAGATGTAGTGCAGTGGTACAGTTAGTGAGTGGTAGCCCTGTGAGTTTGAAGTAACATTGAGGAGTTGGTGTCACTTACACAGGGCACAACTGATAAGTGACTGCCCTCTTCCACTGTGGATGATTTCTTTTAACAAAGGACACATGCTGCTTATCAACAACTCCAGGTCCCTGTCCGTGAACTGATGTGAGTTATTCTTTCTGGGATGTGTCCTCAGTAAGCAGCAAAATGTAAGAACCAGCTTTTGACTTGCAGCATCTGAAGTATTGTGCAGCTATGCTTTAAGTGTGGCACCAGACGCATGATCTTCATGAAGTTCTGGCAGACTTCAGCTAGTCAGATCTTAAGCTGAACCCCTTTCAATACCTGTTTTTTTTTTAGCATCTTCGTGAAACCCATCTCTTTGATAATCCCTGCCATAAACAACAGAAGTAGGCACATAGCATCTCTAGTTTGTTCCACCATTCAAAAGAATTATACACAATCCACAAATACGTTTTTTCTTTAACATGGCATTGATTATTATCTGAACATTCTGCAAAGAGCCTATGAATGTAAAGTCTTCTCATTATTGTTACAATTGGCTGAAACTATTGCTTTCTTTCAACAAAAGGTAGAGACAAACTGGTTAAAATATCTCAAATTGCGTCAGATTATTCTGAGTCAATATTTGGGTGAAGCTGATTTTTGTATGCCTACTGCAGAACTAAAGGAACCAATAAAATGTTAAACCCTAGGTAGTTTTCACCAATCTCAAATTAAAATTGTTAATGTCAGTTCTGTATATTTTTCAAATGGCCATTTTTTTGTACATAGTCAATTCTTATAAACTTCCAATTCCCAAAATAAGAGAATGTTAATACTTAAACACTATAGATTTAGCTTAACTTAGTTGTGAAACCTTTCCAAATAGTTTATGGAGATTCTTTACACAATTGAAATTGTGATATTTTAGGTCACCTGATGTTAGAAAACATCAGACAAATAGCCACAACCCAAAGTTAATAGGAATTCATCTTATTTGAACAATCTAATATTGAAAATGTTCTGAAATTAATGTATTTCTTGAATTTAAATAAGTATGTTAAGCTCACTCAAGTAATTTCACAAGATTTTACAAAGCCTTTGATATATCATTTCACAGTATGTACTGTATAAAATCATTCACATGAATTCCCTAATGATATCTGTATTGCGGATAATGGAAGCTCTGCTACTCGGAGACATAATCAAGAAATCAGGTCTCGCCATAGCAATGTTAATGTTTTGCACTGTATCGGCTGAAGAAATCATTCCAACATTGTACTGTAAATATTAACTTCCACTCGTGATTAAGCTCAGATTTATGACATGCATATGCAATGTTCAAAGAATTATCTCCATATTAAGTCAACTACTAAAGCTGGTGGAAGCAATATTCTGCACTGATTTCCAAATCAAACGGCACCCTGCCAGACAAATGTACCCATTTAGAAACCACGGCAGGAAATTACCTCCATCCATTCTAAAGGTAGCCTAAAATGAACGTGACACCACAGTACTTGTAAACAATTTCTACCCAGATGAATCTGTATTATGATGGGAATGTCCAATGTACAATTTTTGGCAAAAATACAACTTTGAAATTTTCAAAATGTAAACATTTTGCAGTTGAGTCAGAAAAAAAGAGGTTTTTCAGTTGAATAGATAGTAAAATTACCATAATTGCAAATAGAATGTTGAACTCTATACAAGTTGGAGCCTAAACACTATATGGGGAAAAGGCCAAAATAAATTACTAAACCAGTACCATATAAATCTCTGAACGCCATTTTGCAACTGCATAATGTTTTGATCAGAGGATCCCTTAAACTATTTCGCTTATCATCAAGGCACAGTGGAAATAAGCCAGCTTGAAAAACAATAGAGAAAAGAAATGCAAGTGACAGTCAACTCAGTCATGTAAGGAAATTTTGCCTTTTCAGTCACAGAAGATGCAACGAAGAAAGCATTCAGGAAAGCAAAGAAACAAGCAAGTTATATAAACTGTCACCCTGGAATATTACTTCCAGGTAATCTTTGATGTCAGGATAGGAGCCATAACCTCAAAGTGCGGTAAAGAAAATTTAGGATCAAGATTGGAAATTTTTGTCATAATAATAATCACATTCTAGCAAAATTACTAAAGGCTTGTGCTCCTGAACCTGATATGCTTCCAGCCAAGCTGTTCCAGTACAACTACAACACTTGTATCTACTTGACAATGCACAGGAAATACCTCCTCAATTTTGCACACAAAAAGCCAGATAAATCCAACTAGACCAATTATCACCATAACAGTCTATTCTCTACTGTCAACAGTGGAAGATGTCATCAACAGTGCTATCAAGCAGCACCAGCAAAGGGAAACCCTGCTCACTGTTATTCTATTTGGGTTTCACCAGGGCCACTCAGTTCCTGACTTTGTCACAGCCTTGGTTCAAATTAGGACAAAGGAACTGAACTCGAGGTGAGGTTAGAGTGACTGCTAGAATACCTAGTCCTGAGTCAACTGTGTGAAGTGTCAAGTGGCCTTAGAAAAACTGGAGTCAGTGGGAATCAAAGGGAAAACTCTCCAATATTTGGAGTCATCCTTAAAACAAAGGAAGCTGGTTTTGGAGGATCAATCACCTCGATCCTAGGCCTGGTGTTCCTCAGGCAAGTGTCCTCATCCCAATTTCGGCTCCTTTATCAATTACCTTCCCCCACCCCTTATATGGTCAGAAGTGGGGATATTTGCTGATGACTGCACAATGTTCAGCATCATTTGCAAATCCTCAGATACTGGACCAGTTTGGGTCCTTGTACACCAAGGCCTGGACCATAACAAGGTTTGGGCTGATAAGTCACAAGTAACATGTGAGCCACTCAAGTGCCAATAAACCACCAACAAGCAAAAATCTAATTCTTGTCTTGTGACACTTAATGTCTAACAATGCACTTGCCAGAACTCTTCGGAAAAATTGTGTACAACATTTCTATTCAAATAATCGTCCAATGCTGCCTTGAAGGTTTCATTGAACCTGACTCCATCACAATTCCAGGCACTCTAATCTATAACCTAACTACTCACTATGAGAAACAATTTTTCATAAGTCTCTTTTTGCCTTCACTTGGAGGAACAATATAAACACATTGGACAGAATGCTCAAGTAATTAGCAAGAATGGTTCCAGGAATGAGAACCTTTACTTAGGAGGATAAATTGAAGAAGTTGGGACTCTTCTCTGCTGACTCTTCAAGGAGAAGAGATATGGTAGAGGTTTTCAAAATTGTGAGTTCAAAGGATAGAGTAGATAGGAAGAATCTGTTCCCACTTATAAAAGAATAAATACTGAGAAGGCATATGTTTAAAGTGATTGTAAAGAAAATAAGCGTGGTGTGAGAATTTTTTTCGCATTGTTTGGTTAGGATATGGAATACATTTACTGGAAATGTGATGGAGTCAGGTTCAATTGAGGCCTTCAGGAGGGCATTGGATGATCATTTGGATA
Source organism: Stegostoma tigrinum (assembly GCF_030684315.1). Lineage (NCBI taxonomy): Eukaryota > Metazoa > Chordata > Chondrichthyes > Orectolobiformes > Stegostomatidae > Stegostoma > Stegostoma tigrinum. Next base: position 42,357,212 of record NC_081367.1, read on the forward strand.
CAGATGATGGGGGGGAAAAAGCAGGAAATTGGCACCAGATAATGGAACCATCGCAGGCACAATAGGACAAACATCATCTTTGTGCTTTACCAATTGTGATTCTGTTCTGATCAATGGCAATACTGGAACTGAAACCACAAACATCAACATCCTGAGGTAACTCACCGCCTGTCTCTCTAAATTCTGTCGATCAGCTATAAGGCACAAGTAAGCAGTGTGATTGAATACTGCTGACTGGCCTGGTGGGGTGCATCTTCAATAACACTCAAAAGGCTTGACACCACCCAGGACAAAGCAGTCCATCCACCACCTTCAACTATGGACCCCTTTATCACCGATGCATTGTGCCAGCAACTATAAGACACACTGTAGTAACTCACCAAGCTCCTCCAATAGCATCTTCAAAGCCTGTATCCTTCACCAGCTAAAAGGTCAAGAACTGCAGACGTCTCGAAACAGCACGGTCTTCAAGCTCCCCTCTAAGCCATGCATTATCTGGTGTTGGAGCCATCTCATCATTATTCCTATTGCGGTGTCAAACCTAGAACTCCCTTTCTAATAGCACTGCAGGGGCCCAATATCTCAAGTACTGCATTAGTTCAAGACGGCAGCTCACCATTAACTTCTCCAAGGCTTAGAGCTTGGCAATAAATGCTGGCCTAATCAATGAATCCACATCCTATGAATGAGTATAAAACAAAACACATATGATAGAGGTTTTCCAGCACATGTACAGGCCATTCCATCCAAACAATTCATGTAAGAGTTTATGCTCCACTTGAACTTCTTTCTAGCTTTCCTCTGTTGTCTATGCACTTAACATATGCCTCTCTCTGAATCCTCACTTATTCCCTTTTTTGATATTTATTTAACCACAGAATTTCATGAGTGGTGAACTTGTTCTTTCCTTTTGGTGTAATATAGTTTTTCTGCATTCTGTTGAACACCACTATTTTAGAAGTTGCTTACTTTATTCTATGAGGACATTTGCCAATATAATTGCCTATTCCATTTTTCAAACTTCTACTCAGCAGGTCTGGCGGCATCTGCAAAGGGAAAAACAGTGTTAATGTTTTGGGAGCAGTGACCCTTCCTACCTTGACTCAGTCTTCTCCCCCAGTCCAATCCCTACCCGCATACATCCATGATTCATCTGATGCCTTGCGCTGGTTTCAAATCTTGCAGTTTACCTCCTCCAGCCACCTCCTCTTTACCATAGACGTGCAATCCCTTTACACATCCATTCCCCACCAGGAGGGCCTTATGGCTCTCTGCTTCTTCCTGAAGCAATGACCTGAATCATCCCCACCCACCACCATCCTCCTCCGCTTGGCCGAGTTGTCCTCACCCTCAACAACTTCTTTTTCAACTCCTCTCATTTTCTTCAGGTAAGAGGGCTTGCATTGGATATCCGCATGGGCCTGAGTTATGCCTGTATCTTCATGGGGTACATGGAACATTCCTTGTTCCAGTCCTATTCCGGCCCCCACTCTCAACTCTTTCTCTGATACATTGATTATATCATCAGTACTGCTTCCCTTTCTCATCCGGAATGGGAAAACTTAATCAATTTTTGCCTCCCATTTCCACCTTGCCCTCCCTTTCGCCTGGTCTATCTCTGACTCCTCCCTTCCTTTCCTTGACATTTCTGATTCCGTTTCCGGGGATACACTGGCCACTAATATCCATTACAAACCCACCAACTCTCTCAGCTACCTGGACTATACATCCTCAAACCCCACTTCCTGTAAAGACTCCATCCCATTCTCTTAGATAACAAGGTGTAGAGTTGGATGAACACAGCAGGACAAGCAGCATCAGAGGAGCAGGAAGACTGACGTTTGGGGTCTGGATCCTTCTTCAGAAATGGAAGGGAAGGGGATTCTGAAATAAATAGGGAGAGGGGGCAGGTGGATGGAAGATGGATAAAGGAGAAGATAGGTGGAGAGGAGACAGACAGGGCCTTCCACCAGGTCCAACCCATCTCCCACACTTCCATCCTCACCCCTTCTCTTCCCTCCTGCAACAGCGATAGGGTTCCCCTTCTCCTCACCTACCATCCCACCAACATCCACATCTAGAAGATCGTCAGATGCCATTTCCGAAACCTCCAGCAAGATGCCACCACCAGACACACATTCCCCTCCCCTCGCCTGTGCGCCTTCTGCAGGGATCGTTCCCTCCGGGACACCCTGCCCCACAATTCCTTCACCCCTAACATCGCCCTACAGCACCTTCCCCTGTAACCAGTGAAGGTGCAACACTTACCCATTTATCTCTTCCTTCCCCATTATCCAAGGGCCTAAAAATTCCTTCCAGGTGAAGCAACACTTCACCTGCACTTCCCAGAATCTAGTCTACTGCATTCGCTGCTCACAACGTGGTGTCCTCTACATTGGGGAAACGAAGCGTAGACTTTGCAACGGCTTTACAGAACATCTACATTCTGCTCACAAAGAAGACCCTGAACTACCTGTTGCCTTTCACTTCAATGCACTACCCTGCACCTTGGCCAACATCTCTATCTTTGGCTTGCTACAGTGTTCTAGTGAAGCCCAACGCAAGCTGGAGAAACAACACCTCATTTTTTTGCTTGGGGACCCTACAGTCCTCCGGACTCAATACTGAGTTCAATAATTTTAGGACCTAAACTCTCTCATCTGTTTCTGCTGCTCCTCCTCACTGTTTGGCGCAAATCGAGAATCCTTTATTTTCCAGCCCTCCTCAGTTCCAAAGAAGAACAAATGGACTCAAACACTAATTCTGTCTCTTTCTTCATAAGCGCTTCCAGCACTTTCTACTTTTATTTCATTTCTTCAGCCTTGACTGTAATTCGCTTTTATTTTATTGGAATCTATTTTTATACTGCTGATTTACTGAGTCCCTTTTTTTGATTGCCATTGTATTATATCTAAGAAGAGCAACTATTTTGCATCCTTTTTCTTTTATATCTCTCTCTCTCTTTTCTAAATGTAATATCCTGCAATGTTTAATTCAAAGTCCTAGTTTTTCTTTCAAAACTGGAAAATTGCTGCAAGTGATAATAAGAAATCTTTATCCTGAAACATTTACTATTTTTTCTCTCTCCTCTACAGATTTTTCCTGACCTGCTAAATGGTTCCAGCATTTACAGTTTATATTTCTTATTGTCAACATTTGATGCTAATTTTATATGCAACACGAATGGGGCTTTTTGAACAATGAATCCTTGTGTAAATTATTCGAAGTTAAACAATATTACAAACTTCAGTCTCCTCCATAATATGAACTACTATTGCCTCTGCATAAGTCTCTGCAGTTACAAAATATATGTTACAGCAACACTGTACTGTGGCTTTATTGCAACTCAGCAACAAGCAGTATGGTTTAGAGAGATATTGGGAACTGCAGATGCTGGAGAAACTGAGATAACAAAGTGTGGAGCTGGATGAACACAGCAGGGCAAGCAGCATCTTAGGAGCACAAAAGCTGATGTTTCAGGCCTAGACCCTTTTGTGCTCCTAGGATGCTGCTTGGCCTGCTGTGTCCATCCTGCTCCACACTGTTTAGAGAGACTTACCTTTTTAGTGTTAATTCAGAATATTGTCCAAGTGATTGACATAAGCATGTGTGTATTTCACCCACTGTTTCTCTAAACGCCTTGCTCTGTGTGCCTGAGTTTTGGATTTATTAAGAATTTTTCCCAGTCCTTCACCAAGCTAAAAGCTCCAGGTCTTTTTACACAGGAAAACTGGCGATCAATCGCTGACTTTAACTAGCGCACAGCTCAGAAATAATCAACCCCAGTTAAAGAACACACTGAATTGTACCCCTCAACTGACCTTAGCAGCTCCTTTCTTATGAGAATTTTATCAAATATAGAGACAATGGAAAATGACTTGAGTTTAGAATATACATCATGAAATAGCATAAAAATGTAATCAGGTTATCTATATCCTAGTACCCACATTCTTCTGAGGATTTGCTTTTAAATAGTATTTAAAGCATTGTTCTACCCACACACAATCGCTCAATAATTACATTAATGAATAGTGTGCACAGGAGGCTCCAATACAAAGAACCTCAGTATTATCTGCCACCTGCACATACACATTGACATTGAAAAATTCAGATCAAAACACATTCCAATGAACTGTTTTCCAATTTTCAAAGCAAAACCACCATTAAAAAAATCAAACTCCAGTCACTATCATCCAATCTCAATCTCCAAATTCTCATATACTCTCCATGCCTTTACTAATTCAGGTCGGATCATTTCTACATCCAGAATGAAGGGGATGTTACTTCTTTTATCAATGTCACAACCTGCTTCATGTCATAAGGAATTGTTAGTAAGGAACAAGAACATGGCAATTTAGGTCAATGCATATGCAGAAGATCTAAGGTGCCATTTTAACATGAATAGTACATACCTCAGAATTTCAACTGAACTTACACCCACTAAATGCCCACAATGCCGAGCTTGATAGAAAATGTGTACCAACTAATCTTAGTTCTTTAAATTATCCATGGAATTTGGTCATTGCCAGCTAGATCAGCATTAATTGCCCACCCCTAAATACCATTGAAAAGGTGGTGGTGGTGGAACACCTTCTTGAGCTATTGCATCCTTTGTGGCACAAGTACACCCAGGTTATTATTGGGGACAAGGGTCCAGCAACAGTGAAGGAATGTTGACAGATTGTTCCAAGTCAGGATGACACATGGGATGGAGGAGAACTTGCAGCTGGTGATGCTGAACAAAGCAAAGGCCTTGTTTCTTAGAACAATGGTGCGCTGTGATTGGAGATTCAGAAATATTTTTGGAAGTGATTTTTAAGGACCAATATGCAGAATCAACACGGTCAAGAACTGTTTGAAGGTTTTGACGTATTATTATTGTATGGAAAATTGAACTCTAAAGTGGGCAGAACATTGTATACAACATAGAACATAGAACAATACTGTGCAGAACAGGCCCTTCGGCCCTCGATGTTTCGCCGACCTGTGACCTAATCTAAGCCCCTCCCCCTACACTATCCCATGTTTGATTGTAGACTGCAAGGGGGAAAAAGAATTGTTTAAAACCAAAGATCATGGAAGGAATTGTTGAACTTTTTAAAAACAAGTTACTACAACTCATTGTGAGTTGCATTGACATGGCTATTTGTTTAGGCAGTGGGGGAGTTGAAGTAGGATCACATGACATCAGGATGTGTGCACAAAGAATGATTCAACAGACAGCAGGTAGTTGATTGGTTTGTGCCACTGTTACCAGAGGTGGGTGCTTGAAATCATCAGTCTGATGACAGTTCTTAAGTTGGTTCCTAGGTAAGATTACATTGGAAGATTACTGCTGGAATGCTGGAAGAGCAAGTTTTCTATCTCTATCTCTCTGCTATAAAGGCCTAATCTTTCCTTAGATAAGGGACATAGTTTAATGTTTGATTTTTATTTCCATTTTGTGTGTATTAAATAAAGAAAGACATAGTTTTGCTTCAATTTTGAGTTCATTGAGTGTTCTGTGCTGTGTCGTCTGAAGTTTTGTTTACATGTATCTAAGTGAGGTCTTCAATACCCTTGAGATGACTGGTTCAATGCAATAGAAACAAGGGTAGAAGAGGGAGAAACAAAAAAAAGTTTTCTTGTTTAGCAGTAGAAATGCAGTGGCACAAGGCAGAACATCCAGGAGGTCAGGCACTCTGGGAAAGTTCAGCCAGACAGCCAAAGTGATATTAGCTTCCAAAATGTCAAGGTTAGTCAAAAGTCCTAACAGGCTTAAGAGAAAACATCCAGAAACAGAAATCCGTAGGAGAATAAACGTATGGAAAACCTATGTGTTTGCCATGAAAGTGTTTTGGAAGCTAGCAAGAAAGAAGCTTCAGAAACCAATTACTGCTGTGCCAGTAGAACAAGAAGCTTTAAACTGGGGACCTTGTCACTCTTCACTGAGATTTGACTTTGTGAGGTTGTTCCTGGGATAAAAGGGTGGAATCTTATTACTGACATTTATAATGAGACTGTGTTTTAAGTCATTGTTATTGTGTAAAAGTGTATTTTTCTTTTGAACTTTTGCTGCTCTTTGCTTAAAGAGCATTGACAGTGTCTTGTGAAGATGCTCACTGAATGATACCAAGTTGCTATTCAGCTATTTATTGATCCTTTGCAGAATATAATGTGTTATTGAGCTTAAGACTGCAGTCTCACAGATAACGGTATCATTCTGTGAACTAAAGGTACTATTGAGATAATTGATTTATTCCAAGTAAAACTATATAGCTGTAGAATTTTAAGATGCAAAATAATCTTTAAAATGTCAACTTTATATAAAGAGCTGCAGAAGAGAAATTATAGCTGTCCAATAGCTCTTGACTGGCCTGTGACTAGCAGTAATAAGCTCCGAAGAGCATAAAATGTTGGAACATCATGTCTGCTCCACCATTCAATTAGGTCATGCCCAATCTGATAATACTCAATTCCATTTCCTGCTTTTTTGTCCCCCCATAGACCTTGACATCCTTTCTGATTAAAATCTATGCATCTATCTCCACCTTGAATATAATGAACAGCCCAGCCTCAACAGCCTTCTAAGGCAAATAAATCTGCAGATTAACCACCCTCCGAGAGAAGAAAATTCTCCTCATCTCAGTCCTAACTAGGCATCCAATTACTGACTTTATGCCCTCTGGTTATTGACTCTCAGCATCTACTCAGAATTTCACTTCAACAATGTTTCTTCCTACTCTTCTAAACTCTAATATGTCCAAGCCCAAACTACTCAGTCTCTCCTAATTAGAAATTCCCTCCAGTCCCAGGATCAACCTCCTGAACCTTCCCTGGGTTTGCTTCCAATGCCAGTGTATCTTTCGTAAGGAACTCTAAAACTGTTCACTGTATTCTAAGATGTGGTCTGACTAGTCCCTTGTATAGTTTCAGCAAGACTTCTCCTTTTTATACTCCATTCCATCTGAAATGATGGCCAATATACAATTTGCCTTCCAAAGGATAAGTAGACAGTGTTAAATAACAATGCTCACACTCACTATTAGCAGCTGAAATCAGATACTAGCTTTTTGTGATTCATGCACAAAGACTCCTGAATCCTTCTGCATTAAAGCTTTCAGCAGTCTTTCTCCATTTAAACAATATTCAGTTCCTTTATTCTTCCTGACAAAGAGCATAACCCCACATTACATTTCATGTGTCAAGTTTGTGTCCACTCACTTAACCTGCCTATGTTCCTCTGTAGACTCTTATTTTTGTCATCCTCTCTAATTGTCTTCCTTTTTAGTTTTGTGTCATCTGTAAATATCTCCAAACACTTCCATCTTCCAAGTCATTCATATATAATTCCACAAGTTACGGGCTACCAATATTGCCTCTCTCTCTCTCTCTCTCTCTCTCTCTCTCTCTCTCTCTCACACACTCTCTCTCTCTCTCTGGCTCTCACACAGACCGAGATGCCAGCTGGTCTTATACTTCTTTGTTTCTTTCTTTTCTCTCTTGCTCATCTTTTTTTTAAACTTACCCTCTGGAGTTTTGGAGAGAGTGCAGCAGCGACGACAGCAGTGGCCGGGAATCCCAAGCAGTATCAGCTGAAGGTCCAGTGTATGGAGTGGCTGTGGGTCCAGAGCGGAGTTGGCTGGAGTCTGATGCAGCTCTGGACCAGAGCCCAATGTGATTAGAGCGAGTGTGAGCTTCGATTCACCTCCGAGGGGACCGAGCTCTTGCATGGAGTGCAGTTAAGAAAGACTATTGAACCTTTACCTTTATTCCTCACTTTTCCGCTTAATACTAGGAAGGACTGTAATGTTAGCTTTAGACTTTATTCCTTTGTTCTTTTATAGGTTAAAAAATAAAGGTAATGTTTTACTTTTTAACTTTGTTCCTCTACGTTACAACTTGTACCTAAGTTTTGCACCCAGGTGCCTTTGTCCCTTTTAAAAAAAAGTGCCACATGTGACGACATTTGTATTCTTCACTGTACTTGAGCAGAGAAAACAATAAAATTTAAACCAAACTCAAGTTAGTCAGACAGTGTTTCCAGCTCTTGTGTAAACAAAATTTATACATAATTCTAGTGAATGACAAATCATGGAAGGAGGAAGAGCAGAAGTCTATCCATTAAACAAGGAGAGGGTGAGAATGGAGAAATTGGCAATGCAACTCAGAATTATTATAGGAACTTGATAAGGAAGAGTCTCCAAACAGTGTTGGCTTGTGTACAGCTGCAGTAGGAATAGAAGGTTGCTTTATTTGGTTCGTCTGTGACAGACCCTTATGTAAACAGTTGGAAGTAAAAAATGAATAATTGGAAATGTTATTAATTTCTCTATCATTTTGTCTCTAGTAGCTGAAAGCAAGATATAAAATGTAAGGAGAAAGTTGTCCAATAGCTGTAGCTTCAGTAGCAAAAACAGCCAGCAGATATTCACCCACGCAGTAATTCACATTTTCATTTGCACTCATCAGCCCACATAGACTCAATTAAGATATTATAAATAGTTTAGTTGAAATGTTAACTTTTTGGAGCTGCATAATATGTGGTAAATCAGTGGAAAAGCAAGTGAAAGTAACCAATACCGTTTGAGTGAAGGTAAGGAAAAGCCATCCTCTGGTGCACATCATTTAAGTAAATTTGTCTGGGCTCCAATCACAGAAGCAGAGATGTTAGTAAAGCAACCAATTCTGCTGACAGCTCCGCAAAGTCTCTTGGAAAACATGTGGTATTTGGAAGGGATGGGTAGCACAGGATTTGGTGTCAATATGAAAGGGAGTTTTAACAATGTTTTTTTAAAAATAAAAATCTGCATGAAACCACTACAAGTAACCAATACAACACAGACCTCTAACACAATTCCCTGGATGTGTTTAAGACATTCTTTCTGGGTTTGTACATCGGTGCCTCTTTGCATGAGCTACCTTTCATTCTTAGATGGCTCCAAGAAAGGACATTACAGAATTTAGCATGGATGATATCATTCAGGTCTGATTAAACTCCAACAACGCTGAGCAATTGCCTGGGACAGATGTCTTCCCCATGCCTGTCTATCTTCTGTGAGATACATGTCAGAAATGTAATTGAATACACTCTCCTTGCTTCAATGGGTACAAGTTCCAATAACAAAAGCCCTCATTCCTCTCACGGCCAATTTTCAGCCACCTTTCCCAGACCTCTACATGGTTTCATTACTTGAGTTGCGCACAGGTGCATAGGGCCAAGGGACAGATCAGCTTGAAGATCTCAGATGTGCAACATCCAATTTTGCAGAATCAGTAATGGAAGTAGCTGTTATTTGGGAGTACTTGAGTGGTAGCTAAAGAAAAGCAAAACACTTAGAAACTTACTGTCGGTTGCCCTTTCATCTAACTGCCAATTTCCATTATCCATCAGGATGGGGGGGATTTCCATAACTGAGCTTTTCCCACACTATTAAAACAAGTGACTGAATTGTAATTTAGCAAGCCAATACTATAATTAAAACATAGCATTTGCTAAAGCAAAATTGAGATCTTTTGATTAAAAATGCTATTTGATATTCAGAGCTAAAGAACAAAATTATTCTGTTGAAGCATAGTGGAATGTATTCTCTATCAGTTCAGTGAATTCAAAAACAGTTAATGGCCTTGAACCATGAAAAAAATGCAGTAGAGAAGTGTTAGAAGTCACTCCTCCAGGGAATTTAAACCACTTGTGTAAAACGAGTACACAACATGAGAGAATATTCAAACTATAATGCATGAAGGGATAAATGCTAATTAGTATTCAACATTTTATTCAATGTGCTTATTGCCATCTAAAACCCACTGAGAGAATTGTAAGCTAGTACGCAGCTTGATGGAAGTCACTTCACAACAAGATTTAATTACTGTAGATCTGCATACTTGTAAGCTGGTGCTCTACTTTTCAAAGGTAAAACCAACTGAAGCATCAGATGTTATTCATATAATTCTTTCTGCAGCCAACTATAATTCCTTGAATGTTCTGTGTACTGATCGTAATTTTGTTGTGACTATTACGTTGAATATAAGATCGCACACAGCCTACAGAGAATTACAAGGCCATATGAAAAAACACAGACTTCAATGTTTTATAAGACCAATAAAGCAACTAGGAATTGAGAAGATGAATAAACTGTGATACAAAAGCTTGAATTATCATTGCTATTTTAAAATACAATGCATTGATTCTTTGGAATGTGTTCCAGATTGTATCTCACTTAGTAAATAGAAATGTTTTACTTCTCGCCATTTCTCATTTGATTTATTTTATTCAAAAGATACACAAGGTGCTTTTATTTGCCTCACTACTATCCTGCTGAAAAATTGGATTCTGGCAGAACCAAAATGGGCTGATGGCCCAGCCAGTTTGATGCTGCAATGCAACCATTTCAATTTCTGGAGGAAGACAAAAGAAGATGAACAGAAAAGCTGAACCATGAACTCCCCCAGTGCTAACATATGTGCAAAGGCCATCAAAAGCAGAAGAGGCAAATTTGAGTGGAAGTTTGTTTTTGGCTCCTCTGTTCTCCTTGAAGGGTCAATGTGAGCCAATTAGAGACACTGCAAGACTGAGGCCAAGGTACAAAGTACAACATGTAACAGAGGAAAACCGGAATGAATCAGCAGAGGGTTAATTAGATTGTAAGTGATTGGAGACTAGAATGGCAGCCACGTTATTTACTTTTCTTGTTTTCAGGGAATCAAAAATGGTAGAGAATGGAGGGATCTCATAGGAAAATTGTATACTGTTAATGCATGTACTTACAAAAGTAAACTTTATGTTGATTTACACCTGTTCCTCTCCTTGCTGCAGTGTTTCTCAGTCTGTCTCCCATCAATAAAAGGGAAATTTGGATGGCAGGCCAACAGTGTCCAGTATACTTGAGGTGCAGAGCTATGTCACACCGTTATTTCATTGAATGTTGGCAGTAAAGCAGAACTGCAGATCCTAGGAAATGTGAGGTCTATATATTGGAGTGATTGATGCCAAAGTTCAGAGAATATTAACTGCAGACCAATTGTTCTTTTGTTTTGCCAGCTCACTGTCATGTCTCACAATGATCAGTGGGTAGTCTCACTAACTGGACTACATGATTCCAGCATAAGTAACATTTTACACAGTAGGCACATAGATACGCATTTACTTGAATTTTCCATTGAAATGTAAATATCTTTTTGAAATAAAAAGGCAGAGATGCATAGACACACAGGGAAAGCAACTGAATTGGGAACATGATTCCTGAATGTCCACAAACTTCTTCCCAGTCACATATTGTAACTTTAGTGGAAGACTACTGAGGCTCTGAACTTAAAGAACATTTTCCAGAGAGAGAAGAAAGGAAAACAGGGAAAGAGCAAGGTGAGAGACAATGGGCGTTAAGACAGAAGGAAGAATGCAACATTAATTTGCATATGATAATTACCACAAACAACTAACAAGAAGAATAATTTGTTAATTTTTGAGGGCGTTTATTAGCATCAACTTACAATTTATTCTTAAACTGTGTTATAGCCCTCAGCTGTGATTTTCTGATCCAAATAATAAATCAAATATATTGTGAGCAATAGTATTAATGTAACTACATCCTATTCTCAAAATTCTCATTGTAATAAGGGAGAATGTACAAAAGTTAGTAATCCAGAATTAAAACAAAAAATACTGGAAATAGGCAACATATTTAATAATATCTGAACAGTTAGGTTAACATGGACTTAAATGTCAATACTTACCTGTGATGCCAGCTACCTGTTCTCTTTTCAGTTGCTAATAGGCCTGTTCATATTTCCAGCATGATCTGGTTTTGTTTCCTTTTGGTGTTTGTTGGTTTTAGGGACAGAACAGAAATTAGTATTACCAACAGGTACTTCTGACTCTTTCCAATCTAATAACATGTACCACCTTTCAGATCAGATGTAAAACAGATTCCTCTTTCAGGTAGACGTAGAAGATCCCATGGCACTATTCAAAGAATAGCATGATGTTGTTCTGCTGGCACCCTAACCTTCAACCAATTAGCCTCAACCAATACCAAAAGAATGGATTATCTAGTAATTGATTCCATTGAAGTTTGTATAATGATGATGGACAGTAATTGGCTGCTGGGTTTCCTATATTACAAGAGAGACTGCACTTCAAAAGTATTTTATTAGCCATTTAGTACTGTAGAAAATCTTACATTTGTGGAAGGTGCTACACAAATGCAAGTTGCTTCTTTCTATTTATTAGTCCTTGAGAAAATACATTATTCCTGCTCTGAAGTTACTTATTGTTACTTTCCCTTTCTGTTCACTGATCCTACATTCTTGACATCCTTTGAAGTGATGACATGGATTTACCTGATCTAAACTGTTATTTTATACACATCAATTATCTGGCTTACTTCCAAGCTGAAAAAGTTGGGGTTTAAACTTTTGTTTTCTTTCTTGATTATCCCCTTTACACTTGGGAACTGTACTAATGCTATTTTTATAAACAATTTTATATTTTTTGTGGAGAAATGACTAAAACTAATTAAAGGTTTTTTAACTTGGCATACCCAGTGCATTGTAATTGCCTCGATTAACACTAATTATGCAAAATCTGTAATGTTAATAACTTGCTGAAACAGTTTAATTCTCAATTATCTTTATGATACCATTTGTCTGCCGAAATGCAGATTTTAACTTTGCATTTAAATACAAGTCGACTAAGTGCCTTTACAATAAAGCCTGAAGTTTGAATAAGTCAGAATTCTGACTTTAATATTGTGCTTCCTTTCAGTAAATAGCTCCATTAATTTGGGTTTCCTTTTTTAATGCTGAGTAAAATTTCTGCCAGCAATAAAGCTGCTGGGTTGGGGCTTCTGTTAAAATGAAGAGAGATGAGCCTGGATTTTCACAGTCAGGAAGATTGTGCACCTTTTAAAATGAGCAGCAAAACCTGGATGTGGAAATTCTACTCCTGTCTCCAAGGAAGGAGGGAGAATGAAAGGGTAATTCACACGTGCAAGAACTCTGAACTCAGTGCACTGGTTGATCTTAGTTTAAAAGAACCTAAAGAACTGCTGATGTTGAACATCAGAAACAAAAACAGAAATTGCTAGAAAAACTCAGCAGGTCTGGCAGCATCTGTGGAGAGAAAACAGAGTTAATGTTTCCGGCCCAGTAATGCTTCACAACTGATGTTAACCGGGAAAATTTTGGTATAATTGCTGAAGAAGGAGCGGGGAGAAGGGAGGGAGTAAATGATAGGTGGAGATGGAGTCCAGAGAGAGAGGACGAAACAATTGAGCCATCAATGGGTAAAGGCTAATGAATCACTATTAATGGATTGTTTGTGATAGCAGCCTTGGTGTGGAGGGTGTTGGGCATAAAGACATAGGAGAAGGTGCTCAGGCCCTAAAATTATTGAACTCAGTATTGAGTCTTGAAGGCTTTATAGTCCCCAAGTGAAAAATGAGATGTTTTTCTTTCAGCTTGCGTTCAGCTTCGCTGGAGCATTGCAGTAAACCCGGGACAGAGATATTGGTTAGGGAACATGGTGATATATTGAAGTGGCAGGCAACCAGGAGCTTAGGGTTATTTTTGCAGACAGATCATAGGCGTTCTGCCAAGTGGTCACAATTCTGTATTTCATCTCCCTAGTGTAGAGCAGACTGCATTGTGAACAGGTCTTAGTGATCGTGGATTGATCTTAGTGCTGAGTTCATGCAGAACCCACTTTGGCTGTTTCAAGGGCCTTTGCCTGCCACATGGTGCACCAACTAATAAATGTTTATATTGTGTACATCACCGGATGGACTTGCAAGCGTTATTGCAAGACAACAGTGAAATAGTTAACATTTCTGGCCATGTTTGTAGATGTATTGGTGGCCACATTAGCATGTGTACAAGGAGGTGGGTCTGAATGAGAAAGGAACAGATGGCAAGGTGGAGCAAAAGGGCAACAGGTAGCAAGTGTGAGTGGGGAATGGGTGGTGAGGGGCAGGAGGGATAGGGGACAGGAACCTGCTCCACTCCCTGGGCATAGCATCCTGCCTCTGGGAAGGGCCACTCACCGGGCAGCATGGCAGCTGGAAATGGACAGATGGCTGTGAAGCAGAACAGAGGAGGAGCAGTGGGCAAAGAGACCTATTGTGTAGACACCACTAGGGAGGGAAGTTCAGCCTCCTCAGACCAAGCCTTCACCTCCACCTCCCCGATCCTGTTGCCTCCAGCCTGGTCATGTCAGTGGTGCATGAACATGTACCTGCATCCTGTGACAGCCAGGTGACAGCACATATTACATCAATGGATTCCTAGTGGCCAGTTTGGAATTATAGATATCCATGAATAATTAGAATAGATATAAATGCAGTTGGATGGTGAATAAGGTTTCTTTAAGTATCAAACCTGATGTTTTTTTCTAAATTTTCACTTTTAAACTTGGTAAAAAATGTGGATTAACTTTTCAATTAGAATTAACAAAAGTACTGTTTGATGGGATCCCTTGATTCATAGGCTATCTAGTGAAGGATCAAAGAATTGACCACCTGTTTCACAGTTTTATAAGATTTTTTGTTGACATTTGCCAAGGGTCTTTATTGTGAATGTTTGGCTGAATTTCTAAAGTGACAAAAGCAGAGAGTTCTGAGATCATAGTTTGACTGTTAAAGTGGCTATTTTAATCATCAGATCAGACTGTATAGAAAAGGCCTTTGACCCATCTAGTTTGTTCCAGCAAAAATGCACTACTAACTACCCTAGGTCCATTTCTTTGAATGTTATGACACCTAAAGTGCTCATCTAAATACCTTTTTAAAGATTGTGAGGCTCCCCACCTCAACTACCCTCCCAGGCAGTGGATTCCACCATCCTCTGGGTGAAGATTTTCTTCAAATCCTCTGATAACTTCCTGCCTTTTATTTTATATTCCCCTTATTATTCACCCTTAGGGGAACAGCTGCTATCTATTCACCCTTTTCATGATCTTATAATCTCTATCAGGTCCCTACCTCAACTTTCTAAAGTTCCAAAGATGGTAACTCAAGTTTATCCAACCTGTCTTCATTACTGAAATCAGAAGTCACATGACACTAGGTTATAGTCCAACAGATTTATTTGAATTCACAAGTTTTCATAGCAATGCTCCTTCAAAGCTATGCCTGATGAAGAAGCAGCACTCCAAAACGTTGTCATTTTAAATAAACAAGCTGGACTATAACTTGGTGTCACATGCCTTCTGACTTTGTCCACCCCAGTCCAACACCAGCACCTCCACACCTTCAGAGCTGAAATACTCCATCCCAGGCAACACCCTGATGAATCTTCTTTGCATTCCCTCCAGTGGAGTCACGTCCTTCCGATATAGTGGTGGCCAAAACTGCACCTGAATAAAGTCATATACAGACCCAACACTGCTCCTGCCAAGCTGTCCTGTCACAGTTAACCTTCTGGGATCTGTGGAAAAACATCCCAAGAACCCTCTGTTCCTCTGAGCTTCCTACATACTTGCTATTTGTTGATTGCTCCCTTGTCTTGTTCAAAATTCAAGTTTCACTGTCTGCTATTAAAGGATTACCATTCTTTGTGGCTGCTAAAAAATGTTTTTTTTAACAACTGATTAACAATTTGAGGAGATTTAAGTTTTTTGATAAGGGTTTCATGAATAGGAGATTTTTCAATATTAGAGTGATGGAAGCTGAGGGGTGACCTTATAGACGTTTGTGAAATCATGACTGGCATGCATAGGGTAAATCTTTTCCCTGGGGTGCGGGAGTCCAAAACTAGAGGGCATAGGTTTAAGGTACGAATTATAAGGGACCTAAAGGGCAATGTTATCATGCAGAGGGCAGTGCACATATGGAATGAGCTGCTAAAGGAAGTGGTGATGCAATTATGACATTTAAAAGGCATCTGGGTGGGTATATGAATAGGAAAGATTTAGAGAGATATGGGCCAAATGCTGGCAAATGGGACTAGATTTATTCAGGATGTCTGATCGGCATGGACAAGTTGGACTGAACAGTTTGTTTCTGTGCTGGACATCTGTGACTCTATGACTCTAAATATTTGAGTGAGAACCACCTCTCTGGGCTGAAAGAGATAATGGGAACTGTAGATGCTGGAGAATGCGAGACAACAAAGTGTGAAGCTGGATGAACACAGCAGGCCAAGCAGCATCTCAGGAGCACAAAAGCTGATGTTTCGGGCCTAGACCCTTCATCAGAGAGGGGGATGGGGAGAGGATTCTGGAATAAATAGGGAGAGAGGGAGAGGCGGAGAGAAGATGGATAGAGGAGAAGATAGGTGGAGAGGAGAGTATGGGTGGGGAGGTAGGGAGGGGATAGGTCAGTCCAGGGAGGATGGACAGGTCAAGGGGGCAGGATAAGGTGAGTAGGTAGGACATAGAGGTGCGGCTTGAAGTGGGAGGAGGGGATAGGTGAGAGGAAGAACAGGTTAGGCAGGCGGGGATGAGCTGGGCTGGTTTTGGGATGCAGTCGGGGGAGGGGAGATTTTGAAGCTGGTGAAATACATTGATACCATTGGGCTGCAGGGTTCCCAAGTGGAATATGAGTTGCTGTTCCTGCAACCTACAGGTGGCATCATTGTGGCACTGCAGGAGGCCCAGGATGGACATGTCGTCTAAGGAATGGGAGGGGGAGTTGAAATGGTTCGCCACTGGGAGGTGCAGTTGTTTATTGCGAACCGAGCATAGGTGTTCTGCAAAGCGGTACCAAGCCTCCGCTTGGTTTCCCCAACGTAGAGAAAGCCACATTGGGTACAGCGGATGCAGTATACCACATTGGTGGATGTGCAGGTGAACATCTGCTTGATGTGGAAAGTCATCTTGGGGCCTGGGATGAGGGTGAGGGAGAAGGCGTGGGGGCAGGTGTAGCACTTCTTTGTGGTTGCAGGGGAAAGTGCCGGGTATGGTGAGGTTGGAGGGGAGTGTGGAGCGGACAAGGGAATCACGGAGAGAGTGGTCTCTCCAGAAGGCAGATAAGGGTGGGGCTGGAAGAATGTCTTTAGTGGTGGGGTAGGATTGTAGATGGTGGAAGTGTCGGAGGAAGATGCATTGTATCTGGACGTTGGTGGGGTGGTATGTGAGAACCAGAGGGATTCTCTTTAGGCAGTTATTGCGGGGGCGGGGTGTGAGGGATGAGGTGCGGGAAATGCGGGAGACACGGTCGAGGGCATTCTCGACCACTGCCGGGGGGAAGTTGTGGTCCTTGAAGAACGAGGACATCTGGGATGTATGGGAGTAGAATGCCTCACCCTGGGAGCAGATGCGGCAGACGTGAAGGAAAAGCAAATAGGGGTTGGAATTTTTGCAGGAAGGTGGGTGGGAGGAGGTGTGTTCCAGGTAGCTGTGGGAGTCAGTGGGCTTGAAATGGACATCAGTTTGTAGATGGTAGCCTGAGATGGAGACAGAAAGGTCCAGGAAGGTGAGGGATGTGGTGGAGATGGTCCAGGTGAACTTAAGGTTGGGGTGGAAAGTGTTGGTGAAGTGGATGAAGTCTTCGAGCTCCTCTTGGGAGCATGAGGCGGCGCCGATACAGTCATCGATGTAACGGAGGAAGAGACGGGGTTTAGGGCCAGTGTAGGTGCGAAAGAGGGACTGTTCCACATAACTTACAAAGAGGCAGGCATTGCTTGGGCCCATACGGGTACCCATGGCCACCCCCTATGTCTGTAGGAAGTGGGAGGAATCGAAAGAGAAGTTGTTGAGGGTGAGGATAAGTTCACCAAGGTGGATGAGGGTGTCGGTGGAGGGGGACTGGTTGAGTGTGCGGGACAGGAAGAAGCGGAGGGCCTTTAGGCCATCTGCTTGGGGAATGCAGGTGTATAGGGACTGGGAGTCCATGGTGAAAATGAGGTGTTGGGGACCAGGGAATTGGAAGTTCTAGAGGAGGTGGAGGGCGTGGGTGGTGTCACGGACGTAGGTGTGGAGTTCCTCGACCAAGGGGGAGAAAATGGATTCCAGGTAGGTGGAGATGAGTTCAGTGGGGCAGGAGCAGGCGGAGGCAATAGGTCGGCGAGGGCAAGCAGGTTTGTGGATTTTGGGAAGGAGATAGAAGTGGGCAGTGCGGGGTTGGGGAACAATGAGGTTGGAAGCTGTGGGTGGGAGGTCACCTGAGGTGATGAGGTCATGGATGGTTTGGGAGATGATGGTTTGGTGCTCAGGGGTGAGGTCCTGATCAAGGGGGCGGTAGCAGGAGGTGTTGGAGAGTTGGTGTCTGGCCTCAGCAATGTAAAGGTCAGTGCACCATACTACAACTGTGCCTCCCTTGTCTGCGGGTTTGATTGTGAGGTTGAGGTTGGAGCGGAGGGAGCGAAGGGCTGTCCGTTCTGCAGGGGAGAGGTTGGAGTGGGTGAGAGGTGTGGAGAGGTTGAGGCGGTTAATGTCTCGACGGCAGTTGGAGATGAAGAGGTCAAGGGAGGGTAGGAGGCCTGGGGCTGGTGTCCAGGAGGAGGACTTGTGTTGGAGGCGGGTGAAGGGGTCAGTGGAGGGAGGGTTAGGCTCCCGATTAAAGAAGTAAGCTTGGAGGCAAAGGTGGCGGAAAAACTGCTCTATGTCCAGACGTGACTGGTATTCGTTGATGTGTGGGTAGAGGGGGACAAAGGTGAGCCCTTTGCTGAGGACTGACCATTCGTCTTCCGTCAGGGTGAGGTCGAGGGGAATGGTGAAAATTCGGCAGGGCTCAGTGTGGCTGTCTCTGGGCCAAAAATTGGGTTTAATGTTTCCTTTTAAATTTAGGAGACTCAGCAATGTTGAAAAATGTCCCAAATCAAGGTATTCACCTCGCTTGGTTAAAATCGAAACCATGGTAGCTATGTTATTTGGGATCTAAGATAACCTTATCATGCATTTTCACTGAATCTCTGACAGAAAGATCTTTTCTCTTGAACAACTTTTCACCCTATGGCCTTAAAATGTTCATCCATGCTGAACACAGACATTATTATTCCAATATTTTAATTCCAATCATTTGAAATGAATAGATGATTGTTCCCCAGAAAAGAAAACAAATTCAGCCATTTAACTGTAGCATACTATTTATTATTGTTAGCTCACAACACAGAAGCTGACCATGCAATCCACTTTTACATCTTCAGGCTCAAAATTATGTATCGTGCTTTAAATGTTCTCAAAAATATATTTTTAAGTATGGCAGTGGGACTCAACATCAATGAAAGGGTAAGGAAAACTAAAACAACGTGGCCTTTTTATCATAAACTTTAAATTGTATACCTTAGAAAATTTTGACACTGGCATAGAAACTATTTTAGGTCATTTATATTTCCAAAATCACTTGAATGTTTGAGTCTAATTTATGGTTCATATGGTTGTTGCAGACACTTTTTTGGGCTTAATGCTTTTAAATTTGTGTTGGGAGAGTGACAGTGGGTGACATCGTGGCTCAGTGGTCAGCACTGCTGCCTCACAACACCAAGGACCCGGGTTCAATTCTAGCCAAAGTGGCTGCCTGTGTGGAGTTTGCACTTAAGTGTCTCCATAGGTTTCCTCCCACAGTCCAAAAATGTGCAGATTAGGTGGATTGGGCAATTTTAGCATGGCCATCGTCTACAGGGCTGTGCAGGTCAGGGTGACTTTGCATGGGAAATGCAGGATAGGGTAGGGGCGTGGGTCTGAATGGGATGTTTTTGGAGGGTCAGTGTGGACTTGATGGGCCAAAGGGCCTACTTTCTCAGTCTAAGGATTCCGTGAATTACAATGAACAGAAAATTGACATTGTAGTTGCTTCAGGTGTTTCAGCGAGAAACAGAATACTCTGGAGGACGCATAAGAAAGCTCATAATCCAGACAAAAAAAGAAATAGTTTGACTCAGTTACCAGTATTTTATGAGTTAATTTTGTCTGTGCCATATTTGTTCAAAAAGTACTCAAGTATCAACTGTAGAGAAGCTACAGTTTTATTTTGAGATTGTTGATGTGGACTGCTGTTTTATTCCCACAAGGTCAGGAGATAGGGACTGGACTTAAAGAGGTTAGAGGGAGGACTTTTGCAGCAACAAAGTCAGAAATTGCTGGAAAAACTCAGCAGATCTGGCAACATTAGTAGAAAGAAAGCAGAGTTAACATTTTGGGTACAGTGCCCCTTCTTCAGAACACCGGTTATTTGTGCAAAACTATTTTGCAGCTATCTATGCTAAGCTTGAGGATTGTGTATGTGGGTTGTAAGAATTATAGAATTTAGTGCATTTCTGGAAACAAGTTAGCACATGCAAGAAAAAGTTTAAAGATTTGTGCATTCAATTTGCCAAGAATTTGTTTCCCAATAATTACCAACAGTATTTTCAGCATTAGAAATTTGATTGCAGATGCTATATGTCAGAAAATTGTTCACACCATAACACAGCATGAATATTCTGAACTTGGCCAAGATGCCTACACTCATAAGTAAACTAATGATACTGTGCATTGTGACCTAAATACAGTTACAAAGTGCAAGAGGTCATGTGAGTAACAGGAATCAGCAGAGACTTCAGAAGGAAGCCATAACAGACACTAACATGGATATTTAACTAATACAAATATTTATGACTGAAAAATCCAAAAACAAGGTATTTGCAATTAAGGCATCAATTACTATTGATTTATATTACAGGAGTGTTTAGAGACACTAACTAAAAGAATAGTTCAGAGGTTAGGAATTTAATGAGCTAGACAAATAAACTAAATTATAAAAGAAACTTTAGCGTTAGAGTTCTGGTAATAAATAATACGGTGACAATCCTTGCAGGACAATGGACAAAGTGAAGTCAGAATTAGGTTTACTAAACATTTACCTGGTAAGCAGAATTTTATGGACAGCAGTCAAATATATTTTCTTTCTATAAGCAGTTCTTACACTGTTACATATCTTTGGGGATACGATGTAAGAATAATCTGGTTTGGTTATGTTTATTGTATCATAAAGGACCAGGCTAGTCAATTAATTCACTTCATATATATTGGCAGCATTAATTTTGGGAGAGACTCACATAACTTTGTGCATATTAATTTAGTTCACTGACTTTGCATATCCCATCAGATTTGGTCTCTCCCAACAAAACAGCATCTGCTGTTAATTGAATAGATACAGATGGAGAAATAAATATTTTTGCAGTTGTTCCTTTTTCAAAATGATTGTAGGCAAAACTCTCTCTTTAGACAGATTTTCAATCCCTTTGCAAATAATTTCCAGGGTGCAGATGTAATTTTATTTTGAAACTATGACTAAATACACCATTACAAATATAGGACTGGTTTAATTGGTGTGGGTACCACTTTTCCAGAATGGAATGGATTGTCATCGCTTTCGATTTCCAGCCATAATTTTCACAGGATGGTCTCCCTTCACCTGCAGAAATAGGGGACCCCACTCACATGACCCACCCAGGGCAGCACGACGGTCCAGTGGTTGGTATTGCTGCCTCACAGCACCAGGGACCTTTGATTCCAGCCATGGATGACTGTCTGTGTGGAGTTTGCATATGCTCTCTGTGTCTGTGTCGGTTTCCTCCTGGTGCTCTGCTTTCCCCTCAAAGATGTACAGGTTGGGTCATTTTGGCCATGCTAAATTATCCATAGTGTCCAGGGGTGTGCAGGCTTGGTGGGATAGCCATGGAAAGTGCAGATTACCTGGACAGGGTTTGGGTGGGATGCTTCCTGGAGGATCATTGTGGACTCGAGGAACTGAATGGCTTACTTTCACACTGTAGGGATTCTATGACTCTTTATAATATATTCCTTTGCTCTTTAAAGTTGGGATGTGCCTCGTAAGGTGAGTTTGGAGGACTTTCGTAATGTAGCAATGAGTGAAACAGAAGTGCCATTCTTTGCTGGCTAAGTCCTGGAAATTATGTCAGGGGTAGTGTAGAAAGGGAGCATTGTTCAAAATATACAGTGGGTAACTTTACCATAAGAGTCCCCAAAGTCTCCAAGTAAATGCAATCGCAGCAGAAACCAGAGAAATATCAGCACCATGCATAAAGCACCGAAATCTGAAGAGTTCCTCCATTAATCGCAGGCTACTTTTGTCTTGTACTTACCACTGACAGCCTCACTATGCTGCTGTAATCATAGTGCTCAGAGTGAAGGTGAGTGTAGCAGTGAATAAGGCTGGATGGCTGAAGGAACTGAACGTGAGTGACACTGCCGGAGCGGAGGAATGGGAAGGGTGAGTCTGCAAACAGAGAAAGGTGATGCAAAGGTAGGGGACAGCAGAAATGGCCTGCAAATAGGAGAGGGGATGTGAATGAAAGTGAGGAGCTGCAAAGGGAGTGTGCCCCCAGAAATGTGAGACAAGGGCTTCGGGGAGGAAAGAAGTAGTTTTAACCTTTTCACAAAGGATGACTCATAACTCAGAACCAGAGAAATCAGAGGTCACTGAGGTAATAAATTCCTTGTAATGAATGTAGGGTCTCTAGCTTCATGTTGCAGATGCTTAGGAAAATAGGGGATAAGTAAATGTATGTTATTGTAATGAAAACTGTATCAATTTAACACATGAACAGTTGTATTCAATGAAGAATTTCATTTATGTGTAGTCACATCTCAAAGTTTCTTATAAACTGTGGTATAGTGGCTGTATTAAACACAGTCGTGCAACTGTTTACATCTGACCTCAACAGTTCATAGCAAGGACATTTAGGCTGATGTCGTTTTACATACAAAGGTGTGTGTCCATCATTTTTTCAATACATCCTTTGTTGCTCCAAAATGCCTTGTTGTCTTGCACCAATTAATATGGTGCTGTCATGGAAATTAATACTTGCCTTGTGTAATTTGAATTTAAGTTTAATGGAGCAGTGATAATTTTGTGGATATTGTTGAATTCTTCCAATTCTGCTTCAATGTGAATCATATACCCCACATACCAGAGGTAATGCTATCAGAGTCAT
This sequence comes from Stegostoma tigrinum, assembly GCF_030684315.1. Classification (NCBI taxonomy): domain Eukaryota; kingdom Metazoa; phylum Chordata; class Chondrichthyes; order Orectolobiformes; family Stegostomatidae; genus Stegostoma; species Stegostoma tigrinum. Next base: position 42,380,063 of record NC_081367.1, read on the forward strand.
GCAGACCTATAGCATGGAAAAGGTCCTTCAGTGCATTGCACCTGCTCTAGTCAAAACCAACCACCCAGCTACTCTAATCCTATCTTTCACTCTTGGCTAATAGCTTTGCATGCCTTGGAATTGCAAGTGCGTATAAATACTTCGTAAATGTTATGAGAGTTTATGCCTTGACCACCCCTTACAGGCAGTGAGTTCCAAATTCCTAACACCTTCTGGGTGGAAAATTATTTTTCTCACATTACTATGTAATCCCATCAACTAATGAAAGAAGTTAATGAGAATGATAAAGGAGCTGCTGAAAACCAAAATCAAACCATCACAAATCAGAGATGGAACCGTTGAGAAAATTTCTAGAGGAGCCAGAGGGAAAAAAAATTGATTATCTTGGCAGGATGTCAAGCACTGGTCCAAAGTCATTGACAAGAATACATGGAGACAGGGTGAGTCTATGTCAGCAACATCACTACAGACAAAACTTACAGGCAAAGAAAGAGTGCTAGGGACCTGGCAAAACCTCACATGAACTTTGCAGTAGACTGATGCTTAATACAGGCAATCAGGCCAATGAAGGACCTCAGGATAGATGCCCAAAGCTTCCCTATCCCCTCAGAGCTGCAGCCTAACCAGCATCTAAGCACTCCAGGGATTGTCAGTTAGCATGGGTGGCAGCTACTAGCAATGCATCTGCCAGAGACCCAAAGCAAAAAAGGAGCCCAGGTCACTTGGAGCTGAGGATGGAATGTAGTTCAGGTCACAGGAGAGTGAGGTGACACTCAGCAGGGCCCTAAGCCCCAAACATTCCTCATGATATGTTTCTCAACTGGGGGAAGGCTGCTCTTGAATGAAGATCCCTATGTTTTATGGGGCCCACGTCTGGGGGCTCCCCATGTAGCAAATCCCTTGTTTACTGATATTTGAGGCTCTTAAATGGGCATTGCCCATGGACAGCCTTCCTCCCCTGAGCCTTATCAGGGCAGAGGCAAGAAAGTGGCAGAGTCTCTACTTAGTATCTTCCTGCCCAGTTGCCACACTGACTCCAAACTCACCTCAGAGAACAGAACTAAATTCCATCTAGCTTTTCTGTCGCAAGGCTGTAAGGAGTGAAATTAAACTCCACAAAGTAAGCAATGATCTGCCAAATGTTTTAAGCTGAAATCGGGAATGCTGCGCACTACACGGTAAGTGAAAGAACACCATGTAATTCAGTTGATCCTATCTCTAAAACAGTCATCCTAATTGGATTTAATTGACTCAAATCTCATTGGTATTTTCAAAAGCTGTTAAATTAATTGAAACTGGTTGAACAAAGTCTCCAATTTGATCTTTACAACTGAGTATGTGTTGATTAGTATAAACATGGACGGAAATGTTTGTACGAGTAGATGTTTTGGAAAATATGATTTTTTTTCCAAGTAGCTGAGTTCCTTATGATTGCATATCCAACCTGTTATGAGTTTCACTGATGTCAATTTTTACATCAAATCTGCAAGGAATTGGAGCATGGACTTCCTATGGATATCAAAAAGCAACTCAGACTCGCTGAGTGAACTATAATAATGAAAAAAATTTGCGGACAGAACTGAGATTTGGAAGTGCTGTGAACTGAGAACGATTGTGATAAACTTCAAGAGGACATACGGTAATGGAATAAGGGGTCACACACACAATGAAATTAATGCAGAGATCGGACTAGTCATTCATTGTGTTCAGAAGAATGAGAAGCGATAAGATGAAACAAATGGGTAGAGTTCTAAAATAGTGCAGGAGCAGGAGTAGAGGACATAAAAGATATATGAGCATAAATTAACGAAGATGGCAAGAAGTTTGAGAAAGCTCATAAAGTAAACAGGGTTGTGGGCTTTGTAACTAGGTGCATAGAATAATTACTTCTTTTGTAATCTAAGTGTCTGCAAAAAAAACTGGGTTTGGTCTCAGCTGGATATTTGTGTTAATTCAAAAGCCAACAATGGTTGAAGGATTACTGTTTTTTTTAAAAGCAAGGTATCTAATACTGATTGGAAGTGCTGTTTACACAGCTGTTTGTTCAAGTAGTGGGGGAAGCCTAACTCCAGATGAGCTCTCTACAAATGACACATTGGCCAATAACGAGCAGCTGATTGGTCTGACTGGTGCCCACTTATCAATGACAAAGCTCTCAAGCCTGCCAACAGCAATGTGATTGGCTCCCAGGAAGCTGAACAACCAGCAGGTGCGAATGTTTAGATCAGGAGCTTTTGGATGGGAAGGAGCCATTTTGCTCTTCAGTTTAAAAAAATCTTAAAACCTGAAGACAGCTAGTCCCTTCATTAGCGGCTGTAACTTTCAATGAATAAATTGCTGATATTTTCACCTTGTACTTCTTGAAAACAAGTTAAAGTACCTGGGAAAGAAGATCAAGAAGGAGTATTCTGATCAGAAAATGGATCATCTCAGTAAGCCTTGTGGACTGGAACCAGGGAGCTGCCTTTCCAGCCTTCCCCTCTGTCTATAATACCTTTCTTTTTCCTGTTAGTCTGTGGCAGTGGAATGTATTGGTGGGTAAAGCATCTAACTAACAGAATTATAGATTGATGGTTTAGAGATAGCACAGTGTGGAGCTGGAGGAACATATCAGGCCAAGCAGCATCAGAGGAATAAGAAAGTTAATGTTTTGGGTGGAGGAAGGGTCGTGACCCAAAATGTCAACTTTCCTACTCCTCTGATGCTGCCTGGCCTGGTATGTTCCTCCAGTTCTGCAGTGTTATCTCTGACTCCAACATCAGTTCTTACTATCTCTAAGTTGATGGCTTATAATTGTTTACTTGTAGTTAGAATCAACTATTTTACAATAAATAGTAACTTGTATAAAAAACAAAAACTATGAGAAGATAAGTAAATTCGAGAATTCTGTGTATTTTTGCAATTCCCAAAGTTAAAAAGGATTTTAGAGTTTGATTTCTGGAGTGATACCCCAGTGAGATGTAACAGTGTGTACCACATCTTAAGTAGAATGTGAAGGCATTAGAGACTTTGGGGGGGTAATATCTTGACAATGATCTCTAATGAAAAATTTCAATAATATGGCATCATTGAAGAAGCAGGGCTGTTGGCATTGGAAATAGAGGTTTGATAGAGGCATTCAAAATCATCAGGGCTCTGGACAGCCAAGAGAGGCTGTTAAATGTCCTAGAAGGGCTGTGACCCTTCCTGGATAATACTAATTAAAAGTTCTTGGCAAATGAAGCAATGGCAACTTGAGAAATAACAATTTTAGTCAGTGTGCGTTTAGGATCTCTATCCAGCTGAACAGAAAGGCAATCTACTTGATTTGGGAAGTAACTGGATTTCTAAGAATTGCTGCCATGCCAATATTTTGGAGGAAAAAAATGACAATTACCTCCTTACTGCTATATGTTCAGAGGGAATTTCACTTTACAGTGAATTACCTAGATTACAATATAGAAACATACTACTTGGCTCAGCATTCCACTGAGGTATCATTCCTCCAGATCCTATGTGACCACTCATTCTTTCATTTAATTTTTTTTTGGTTAATCACCCATCTAACCTACTCTTAAAATGTCGACATTGTCTCTGCTTGAATCACTAATTGTAATAGTGTGCACCAATACTAAAATATTCTTCATACCATTCATTCTAAATGTCTTTGTATTTAATCTGATATCAATGGCCCTTTATTCCAGACCATTAATCACCAGAAGCAGTCGGCTTCTGTTTAGCCCATTACTACATACTTTTCTGAATACTTCAATCAAATCGCTCCATAATCTCCTGTAGTTTCTACTTCAATACCTCATTGAGCTATGTTTTGGGATGTCCTGAGCCTGTGAAATGGCTATACGTAATGCCATGGGCCATGATAAATGTTCACACTGGGGAATATAGCTCCAATATTTTCACATTTTGTCTCTGTATTTGCATCTAAACATCCTAATTAAATGAATATTCTATATTGCTTTGGCAACATTGCTATAGGATGGGAACCAGAAGCACACAAAATTGAGTGTTCAGAAAGATAGGGTGGGGAAATTTAGGAGGTCGAAGATCCAAGTTCAGAATCCTGACGACAGCTTAAAGTTTTGGTGTTGAGTTCCTGAGAACCTTGACAGGCAGCTTGGCTTTCCCAATCATGATGGTCAGGAGCCTCTATTGCATTCATTAGCCTTCCGTGTATACACGTGAGCATCTGAGCTAGATCACATTATGTTCAAGGGTGCAATCTTGTTAGTTGAAAGCGAGGGGGAAAACCAAACCTGACCACGTAAGGCACGTACCTAACTGAGTGAACTTTTTCTTGAAAGCTCTGCTGAGTAGAAATGTATTCAGTACCCTGGCTCCTTTCAAAATCAAGCTCAGTCCTGAGGAAGGGTCATTTGGCCTGAAAAGTTAACTTTTTTTTTCTTTCACAGACTTGCTGAGCTTTTCCAGCAGTTTTGTTTTTGTGCCTCTTAGCTTAAACTGTTACACTCTAATCGATGCAGACTGTCCTGTCTACTCCACTTATAAGAAGCCTTACTGATAACTAATTTTTCAAGGTATCCTTGTTGTCTACCAGGTTCGTGGGGAATGGTTGCAAATGATTGGGAAGCAGTGGCAAGAATCAGTGATAGGGGCAAGGGAGACAAGAAATGGTGAAACACATTGGGTTACCCAAACTCAATGTGATAATATGTCGATGGAAAGTGTAAAGGAGCAAGTGAAAAAAATACGGAGAAAATATGGAGGCATGGGATTGAGGGAGATTTAGTAATTTGGATTAGAAACTGGCTTTCTGTAAGAAGACAACGAGTGGTGGCTGATGGAAAATATTCAGCCTGAAGTCTGGTTACTAGTGGTGTGCCTCAAGGGTCTGTTTTGGGACCACTGCTGTTTGTCATTTTTATAAATGACTTGGACGCAGCCATAGGTGGATGGGTTAGTAAGTTTGCAGATGACACGAAAGTCAGTGGAGTGGTGGACAGTGTGGGGAAAATGTTGCAGGCTGCAGGGAGACTCGGATAAACTGCAGAATTGGGCTGAAAGGTGGCAAATGGAGTTTAATATGGATAAATGTGAGGTGATTCACTTTGGGAAGAATAATAGGAAGGCAGAATACCAGGCCAATGGAAAGATTCTTGGTAGTGTGGATTTGCAGAGGGATCTTGGTGTCCATGTACATAGATTCCTGAAAGTTGCCACCCAGGTTGACAGTGCTGTTAAGAAGGCCCCTGGTGTTTTAGGTTTTATTGGCAGAGGGATTGAGTTCCAGAGCCATGATGTCATGCTGCAACTGCACAAAACACTAGTGCGGCCTCACTTGGAATATTGCGTGCAGTTCTGGTCGCCCCATTACAGGAAGGATGTGGAAGCATTGGAAAAGGTGCAGAGGAGATTTACCAAGATGTTGCCTGGTCTGGAGCGAAGGCCTGATAAAGAAAGGCTGAGGGACTTGGGTCTGTTGTCATTGGAGAGAAGAAGGCTAAGAGGGGATTTAATAGAGACTTACAAGATGATCAGAGGATTAGATGGGGTGGACAGTGAGAGTCTTTCTCCGAGGATGATGACGTCAGTTTGTATGAGGGCATAGCTACAAATTGAGGGGTGATAGATTTAAGACAGATGTCAGAGACAGGTTCTTTACTCAGAGTGGTAAGGGCGTGGAATGCCCTGCCTGCCAATATAGTGAGCTCAGCCACATTAGGATCATTTAAACAGCCCTTGGATAAGCATATGGCTGATGGTGGGATAGTGTAGGGGGATGGGCTTATATTAGTTCACAGGTCAGCACAACATCGAGGGCCGAAGGGCCTGTTCTGTGCTGTATTGTTCTATGTTGTATGAACTGAGTAAAGGATCGTCTAAAGGTAGACACAAGGAGCTGGATGGTTGTCAGCTGGAAGAGATGCTCCGAAAGGTCAAGGAAAATTGTGAAATACGGCCAATATTAAAAGTGGAGATTGAAGTCTGACGGAATAATCGGTAGAGTCGATATTGGAGGGGAAGCATTAAGGACGATGGAATTAAAGAAAAAAATTACACAAATTATTCTCTTCAGGCCAGTTAAAGAACAGCATCACACAGGAGAGTGCACAGTAGGAATAGAGGGAGCCTGGGATCTGTTTTGCATATTTCTGTGCAGCTCAAATATTCAAAGGTAAGTGAAATAAAACAGGAAGCAAATAAAGAGAAACAATTGCATGAGCACTCGGTTCAGGATTTCATGCTGAAATGGAGCACTCACTACAGCACAGATGTTAAGTCTCTAGCCACTCAACACTGACATTTCATTAGATCCCATAATAGATTGAACATTGAACTAAAGGATCATAGTCACCATCATTGGTGCTGGGAGGGGGTTGATCTATTTGGAATCATGCTGGAGACTTCACAGGCTGGCTATCTGAATCTTAAGGATGTGAGGATGAATCCATTGTATGCACTGGTGATTCAAAAAAAATGAAGTATACTATGCATCAGTGACCTACATGCTACTGGGTATGGACTATACTGTAATGCTCAAAGCTACACACCTGTTACAGATGGCTGAATGGGAAAGATGGTAAATAGTCATAGACCATGCAAGCTTGGCCTCCTCGTGTTGTAGTGGCTGCAGAGTAGGTTTCTACTAAGATAAGGAACAGCCTGATGAAAGCACAAAGATTAAATTGACTAGGGCAAATTCTCAAAAGGAAACAAAATGCCTCTTCTCACTATTTGTTCATAATTCCTTATTTCAATGTAAACTCTTTGTCCAGCTAACCCCAGCAGTGACTGGTTTTGCTGCGCTTATGGAGGAGAAGGCACAGGCATGCCTAGTGGCAACAACAGCCGCACCAGAGACCCAACACTCAGGTGGATCCAGCTGTAGAGTGCCGAGGAGAACCAGGGTCTACAGCATTGTCAGGCTATGTACAGAGAGAGAGGGAGGGAGGGTTTACTGAATGTGTTAAGCAGATGCATGAACTGCTGGACATCTTTGCATGACAGGTCCTGGCATCAGCTATATCATGAGTCCTCCTATTAAAGCAGCACTCGTTCAAATGTAACAAGATCGGGACAATAATCCAGGCTTGCGCTAACAAGTGGCAAGTGATATTTGTGCCACACTAATGTCAGGCTATGACCATCACCAGTAAGAGACAATCTAACCACCACCACCTGACATTCAACAGTGTTACCATCACTGAGTCCCCCACAATCAACATCCTGGGGGTTACCATTGACCAGAAGCTCAATTAGACTCACCACATTACCACAGTGGCCACAACAGCAGGTCAGAAGCTAGGAATATTGTGGCAAGTAACTCACCTGACGACTCAAAGCCTGTCCGCCATCTACAAGGCACAAGTTAGGAGTGTGATGGAATATAGCACACTTCCCTGGAAGAATGCAGCTCCTACAATGCTCAAGAAGGTTGACATCATCCAGGACTTAGCAGCCCTCTTGATTGGCACTACATCACAAGCATCCACTACCTCCACCATCAACGGTCAGGCGCAGCAGTGTGCACTGTCTACAAGGTGCACTGCAGAAATTCACCAAAGATCCTCAGACAGCATCTTCCAAACCCACAAACACTTCTATCTGGAAGGTCAAGGGCAGCCGGTACATAGGAACACCATCCCCTCCAAGCCACTCACCATCCTGACTTGGAAGTGCATTGCTGTTCTTTCACTATTGCTGGATCAAAATCCTGGAATTCCCTCCCTAATAGCATTGTGGGTCAACCTACAGGTGGTCAATTGCAGCAGTTAAAGAAGGCAGCTCACCACCAACTTCTCAAGCCCAACTAGGAATGGGGATAAAATGCTGACAAGCCAGCGACACCCACATACCACAAATGAGCAGAAAGAAAATCTGCCTCCTGCAGGAAGATCTTCAACCGTTTTGAATACCATTCATCTGAGTTGTCTTCAATACTGTCCCAGATGTTTCTTGGCCCTGAAGATCTGAAAATATTAAACACCAACTTTCCAGAGTTTTGGTACTTGTTAACATTATATTATCAGTGATTTTGAATTTGACATTCTTCAAATCAGACACACAAGTAATTGGCTCTGAGCACCAAGACTTTCATTATCTCACAGAACCTTTTCATGAGTTGACATTGCAGGTTAAACTGCTGCTTCCTCCCAAACTGTGTTTTCTTTCTTACCACCAGATGGCAAAGCTCTGACTCAATTTTGAACATCAGTACTTTAGCAATTGCAAAATTCTACAATTCTTCAGCAAATGATGCTTCTTGAAGGGAGAGTGACATCTCTCAATTACCCATTGGGTCACATAGTTACCACTTTCTGTAGACTGCCCAAAAACATTTGCTTAGCCATGTACCGTGTACTCTATCAACCCACTCAATAATTAATACAAGAAGTGTTTTTACGTGAATGACTAAATGTATTTGTTAATTGGGGGTGTATAATCAGCACTGAATGCCCTGAAACTAGGAAGAGTTCAGAAAAGTTTTACGAGGATGTTGCCAAGGTCAGAAGTTTTTAAGCTACAGGGAAAAGCTGAATTATCTGGGGCTATTTCCCTGGCACGTTGGAGGCTGACAGGTGACCTTTTATAGAGGTTTATGAAATCATGAGGGGCATGGATAGGGTGAATACCCAAGGTCTTTTACCCAGGGTGGGGGAGTCCAAAACTAGAAGGGCATGGGTTTTTAAGTTGAGACAGGAAAGATTTAAAAGGGACCTGAGGGGAAACCTTTTCACACACAGGGTAGTGCACATATAGAATGAGCTGCCAGAGAAAGTCGTGGAGGCTGGTACAATTTCAAAATTTAAAAGGCATCTGGATGGGTATATGAATAGGAAGGGTTTAGAGGAATATGGGCCAAATGCTGGCAAATGGGACTGGACTTATTCAGGATATCTGATCAGCATGGACGAGTTGGACCAATGATCTGTTTCCACGCTGTATATCTTTAACCTAAAGACTCTAAAAATTCAGTGAAGCTATCTTGAAGTAGCAGTAATCCGGAGTTCTATTAAGATCTCAGGTTACAAATATCTTCAGTCCCCAACTGGATGAAACTTTTTTTAAACATTAATTAAGAGTCTTTCACTGAATCTGTACTGATCTTCCTGCAATAGGCTGTCATTTCTGTAACTCAATGCACATTGAAAATCCAAGGAGCAACAAAATTGTCATGGATTACTTAGTTGTATCTGGAAGCACAGCAACATTCAATATCTAACAACATTTCTGACTGAGTGGCATCAATTCAGGGGTCACCTTGTCAATGATAGGCTTGCAATAATATTAGTTAATTGTATGATCAGATCAAAAGCACTTACAGTGAAGCAATGTATCCACATCAAACAACTGATGGTACATGGCAAATTGTATAGATAAAAAGAGGACATTCTTAACTTGGTTAGAGACAAAACTGAAGATGCTGGAATCCAAGGTAGACAGACAGGAGGCTGCAAGAACACAGCAGGCTGGGCAGCATCAGGACTGAAGAAGGGTAATACTGAAACATTGACTGTTTCTTTCCTCCGGGTGCTGCCTAGCATGTTGTGTTCTTCCAGCCCCCTGTTTAACTATCTTTGGCATTTTTTAACTTGGCAGACTTCCCCAAGAAGGACAATGTTTTACTTGTACAATAGACTTCTGGATGTCAATGGAATCAACAGGGTCAGCTAGCTCTACTGCTCTTCAGAGCACACCTGTTTTAACGAGTCTATCCCTTCTCTGCTGCAGTCTCTTAGAAACATAATCTAAAGGTGAGATGACTTGATGGGGACATTTCACCTCTTTTTCTGGAACCTGTCCCACCCACTTCAAGAATTTACATGTGAGTTGGTATTGACAATCAATACAGTTTAATCCATTTTAAAGATTATCAGCAGGACATTAAGAACCATCGTTTTTAAGAACCATCTTTTAAACAACAAAGCCACTGAATGCCTGGATGAGTGGGGATATTGAGGATTAAAGTTGAAACTCTTTCACATCTTTCAGGTATCAGATGATATGATTTTAAGATCTGAATGTAACAAATAGCTGAGCGAAAGAAAATTCGAGTGCCGTGCAACATATTATATCAGTGGCTGTTTTTTTTTTAATCCTTCTCCAATTTATAACTCAACCTTGACACGTTTGTCCTGTGCCATTGCTACTATTTTACAGTAAGTTATTGATGTTGTAATATGTATTAAATCAGAGCACTCTCTTCCGTCTTTCCTGAAACTGAGCTCCTTATGATGAAAAGTATAAGCAGAGTCAAGTTTGTTGTGTATTTCTAATGTGCATCTTCAGATAACAGCAATGCAAAAAAGTATAAGGACTAAGATTGGGAAAAGACCACGTAAGCCCATTGAACTTGCTCCACCATTTAAATATGGCCCTACTGGATCTTGGGCTACAACAGTGAACCATCAGTTCCCCACACACCTTGAATTCCTAAGAGACCAAAATTTTGGCTATCTCTGCCTTAAATTTAAGGCAATGATGGAGGATCCACAACCCACTGTGGTAGAATATTCTAAATATTCACAACCATCTCAGTACAAAAAGTTCTCTTCATCTCAATTCTAAATGATTTGCCCTTATCCTGAGGCTCTGCCCAAATGCTCTAGATTTCCCTAAGAGGGGCACTAATACAATTGATCAGTATCTTCCCCATCAAGACCCTTTTTAGAATCCTGAATATTTAATTGAAATTACATCTCTCTCCTAATTGTCAGAAGATAAAAGAACCAGAGGTGATTGCTTCAACACCAGACAAACCAGTGGTTCAAGCAAAATGATATGGCTGCATTAATAATTATTTTATCTATAGATTTAGAAGAAAGGAAGCTAAAATTAACTAACAAGATGGCTTCATTGTAATGGTAATGTTGGTTACCTTCTTAATCAGTGCATATATATTTCATGGCATGGCTCTCAAATAATGTGTCTTTTAAATAAATCAAATCAAACTGAAATACGGCTTATATAAGAAAATTGCAATGATATAGAGGAGTGGAAAGGTGAAACAAGCTCAGCAAATATAGACAATGCTACTTCAATTATCTGAATAAATACAACTAACATGGAATTGTGGTTTGAGTTTAAAAAAAAAGTTTGAGAAGATTAAATAGGCCATGGAGCAATATGATTGATTGATTTTGTTTCTGGGAAGAGTTTATAAAATGCAGCTGCTATTCAAGTAAATGGAAGTAGGGAGACTATAATTTGAAATGCAGATATATAATTTCAAGTTTGAGTATTTAGTCTAATGGAACTAATTTTACAGGATGGCACAATTTATAACTGCTTATGTGACTACAATCATGATCAAAGCAATCAGGAATAGTAACATTGTGGTTATATAATGGGAGTCTAGAGGATCCAGGGACAGAGTTCAAATCCCATCATGACAGTTGGGGAATTTTAAATTCACCTAAAAGAATTTGTAATAAAAGTTAGTACCAGTAGTGCTGAACATGTACAACTTCAGCTCTGTAAAAGCATTCTTTTTTTGAAGGAACAAAATCTGCTGTTAGTGATATCAGATCTACAGCAGTCCAACATTTCTCTGAAATGGCCCAGGAAGCCACTCGGTGATTAAAATGTCAGCTCACTGAAAGCTTCTTAAGACCAACTAAGATGGGAACTAAATGCTGATTTTTATCATTGAAGCTACCATCCCATGAATATGTGAACATATCTCCAATCAAAGCAAATTGTTCCAAGGAATGTTATTTAAGAGTTGCCGGAAATAAGGGAAAGTTCTTGCAGCAGAGGTAGATGTAGAATGAAAATGATAACTCAGCAAGTACATTGTGTAGAAATGCACTTCTCCAAGTATTCCCTGTTTCATAAAGAAAAATTGCTTGCATTAAGATTTGCAGTAACAAGTTAAACAATATACATGGTCAGCAGTTAAAAATTATCATAAAAGATTGATAATTCTAATCTGTCCCACTTTCACACTCTGCAAATGTGTTTTATCCATAATCTCAAAAGGGTTGAGATCTTTTACTGACATGTATGTGAAATTTCGTGGTCAGTTGGACTGATATCTGTTCATCCCTGTCATGATCCTACCTTATAAAATGCTGTTCCTGTGGTAAGTACTTAATTAGAGCAAGGTTCTTATCTTTCAAATTCAATGGCTATGCTGTGCTTATGACTTCCAGAACATGTTGGGATTTTGTTGCCTTGCTTTATTTTGTTTTTGTCTGAATTTTGCTTCTTGATTGGTGCCACAATAATCCTGCACTGTCTTAGAGTGATCTTGCACAGATGTTTTCACACTGATGTCAAATTGGATAAGAACTTTGCCAGATTGGTCATGAATCCTGCAAATTATTGTGCTGCTTTTAGGTCTATTGGTTGTTGTTATTACAATGTTATCGTCCAGTCTCAATGAGACCAGAGGACTGTCCTTTCAGTTTAGTCCTACTACTCCATGGGTAATGATGTAAAATAAAACACTTTTTTCTAGGTACCAACTAAATATCTTAACTATGCTATAAAAGTAAACAGATCTATCAGCAATAGTAGGAACTGCAAATGCTGGACAATCTGAGATAAGGTGTAGAGCTGGATGAGCACAGCAGGCCAAGCAGCATTAGAGGAGCAGGAAAGCTAACGTTTTGGAAGAAGAGTCCAGACCCAAAATGTTAGTTTTCCTGCTCCTCTGATGCTGCTTGGCCTGCTGTGTTCATCCAGCTCTACACCTCGTTATCTCAGGTCAGTAAGATTTGTTTAATAACTGTTTATTCATTTATTGTCAAATCAAAGCATATTCACTAAAACTGTAATAACTGGTTAATAATATGGAAGTATAAATATTTGTCCCTTCAAATAACCCAATATATACACACGCGCGCACACACACTTCATGAATTTTAAAAAAAAAACTCGCTGCAGAGATTCTCATTAAAGAAAGAAAAAGTTTCTGGCAATTGGAGTTATTGTTGAAGGCAAAAAGGGTAAGACACCCAATGCTCCAAAGTTTGTCATTCTGATGTTCTGACACATGCTGTCATGTCTCTAATCAGGCACGGCATTGACAAGTTCCTTTAATCACTTTTCTTTAAGGAAGGCAAATAAGTTTTTTTTTATCTTGAAATCAGCAAGAGATTTTATTTCAGAAATAGGTGAGATATGTTTGGTAGGCCTTTCTCAAAGGCTTCTTGTTCCCCAGCTAATTCAAGGTTCTAAAGCATTCTCCATCCAATCACTGTTCAAAGACTCTCAGCAGGAGTCTACAGCAAAACAAGCAGTGACCATTAATCACGTGATTTCTCAAGAGCCTTGTTTAAAAAATTCTCAATCTTAAGTGACTATTCGATGATCTCTTGAAAACAACTGCTCCAGGTACTTCCACAAAACCTGAGACAAATCAAATTTTCCACAATACTTCACAATGTAAGCCGTCTGAGAAATAGTAAGTATGAAGTATCTTTGCAACACTACATCTTTGCTACAGTTCTCATCTCGCTGGGATTCGGGTAAAACAGTTTTCAATGTAAACATATAACCTAAATACTTGACATCAGGTATCTTTAATTGGCTCTTTTTCTTGTTCTGTTCTATTTTCTTACCAAAGTTTTGTTTCGTAGCTGTGAGATGACTGCCTCTTTTGCTTTAGTTTGCTTATCATCAGCTGCCAGGCCCACAGAGACAATTTCTTCTTATCCTTTATTTCAATTTAAAGGATCACTTGAATTTGTGGGGCCATCTGTTCCTCTATCTTGTCTTTCAGGCTGTACCCAAGGGCAGCTGGAGCTGGCAGATGCTGAGTTGGTCTCACACTCATCTATTTTGAGAAGATGACCCTCAAAACATCAAAAACATCTTCATAATCTTCTATATCTATTCCATAGTAATTGGCTTAGTGATCTGAAAAACACTGCAAATCTCCTTGGAACAGTCAATGTTATCATTAGACTTCAGACTTGCTTCTGCTGAGATAATAGATATCAAGCAGTTCTGTTTATCTGGAATGGGAGATTTTTATTCTTTTATTCATTTCACAGGATGTGGGCATCACTGAGCCAGCATTTATTGCCCATTCCTAATTGTCCAGAAGGCAGTTAAAAGTCAACCATATTGCTGTGAGGCCGGAGCAGTTCAGGAAGGAAATTTCAGGCCAGGTTGATTAACGATTGTTTTATCTGAATCCCTCGAACATTAATGAACCAGATGGGCTTTTCCAACAATCAACAATGGTTTCATAATTTTCGTTAGACCTTTAATTCCAGATTTTTATTGAACTCCAATTACAGCATCTATCGTGGCAGGATTTAAACACCGATTCCCAGACCATTACCTACATAATACCACTAGGTGGTCGCCTCCATCCGATTGCATTGGACTTTTTGCTTCTTTAGTCCTCTGGGAAGAATATTGTTCCATAGTAAAGCCTCAACTATACACCTGAAGTCTTCTGTTTTGCAGTTCCAATTTAATCCACTCCCTATAGGTCTGAGAAGTATATTATGTTGCATGAAGCACCATTGTCCTTTTGACACTTGGCTGGCACTTGATGGTCCCCTTTCTACAGTCAAGTAAGAATCACAAACTATCAACTTTAGAATTGACAATGGAAAGCTGTTGTTTTGTGGAGAATGATTTGTCAGAATCATCAGTTGACATCTTTAGTGTTTTGCTTTACTTATTTTTAGCTAAGTACTGACGTGGAAAATGATTCAGCTTCTTAGTGTTAGGCGCTGCTTTTAGCATGGTGCAAATGTTTCTTTTTATTTAGTGTGATATCTTTGACATAGTTACGCCCTGTCCTCTGGGTCCTGATCTTTATGCTTGCCCTTTTACAAGTTGTTTGTTCTTTTGTCCGATATGCTGTTTTTATTTGGCCTAAATTGTGTCTCTCAGCATAATGCAAAGCATTGTCTGTTCTCCTGTAAATACAGCCTGGCTGTTGATTGATTTTAAAAACCTCAGAGCTCCTGCTCATGTCAATTGCTGTCTTGAGAGCAATTTTCTCCTCTGTCAGCAGATGTTTTCTAATGACAGGATCTCAGAATCTCTGCATGGTAGAGAGAGGCCATTCAGCCCATGAGTCAGGATTGACTCTCTGAAGAAAATCCCACACAGACCCAGCCAACTACCTTATCCCAGTAACCCTACATTTACCAAGGCTAAGCCCCTAACCTGCACACCGTTTAGACTGTTAGAGGAAACCAGAGCACCTGGTGGAATCCCATGCAGACATGGGGAGAACATGCAGACTCCACACAGACAGTTATCCAAGGCTGAAATTGAATGTGGTTCCCCGGTATTGTGAAGCAGCAGTGGTTACCGCCGAGCCAAGGTTATAGCTGAGACAGTCCTATTTCTGATTAAATATCAGCTATCAGTGTCACCACACACTGATCAATATTCTCCCTTTCTCCTTGAGCTCTGGTGTTGAACACACATAGCTCAGAAATAACATCAGTAGAAGGTTCATTGTGTGTCTTCCAGCTTTCAAATTTCTGCAGTCTCAAGCTTCTATTCCTCAGTGAGATCTAGCATGCAATACATCTTGCAGCACTCTTTCTTCAGCACTGATAATATAGTTGCTACTCTTAACACTAAGGGTACAAAAAGATCCAATTCTGCCTCAAGCCTTTTCTCGCTTCCACCACATCAGGACGCAGAAAACTCAAGATTCAAAGTTGCAGATTATAGTGTTAATTTTCCATGCTGTATCTTTACAATAGTTAGTTTTCCTGTAATATTGAAAATTCACTCAATCTCAACTTTGCAAACCTTTTTCATATAACGCGTTTTAATGGCTACCACAAATGGAAATGACTTTAGTGAGGAGAGTACATTTCTCCAGAAAATATAAACGTGACAGATTTGGTACTCATTGTTGTTAATGCATTCTTACATCAGGCTACATGCCCAAATGCGCATGGCAGCTTTGAAAATCAGTGCCAAAAATGGTCAATGTGCATGGACCACGCTGCAGTTTCCTTCACTCATTTAGAATTGCCAAAATACAAGATGGACATTCCTTGTATTATTAAAGAAAACAAAATCACAAAAGAAGGAGGGAAGTAATAATTGTGTGATACTTGAATAAAATTATGTAAGTGTAGTTTATTTTAAATATGCCACAGGTTCCAGAATTAAGCTTGTTTCAAAAATACAATATTTATGATTCAATTAAATATTTATCTCATTTATATCGTTGATGGCAAACATTACAGGACATTTTTGAAATACATCCAAATAATAGATAGGTTCATGCAGATTAAATATATAATTACAATTCTTGCATTCATAGAACAGATGGTTATTTTCAGTAATGTGCATGGTGCTTAACTTTTTTTTAAATGTGGATGAAAGCATTAAAAATAGTTATTCCTGTTTTGTCTCAGATTAATAATTCAGGAAGCCGACACTGAATTTATCCAGAAAGCAACAAGACGACATTCAAGTCCTGGATGCAAATGTAGCTCTGGTTAGCATTGCTTTTTCTCCTTCCATATATGCTTGTTTTTTGTTGTTGGCAAGATCATTCAGAGTTATACAACGAAGGTGGACAAACGGATTAAGACGTAGGTAGGCCATGATTTAACAAAATGGTGGAATAGGCTTGAGAGGCTGAATGGCCCTACAGCCATTTCTATAGATTCCGATAAACAGTATCTTATTTCTTTATTGCTTACTCATCTGCATGCAACTAATTCTGCGGAGCCCAGGAAGTTCCCTTCAAAATCTCGCAGCCAAATATACAAGTTGTCATACTTTTCAGTGGCATCAAAGGTTATAATCAAAAGGCAGGCAGGGAAAGTTTTAAAAAATTGCCAGAGTGACTGTTAGTCTGATAGCCCCGTCGACTTGGGTTCAGTACCACAAAATATTCAATGACCTCATTGGCAGGGCATTTTGATCCCAATTGAAGGTGAAATATGATGAAAGATCCTAGTGTGACACCTGGCTTGATAGAACATAATTTTTTTCTTTATTTATTGTATAGGTCTGTCACAGAACAAGTTCACAAGAGGTTGCCAATATACTTTAAAGAAAATAACATCAAGCTTGGTTTAAACTAAAGGGCAAATAATTGAACTACATTACATCATACAGGGATGAGTGAAGTGAACTGTGACAGAGTATACCATGGGCTCAACACTCTCTTTGGGCGAAGAGATCTCTCCTCATCTCACTCCTAAAGGCCCTACCCTGCATCTTTACACTATCACCCCGGTTCTGGATTCCGTGATCATCAAAAATATCATTCCTGTGTTCCACAGTCTTCTGGTTCTGGAACTTTCTGTTGCGCAACTCGGCACTTCTTCCTTTCTTCGCTGATTGTTTTACAGATTGCTACAATCCCAGTACTTCGGCTGTCGTAGACCATTTTTCTCTGAGTGGCCTATGCCTGGATGCCTCTCTTGGTCTGGTTTGTAAAACTCAAGTCAGCAAACACACTAACAATTTTCTATTTAGGGGGTTTTCTGGTCCTTTTGGCTTATTATTCAAAATGACCTTCTGGTTCTTGGAAACAAAAATCAGATTTGACGTTCATAGAAGTGGAAACTAAAATTGATTCATCTCGTACCTTCAAACCTAAGTTTTTAAATAATAATATTATGAGCTTTTGTGACTACTGTCAAGCTCAGTGAAAGCAACCTCAGGTGTCATATCCCTAAAAATTAACCATTATCTTTACACATTATTAAATTCAACATTTTCACTTCAATCAACAAACCTACATTCTTATCAACCATGACTTATGACTCACACTCATCTGCACCTCCCCTTCAATCATATCACAATTCTACAAGATTAACACCCACTGCTTACAAAATGCACCAAAGCACTGACATATCTCCTTTTTTTAGATCGAGGTGGAAAACAACTATAAGGTAGCTGCACCTAACTGGCAGAGGCAGACATGGCTCAATGTTGTGATGGGAGGGTTGTGATTCATATGTATTTTATTTCAAATTTGGATTTTGAACTAGTGACGTATGGGTGTGGGTCTATTTTTTGTGAAGGGGTTTAAGATGGTCTGTTGAATCATGATTTTAAACTAGTATGTACCTCCTAGAGTGTTAATGAATATTTCTTTGTTATCGGAGTTTATGATGGCAGAGAAAGCATTGAAAGACATTAGCTTGTTCTCAGGTTTAGAATAATCAAGGATTTCCTTAGAAAACTCAAGATCAGAAAGCCTTTTGGTGGCATGAAAGAGACCTGATGAAGTCAAATACAAGGAAAGTTTCTCCTAGAAAGTAGATTTTTCAGAAAAGTTCAGGAAGTAAGTTACCTCAGACAACAACTTATATCTTATGAAACTTCAAGGCCAGTAAAGTTTGGTTAAAATTTTGCATATTATTAAAGACTGGGAAGACCTTTTGAGCTCAATTGTATGTATATTCCAGGGTAAAAAGGCTTCATGGCTCATCGTCAGGACCTGACAAAAAAACTGTTAAATAAGACCATAAGCGGTAAGAGCAGAAGCAGGCCATTCAGCCATTAAGTTCATCAAATCAAATCTGCATATTGGAAAGGGAAGGAAAATGTCTCTAGATTTTGATTTACTATGAAAGTGCTGGGGAGTAGATGTGCTTTGATATTTTTCATCTATGCTACATTTTTCTTAGTTTGATTTACTTTTATTTCTGTGAGGTAAAAAGAAGTCTTATTGTTAAAACCAAAGCTCCTGCTTCATGGGCTTATGTTTTAGTGAAAGACTGCCACATTATGAAAAAATGATATGGCTCATTGGGCAAGATTTCATTCTGGGTTCTGACTTGATCAGTACTAACATCAACTACAATTATTACAATGCCTTCAACCCATTGAAGGAAGCAGCAGCTGCCAGTGTTGATGTGGCTGAGCCTAAGTCCACGGCTAGCTGTGAGATTGGAAACATTGATGAAAATAAGATAACACCGTGTGGAGCTGGGTGAACACAGCAGGCCAGGTAGCATCAGAAGAGCAGGAAAGCTGACGTTTCGGGATCCCGACCAAGAACTCAGTATGGGCATGTATGTCTTCCTTACCATCCCTCCCGTTACCACAACTGCAAGTTAATGTAACTGTCATTTCAAAGCCACAAGAAATTGGTCAGGGAGTGCTGGAATAACAGGAAGAGGAAGAAGAAACTAATGATGAAGAAATAACATTGTTGCCATAGCAATATTACAACACAAAGAGACCATTGGGCCAAACAAGTCCATTTCTGTTCTCTGTAGGATATTCTAGTCAGTCCCATTGCCCCATTCTATCCCTATAGCATTGCAATTTTATCTCCCTCAAGACTTAACCAGTTTCCTTTAAAAATCATTAATACTGTCGGTTTTTAACCACTCGAAGGGACAGTGACTTCCAGGTAAAAATTTGCTGCATAAAAGCTGCTTTCTTCATATTACCTCTGCCTAGAGCCTTAAATCTGTGTTCCTCGGTCCCTATAGCAATAGCCATTGGGAATAGATTTTCTTTTATCTATCTTTTGTATACTTCTAACAAGCTTCCTCCCAATCTTGGTTGTTCCAAGGAGTACCGCTCTAGTTTCTTCAACATGTGTACCTAAAATCCGTAATCCCTTCTGGTTAGGTCTGCTGTGCAACATTTCAAGAATGCTCATATTATTCCTGCAGCATTTGTTCAATTTTATTTATTCTCAGGATCACTGGCCAGGCCAGAATTTATTGCCTATTGTCAAATACCCTTGAGAAGGAGGTGACAAGCTGTCTTCATTCTACCTGATATAGTTACATCAAAAGCTGTTTGGGAGAGAGTTTGAAGAAATAATGATATACTTCCAAGTCAGGAGGATGTGACGTCTTGGATGGGAACTTGCAGGTGCTTGTCTGCTTATTTATGTGCTGCCCTTGTTCTTTTAGATAGTAGAGGTCAGTGTTAGGGAAAAAAACTATCTAAGGAACTTTGCAATAATAACAAGGTAGAGAGCTGGATGAACACAGCAGGCCAAGCAGCATCAGAGGAGCAGGAATGCTGACATTTCAAGCCCAGACCCTCCTTCAGAAAGGGGATTCTGAAATAAAGAGGAAGGGGAGGTGGATAGAAGCTGGATAAAGGAGAAGATAGGTGAAGAGGAGACAGACAGGTCAAAGAGGCGGGGATGGAGCCAGTAAAGGTGAGTTTAAGTGGGGAGTTAGGGAGGGGATATGTCAGTCCAGGGAGGACAGACAGGTCAAGGGAGTGGGGTGAGGCTAGTAGGTGGGGATAGGTGGGAGGAAGGGCAGGTTAAGGAGGTGGGGACAGGCTGGGCTGGTTTTGGGATGCGGTTGGGGGAGGGGAGACTTTGAAGCTTGTGAAGTCCACATTGACACCATTGGGCTGCAGGGTTCCCAAGCGAAATATGGGGTGCTATTCCTGCAGCCTTCAGGTGGCAACATTGTGGCACTGCAGGAGGCCCAGGATGGACACGTTGTCTAAGGAGTGGGAGGGGGAGTGAAATGGTTCTCGACTGGGAGGTGCTGTTTGTTGCAAACTGAGTGTAGGTGTTCCGCAAAGCGGTCCCAAAGCCTCCGCGGATGTGCAACTCTAGCAGGCAGTTTTTTTCCTGCATGATATCACTTTTTGAGTCTTGTTATATCTAGGCAAATAGACGTTATTCAATCATTGATAACAAAGTGTGAAGCTGGATGAACACAGCAGGCCAAGCAGCATCTCGGGAGCACAAAAGCTGACGTTTCGGGCCTAGACCCTTCTTCAGAGAGGGGGATAGGGAGAGGGTTCTGAAATAAATAGGGGGAGAGGGGGAGGCGGACCAAAGATGGATAGAGGAGAAGATAGGTGGGGAGGAAACAGGTCAGTCTGGGGAGGACAGACAGGTCAAGGAGGCGGGATGAGGTTGGTAGGTGGGAAATGGAATTGCAGCTTGAGGTAGGAGGAGGGGATAGGTGAGAGGAAGCACAGGCTAGGGAGGCGGGGGATGAGCTGGGCTGGTTTTGGGATGCACTGGGGGAAGGGGAGATTTGAAGCTTGTGAAGTCCACATTGATACCATTGGGCTGCAGGGTTCCCAAGCAGAATATGAGGTGCTGTTCCTGCAACCTTTGGGTGGCATCATTGTGGCACTGCAGGAGGCCCAGGATGGACATGTCGTCATTCAATCATATTCTTGATTTGAGCCTTCCAGATGGTAGATGGACTTTGAAGAGTAAAGAAATTCTACAAATATATTAAAGGCAAAAGAGTAACTATGAAGAGAATAGTGCCTCTTAAGATCAATGAGGTCATTTGTGTGGAAACATAGGAGAAATACTAAATGAATATTTTGCTTAATATTTATTGTGGAGGAAGACATGGATGCTAGGGAACTCTGGGAAATAAATATTGATGTCTTGGAAACAGCCCACTGAAGAATAGGTGCTGGAGATCTTAAAAAGCATAAGAAGTAAATAAATCACCATGACCTGATCAAGTGTATTCAAGGACATTGTGGGAAGCTAGGGAAGAAATTGTGGTGCCCCGAGCAGAGATATTTGTATCATCTCCAGTCATGGGTGAGGTGCCGAAAGATTGAACGGTGGCTCATGTTGTGCCTTTCTTTATTTAAGAAAGGCTGCAAGGAGAAGCCTGGGAACTGTAGATCAGTGAGTTTAACATCAGTAATGGTAAGTTGTCGGAGTGGATTCTGCAAGATAAGATTTACACGCATTTGGAGAGGCAAGGACTGAATAGTGATAGACAGCATGGCTTTGTGCATGGGAAATCATATTTCACAAACTTGAGTTTTTTTTGAGAATTTGACCATGAAGATGAGGTAGATATTGTCTACTTGGGCTTTAGCAAGGCCTTCAACAAGGTTCCACATGGTAGACTGGTTAGTAAAGTTAGATTACATGGGATTCTGGGAGAGCTTAGCAACTGGATACAAAATTGGCTTGACGGTAAGAGACAGATGGTAGCATTAGAGGGTTGTTATTCAGACTGGAGATCTGTAACCAGCGGTGTTCTGCAGGGATTGGTGCTGGATCCACTGTTTGTCATTTATATCAATGATTTGAATGAGAATATAGGAATCATGGTTAGCAAATTTGCAGATGACACCAAAATTGGAGTTATTGTAGACAGTGAGGAAGATTATCTATGATTATAAAGGGATCTTGATCCATTGGGCCAATCCGCTGAGGAGTGGCAGGTGGAGATTAATTTAGATAAATGCAAGGTATTGCATTCTGGTAAAGCAAACAAGCAGGATTTATATAGTTAAATAGAGAGACCTAGGCGTTCAGGTACATAGTTCCTTGAAAGTTGCATCATAGGTAGACAGAGGCAAAGACAGCATTTAGCATTCTTTCCTTTGCTCCATCCATTGACTATAGGAGTTGGATCATCATGTTGCGGTTTTACACGATGTTGGTGAGGCCTCTTTTGGAGTACTGTGTACAGTTCTGGTTGCCTTGCAATAGGAAGGATTAAGCTGGAGAGGGTGCAGAAAAAATTTGCAAGGATGTTACCAGGACCTGGAGGGTTTGTTACAAGGAGAAGCTGGATAGGCAAGGACTTTATTTTCTAAAATGCATGAGGTTGAGGGGTGATCTTTTCAGCGGATTATAAAATCATGAGGAGCATGTATAAGGCAAATGGCCAAGTGTTATTTTTTTTCCCTAGGGTTGGATACTTCAAAACTAGAGGGAATAATTTTAAGGTGAGATGAAAGATTTAAAAGGAACCTGAAGGGCAACGTTTTCACACAGTGCTGTTTATGAACAGTCAGAAGAAGTGGTAAATGCAGGTACAGTTACAACATTTAAAAGACATTTGATCAGATACATGAATATGTAAGATTTAGACAAATATGGCCCAAAAGCAGATGATTGGGATAGCTTAGTTTGGCAAACTTGGTCAGCATGGACAAGTTAGACTGAAGGATCTGTTTCTGTGCTGTCTGACTTTGACTTTGACTCTATAACTCCCAGCTTCTGAACTGCTATTGTAGCCAAGTATTTATTTCGGGTTCTGATCAGTGATAACCCTTGAAGAATGGAGCATTTACCAACAGTAAATTTATTGAATGTCAAGAGGTGATGGTTGGATCCTGTTTTATTCAAGATGGTGCTTCCCTAGCACTTGTGATGCTTCCATATGCTCTCAACATTTACTGCCACCTTTAAAGATCTATGTACCTATAGTCCCCGAGATCCCTCTGCTCTGGGATGCAGTTTAGAACTATCCCATTGTCTACAATTAAACTCAGCACTCATGGAGAGAGAAACAGTTAAAATTTTAAGTAGAAAATGACCCTTCTTCAGAACCAAAGTGCACTGGGATGGTATCAGAGATAATGGGAACTGCAGATGCTGGAGATTCCAAGATAATGAAATGTGAGGCTGGATGAACACAGCAGGCCAAGCAGCATCTCAGGAGCACAAAAGCTGACGTTTCGGGCCTAGACCCTTCATCAGAGAGGGGGATGGGGGGAGGGAACTGGAATAAATAGGGAGAGAGGGGGAGGCGGACCGAAGATGGAGAGTAAAGAAGATAGGTGGAGAAGGTGTGGGTGGGGAGGTAGGGAGGGGATAGGTCAGTCCAGGGAAGACGGACAGGTCAAGGAGGTGGGATGAGGTTAGTAGGTAGCTGGGGGTGCGGCTTGGGGTGGGAGGAAGGGATGGGTGAGAGGAAGAACCGGTTAGGGAGGCAGAGACAGGTTGGACTGGTTTTGGGATGCAGTGGGTGGGGGGGAAGAGCTGGGCTGGTTGTGTGGTGCAGTGGGGGGAGGGGATGAACTGGGCTGGTTTAGGGATGCAGTGGGGGAAGGGGAGATTTTGAAACTGGTGAAGTCCACATTGATACCATATGGCTGCAGGGTTCCCAGGCGGAATATGAGTTGCTGTTCCTGCAACCTTCGGGTGGCATCATTGTGGCAGTGCAGGAGGCCCATGATGGACATGTCATCAAGAGAATGGGAGGGGGAGTGGAAATGGTTTGCGACTGGGAGGTGCAGTTGTTTGTTGCGAACTGAGCGGAGGTGTTCTGCAAAGCGGTCCCCAAGCCTCCGCTTGGTTTCCCCAATGTAGAGGAAGCCGCACCGGGTACAGTGGATGCAGTATACCACATTGGCAGATGTGCAGGTGAACCTCTGCTTAATGTGGAATGTCATCTTGGGGCCTGGGATGGGGGTGAGGGAGGAGGTGTGGGGACAAGTGTAGCATTTCCTGCGGTTGCAGGGGAAGGTGCCGGGTGTGGTGGGGTTGGAGGGCAGTGTGGAGCGAACAAGGGAGTCACGGAGAGAGTGGTCTCTCCGGAAAGCAGACAGGGGTGGGGATGGAAAAATGTCTTGGGTGGTGGGGTCGGATTGTAAATGGCGGAAGTGTCGGAGGATAATGCGTTGTATCCGGAGGTTGGTAGGGTGGTGTGTGAGAACGAGGGGGATCCTCTTGGGGCGGTTGTGGCGGGGGCGGGGTGTGAGGGATGTGTCGCGGGAAATGCGGGAGACGCGGTCAAGGGCGTTCTCAATCACCGTGGGGGGGAAGTTGCGGTCCTTAAAGAACTTGGACATCTGGGATGTGCGGGAGTGGAATGTCTTATCGTGGGAGCAGATGCGGCGGAGGCGGAGGAATTGGGAATAGGGGATGGAATTTTTGCAGGAGGGTGGGTGGGAGGAGGTGTATTCTAGGTAGCTGTGGGAGTCGGTGGGCTTGAAATGGACATCAGTTACAAGCTGGTTGCCTGAGATGGAGACTGAGAGGTCCAGGAAGGTGAGGGATGTGCTGGAGATGGCCCAGGTGAACTGAAGGTTGGGGTGGAAGGTGTTGGTGAAGTGGATGAACTGTTCGAGCTCCTCTGGGGAGCAAGAGGCAGCGCCGATACAGTCATCAATGTACCGGAGGAAGAGGTGGGGTTTGGGGCCTGTGTAGGTGCGGAAGATGGACTGTTCCACGTAACCTACAAAGAGGCAGGCATAGCTGGGGCCCATGCGGGTGCCCATGGCCACCCCCTTAGTCTGTAGGAAGTGGGAGGAGTCAAAAGAGAAGTTGTTGAGTGTGAGGACGAGTTCCGCTAGGCGGATGAGAGTGTCGGTGGAGGGGGCCTGGTCGGGCCTGCGGGACAGGAAGAAGCGGAGGGCCTTGAGGCCATCTCCATGCGGAATGCAGGTGTACAGGGACTGGACGTCCATGGTGAATATGAGGTGTTGGGGGCCAGGGAATTGGAAGTTCTGGAGGAGGTGGAGGGCGTGGGTGGTGTCACGGACATAGGTGGGGAGTTCCTGGACCAAAGGGGAGAAAATGGAGTCCAGATGGGTGGAGATGAGTTCGGTGGGGCAGGAGCAGGCTGAGACGATGGGTCGACCAGGGCAGGCAGGTTTGTGGATTTTGGGAAGGAGATAGAAACGGGCCGTGCGGGGTTGGGGAACAATGAGGTTGGAGGCTGTGGGTGGGAGGTCCCCTGAGGAGCTCGAACAGTTCATCCACTTCACCAACACCTTCCACCCCAACCTTCAGTTCACCTGGGCCATCTCCAGCACATCCCTCACCTTCCTGGACCTCTCAGTCTCCATCTCAGGCAACCAGCTTGTAACTGATGTCCATTTCAAGCCCACCGACTCCCACAGCTACCTAGAATACACCTCCTCCCACCCACCCTCCTGCAAAAATTCCATCCCCTATTCCCAATTCCTCCGCCTCCGCCGCATCTGCTCCCACGATAAGACATTCCACTCCCGCACATCCCAGATGTCCAAGTTCTTTAAGGACCGCAACTTCCCCCCCACGGTGATTGAGAACGCCCTTGACCGCGTCTCCCGCATTTCCCGCGACACATCCCTCACACCCCGCCCCCGCCACAACCGCCCCAAGAGGATCCCCCTCGTTCTCACACACCACCCTACCAACCTCCGGATACAACGCATTATCCTCCGACACTTCCGCCATTTACAATCCGACCCCACCACCCAAGACATTTTTCCATCCCCACCCCTGTCTGCTTTCCGGAGAGACCACTCTCTCCGTGACTCCCTTGTTCGCTCCACACTGCCCTCCAACCCCACCACACCCGGCACCTTCCCCTGCAACCGCAGGAAATGCTACACTTGTCCCCACACCTCCTCCCTCACCCCCATCCCAGGCCCCAAGATGACATTCCACATTAAGCAGAGGTTCACCTGCACATCTGCCAATGTGGTATACTGCATCCACTGTACCCGGTGCGGCTTCCTCTACATTGGGGAAACCAAGCGGAGGCTTGGGGACCGCTTTGCAGAACACCTCCGCTCAGTTCGCAACAAACAACTGCACCTCCCAGTCGCAAACCATTTCCACTCCCCCTCCCATTCTCTTGATGACATGTCCATCATGGGCCTCCTGCACTGCCACAATGATGCCACCCGAAGGTTGCAGGAACAGCAACTCATATTCCGCCTGGGAACCCTGCAGCCATATGGTATCAATGTGGACTTCACCAGTTTCAAAATCTCCCCTTCCCCCACTGCATCCCTAAACCAGCCCAGTTCATCCCCTCCCCCCACTGCACCACACAACCAGCCCAGCTCTTCCCCCCCACCCACTGCATCCCAAAACCAGTCCAACCTGTCTCTGCCTCCCTAACCGGTTCTTCCTCTCACCCATCCCTTCCTCCCACCCCAAGCCGCACCCCCAGCTACCTACTAACCTCATCCCACCTCCTTGACCTGTCCGTCTTCCCTGGACTGACCTATCCCCTCCCTACCTCCCCACCCACACCTTCTCCACCTATCTTCTTTACTCTCCATCTTCGGTCCGCCTCCCCCTCTCTCCCTATTTATTCCAGTTCCCTCCCCCCATCCCCCTCTCTGATGAAGGGTCTAGGCCCGAAACGTCAGCTTTTGTGCTCCTGAGATGCTGCTTGGCCTGCTGTGTTCATCCAGCCTCACATTGCACTGGGATGGTATTAGGACTATTGGCCTTTGCAAGTATCCAGTGCCTTCAGCCATTTCAATGTATCATATGGCGAGAAATCAACTTAACTGAAGATTTACATCCATTATGCTGAGGACCTTGGTACATCATAAAACCTTAGGAGGTGAATCAGCCACTTTGCACTGCTGGCTGTAGGTGACTGCAAATCCTTCAGCCATGTCTTTTTCACCAATGTACTAGGCTTCCCTGTAATTGAGAATGGAAAAACATGTGGAGCCTTAACCTCCAGTGAACTGTTTAATTGTCCACCACTACTCAGATGACAGCACAGCAGAGCATTGATCTAATCTGCTGATTTGTGGAATTGTTTAGTATAATCATTGCTTACCTTGTCTGGCTTACGAGTCATCCTGTGTTGTAGGTTCAACCAGATCAAGGCCTTATTTTAGGCATGCCTGGTTCTGATCCAGTTATACCTTCCTGCATATTACGTTCAACCATGTTTGATCTCTTTGCTTGGGGGTAATGGCAGAGTGGAGGATATACCAAGCCATAAGGTTACGTGAGAATTCCCTAATGAACCAATTAAATGAAAATTCCATTTGCCTCATTCAGTCATTTTCTTGGCTGTTATATATCCCAGGGGCCTATTCAAAAGAGTAATTTTTTCCAGTGGAATACTCTCTTCAATCAGCACTACCAAAAAAAGTTTAACTGATCATTCAAGTTATTTGGTGTTTTTGAGGTATTGCAAGTTGAGAATAGTTTTATCACAGCAGCCATTAAAAGTAATTCATTGTCTCAGGATGTTTTATATACCCTCTCACAGAGCAGACCCTGTGAATGTGTTGTTACTTGCTGCTGTTGCACCTTTTGACTTTTTTTTGAACAGTCAATATATCTCTTTTAGCTATTATTGAGGACTTGCAAATTTAATAGGAAAGATGTGTATGTGTCAGGTTGTAGGAGCAGGGTATATATATTTGTATTACTTATGCATATTGCAAATTGATTCTGAGATGGACACTTAAAAATACTTATGATATTGGTCAAAAATATTACATTACTTGCCATCAACTTGAGAGCTAAGAACAGGAACCTGATCAATCAACCACGTTTGAGTAGTATAGCTACATAATTTCTATGTAACTCCCCAGTAATTACAATGCTTTGGGCGTTATCTCAGACCCAAAGTGACCAGCACACAACATGACCATGCTTTTGGCATGAGCTATCCAGGTGGTATTTGGGTAAGTCAGCAGCATGGCTGCTGTGGAGGAGGCAATGGAGGAGCTGGGAGATAAAGGGTGGCTGAACCCACACCGCTTCATTCTGTCCGAGCTTCACATGACCCCCTCAACCCTCAACAAACAAACAGCCTTTTTGTCACTGGCCCATCACATTATCCTCTTGGCTACAACACAAAATTAACACCTTCCATTCCAAATATATAAGTTTAGTGGCACCATACTGTATACAAATTTATGCTCATCATCTGTGGTCATTCCCTTAGTGCGCACCATTTTTTTTTTGGCATTTTCTCCTTGCTTTTCCTCCATTGTCTGCTAGGTTTCAGTTCTCGTATCTGGAATTAAAACGAGACAAGGGTTAAGCTGAAATGATGGGAGAGATGAAAGTAAGAGGTACACATTTCTGTCATTTGCAACTTGCAAATCAGAATAAAGTGAGGGATGAGGGTGGAGTGGATTGGGGGGAAAAAGAGGAATGTGTGCATGGATACCATAACCTTCAATGTCTGAAATGCTTCTGGTAGCTAGGACCTCTAATAGGCCTTTCCATAATAGCTAGCACCATATCCTCCAAGAAAGTCAAAACATAAGGCCCAATCTTCACTTGCTCATGACATATTCATTTGCATCAA
The DNA here is from genome assembly GCF_030684315.1 of Stegostoma tigrinum. Classification (NCBI taxonomy): domain Eukaryota; kingdom Metazoa; phylum Chordata; class Chondrichthyes; order Orectolobiformes; family Stegostomatidae; genus Stegostoma; species Stegostoma tigrinum. The sequence goes on from NC_081367.1 coordinate 42,408,700, forward strand.
GTTGAAATTGGGCTATGCAGAAGAATGTCTTCCCCTCCTGTTAATTCATGCTGCCTCCTGTTCTGCACCTGTTTCTCCAGCAACAAGATGGGAGTGTATCAATGAGTTGGTGCAATCTGTTTGAGTGACATGGCTGTCATGGTTAATTGTGTGTACATGCTCCAAGATGACAGGATTACACCATACCATCCTACATCAGGATACGGTAGTACATATGAAAATTGGATATGACACCTGATTGAGATTGTTGATAGGTGAGTAAGGGAACCATAGCTGACTCCATCAGTCGAGTAAAGTTGTAACATTTGAGGATGCAATTAGTGACCTGGGCTACTCATGTGAGATCTTCAAACTTCCTCCTGCACAAATCCAGGTCCTCAGGGCTGTGCTATAGACTGTGGCTTCCACTTTTTTTCTTGGCCCTGCTAAGCATACATCTGAGGTTATTTTTCCTTTTTCCCATCTCACCCAGAGACACTATAATAGGCCATACAAATTGTTGATGCAAACGTTTTCTCATGATTAAGCAACATTGATTCATTATGAATGATCTCAGTAAATACCAGAAAGCACAACGCACATGTAAATTAGTGAGTGCAGGGTAGTTTTATGTAGTGTCCTTAAAATACTTGGTCTCTTGCAGATGTGTGCAGTGCATGAACTGTATTAAGAGCACTGGCTATTGTCTTTTTCTCAGCAAATAGTATTGTGTACTTTTCTTTCCTCTTGGTTGCTGGAAGCTGTTGCTTTTAACCAATAATCAGAGGCTTTATAAGTTGTGAACTAGTCACTCTATGCCTCCTACAAGCAAGTGAAAAGATCTAGAAAAAGAGACTTTGAGAAGTAGAAAATTCTAGAAAGATATAAGGATTATCTTCGTGAACTCTGCTGACTGGTCCATTGAACTGCCTTCTAAGTTTTTCACCTTTTCCATAATACCAATGTTTTTTGTTTGCATGTGTGTGAAAGGGGAATTTTATAAGTAGGTTGGAATTTTATCTAAAAATTTATATGTTCACAGTTCTTAATTGTTCAGTTTATCTAGAATCTATTTGTAATAAATTGTAATTCTTGTTAAGTGCAGAGACCTGGGCTGTGTTTGCTGTCAGCCAGGGTCTTAAAAAATTAGGTAAATTGTGGAAATTTGCATACTTTTTATAAAATCTTATGCTTTTGCGATGATTTTGGGAATAGTGGGTCTTGATTTACAAAGCACTACCTCGGTAAATTATGACACTTTGAGCAAATCAGTTACACTAAGCATTCTCACTTATAAATGCCAAATACAAGAGTGAGGCAGTTCTCATCAGTCAGTTAAAGCTTATCCAGGCTGAATTAAGTTTTTTTCAATAGATCAGAAAATGGCTTTCCTGCTGAAAATGTACATGCATTTTAAATCCTGCCTGCTTTTGGTTTCAGTATCTTAATTTGTTTCACAGGTATTTAGAAAAATTTCTGGCACTACTCTGCAGCTTTACCTTGCATTTTAAAAAAAAACTTGATTCACGAGGTTCACTTTTTTTGTTGCTAAGGCCAACAATTTTTGCCATCCCAACTGCCCTTGAAAAGGCTATGGTGAATTACATTCTTGAACTGCAGCAGTCCATATGGTGCAAGTATACACTGAATGGTTAGATGAGGAGTTCTTGGATTTTAACCAATGTTGATGGATTAATGACGATGGCCCTTGTTAAAACTCATCTCTTTGACTGTGACTGTAGTCTCCCCTCTTAAGTTTATATTTTTGCTCAATTTATACTTACTTTTGATTTTGCCTCTGTGAGCTGTGATTATTTTTCTGTACTAATGCATGTTGTTGTTGTTGTTGTTGTTGTTGTATGCCCATTACAGTATGTAATCAACAGTTTGAGAAGTTAAATACTTTTATTAAAACTTCTGATCAACTATATTGTAAATGTTTCTTCAGAGAAAGAGGCTGTAATGCAGTGTTTGTGTCACTGAACTAGCAATTCAAAATACCAAGTTAATGTTAGACCATTCGACCAAAAGACATAGGAGTGGAAGTAAGGCCATTCAGCCCATCAAGCCACTCTGCCATTTAAATCATGGCTGGGCATTTCAACTCCACTTCCCTGCACTCTCCCGGTAGCCTTTGATTCCTTGTGAGATCAAGAATTTGTCGATCTCTGCCTTGAAGGCATCTTACGTCCCGGCCTCCGCTGCACTCCGAGGCAATGAATTCCACAAGCCCACCACTCTCTGGCTGAAGAAATGTCATCTCATTTCCGTTTTAAATTTACACCCTCTAATTCTAAGGCTGTGCCCACAGGTCCTAGTCTCCCTGCCTAACGGAAACAACTTCCTAGCGTCCACTGAGGACATGGGTTTGAATCTCACCATGGCAGGTATTGAATTGGAATTTTAAACTCTATTTGGCAACCGTGTAACTACTATCCATTGTCATAAAACTCCATCAAGTTCACTATCCTTCAGGAAAGGAAATCTCTCATTCTGACTTGGTCTGGCCTACATGTGACTCCAGACCCATAGCAATGTGTTTGACTTTTAGCTGCCCTTGGGCAAAAATTGTTAGTCATGTTAGTGATGGCCACGTCTTTAGGCAATTTTTAAAAAACTTTACAGCAAAGAGTGTATTTGTCAGTACCAATATCAGAAGCCAGAAAGACCATTAGTTATTTTATACCATCAGCAAATCGATTGTACACTCAACAGGTGACATTCATATGGTTCTTTTTCCACAGAAAATGCCAATTTGAGAACTGCAAGTTAACCTATGATATTAGCAGGAAAGGCTCAATAAAATGAGTTTAAAAATTACCTCCAGTCCGAAGATCTTCACTCACTATATTTAAAAAAAAATTGGATTCACAAAACTTATCAGAGTGTAGGATGACGGAAAATAGTTTGAAATAATTGTGCATTCTTGTGTTAGGAAAAGCCTGCAGGTGACAGAATGCTGTTTAACCTATTGATTAATACTGAGATAACAAGGTGTAGAGCTGGATGAACACAGCAGGCCAAGCAGCATCAGAGGAGCAGGAAGGCTGACTTTTCAAGCCCAGACCCTCCTTCAGATTCTCCAGTGTCTGCAGTTCCTACTATCTCTATTGATTAATATTATTTATTTAATGTGAAGAATTGCGCTTGATTCAGGATGAAGCATTGTTCTCGTTTGTATAATCATTAACAAAATCTGTCTCACTAAAAACCTGATGAAAATAATTTTTTTTCAGAAAAGTTCTTTCTTCAATGCTGCTAGTCAGTGCATTCATTACAGTTTGCTAAAACATCTTCAAATTAAATAATCTATAAGAATGATAGTATTTCGATCAGGAATTCCACAACATGGTAATGAATTGAATGATGTTTATTTTTGTAGTGTTGACTGCTGCAGTGGGATGGTGGTTATTAGGTTGTAATGGTAACTGTTGCAGTGTAATGGTGTTTATTATATTGTAGTGGTGACTGCTGCTTAACTATCATTAGTGCTTCCTTCAAGTAGTGTTTGACATGGAGTATACTGAGTCATCAAATGAGCAGGGCTGATTCATGGTAATCAGCTGGAGGCATTATTGCCCAGCTTTGACCTAATGCTGTGAGATTGCATAGGGTCCTGGTTAAGAACTGCCATGACAACTACCTGTTGACTGCAGTGAACCTCTGCTGGATCTGTCCTGCCCGTGGAGCAGGGCACACAGGACAGGAGTTTACAGGGTTAACTCAACTGCTGTTTTCCTTCCCTAAAGGAGATTATTGCACCAGATGCATTTGTACAACAGTCAACAATGGCTTCAAGGTCATCATTATACTTTTTAATTCCAGATATTTTTATTAGATTCAAATTCCACCACCTGCCTGGGTGGAATTCAAATTCTGGTTCTCGGAACATTACCTAAGTTTATGAATTAATGAGTTCATTGATAATGCCACCAGCGCCCCCCCCATTGCTATGAAAATGGTCTTCACGTATTTTAACTGAGTTTGCTACATTGGAATATAGTTTTTAGTACATGAATAATGCTTATTACATTGTAATAGCTTTTGTTGCATTGGGGAAGTATTCACCGAAACTTCAATATTCTAAAAATGTAACAAGTAAATCATTCACATTTTTAATTTTTTAAAATGGTTCTAAATCTCTCACTTGATCCCAGGGGTGATGATCATTTTAATTTTATGTAACACCAGACTAACAATCAAGACCGTCTAAGTGATCTAACTCATTCCGAAGGCATTCTATCTTCATATCCAAAGTCAATCTATCCTATGTAGGATTGTAAATGTGTAAAATACTCAATATATGCTGGTTGCCTCTTTACTAGTATTAATAGAGTCATACAGGCAGAAACATATCATTCAGTCTAACCAGTGCAAGCTGATGATAATCTCAATCTAAACTAGTCCCACCTACCTGCTACTGTCCCATATCCCTCTAAACCTTTCCTGGTAGTGTATTTATGTAAGAGTTTTTTTTTTAAACATTATAATTGTGCATGTATCCACCACTTTCTCAGGAAGTTTATTCCACAGGTGAACCACACACTGTGTAAAACATTGGCCCCTAGTGTCTTTTTTTTTTAAATCTCTCTCTCCTGTCACCTTAAAAATATGTCCTTTAGTCTTTATCCATAGTCCAAAAGGAAAAGACAGATACAATTAACCCTATCTATACCCCAGAACATAGTATAGCACAGGAACAAGTCCTTTGGTCCGTGATGTTTGTGCTGACCATTATGCCATTTTAAACTGTCTGCCTCTTCAATGTGTCTGTCTAAATGCCTCTTAAATATTGCTATTACACCTGCTTTTAGCACCTGCCCTGGCACCTCCTACCACCATCTGCATAAAAAAAGACTTTCTGTTTGTAATTTTTATTAATGACTTGGATGAGGGGATTGAAGGATGGGTCAGCAAGTTTGCAGACGACACAAAGGTCGGAGGTGTCGTTGACAGTATAGAGGGCTGTTGTAGGCTGCAGCGGGACATTGACAGGATGCAGAGATGGGCTGAGAGGTGGCAGTTGGAGTTCAACCTGGATAAATGCGAGGTGATGCATTTTGGAAGGTCGAATTTGAAAGCTGAGTACAGGATTAAGGATAGGATTCTTGGCAGTGTGGAGGAACAGAGGGATCTTGGTGTGCAGATACTTAGATCCCTTAAAATGGCCACCCAAGTGGACAGGGTTGTTAAGAAAGCATATGGTGTTTTGGCTTTCATTAACAGAGGGATTGAGTTTAAGAGTCGTGAGATCTTGTTGCAGCTCTATAAAACTTTGGTTAGACCGCACTTGGAATACTGCGTCCAGTTCTGGTCACCCTATTATAGGAAAGATGTGGATGCTTTGGAGAGGATTCAGAGGAGGTTTACCAGGATGCTGCCTGGACTGGAGGGCTTATCTTATGAAGAGAGGTTGACTGAGCTCGGACTTTTTTCATTGGAGAAAAGGAGGAGGAGAGGGGACCTAATTGAGGTATACAAGATAATGAGAGGTATAGATAGAGTTGATAGCCAGAGACTATTTCCTAGGGCAGAAATGGCGAACACGAGGGGTCATAGTTTTAAGCTGGTTGGAGGAAAGTATAGAGGGGATGTCAGAGGCGGGTTCTTTACACAGAGTTGTGACAGCATGGAATGCGTTGCCAGCAGCAGTTGTGGAAGCAAGATCATTGGGGTCATTTAAGAGACTGCTGGACATGCATATGGTCACAGAAATTTGAGGGTGCATACATGAGGATCAATGGTCGGCACAACATCGTGGGCTGAAGGGCCTGTTCTGTGCTGTACTGTTCTATTGCCCACCTGCTTCAAACTATCCCCTATCACCTGAAACCTATGCCCCCTAGTATTTGTCATTTCTATCCTGGGGGAGAAAAGTGCTGCCTATCCTGGCCTGTCACAGTTTATATATTTCTACTAGGTCACCCCTCTGCCTCTGGTCTAGTGAAAACAATCCAAGTTTGTCCAACCTCTCCTTATAGCTAATACACCTCAATGCAGGCAATATCCTAGTAAACCTCTATTTTGCAGCCTCTCTAAAACCTCGACATCCTTTTGAGTGGCAATCACAACTGCACACAATGCTCCAAAAGTAGCTTAACTAAAATTTAAACAGCTGCAATGTGGCTTGCCAACTTTTACCCTCAATGCCCTGATCAATGATTAAGCATGTCACATGAGGTTTTCACCTACTTATCCACTTGTCTTGCCACTTTCAGGGAGCTATGGGCTTGGACTCCAAGATCCCACTGAATATCAACGCTCCTAAGGGTCCTGTCATTGACTGTACAATATAAAGATTTAAGAAATCAACAGATTTCATAGGAGTAACTTTCTTGAAAGGATAATTCAGAAAACTGGTACTTGCCACTGCAATCTTAAAGCACCATCAGCTATTTCAAAAATATTTTCGGTTTAATTTCATTACTGATTCATTCTATTTTCAGCATGAGTATTGGGCATAATGATTGCCAATTGTGCAAGGAAGAGGCCTGTGCTGCTCTTCAGAGATGGTCTAGTCAATTTTTTTCTTTATCTGTAATAAGAACAGCCTTCATTCTCATACACCTCTCCAGCCACGTTGCCTAACTTGTTTAGACTATTCAAAGATTTTGTTTTGCAAACACTAACCAATAGATATGGTTCATGAGCTGGCTCACCAATAGAAAAGGATAGTAAAAGAACAAAGATTTGTTTATGTTGTGTATTTCATGACCACCGGACATCCCAAAGTGTTTCCAACCAATTGAATACTTTTCATATGTAGTCAGTTAAAAGATAAAAGGGTACTCAAATGATGCACTAAAACTTCCTAAGTTGTCTCCTTCTCTGTGAACTTGAAAGGAGCAGGAAAAAACAACAAGCTTTAAAAGGCTGAGGTTTTTTTCTCTCGCTTAGTTGTCAATATTACAATACCCATGACCAATTGTAAAGGGATTACTCAGAAGAATACGCCTATATTAACAGTTAGTAATGCAGCATGTTGATCTACTTGTGCTGTAATTGAAGAAGAGTCTAAATGATCAAATGCTTTAAATAACTGCAGACTGCAATATTGAAGTGGTCTGTAAAATATTTGCAACAGCTGTCCATTCTGCCACAAGACTGTGTGATATTGCAGTAATTACTCAAATGATTAAGCATGAAATTCATTTTCAACTCCATAGAAAGGAAAATTAGGCGATGTTTGTAAGAGGCTATTTCATTACATGGCTTGTGACATTCTAGATTACCTCAGTGTGAATTTAATCATTTGTGAGAATGCTGGAAAAATCCACTGAATGCACCACAGCCCTAACTTTTTTTCTTTGTCTTTCATTGATAAGGTTCCACATGGTAGGCTATTGGAGAAAATACAGAGGCACGGGGATTGCGGGAGACTTAGCAATTTGGAGTAGAAACTGGCTGTCTATAAGAAGGCAACGAGTGGTGGCTGATGGAAAATATTCAGCCTGGAGTCCGGTTACTAGTGGTGTGCCTCAAGGATCTGTTTTGGGACCACCGCTGTTTTGTCATTTTGATAAATGACTTGGACGCAGGCATAGGTGGATGGGTTAGTAAGTTTGCAGATGACACGAAAGTCGGTGGAGTGGTGGACAGTGTGGAAGAATGTTGCAGGGAGACTTGGATAAACTGCAGAATTGGGCTGAAAGGTGGCAAATGGAGTTTAATACGGATAAATGTGAGGTGATTCACTTTGGGAGGAATAATAGGAAGGCAGAATACCAGGTCAATAGAAAGATTCTTGGTCATGTAGATTTACAGAAGGACCTTGGTGTCCATGTACATAGATCCCTGAAAGTTGCCACCCAGGTTGATAGTGCTGTTAAGAAGGCTTAGTGTTTTGTGTTTCATTGGTAGAGGGATTGAGTTCCGGAGCCATGATGTCATGCTGCAACTGTACAAAACGCTAGTGTGGCCTCATTGGAATATTGCGTGCAGTTCTGGTCGCCCCATTACAGGAAGGATGTGGAAGCATTGGAAAAGGTGCAGAGGAGATTTACCAGGATGTTGCCTGGTCTGGAGCACAGGCCCTATGAAGAAAGGCTGAGGGACAGGGACTTAGCCTTAGCCTCTTTCTCTCCAATGAGAACAGACCCAAGAGGGGATTTAATAGAGACATACAAGATGATCAGAGGATTAGATAGGGTGGACAGTGAGGCTCTTTTTCCGAGGATGATGACTTCAGTTTGTACAAGGGGGCATAGCTGCAAATTGAGGGCTGATAGATTTAAGACAGATGTCAGAGGCAGGTTCTTTACTCAGAGAGTGGTAAGGGCGTGGAATGCCTTGCCTGCCAATGTAGTTAACTCAGCCACATTAGGGGCATTTAAACAGTCCTTGGATAGGCATTTGGATAATGATGGGATAGTGTAAGGGGAGGGGCTTAGATTAGTTCACAGGTCGGCACAACATCGAGGGCCGACAGGCCTATTTTGCACTGTATTGTTCTATGTTCTATTAGGAATTGATGGGCAACGGCCCAAATTCAACTGCAGTAATTTTGGTGATGAGTGTATTGGCAAGGACTGTTACTGTGTATACTGAAGGATTAGGCTGACTCTTACACTGACTTCTGAATTATCACATTTTAACTGCACATGCATATGCTTCAGAGGTTCTTCTCAGGTTTACACTGTCATTTTCTATGGAAAGCCTTTAACAAACTTGCAAATTATTCCAGAAATACAAACTTGCTTTAATAACAGTTGAGCATTATTCAGCATTGTAAATTTTAAGAATGTCTATTGGAACACTTTCCTGTGGGATTTTAAGGTCTGGTAAATCTGAAACACTGGTGAAATCTTCCATTGTGGTGTCAAGTGTGGGAGTGGGAGTTACTTCTGCTCAGAGCTTTTCTCACACACCGTTCTATGGTTGTCATCTCATGACATATCCATGGCATTTTTATACAAACTAAATGGTGAATTCCCAACGGGATCTTTGGGGCTTCAATGTTCTGGTATCATATTCAAAGGCTAATTGGTCTGCACTTCACTCACAGCAAGCCCACACAATCCCTCTGCCTGCATTGCTTGCCCACATCCAACTCTGGCGATGTCTCAGGCCAAACTCAAACCAATCCCCTAGTTCACTGATACCTTGTTAGAGGTTCTCTTCCAGGCCAGCCACAATGGATGGAAAATTCTGTTTCCCAGGAATAGCAATAGAGGGCCGCAAAGTCAGATCAAGGAGGCCTTGATAGACGTAGCGACGAAGGCCAGAGCCTGTGGATCCCACAAAGAATCTGAATCCAGTCAAGAAAGAGTGAAATGATCTCCAGTGCTTCACAAGTTTAGTTGGCACTGTTGACTCAATGTGCACTGACACACATTTAGGCATCATTCACTTTAACATTGCTAGGGCAGAGAGATGTCTGACTGGACATTCAGCGTCAACCTCTGAACCACAGAAATATATGCACTGAATGTGCGGCAACCACCTCATGCTATTAGACATTATGCTTTTTAACCACTTATTGAGGACTCAGGATCTGGCATGGCTATGCATACTTTGTGACGAAGCTCAATCGTTCTCCGTCTGTCCACAAGATAAGAACAGTCATAACTGAAGGTAATGCTCCCACATCTTGTCCTCAAGTTCCAGGGAAGGCGCAGGTGGATAGGGTACTTAAGGCGTTTGAGGGAATGCTTGTCTTTATTGGTCAGTGCATTGAGTACAGGAGTTGCGATGTCATGTTGCAGCTGTGCAGGACATTGATTCTGCCACTTTTGGAATACTGTGTGCAATTCTGATCTCCCTGTAATTGGAAGGATGTTGTGAAACTTGAAAGAATTCAGAAAAGAATTACAAGAACGTTTGCCAAGGCTGGAGGGTTTGAGTTATCAGGAGAGGCTTAATAGGCTGGGGCTATTTTCCCTGGAGCATCGGAGATTGAGGGGTGATCTGAGATGTTTATAAAATCATGAGGGGCATGATTAGGGTAGATAGACAAGGTCTTTTCCCTGGGGTGGGGATGTCCATATCTAGAGGGCATAGATATAAGGTGAGAGGGGAAAGATTTTAAAAGGGAGCTAAGGGTAACTTTTTCACAGAGGGTGGTGCTTGTGTGGAATGAGGTGCCAGAGGAAGTGGTGGAAGCTGGTACATTTACAATATTTTAAAAGGTATCTGGATGGATAGATGTATAGGAAGAGTTTTTAGAGAGATATGAGCCACATGCTGGAAAATGGGACTAGATTTATTCAGGATAACTGTTCGCTGTGGATGAGTTGGACCAAAAGGTCTGCTTCCAAGCAGTACATTTCAGATTCTATTTCCACCATCTCGAGGGACCATATCTCTGAAACCTCGAGGGATGCACCAGCACAGCATTCACAAATATGTTCCACCAGCACAGGAACACTTCCCTCAACAGGTCTACTGTGTAGATTATGCTGAGTGTCTCAACCTTGAGGAGCACATCTCTGACACAGATCCACAGCCAGTGGAAGAAGCTCTACCTGAGGTCTTTGTCACTATGATGACTGTGGGAGACCAGACACCTTCTTACCTCCATCCAGATGATAAGCTATAAGAGATGGGCAGGAAATCATCAGGCAGAGGTGCCAGAGGTCCTCACTAGACCAGGGTGCAGGCTGGAGGAATCTGCCCACTGTAAGGGCTCTGGGATGTGAGTGCTTGGCTGCCTTGGAGATGCAGGTCTAGCATAATGTTTCATGGCTGGCAGATATAGTACAAGGATAAGGTTAAAATAAGTTACAATAAGCAAAGTAAGTTGAAAATATAAGTAAAGATACGGTAGGATAGCTTTGCCAATTGGAATGGCCATGCTATGGCAAGTGGGGAGGTGTGACCACTTCCTGGGGCCTAAATGAGCCCATGTGCAGGAAGAATCACTGGCTGCACAAGCCTGAGTTCTAGGATTCAGAGCTCGAGTAGCAGCTAGTCACTGAAGTGTATCTGTGATGCTGAAGAAACTATGGCTGGGTACCATGTTCAGAGAAATGGTCACACTAAGTTAGGGCCAAGCAGGCAGGTAGGAAATGGCTGCCTGTCAGAGAAATGGGGAGCTAGTGCAGGAGTCCCTCAAGGTCCTCCTCACTAATCGGGTTTTCTGTTCCAGATAACAGTGATGGATCCTTAGAGGAATGAAGCGAGAATAAAATCCGTGGAAGAATAGTGAAAGGACAATACTGATAAGGGATTCTAGTTGAGGGTTTGTTGCGTCTCTGGTGCAAGGGTCAGAGATGTCATATGGTCCACACTGGTACAAACAATATAGGTATTGAGTACCTTGAGGTATGATTTGCTAAGTGTTGTTGGGGAGGGTTTAAACTAAATAGCAAAGATTGGTAAACCAGGAGAGAACATTAGAAAATCATAACAGGGTGCACAAAATGCCAGTGAGGCAGGTAGCATTAAAATAGTAACAGTAAGTTAATAAGTTTTTCTGATGAAGGGTCAAGGCCCGAAACATCAGCTTTTGTGCTCCTAAGATGCTGCTTGGCCTGCTGTGTTCATCCAGCCCCACACTCTGTTATCTAATAAGCTACAACACTGGCATCTACCTGATGAGACAGAAAATTGCCCGGGTGTCTTCTGTATCCAAAAAGCAGGAGAAATACAGCCCTATCAGTTTACTGTGGACCATCTGTAAAGTGATGGAACAGTGCAATAAAGTAGTGCTTGCTTAGCAATAATCTGCTCACTGCTGCCCAGTTTCAGTTTTTGGTCAGGGCCACTGAGCTCTGATCTCCTCATAATATTGATTTCAAGCATGGATAAAAGAATTGAATTCCAGAAGTAAAGTGAGAGTGATTCCATTTGACATCAAAGCTGCATTTAACTGAGGGCTAGCAAAATTGGAGTCAATGGGAATTGGAGAAAGTTCCCCACTGGTTGGAGTCAGAGCTGGAACAAAGGTTGTTATTGTTGGATGTCAGTCATCTCATCCAGGACATCTCTGCAGGGTTTATAGCTACAAGGTCCTCAATTGGCCCTCATTGACAACCCCAATCAGGAAAGCTTTGGATGACCAATATAACCTGAAGATTAGAATCTCTTCAATTCAGGTTAGTGATGCCGAGCTGGCTAGCTACAGCGAGCAGTAATTGTTTTTAAGAACTGATTTCTGCTCTGGCTCATTACAGCCAGTGGTGCCGTTGTATCGGTGAAGTGAATGGATGATTTGCTAACAGGACCTGGCCTTTGTGCCACTACTTTAGTTTACGGGTCATAGACTGACCTTTTGTGTGTGGAACATGCCTCCACTGGTGTATTGGCACTTTGTGTGTAGACTGTGCCTCGGTGCCTGTCGGAGTGTGCCTTAGTGTGTGTCAGACCATGTCTTCGTGTCTGAATTATGTTTTTGTGCATGTATCCCTGTTGTGAGTAGGAGGCTGACCAATAGCTCTGGGGCTGTGTGGTCTTGTACTACCATTTGAACCAAGCTGTGCTTCTGTATGATACTTTGATTGATGCTACGTTTGTTGTTTTTCAGGTTTTGTACTACTGTTTGAACTGAGCTGTGTTTCTAGACAATATTTTATGTCAATGCCTCTGCTCTTTGGCAAGTTGCTTAATGTACAATAACCTTGCCATGTGTCGTGTTTGGGACACTTATGTGGACTCAAAGCGACTGTTTGGACTGGGGTGATTTTCTGTAGAATCTTCTTTGTTAATGGTCTTGTTTTTGGTGGCTTGTTTTTGATATATTGTGACTGGTGTTATGTGTTATCTGTGACACTAACTTGTGTGAAATTTGAATAAGAAGAGTACAACCAGGAGATTAGAATCTCCTCAGTTGAGGACTGAATCCAAGCTGGCTGGGTCACAGCCAGGGCACAAGTAAATAAAGGGTGACTAGGTGACAAGATACTGGTCTCTGTGCAGTAATTTCACCCTGCTTTTTGTGGATAGGCCTTCCCTAGGAAAATGTGGTGGATTGATCCTTTTCATCATCATTTTGTTTGAAATTACCCTCTAAATGTGGCTTATTCTGGCTCTGGGTCTAGCATCTAGCCACATGAATGTGAATGCATCCTCTGCCACACAGACAACAGACAAACTTTCAAAAGAACCAAATATGCCCTAGCCTTTGTGAGATGCACCCTACCCGGTCATCACCTTAACCAACTCAGTCCAGGGCAGATGCATGCTGCAATGCCTACTCTCCTACCATTTGGACAGTTTTCCTCCAATCCTAACTCTTGGCAAGAATTCCCTGGGAATGCTCCTCCTTTCCCCACTGACCCTTCATCCTGTTGTCTATCTGTGCTCGACCCTGGCCCCAACTCCAACCATCCTATCCCTTGGTGCCATGTCTGCTCCACTTGAAGAACCTACAGCACAACTCAATTATTCAGTGGATTTAAACCAGACCATAAGGACAAAGCAGCACGAAGTCCAGCTCCCCCAGGAGCATACTTCTAACTGCAGTTAGGTATGTGACTGCATGCATTTCTCTGTTGGGTAAAATAATCAGAAAGGGGCACTTAATTTTGCCAATTTGGGCTTTTTAATAAGATGCAAATGCAGAAATAGGCTTCACATCTCCTGCATTCAGGCAGATTGACACACTGTTCAATGTCAGAATATTTAATTGCAAACGTTTATCCCACTATTGGGATTCTGAATTTTTGATACTTACTCAGTTATGATCCTGTTGCTTTACCACCTCCAGAACTGAAATACTTCACCCACTATGCGTAACGTTGTTCTAAAGTACCTATAATTTATCAATCAAATGATAACAAATCATAAAATAATAAATTCCTTATGCCTAACTTTATGCAACATAGGTGTCTGTCCAATCAATCTATTGCACAGCGATGAAGTGGAAAACAGATACCATCATTAAACCCTGCATTTTATTTCTGTTCTGATAATTGATTAGAAATAGTATTTCATTACTAAGTGCATGGCTACTAGTAAATTAATTAAACTAAGAGAGGAAAACAGCTTGTCAGAGTCAGGATGGCAATTGGATTAGCTGCCTGAATATCCTCATGTGTTGCAAGTAGTCTTCCTCCTTTCTGAAATGAAGTAATATTTTATTACAGGCAAGTTCATGGCACTTGAATAGAATTTGAGTTCTTAATTTTACAAATAATACCTCACAGGAAAGCAAGAACTTACCTGGTTGGACAGGCTAGCTTAACCAATGATCTTCCTCTTCCTGAAATCCTTCAATATACTGCAATAATATGTCTATGCCAGAAGGCTTGTAGACTATATGAAGCCTACTTTTCTGTCCATTGTGCACATAGAACAATACTATAGCTGTGGTTATTATGCTGCAAAGGACATTTCCAGCCCTTCTGCATCACAGTTTGCTGAAGGGCATGCGGACATGGTCCTGCCACAGGATATTGGCCTCTTTTACACTGGAGAAAGTGAGGAAGCAGGTGCCAAAGGAAGACAAAAAGTAAACGTAACCTTTGCCTGAAACTTTGGGATGTGGAGGCTGTACTTTGTGGTATTATGACTGAGGCTGGATGTGGGTACTCTCTCTCCCCTGTCAAACTCCATCTCTTCACAATATAAGCTTAAAAGCTTTACCCAGTTAGGAATACAACCAGTTTTACACTTTTTACTAAGTTTAAAATAATAAAAAAGTCCATCAACTAGGCTTCTTTCTTAAACAACAGTTATTGATTTATTGTGAAAACAGGACTTATTCAGTAAAAATGTAACACTGATCAACACAGTTTGAAGTATGAATATAAAATATAATGTAAAAAGGTATAAATATGAAAATATTAAATAAATCCAACATACACACCAAATAAAAGAAAACCGACTCAGCAGGAAGTTCTGAGGAAGGGTCACCGGACCCAAAATGTGAACTCTGTTTTCTCCCCCACAAACGCTGCCAGACCTGCTGAGCTTTACCAGCAGCTTTGTTTTCATGTCTGCAGGAATTAGCTTGAGCCAAAAACACTGATTAAATCATTGTTAGCTATTGACAGAACAAAGGAAAAGGTATGAATGTTCAATATGACTTTTAGTTGGTGTCTTACTAGGTGTCACTAGACACAGGCAGTTGTCACCTGAGGTCGTCAAACACAGTTCATTCAAGAATTGTCAAGAATCCTGAGGCATTTCCAAGAGAACAGCTGGGATAATGTTTCAGTGATCACACCAGCACCTACAAAAAGGCCTTTTCTTACAAAGGCGGAGGATGACCTTGGCATCTTCTCTCTGTTTTTTTTCCTTCAACCAAACACCGGAGAATATCCAAATTCATGCCATAAATCAAGAATATGATTTCCAGTGAATCTAACAGTTAATGGAAGACTGATTTTCATTACTGCAGCAGCTTTTCAAGCTTAGCTGTTTGGTTATCTTACTCATTTAAAATAAAATGGTTTATATTTTTTTAAAAAAAGTTTCAATGTCATTTTAGTGTTCTCAAGTGCTCTAGTTTCCACCCACAGTCCAAAGGTGTGCAAGTTAGATGGATTGGCCATGCTAAATTACCCACAGTGTTCAGGGATGTGTAGGTTAGATGCAGTAGCCATGGGAAATGCAGGTTTACAGGGAATACAGTGGGGAGATGGGTCTGGGTGGAATGCTCTTTGGACTTGTTGGGCTAAGTGGCCTGTTTCCACACCATGTAGGGCTTTTATTATTATATCAATGCCCAGTTCCGAAGAGAAATCAAACTCTTAGGTAAAACCATTAATACTCCCATTATAAAAAGAAAAGAGCCAGGAGAAACTTTAATGCTGACCATGTCTATGCTCTTTTTATAATTATTCTTTAGAGCTAAAAGAAGGACTCAAGAATGGTGTCAGAAGTCCTAACCAGAGGATGGTTATGATCATCAAAAAGCATGCAGCTAGACACTTTTTCTTCATCCTCTGTCATATCAAAGCTTTATTGTTCAGAAAATACCCTTTTTAAACAGAAATATAAAAGTAGTTCATATGGATACTGGCCACAGAAATGCATTTTACAGTGAAACACAATAATGGAGAATATATTAGAAACCCAGTCCTTCAACAAAAAAACACTTCCTGACATTCAATTGCAGCTCCGTATGATCACAGCCCCTGTGTTAATGTGTATTTGTCACAAATTATTTTGTATACAGAACAAGGCTTCTCAACTATTAATTCAATGTGTTGCTATATCAGTCACGTACAATATTAACTAAATTTCATGCCTGCAAAATGAAGTTGTTACAATTAGCATAACAAGAAAACAGGTTGAAAATAGAACATGGCATGGACCCACCAGACTCGCATAGAAATTCATAGAAATAATGAATGGTTATGCCACAGAAAGAACCCCTTTTATCCAGCAAGTACAAACTGGCTTTCAGCAAGAGCGATTTAGGAATAAAGGGTTTTTTTCAAATGGAAGACATTGATTAGGAGGTATTGCAGGGATCAGTGCTAGGACTACAGCTACTCGCACCATATATGAATAATTTAGATGAGGGAACTAAATGTAACTGTTCCAAATTTGCAGATGACAAAAAGCTGGGTGGGTGGGGCTGTGCGTAGGATGCAGAAAAGTTCCAGTGTGATTTGCACAGATTTGAGCCTGTGGGCAAATGCATGACAGATTCAGTATGACATGGATAAATGTGAGCTAATCTACTTTGGTTGCAAAGACAGGAGGGCAATTTATTATCTGAAATAGCTATAAAATAAGAGAGGTGAATGCGCAACAAGACCTGAGTGTCCTCATACACCAGTTGTTGAAGTTAAGCAGGTAGGTACAGCAGGCAGTAAAGAAGACAAATAATATGTTGGCCTTCAGGTGAGGATTTGAGTATGGGAGCATGGATGTCTTGCTGCAATTATGCAGGGCATTGGTAACACAACACCAGGAATATTGTGTGCAGTTTTCATCTCTTCTCTTTCTGAGGAAGGATGTTCTTCCTAGAGAAGGATTGCAGTGAAGGTTTACCAGACTGATTTCTGGGACAGCAAGACTAATGTATGAACGGAGGTGAATCAATTAGGATTATATTTTGTGTAGTTCAGAAAAAGAGTGGAGAACTCATAAAAGACTATAACATTTGAACAGGACTAGAAAGGGTAGATACAGGATGTTCCCAATTGTGAGGGAAGTCCAGAAACAGGGATCACAATCTAAAAATATGGGCAAATCACTAAGACTGAGACGAGTAGAAATTTCTTCACCAAGACAGTGGTTAGCTTATGAAATTCTTTGCCACAGAAAGGAGTCAAAGTATTGTATGATTTCAAGGAGGAGTTGAATATTGAATATAGATCAAAAGGGATCAAGGGGCATCAGAGAAAAGCAGAAAATTGTGATTTTTGAAAAACGATTTCAAGGAGATGAAAGATAAGGCTTGTGGCCCTTAATCAGTGGACAAAACTGATTTCAAAAACACAAGGGAAGTTAAGTGGTCATCAGGCAGCTTCTAAGTTAATGACTACTTATCAACCCTTTCCGGACTTAGCTTTCTGTTTTACAGACCTATGCAGTCAGTAAAGATTACACCCCAGAATCATCTTTTTCTCAGCAGTCCCTGGGAATTGAATAAAGTTTCCAAAAGCTGATATTATCTGGCTTTCTCATAAAACCGGATAAGTTGGACTGGGATCCAAAGATTCAGATCTAGTTAACTGCAATCAGAGTTGAAGGTTTTCCATCAGTATTTCATCAACTGGATTCCCAGTAAACTGAGAAAGTCATCACCTTCTATCTTTTATTTGGGGACCCTTGACCCACAGAGAGGTTATTTCACTCTCTTTGCCTCTGCAGAGACTAATGTCTTTTTGTGTTATTTGAGTTTATTTTTGAAATTAAGGGAATTTAGTTTTAGTTCTTGATTACAATTCAGATGTCAACCAATGTTTGCCACTTGGTATTACATAAAAGCATATTTTTTTTAGTTTGTTAGAGAAACCTGGTGAAAAACTCATTTATGCTCAGTCGTAGGACAAAATAGAAGCAATTGACCACTTACTTGCATGCTGTGACTGATTAGTTGTCTCATTAACCTATCAGTCCATTCCATCCAACACAGCTGTAATGTCTACAATTGCTGGGGTCATCCTTACAAATATCTCAAACAATTCTCAAGTTTTATGGCACCATCTCCTCTATTTGAGGATGAGATTGTAGTGAATATCTCCATAATTTTCAGCATTACTTTCAACTGTGCCCATTCATGCACCCAGTCCTGTTCCACTGATTTATTTCAACAGAATCTTCTCAGGATTGTAAATGTGGGACTAGAAGGCCACAGCATTTCTACTTGGAGGCACAGCGGCTGGCCACGTGTAATTACATAGTGTCCACCAGTTAGACACTTCAAGGAGAGAGCGCTGGGCAATCCTACAGCAAAGATGGATTGAAAACCAGCCCATGACCTCACAATGTCAAGTTCTGGTTCTGTTCACACTCAAACAGATGTGGGTAGGTAGCCACTCCTTGTAATTAGCACTATTGGTTTGGCAGTTTGCATTCCCTGAATCTCACAGCAAAATTGTGATCAAGAGATCTCATTCTGACTGGAATCAGGATGCAATGAAAGTATCTCAGGCCTATCTAGTGAATCATTTCATTGCCCTTGCCCTGCCTTCAGTGACTTTGGATCCACGTCATCACAGTCAGAAAGCTCTAGGATGAATGACAATCACCATCAGTTAGATCTTGGTAAACTGGAAATGTCTGCTCCCTCATCCATCAACTTGGCAACCAAATCCTTATTCCTCCCTCTAACATCCACAACTTGCCTCTATTATCTTCAACTCTCAGGACCTCGCAGTTGACCTTACCATACGATACTTGTTAGCAAGTTTTGAGAAGATTTGTAGCTCAGGTTGAGGTTCCGGATGTGAGTTTGCTCGCTGAGCTGGAAGGTTAGTTTTCAGACATTTTGTCACCATTCTAGGTAACATCATCAGTGAGCCTCCGACGAAGCGCTGGTGTTATGTCCCGCTTTCTGTTTATCTGGTTAGGTTTCCTTGGGTTGGTGATGTCATTTCCTGTTCTTTTTCTCAGGGGATGGTAGATTGACTTGGAGCCAATGTGTTTGTTGATGGAATTCTGGTTGGAATGCCATGCTTCTAGGAATTCTCGTGCATGTCTCTGTTTGGCTTGTCCTAGGATGGATGTGTTGTCCCAATCAAAGTGGTGTCCTTCCTTATCTGTATGTAAGGATACGAGTGATAGTGGGTCATGTCGTTTTGTGGCTAGTTGATGTTCATGTATCCTGGTGGCTAGCTTCCTGCCAGTTTGTCCAATGTAGTGCTTGTCACAGCCAATCTACCATCCCCTGAGAAAAAGAACAGGAAATGACATCACCAACCCAAGGAAACCTAACCAGATAAATAGAAAGCGGGACATAACACCAGCGCTTCGTCGGAGGCTCACTGATGATGTTACCTAGAATGGTGATGAAACGTCTGAAAACTAACCTTCCAGCTCAGCGAGCAAACTCACATCCAGAACGATACTTGTTTTCTGCACAATTTTGCTCAACTTTGCTTCTGCAGATATTGACCCTTCCTGTCTAGTTTAAAGTTTCACCTTTTATGTCTCCCACAAGCCTGCAGAGGATTTTTGCCTCCATCCCTCCCTCATGGCTGCCACCTGATCTCTAACATTAATTCCTCCTCTTCCCCTGGTTCTTTAAAGCTTTCCATATAAGAAAGCAGTTCAAACCCAGATGGAAGATTACTTTTTCAGTTCTATGTTGCCTTTAATTAATAATTATACTGAAGGCATGTGTTTCTCAGTAGCTGCTTGCTTAATTCAAAGGTACAATTTAATTTGGCAAAATTGTGTTTTAATGACTGTGTGCATGGCATGCTAATTTATTAAAGAGAGGCTTCCACCACTTGCCTTTCAGAAGCATGATTTAGCATTCAATCTTGCTGTAAAATACTTTTTTAAAAATTAGATTCCTTTTATGACTTTTTCAATTGCTGAACTGTTTTTAAATGTGTTTTGTACCACCTTTTTCATCTCACTTCACTTCCCACATTTAAATTATTGCTGATAATGAAAACCATCTGCCATTTTATCATGTCCCATTGCAGCTTCCTTGGGTGCTTAGAATTATTCATTGTAGCTGGTGTAGTATTAGCTTTAAATGTTGATACCAATCCCTCTGGCCCTGTATCCAACAATTAATTGGATGTACGCTATAAACAGTATGCAGTGCCAAAATGGAACCCTGAGGAGAACCACTGTCCAAATCTAACCTTTTTTTTTTACAAACTGCCCATATGCTTATTCTCTCTTTCCTCTCTCCAACTCAATTTTTAATTCAATTATTACTTTACCCTGCAATTTCATATCACACACAACTTCAATAGCTTCCTTCATGATTCATTTTAATTCTTTTGTTTCTCCAGGATGAAGTATTGACAAAGGCCAATAATCAACCTTACAGCACTTAGCTTCATCCACTCCTAACTTTGCTGAAAACCATCCAGTTCTGAAGAACAGTCATATGGATTCAAAATGTTAACTCTTGTTTCACTCTTGACAGACACTGCCGACCACCTTAGTTTCTTCAGTGTTCTGTGTTTGATTTCAGATTTCCAGCATCCGCAATAATTTCCTTTTTATTAATGAACACCATCCTGTGCGGAGAGTGGAGAACATAAAGAAGCACAGAATAGGGTTAAAAGGTACAAGCAAAGGTGCAGCTCCATGAGGTTCAACTTGATGGTCCAGAGGCCAGTTATTCTTTTAGTTAATCAGCACACAAATTCAGACCTCACGGCTGCCTTTAAATATATTTTGCTGTCTCAACATTAGCACTTTGTGGAGCCATTTTAAAGTCTGTTTAGCATCTAGATGCTAGCGACTGTTGAATAGAACCGCAGGCCACAACAGAAAGTTAACAGAAAGTTAACAGAAAGGACAAGTGGGCACAATGTATTATGTAATCAATCTGACATTACCCATTTTGTTAACCAATATACAAATCTTAGGCATTTCAACTTTTATTTTCACCAGTTTTAAAGTGGATACTAACTAAACAACATTAAATTCATTACTGATGGAAGTGAATGTGTTCTGAATAGACAAACAAGCCTACAAATCATACAGAAAATCAGTACCAAAACTGCTCATTTATTTGTATTATAATAAAAAGGCTTTACTCAATTTACAAGGTCACAGAAATAACTTAAACAAAGGTAACTTCAACTGTCTTTTTTCAAAGAGACAAAACCGTTTGGGGAGTTGAGTTTTAAATATTGCATTAACCACAATGAGAAAGCTACATAAACAATACAGACGTGGCTGGAAGAAAACAATTTCTAAAGGGAATGGCAGCTGTCCCTTATGGGAGGGGTAATTAGTTAGGGGTGAGTGGGAGGCTGAGAGAAGGGGTGAATAAGTGAGTTAACTGTCTGGCTGGTTCTATACAAAACAGTTTGCAGGAGGAGGAAAACCCAGCTTCTGACCCTGTTATTGCATGAACTCTGGCAAGGCCAGCTCAGACTGGACCCCAAATGAAGTGAATCAAGGTCAGTGTTTATTAAACCCAGTGCTTTAACTTGGTCTCTGTCTGTCTGTCTGTCTGTCTGTCTCCTCAGCAGTACTTCTTAATCAAAAAGGCAAAAATATGTTTTCTGAGCTAACCATTAGAGTAATTTTAGAAAAAGAAAATTAGACGTACTAAAATAAAATTTCACCATCTGTTGAGGTCGAATACAAACACATGTTCCCAGCTCATTACTGTGACTTTACTAGACCAGTGACAATATCACAATGCCACTACCTGTGCTGTTGCTCTGTAGCTTGCACTTTTTATTAGTCTTTACTATTAATGACTCATTTAAATGATGGATTTATTAATTTAGAATTGTAATTTTGCCTGTAATTCATGTATACTGTGATGGAAAATCCATCTTTCTGAAATTGTTACCAGCCATACAAGTATGAGAAAATTTGCAATAGGGCTGGCCATACATAAAGATATAAAGGAAGAGATGGCACATAGCGTCCCAGTTTTTTTCATATTCCAGTTCTTTTTTTCCTTTTAATTCAGTTGCTGAATTCAGAGAGGACTTTATAGAAAAGTGGACTGTATCCAGTGTGAAAACTGGAAGATATCAGGTGCTTTATTTGGAATTAATTTAACATGGTGCAAGTTTCAAAAGAAAGCAGATTGCTCTGTCATGTCATGATGTAAGGAACAAATACAATTTCATACAAATCAGTCATCAATGTGTAGATATTTTAAATGTTTTTATACAGGCAATGCAGTGATTCACTTGGAGTAGGACCAAGTGGATCCATATCAAATAACAGATTTCTCCTGCAGCAAAATGGTCCATCAAGAAGATTGTACCATATTCTGTCACTAAAATATCAACAACGGGAAATCAGGTAAAGAAAATACTGATTGCTTTAGGGCAAACATGTACAAGGAGAACATAGCACACTTTTTGATTATTCATACTTTCTAGCTTTGATAAATTTCACAATTTTCTTTTTTGTGCATTTAGCATTTCAATGACACCCTTAAAAGTTTTGAAATCTGTTCTGAAAGAGGAGGGAGAACAAATCAGAGGGGATAAAGATAGAAGTTATAAAATGGGTATAATGAATGAAACGTATTTCAAGTAGTATGAGCACATTTTTCCAACAATAGAAAATATTGTGCATGGTAAGGCATCTGCAAACACTTCTAATATTTCATTAACTCAGTCATCTGGGATTGGGGTGTTGCAGTTTCCATGGTAAATTTTTACTTGCCCATCGCATTTGAAGTACAGATCAAAGACCTCCGCATAACCGTGATCCCGCCACCAAGTACAGAGCTGTCTGTTGTTTGTGCAATCCAGAATATGGAAGAGGTCTATGTGCTCCATTCCGATCAATGTAAAGAAATCTTGGTCACCTAGGTGACCTTTAAAATGATACTTTTCTGTGAGTTTCTGTACATTCTCCATATTCAGAAGTTGATTGTAGCGTTCTGACTGCCGCATAGCTTCTAAATTTAGCAGCATGACTCCACTATTGAATCCAGGGAGGCCGTCTGGTGGAGGATTACCAACTTTAGTTTTGGGGTTTTCTCTGCGATACTGCCAAAAGGTGTGCCTTTTCAAAATGAAACAAAACAATTAAGAGGTAACATCAATGAGCCTCATGTTAATGTGACCATTAAAATAGTATCACAAACAACCTTTCAATATAAATGTGAGTCTGGAATTTTCTGCAATGGTCAGATATGGTCAGATCAGCAACTGGGGAGGTGATGGCCTAATGGTATTATCGCTGGACTGTCAAGCCAGAGACCAGATAATGTTCTGGGGACTGGGGTTCGAATCCCACCACAGCAGATGGTGGAATTTGATTTCAATAAATATCTGGAATTAAGAGTCTAATGATGACCATGAACCCATTGCCAATTGTTGGAAAAACCCATCTGGTTCACTGATGACCTTACCTGGTCTGGCCTACATGTGACTCCAGATCCACTCTGGTTGACTCTTAGCTGCCCTCATTCCGTGAATAATAAAGGGGGGGAAAAAAAAAATCAGTAAATTTCCTGCTCTGGTCACTGATTTCAGCCTTGATAGGTTATTCTTTATTTTCTGGATTTCTAGTTTAATTGCAGAAAGCAAATCAGATGTGACGTGCCCACTATAACAGCAGCAAACTCCCTCATCTTTGTTTTGGAACAAGTGTAGTTTATCAGAAATAGCGACTGATTTCTCCCAAAACTCCCAAATGGCTTGGACTGTCTGCTGACCGGACAGTTATTATTCCAGTGTAGGTGGGAGTTGTGTATGGAGATCTTGTGGAATCCACCTTCTAACAGACTCCGAAGGAATTTCTCTGCAAATTGTAAGTATTGCTGAGCAATTCCTCGTCATCAATTCAGAGGATTCCAATGAACTTAAGTAAACAATTACAAAGGAAAAGTTAGATTTATTAAATACTTAGTCTAGCTCCTGAGTAACTACCCAACCTACCCCATAGTTACCTCACGTGCCCCGCATCCAGACCTCCCTGGACCCATTTCACCCTGCGGACCTTGTACCTGAGACTTGACCCTACATCAGGTTCCAGGAGCTGATTCCTCCCCCGTCCTTCAGCCACTTCAAAGTGGACTTATCTCCATCCACTCCAGATCCAAACCATCAGCACGTGGCCCAGACATGACCTCCCTCCAACCCCGAGACCTGTGACCCCTTTTCCCTGATGAAGATCCATTCTGCCCTGGCCCTCCTTGAGACACAGCCTTCCCTTCCCCTGACCCAACACCTCCCCAAACCCCATCGGACCTGATTTCAACACACACACACACCCTGACCTATCCTCAATACTTCAATTTTTCTCACCCCTTTCACCCTGGCACTCACCACCTGGATCCCTACCAGCCAGCATCCTACCTACCCGGTGTCCCACCCCTACCATCCCAACATCGTAACCCATTCTCACCTGATACACTTACTATTTGACAGCAATTGTCAAAGTGGCTGTCTGTGATTCTGGACCTTTCAATTCCAGAATACAGCAACTGAGCACTGTGCAGAACGTGACATATGGCTCTGCATTTCTGAAGAAGCCCTGGGCAGAATCTGCTCTCAAAGGTAGAGCTCTGTCGTTTCATTTTTAAGAAAAAAAAGGAGCAGGGGTATAATGCAACTTGGATCGTCACTCCTCAGAAAATCTGGTCCTTCGTTATCATCGCAATTAGTGAGTGAGGAGAAAGCCTTCTGAAACAAGCCCAAGCTCAAATAAACGTCAGGCCTTCAGTAAAAGCAAAGTAACTTTTTGCAGATAAACAAAATGATTAAACTGATATTTCATGCTGCTGTAGAATATTTTACTCCAACTCTGAGAAAAGAGCTGGCGGCAGCATCATCTAATTTAAGGATTGATGTTTTATTGTAACAACATTTTTTTTGCATCCTATAGCTGAGATAATTTGCACAATTCTTTCCGTGGTTATTTCAAACTGATCTCACTATTCACAATAACATGTAATAACTTAGAAAGAGATACTGTTAAAGAAACAAAAGAATGGCTAATAATACACCTCCATCGGCATAACAATGCAATGGTTTATGAACCTGCCTTTCAACGTGTTAGAATGAAGAAAGCTATTTGCATGTCATTAAAATGCAATCAGGGAATGGATTTAATACTTACAAATCCAACTATTGCTCGAAGAACAGTGCAAAATTTGGTCAGTGTAAGTGACAGCAGAAGGAAACAGACTTAAATTCAGAAAACTAAGTGGGGTTTCTCCCCAGTGACAGAGAAGCCACATTTGGGCAGCTCAGTCACCTCCTTCCCCTCTCAGGGCACTAACCAGAAGGGTGGGGTGTTAAAGCATGGGTCAATACTTAGGCTGATTGAGCAGAGGACTTCCCTCACCCACCCACAGTTTCTCTTTAGTGCCATCATCGTTTCCCTCTCCCCAACCATATCCTAGATTTCAGGGTATGGAATCTAGTCACTTGGTACCAGGGTTTCGCTAATAAAACACAGACCAATGGATTCTGGGAATCTAAAACAAAAACAGAAGGTTTGGCACCATTTAGGGAGAGAAAACAGAGTTAATGTTTTGAGCCTGGTGATGCTTCATTAGAACAGGTAATTTGGCTTTCTTCGCACAGATGCTGCCAGGCCTGCTGAGTTTCTGTTTCTGTTCCAGGGTTTCTTAAGTATGAGTCAGCCTGGATTTCTAAAGAGGAAATCGTTGTTTAACTGACTTGCTGGAGCTTTTTGAAGAGGTAACAGAAAGGGACAATAACGTAATATACATGGGCTTCCGTCAGGTGTTTGATACAATGCCACACAGCAAACTTGAGGATATTTATAGGTTGTAGCAATGCGAATAGAAAATTGGCGAAGAGATGGGAGACAGAGAGTAATGGGCAATGGATGTTTGTCGAGCTGGAGGAAGGATTGTACTGGAGTATCCCAGCGTTCAGAGTCACTCTTCTTGCCCACTAATAATCCCAACCAGCACCCCAAACACACCCTAACACCACCCCCTCGTCGTCCCCGATACTCTCATTCATTCCTTCTGCTGACGTCCACTCTGGGTGATGGATAGTCTGTCCAGTGACCCTCAGCACAATAGTCTCAGGTGCCTACAACATCCTACCCCTGCCAGCCTTGAGCACACTCCCACTGGCCCTAACTCTCCTCCGTTATTATTGCCAGTCCTGATATCCCTACCCTCTGCCAGTCCTGACATCCCCCCCCAACATCCTACTGTCACAGGCCCTAATGCAGTCCAGCTCCCCTCCACCACTCCCCCCAACCTACACGATGAACTCCACCATTTTATCTGGCAACCTACTCACCTGATACTGTATTCGCGTAGTACTCTACAACCTGATATCCTAACCCCTTAACTAAACGCCACCCCAATCCCACACTTAACTTAGAGCTGTAAAAAAGCCTGTCTGTGCTGCTGGACATTTACACCACAAAATATGACACAGCAAACTCTGCATGGTTTGATTCCTCCACTTCCCCCTCCCCAACTATCCTGCATGAAGAGGGAAGTGTTTAATTTCATGTGCGCTCCTCATTCCTGCAGAAGAATTCCTATCTAGAAATATCAAGCTCAGAACTAACAGAGAAAAGAGGTGGAGTGGCAGTCTGACTGTGATTGACGCTCCTTGGAAAGCCAGGCCGAAATGACAGCACATCATACAAACTACCTGATTATCCACAATCACTCTGGGTTCTAAACTCTGTGTACTCAGAGGGCCCACTTAGTTTCTTCAGTCACCTTCTTCAGCCAAATGGCTGCACTTCCCAGGAAGAAAAATGAATGATCCTACCTAGAGTCCTCTCCTGATATCATATGTGTGAATTTCGCTGAAGATGTGCATTACCTGCAATTAATTTATTGGCATGGTGGCATTGTGCACATCCAAGAATAGGAAGATAAAATCATAATCAGTAAAATGGAATTGACTGTATGTCTTTAAGCTGCATGAAGTAATGTAAATTATTTTTGAAAAATAAATTCCTCCTCCACTTACAGAAACATGCCTGTCACTTAGTGCTATGGATTAGTGCTGTTCTTGGGCTGAGAATGAAGCCAGCTGTGTGGGCACGTGCAGGGGCCAGGTTTAGAAATATACGATCGCAGAAAAGGCATAAGTTGGCAGTGAGGTCCAGTAAGAAGAGCTGCTCATTTTATAGAAAGTGGGGTTGTACATGCCGACTACTCATGTTTGGACACTGTGCCCATTATGGTGGAGGGAAGACCTTAAAGCTCAGCGCACAGCTGCAATTGTGGGCTCAGTGCAGATGCCCCATTTGTTACTGTTCACTTAATATTAAGTGGAGGCATTTCCTACAACTTTCACACTCAGCAGACTAGAAGTGTTGTGGAGTATAGTAAAAATTAGAATACGCCATGCAAAACCAGGCTGATCAATTTCAAATGTGGCAATTAACATAGCTATTAATTTTAACCCCAAGGAGACATAAATATGTGAACAGAGGGACATAGGACTTAAGAACAGGGAAGCCAATTCAGTTCTTTGAGCCCACTCTGCCATTTAAAATGATCATGGCTGATCTTATCCAAATCTCAACTCTACTTTCCTGCTTGTTCTCCACAGCCGTTTATCCCACTTTTCTGCAGAAACGTATCTAATTCTTTCTTGATTCTGCCACCACTGCACTTTGGGGAACTCAGTTCCATTAATTCACAGCCCCCTGAGAGAAGTACTTTCTCCTCATCACAGTTCTGAACTTACCTCCTCTTACTCAATGTCTAAGCCATCTTGTTCTAGATTGTCTCATAAGGATCTTCCCTTCAACGTCCAGCTTATCAATCCCCTTTGAGCATTTTATATACCTCAATCAAACCCCACACCCCCAATCTTCTGAACTCCAGTAAGAAGAAGCATCAACTATTCAACCACTCCTCATACGACATCCCTTTCATCCCTGGAGTCAACCTGGTGAACCTCCTCTGAACTGCCTCCAGTGCCATCACATCCTTCCTCATGTAAGACCATCAAAACTGGACACAATACTCCAAGTATCATCTCACCAACACCTTACATAATTGTAACAATACTTCTTTACTTTTATAATCCAGTTTTTTTGTAATTCCTGCCAGGATTCCATTTGCTTTTTGTTATTATATGCTGCATCTTTATACCACTTTCTGTGATTTATACACAAGGACACCCAGATCCATCTGCACTGACACACTTTGAATCTTCTTCCCATTTAACTAATAATATGCCATTTTATTTTTCTGGCCAAAATGGACAACCTGGCACTTATCCACAATAAACTTCATCTGCCAGATTCTGACCCATTCTATTAAACTCTTTATCTCCTCATCATTGCCTGCTATCTCATCTATTTTCACACTGTGAACTTTGCTAACGTTACACTCTGTCCCTTTTCGCATTTCAATTATAGAGATTGCAAATAGTTGAAGTCCGAGAACTGAACCCTGCAGCACCCCATTATTACAGCTCACCACTCAGAGATGGACCCATTTGTCCTGACCCTCAGTTTTCTGTTAGTCAGCCAATCTTCTATGTTTAAACCACTGGGATCTAACTTGCTGGATCAGTCTTTCATACAACAACTTGTCAAATGCCTTATGGAAGTATAGGTACACCACATCCACCAGGTCCCCATTATCCTTCATAGGGTCCCTACATTGTGAAGACAGTCCTTTTTGGCCCGACAAGTCCACACCAACCCTCAGACAATCACCCCCAGATCCATCCCCTAATCCACACATCCCTGAACACTACAGGCAATTCAGCATAGCCAATCCACCTAACCTGCATATTTTTGGACCATGGCGGGGAAACAGAGCACACAGAGGAAACCCATGCAGACACGTGGAGAATATGCAAATTCCACACAGACAATCGCCTGAGGGTGGAATCGAACCCGGGTCCCTGGCACTGTGAGGCATCAGTGCTAACCACTGAGCTACTGTGCCACCCATTATCCACCTTGCTGGTTACTTTCTCAAAGAACTCCAGCAAGACTGTCAAACATGACTTGCCCTTCATGAAACGGTGTTGACACTACTGAACTGAACATTGTTGTTCCAAGGGTTTGGCCCTACTTTATGACTGATTCCAGCAAGTTCCCCACTACAGGCCTCACACTAACCGGTTTATAATTTCCCACCTTCTGCCTATCTCTGTTTCTGAGTAAGGTGAATTCGGTTATCGTTTCTACTTGCTTCTGGTTGATCTGATCAGCAGCTTTTGCATTCAAATCTCAAATACATATCACAGAACGATATCTTATCGCAGTCAGGACACAGGAGTTAAATAATATGTTGTGAAGAAACTCAACTGCTTGAATTTACTGAACATAATTATGTTATACATTATCTGTCATTTTAATCTACTTGCCTACATCTTTTATTGTTGCCTGTACACATTCCACAATGAGAATGTTGGAATAATTTTTGTTGAAATTCATTTGGTTTATTGATTAGTTTTATCACACATGTTCTAAGGTCCCTTGATGGAGTACAAATAATACGAGCATCCTTTAAAGCTGCAGTTTTCAAAGCAATTTACTTTAACATTGATGTTTTAATCTTGGAGCATATCAGGTCATCTATCAAAACCATTCTGCCAAATATACCTTTTCGAAATAATTAATGTCCACTTGTAACTTGAATCTTTACTTCTTTGACATGCTGACCCTGCAAAGTTGTGCACTGTCATTTCAATATGCTATTGTGTCCGATGGCAAAGGTGTAGTTACAGGACATTGGACTATCACTTTGCAATTGCATTCATAGTTCAATTAGATTCATTCAAAATAAACGTAACAAAAAGAACTGATGTATCATTATTTTTGTTTCTCTTCTCGGTTTCTCATACCTAACCAGTCCCTTAGACCGACCATTCTTTACAATTGTGTATGTGCTTTTCTTCAGTTCTATGTTATCATTTACCAGCTTTGTCAACCATGGCTTAAGAGGCTAAATAGAACAAGGTAATTATTGTGAGGTTGAGCCTCACTCAATAGGAATGCAGATTAAGAGAGTTTTGCACATTCATTTTCTCAGTCTGCAATCTTAGTGAATAAAAGGCATACTATGGTATTTTCCACATTTGACTCAAGTACCTGATGCTAATTCTTCTCTAGAGAACACTAATATTCCTCAAAAAAAATGTGCATGACATAGGTGTTAATGAGAAGCAATAAAGTTGGTTGTTAGTGTAATCACATTTCATAAATAGATTAATGTTAAATCCCAAAGCTCAACAAAATGGACAATGCGTAACTTCCTGTATATTTTCACATTACTGGTGCTTATACAGAAATAGCCACGTAACAGGAAACCAAGATTCACAGTGCAGATGTAAGAATTTGGAAAAGCGATCATGGTCAACCTATTTCTGGCAGGTATAATAATCCTTTGCCCCAAATCAAACAGTTTCATATACAAACCCTACTTTTGTGAAATTGGGAAATCTATGCTGCGTGTTTGGCCTATAGCATATTGAAATGACAGAACACAACTTTTGCAGGATCAGCTCACTGAAATAGTTAGTACAGATGTTACAATAATGGAACAGGGCTCCAAAATATTTATAGTCTTTTTCTCAACTTTTAAGTTCAAAATTTCATTTTTAAAAGGAGCACTGCTACAGAATATCAGATTTAAATTCAGCAACTATCTGGCAAAGTCTTGTGTGAAGCTGATGGAATGCAACACCGAAAGTGTCAAAAAAATTTCCAACAGACTGACGTGTGATTTCTTGTGATTACAAAGCTAATGAGGGGCTGACTAATCCCTGGTCAACAACAAGCCACCACTGTTAATCAAGACTGGGGTTAAAAAGTCAGTTTCAACTCTATTGGAGTGGATATGTGGGACTAACTACTCTAAAGTATACCTGGCTGTGTTTGAGTGTTATCATGAGGTAACTGACCCAGTCAAAGAACTGAGGTAACGAGGTGTAGAGGTGGATGAACACAGCAGGCCAAGCAGCATCAGAGGAGCAGGAAAGCTGACATTTTGGGTCTGGACCCTTCTTCAGAAATGGGGGAGGGGAAGGGGGTTCTGAAATAGAGAGAGGGGTACGCAGATGGAAAGATAGGGGGAGAGGATACTGACAGGTCAAGGAGGCAGGGATGGAGCCAGCAAAGGTGAGTGTAGGTGGAGAGTTAGGATGGGATTTGGTGAGTCAAGGGAAGACTGACAGGTCAAGGAGGCAGGGATGACGCTGGCAGGTAGGAGGTGGGGGTTGAAGTCGGAGGAGCGGTAGGTGGGAGAAAAGTCGGATAGGCCAGGGAGCTGGGGACGAGCTGGGCTGGTTTTGGTATGAGTTTGGGGGTGGGGGGGGGGGGGGGGGGGGGGTGCAGGGAAATTTTGAAGCTTGTGAAGTCCACATTGATACCATTGGGCTGCAGGGTTCCCAAGTGAAATATGAGGTGCTGTTCCTGCAACCTTTGGGTAGCATCGTTCTGGCACTGGAGGAGCCCTAGGATGGACATATCATTCTAGGAGTGCCCTGATTGCCCTGGTCGACGCATTGTCTGCTCCCGCCACTCCTATCTCCACTTATCCCAACTCCGTTTTCTCCCCCACCCCTCCCCCCGGTCCAGGAACTTCCCCACCTAATTCTGTGACACCGCCCACACCCTCCACCTCCTCTAAAACTTCTGATTCCCCAGTCCCCAACATTTCATCTTCCCTGTGGACATCCAGTCCCTAGACACTTGCATTCCTCACACAGATGACCTGTCTTCTTCCTGTCCCCCTCCACTGACATCATTATCCGGCTAGGTGAACTCGTCCTCACCCTCAACAACTTCTCTTTCAATTCCTCCCACTTTCTACAGACAAAAGGGGGTGGCCATGGGTACCCGCATGGGCCCAAGCCATGCCTGCCTCTTGGTAGGATATGATGAACAGTCCCTCTTCCAAAGCTGCACTGGCTGCGTCTCCCAGTAGTGCTGCCTCATGCTCCCACAAGGAGCTCGAACAGTTCATCCATTTTATTAAAATCTTCCACCTCAACTTTAAGTTCACCTGTACCATCTCTCTTCTTCCTGGTCCTCTCTGTTTCCATCTCTGGCAACCACCTGGAAACCGATATCTATTTCAAGCCCACCGACTTCCACAGCTACCCAGTATACACCTCCTCTCACCCACTTTCTTGCAAAAATGCCATCCCCTATTCCCAATTCCTTCGCCTCCACCACATCTTCTCCTCGCAAGACGGGGCATTCCATTCCCAGCCATCCCAGAAGTCCTCATCTTTCAAGGACCGCTACTTCCCCTCCACAGTGGTCGAAACACCCTCGACCACATCTCTCGTGTTTCCTGCAACTCATCCCTCACACCCCCTCCCTGCAATAAAAACAAAAACAGAATCCCCTTCATCCTCACGTACCACCCCACCAACTTCCAGATTCAACGCATCATCTTTGGCCACCTGCAATGTGACCCCACTAACAAGGACATTTTTCCCTCCCAAACCTTATCTGCCTTCCGGAGGGACCACTCTCTCCATGACTCCCTTGTCTGCTTCACACTCCCCAGTAACCCCACCACCCCTGGCACTTTTCCCTGCAACCATGGGTAGTGCTACACCTGCCCCTACATCTCCCCACTCACCCCTACCCCAAGCTCCAAGAAAACCTTCCATGTTTAGCAGGTGAACATCTGATTAGGCAGTATATAGGATCTGCTGTTCCCGATGTGGCCTCCTCTGCATCGGGGAAACCAAGCGGAGGCTTGGAGACCGCTTTGTGGAAGTCCTATGCTCGGTTCACAACAAACGACTGCACCTCCCAGTCACGAACCACTTCAACTTCCCCTCCCACTTCTCGGATGACATGGCCCTCCCAGGCCACCTCCAGTGCCACAACAATGCCACCCAAACGTTGCAGGAACAGCACCTCATATTTCGCTAAGGAACCCTGCAGCCCAATAGTATCAATGTTGACTTCATAATCTCCCTGCCCCCGCCTCCCTGACCTGTCTGTCTTTTCCCCCCCGGCTATCCACTCGTCCCACCTCAAAGCCCACCCCCACCTCCTACCTACCAGCCTCATCCCCGCCTCCTTGACGTGTCTGTCTTCCCTTGACTCACCAACCCTCATCCTAACATCCCACCTGCGTTTACCTTTACTGGCTCCATCCCCGTCTCCATGACCTGTCCGTCTTTTCTCCCACCTATCCGCTCCTCCCACCTCAACACCCAGCCACCTCCTACCTACCCGCCTCCTTGACTTGTCTGTATTCTCTTGACTGACCAGCCCCCATCCTAACTCCTCACCTTTACTGGCTCCATACCCACCTCTTTGACCTGTGTGTCTCCTCCCCACCCACCTTCTCCTCAATCAATCTTCTATTTGCCTCCTCCTCTCTTCCCTATTTATTTCAGAATCCCC
This sequence comes from Stegostoma tigrinum, assembly GCF_030684315.1. Taxonomy (NCBI): domain Eukaryota; kingdom Metazoa; phylum Chordata; class Chondrichthyes; order Orectolobiformes; family Stegostomatidae; genus Stegostoma; species Stegostoma tigrinum. The sequence continues at coordinate 42,441,988 of NC_081367.1, forward strand.
TTCCCCTCCCCCATTTCTGAAGAAGGGTCCAGACCTGAAACGTCAGCTTTCCTGCTTCTCTCATGCTGCTTGGCCTGCCATGTTCATCCAGCTCTACGCCTTATTATCTCATTGTCCAGCACCTGCAGTTTCTACTATCTCTGATACAACTGGTTTGCAGCACTTTGAATGAGAAAAGGTCTTCCCTTCAGCTGTAACACACATGGTAATTAGGGGATAGTTCTTTGAATCCCCTTCCCCTCCCCCATTTCTGAAGAAGGGTCCAGTCCTGAAACGTCAGCTTTTCTGATCCTCTGATGCTGCTTGGCCTGCTGTGTTCATCCAGCTCTACGCCCTGTTATCTCCGTTTTATCAGAACTAGTTTTAACAGCGCAGTGACTTTTCAGAATGGATATTACCAAAATGTTAACTCTGCTTTTTCTGCTCAGACGCTGTCAGACCTGCTGAGTTTTCCCAACAACTTCTGTTTTTGCTTCCGATTTCCAGCATCTATCGTTCTTTGGAGTTTTTTTTTTGGTTACGCTGTCTCCTTTTGGAACAACTTCGGTTGGATCCAGGAGAAAGGGAAGCAATTCTTTCTAAGTAAAACTTATTGCAACAAGCCAAGTGTACAGGTGAATAAAGAGGGAGGACCAGTTCATTCCTCCTCACCCAGGGGCTTAACAGTTTTAGGCATCCATTTGGAACTATTAACAATGGAGAACCTTGCCCAGGTTTGGTGATTACACAAAGCACGAAAATATTAATTGATGCGTACCATACATGGATGTTGGAGTATAGACTACGGTTTGGACTCTTCCAAACCCAAGGAAGAAAGACATACTTCATGCCCTATTGACCGGATGGCTTAAAACATGCAGGCCTCTACAAACAAAGCCATGATCACTCACTTAATGAATATGCGTGCAGTCCACTGATTGATTTAGCATATCTCACTGTTGATGGCTTGAAAAGATTCAGTCCTTGAGGAAAGTTGCTCCTGTGATTAAGGTTATTACCAGATCAGCATAGGAATGCTGTAGTCCGTTTAAAGTGTAGAGGAGCCAAGCACAGTGTCCCTTAAACATAAAACAAGCACGGGATGAAGATGCCAGAACTACAGGCTATTGTGGCAAGATACTGGAATTGTGAGGTGTGAGTAACCATAATACAGGGCAATTTGTGGGAAACAAGATTAAAGTGAGGTAATGGAGAAAATATTTTTCAAGAGCATAGACTGTTCAGTAAAGAGAGTGTGGGGAGAAGAAGTTGAGTTGTCTCTATGTCAGAAATGCTCAGCAGAAATGTGTTCATACCAAAGGAGGATGGGATCTAAAGAACAAAATGATCTGGTTACATATTTCAAATGGAAAAATAATCAAGCTCATACTAGAGGTATAGCAAGGATTGTCAAATTGGCAGAAGGCAATTAAAAGGGATACACATTGATAGGAATCATATTTTAATGGGATATTTCAACTAATCAGATCGGATGTGGAAAAATTGAAGCAGTTCAAATCAATGCTACCTCTAATTCCCTTCTGGAGTTTTTGCACTGCATAGTCTCTTTAAGATTGTTATGCGGTCACAGACACACATATCTTAAAAGAGATCATCCTAAGACAGACTGCTCCATGAGTATTTCAAAATCCCTGCTGAGCAAGAGGAAAATTAAATTAATGGTGCAGAATAAGCTGATAAGGTTAGAAATTTTTTTAAAAAAGCACTTCGGCAGAAAGTCAGCAGATGGGTGAGAAAGGGAGTTACCTGACAGGAGTAGGAAGTACTCATTTGCTTATTCTAACTTTTTCACCCTGTAGTAATTGGTTCTTACCCTGTACTGGAGTAAGAAGCTAGCAGGTTGGTAAGTGTCCAGTGAGTAGATAAGGTTTATTCCAAAGAGTAAAAATAGAACAGCAACTGCTGATATGATTAATATATAAAAATGAAAATAAGTGAAGAAAATAATTAAGTAGTTAATTAATACACAGTAGGGATAACAGGACAGGTGATGCGTCATGACTTAGCCTGTGTGATCCAGGGCAAACGTAAGTGTTTGCAGATCAAGCAAATTTGACTCGCTGTTTAAGAGCTCGAGGTAAAACTACAGACATTGCCATGTGACAGGGATGGGGAATGTTACATGGATATTTCATTCCAGGAGGTGGTCACACCCTTTAGGATAGGATCTTCTGACGGTTCAGGGAAACGGGGATGTGACTCCAAGTGAGGAAGAAAACGCAGGCCGGTAGGGTGGGAGGGCAGCAACCCAACAAGGTTTGAGGTTCCTTCAACTTGTTTGCATGAGAGCAAGGCCTGTATGGAGAATGGGAGAACTGACCATGGCACCATGGTACAGGAAGCCTTTCAAGTAAGGGGAATAAAAAAGGAATGTTGTGTCGTAAGTGGAATTTTCTTACTCATTCATGGAATGTGGGCATCACTGTTTGGGCTAGCAGCCTAACCCTAGTGGCAAGGATTTGAGACAAACATAATGATTTGTTTCATCACACATCATTACTGAAATCACCCACTGAATTCCTCTATTAGCTTGCTCAGGTGCACACAGAGGTTTTCTAGAAAGTACCAGTTTTCTTTCTCTTTGACATTTTCTAGTGTTTTCTCCTGCCTTGGGAATTATTACAGCACTTTATTATTTAACTGGGAGGGCTACAGACCCGGTCTCAGCGTAAGTGCATTCACAGCACTAATTCTGTGTGTTAAGTTGCTTTCCTTTCCTTGCAGTTAACAGTTCAGCTTGTTCAGTTTTGAGCTATGTCTATAAGGAACCCCAAGACAAGAAACCATTACACTGTCTGACAGCTCACTGCTCACTTCTTTTTTTGATTTAAGGCATCAAATTTGTAGGTCCTTCCCTCTAATTAATCACCTCCCATCAGCACAGAGAATTAATCATAGGCAGCATCAAGTTCATCAAACAAGGATTTAAACAAGTGGCATCGAATGACTTGTGTTCATTGAGTTTACAATCTTACCAACAAATCCATTACACGAGAAAAATCCATAACGTTACTCACTGATGCTTCTTGTAGATTATACAGTGCGAAGTGACAAAACAGGGGGAATCAGGATCGTTGGTGACCAAAATGCAACAAAGCCAACATGAGCACCAAGCATTGCTTTAGTTGCGGAAACCTGCTTCTTGATTGGAATGTTTTTCTCAAGCATGCATTTTTTGAATTTGTTGCAGATTTTTTTCCCCCATTATCAACACACCCTCCTCTCTCTTTAACAGGCAAAAGAGTGAGAAAGATTATCTTTAGTTGTTACATTCTTAAAAATCACACACAGAAAATCAGCTGGACTGTGTTGGTCATGTTGATGCATTCATTAAACTGCAGTGAGACCATTCACAGTCTGTCAGGTCGTGTTGTATTTACACAAAGTCTTCTTCACACATAGATCCAATTCATTTTGATATTGTGTATATACCAAATGACTTACTCTAAATTGTTAATATTATTATATGTTCTTTGTTGTGAAAGTCTTTGAATAAAGATTGAGCGGTCACAGTCATTGCTTCTTTAATTACTTTGTCTTCTGTGAATGCATTTTTGCATTTAACCAGGAGATTGTGAATATGCAATGATGCTTCATTGTTGGCCTCTCGTTCACAATCACATTACTTCTTGCTCCTACATTGTTGCTTCTGCCTTCCTGGTTATCAACTGTATGCAATCCTTTGTCACTATCAAGCAAAAAAATCAGTTTTCTTAAATGCGCCGGTAATACATAGTTCCATCTCAATATCAAACCCCCAACCCCACCTCCAGACTCCTTACTATTCCCAAATTAGGCTATGACCAAGTCTGGAGGGGGTGGAAATTCCTCTTTTTTCACTTCTGATGTTGATATAACAATTTGAACAATTTTAAAATGAAGTGCTTTTAAAAAATCCAATATGTAGGTTCATAGGACCATAGAGTCATATAGCACAGAAACAATCCTTCATACCAACCAGTCATTCCAACCATAATCTCAAACTAAACTAGTCACACCTGACTGCATTTAGCCCATATCCCTGAACATTTCTTCCTCATGTACTTTTAAACATTAGTGAATGTCAGTAGTTACACTTATCCTGGAAGTTCATTCCACACACTAAACACTCTCTATGTAAAGAAAGTTGCCCCTCACGTCATTTTTAAATTCTTTCTCCTCTTGCCTTAAAAATATACCCCGTAGTCTTGAAAACCCCTGCTCTAGGGAAAAGACACCTACCATTCACCTGATCTATACCCCTCATGATTTTATAAACCTCTGAAAAGTCACCCCTCAACCTCCTACACTCCAGTAAAAGAAGTCCCAGTCTAAGATAACAAGGTGTAGAGCTGGATGAACACAGCAGGCCAAGCAGCATCAGACGAGCAGGAAGGCTGACGTTTCGGGCCTAAACATTTCTTCAGAAAATTATCCTACCTTTCTGAAGAAGGGTTTAGGCCTGAAACGTCAGCCTTCCTGCTCCTCTGATGCTGCTTAGCCTGGTGTGTTCATCCAGCTCTACGCCTTGTTATCTCAGATTCTCCAGCATCTGCAGTTCCTACTATCCCAGTCTATCTAGCCTCTTGTTATAACTCAAACCCTCCATTCCCGACAACGTTCTGGTAAATCTTCTCTGAACTCTCTCCAGCTTGATAGTATCCTATAACACGGCAACAAGAACTGGGCACAGTACTCCAGAAGAGGCTTCACCCATGTTCAGTATAACCTTAACATAATGTTCCAACTCCTACACTTAAAGATGTCAGCAATGAAGGTAAGCGTGCTAAATACTTTCTTGACCCTGTAAAGTTATAAAGAAGCAAGCCAGCAAAATTTCATGAGTTAGAATAAAGAGTTTGCTTTCTAAAAAATAACTCTCAGTCACAAATATACAAATGGAAGAATTAGCAGTAATAAATTACTTGACCTCTCAAACCAGTTCCACCATTTCATACAATCACGATTGACCTGGCTACTGCACAATTTGCAACAGTGACTTAGTCAAAAGAAGCGAAGGCATGGCAGCTAAATATGCAGATAACACAAACATAGGTAGGAAAATATGCTGTGATGATGACAAAATAGGTTGTAAGCCAAAATATATACTGCGGGGGAAAAAAAAGTGATAGTGTTTGGCATGAAGAACATGAAAGAAATCTAAATGGAAAATGACTGCAGAATTCCAAGGTGCAGGGGGATTTAGATTTCCAGTCAAAAATACTTTGGTATTTGGCTACAGCAAGTAATTAAGAAGGCTAGTGGAACACTGTCCTTTATTGTTCTGTAATAGGGACTAAACATATAAATTGTTTGATTTGTTGAAATTACGAACTGAGATACAATGACAACTGTTGGGTTGTGTGCAGATTGTACCACACAAAGTGCATCAGGGTGGCAGAACAGAATGTAGAATACAGTGTTACAGCTGCAGAGAAGGTGCAGAGAAAGAGAGGCCAGAATTAACACTCAAAAGCTCCATTCAAACATCTGATAACAACAGGGAAGAATCTGTTCTTGAATATATTTGTACATGTATTCAACTTCTTTATCTTTTGCCTGACAGAAGAGGGTGGAAGACAGAGTATAACTGGGGTGGGAGGGTTCTTTGATTATATTGGTTGCTTTCCCAAGGCAGTGGAAAATATAGGTGGAATCAATGGATGGAAAACTGTTTTGCATGATGGACTGGGCAATGTTCACAACTATGTCGTTTCTTGTAGTCTTGGGAAGAGAATTTGCCCTATAACACTGTGGTGGATCTTGCGCATGTCCTTGTGCGCACGCCTAATTTCCTTAGTTTCACAAGGAAGTAGAGACATTATTGTGCTTTCCTGGCCATCATGTCAACATGGATGGATCAGGACAGATTGTCGGTGATCCAGGAACTTGACACTGTCGACAATCTCTACCTCAGCACCACTGATGCAGACAGGGGCGTACCTTCCACTCTACTTCCCGAAGTCAAAGACCAGCTCCTCCATTTTACTGACATTTATGTAGAGATTGTTGTCTTTACACTATGCTGCTACGCACTCAATCATTTTCCTGTATTCTGGTTTGTTGTGTGAGATCTGATACGACGCTAATGTCGAAAGCAAATACGTAAATGAAGTTGGGGCCAGAATTTGGTCATGGACTTTCGTGTGTGTATAAAGAGTATAGTAGCTGTATGGTGGCTGGTTCTCACCTTTAACTTGCTCCATGAGGCATGTGGGCCATGTTTCTGGGTTCTGAAGAAGTGAGAAAGATTCCGATTAAGGTGCAGTATGAGGCCACTGATGCACACATGCATGTGCAGAGCTCCTGGCTGCAATATCTCTGCATTAGCTTCTTGTACAAACATTGTATTTTTGCCTCTACGACGTATATCTACCTTGCAGGCGGGGACATCCCTCATCCTCTCAGTCTCTGCTACTAGGACTTACGATAATGTATTAATGAATCGGTGCACCCTCTCTCTGGCTGCTTGAGCCACTGTTCCACACCTTCAGTGAAACGGGTGAGTACGGGGGACATATACAGCTCCAGGAAAATGGTGTGGAATCAATGTTAAATCTGAACCAAAACAAAGTTGCTGAAAAAAGCTCAGCAGGTCTGGCAGCATCTGAGAAGGAGAAAACAAAGTTAATGTTTCAGGTCTGGTGACCCTTCCTCAAAACATTAAATCAGAACGTTAAATCTGAAGCTGCTGGCACCTTGATAGCATGACAATGATTAAATCAGCTGAAAATTGTGCATCTTTTCCAGTTCTTATTAGCACAGGATTCGGTTAGTATCTGGTAAAACATTTAAACTTAAATTACCCTGTGGGTGCCTGAAGAGAAAATGTGTTCCATCCTACAGCATCTCGCATCTCAGTTAATAGGCTTCCTTCATTGATCTTAGAACCTATTCTTGTCTTTATGGGGTAGGTCACCGTGAAGTAATGCTAGGAATTCTGTTGCGAGTTTTCTTATTGCGTTCCTGTGTCAGGGTGTCCTTTATTTTCATAATAAATGGTTGATTGAAGGAAGGCTAATAGAGAGGTGATAAACTGCAGGAGAGAAACTCGTTTTCAAACTCAACCAATGTGGGCTTTTCTTTGTGTTAATCTTTGAAGAAAACAGATTGGAGAGAAGGTCAGTGCTGCAACTGCAGGCTCAGTAAATGAGCACAGCAGCTGTTATCAGTGGCAATGTCAGCCTTATTCCCTACCAACTCCTTATGGCACTCCTTTTTAAATGTGATATATAAAACTTGCAACCTTTAATTCATCTTTGATTCATTCCCCAATCTAGCAAGGTCCAGATGCTGTCTAGATGCTTGGGGTATATTAGGAGCTATTGATAGGATAGTGGAACTTGAACACTATTCCTCACAGGAAAGCAAGTGGTTGATGTGACTTTCTGGACTGGTTTTACTTCTCTGGAGGGAACAGACAGGAGTGTTCTCTCTCTTGCTGGTTTTGGGATTTTTCTAGACATTTTTTTTCACCAGGAAGTCACAACACTTTTTATGCACACTAAATGTGGCCTGCCAATAATTTGCCTGCCAGGTGAGCGAGGCCCTCCACTTGCCCCAGCTAGGAGCAATTTGGGCATGAATGGGGCAGCAGACTGGCCACTGAACCCCTCCCCAAGAAATGACAAGCTGGCCTTCTCATGGATGCTGGTCTTCACAGCTACATAGCGTTCAACAATTTTTTTTAAAATTCATTTGTGGGAGGTAGGTATTGCTGGATATCCAGCATTTATTGCCCGTCTGTAGGTGCTCTTGAGAAGGTGGTGGGGAGCTGCCTTCTTGAATCACTGCACTCCATCTGCTGAAGGTTGACCCACAATGCTATTAGGAGGGAATTCCGACATTTTGACCCAGTGACAGCAAAGGAAGATTTCTAAGTCATATGGTGGGTGGTTTGGTGAGGAACTTGAAGGTGGTGGTATTCCCATGTATCTGCTGCCCTTCTCCCTCCAGGTGGAAATGGTCGTGGGTTTGGAAGGTGTTGACTGAGGATCTCTGAATTTCAGCAGTGCATCTTGTAGGTGGTACACACTGCTGCTACTGAGCATTGGTGGTACAAGGAATGGATGCTTGTGGATGTAGTGCCAATCAAGTGGGCTTTGTCCTAGATGATGTCAAGCTTCTTGTGTGTTGTTCGGGCTGCACTCACCCAGGCAAGTGGGGAGTATTCCATCACACTCGTGACTTGTGCTTTGTAGATAGTGGACAGGCTTAGAGGAGTTAGGGGGTGAGTTACTCGCTACAGTATTCCTAGATTCTGACTTGCTCTCATAGCCACTGTGTTTATGTGGTGAGTCCAATTGAGTTTCTGGTCAATGGTAACCCCCAAGGTGTTGATAATTGGGGATTCAGTGATGGTAATGAAGTTGAATGCCAAGGAGTAGTGGTTAAATTGTTTTTTGTTTGTGATTGTTATAGACTGGTGTTTGTGTGGCACCACTTGTCAACCCAAGCTTGGATATTGTCCAGATATTGTTGCATTTGAACGTGGACTGCTTCAGTATCTGAGGAGTTGCGAATGGTGCGGAATATGGTGCAAACAACTGACCTCACGATGGAGGGAAGGTAATTGATGATGCAGCTGAAGTGGGTGGGCTGAGGACACTACCCAGAGGAACTCCTGCAGAGATGTCCTGGAGCTGAGATGACTGAACTCCGACAACCTGGACCACCTTCCTATACATCAGGTTTGACTATAACCACCGGATAACCAGTGATTCCAGTTTTGCTTGAGCTTCTTGATGCCACACACACTTGACTGCAGCCTTGATGTCAAGGGCTGTAACTCACCTCAGCTCTGGAATTCAGCCCTTTTGTCCATGTTTGTACCAAGGCTATGATGAGGTCAGCAGCTGATTGGCCCTGGCAGAACTCAAAGTGGGCATCACTGAGCAGATGCTGCTTGATAGCACTGTTGATGACACCTTCCATCACTTTACTGATGATCAAGAGGAGACTGATGGGGCAGTAATTGGCTGGGTTGGATTTGTCCTGGTTTTTATGTATAGGACATACTTGGTCAATTTTCCACATTGCTGGGTCGAAATTAGCGTTGTAACTATTGGAACAGCTTGACTCGGGGAGTGGCAAGTTCTGGAGCACAAGTCTTCAGTACTATTGCCAAAATGTTGTCAGGGCCCATAGCCTTTGCAGTATCCAATGTCTCCATCTGTTTCTTGATATCATGTGGAGTGAATTCTATTGGCTGAAGGCTGGGGGCACCGAAGGAGCCAAGATGGGTCATCCACTCGGCACTTCTGGCTGAAGGTTGCGGCGAAAATTTCAGCCTAATCTTTTGCACTTATGTGCTGGGTTCTTCCATCGTTGAGAATGGGGATATTTGTGGAGACTTCTCCTCCAGTGAACTGTTTTATTGTCTACCACCATTCATGACTGGATGCGGCAGGACTTCAGAGCTTAGATCTGATCCGTTGGTTGTGGGATTGCTTAGTTCTGTCTATCACTTGCTACTTATATTGTTTGGCGTGCAAGCAGTCTCTTTTGGTGGCTTCACCAGGTTGACACGTCATCTTCAGGTATGCCTGGTGCTGCTCCTGGCATGCCCTCCTGCACTCTTCATTGAACCACGGTTGATCCTCTGGCTTGATGGTAATGGCTGAATGGGGGATATGCCAAGTCATGAGGTTACAGATTGTGCTGGAGTACAATTCTGCTGCACAGCACCTCATGGATGTCCAGTCTTGGGTTGCTAGATCTGTGTGAAGGCTGTCACATTTAGCACGGTGATAATGCCACACAATACGGTGGAGGTTGTTTTCAGTGTGAAGGCAGGGCTGCACGATGGTCGCTCTTACCAAAACTGTCATGGACAGATGCATCTGCAGCTGGTAGATTGGTAAGGATGAGGTCAAGTATGTTTTTCCCTCTTGTTGGTTCCCTCACCACCTGCCACAGACCCTGACTAGCAGGAATATCCTTTAGGACCCAAGCAGCCCAATCAGTAGTACTACTGCCAAGCCACTCTTGGTGGTGAACATTGAAATCCCCCACCCAGAGTACATCGTGTGCCCTTGCCATCTTCAGTGCTTCCTCCAAGTGTTGTTCAACAGGAAGGACTATCGATTCATCTCTCCAACTTCCATTGGCTGGCCGCCTCCACTTGGCTAGCAGCTTCAGGAGGGACTGGACGGCAGTGATTCGGAAGCTGATGAGATGGGACGCCTGTTGGTGAGCATGTGTTTTACACAGGGAGTGCAGCCCTCTGGGACTGTGGTGACATTACTCACACAGAAATCAAGTGGGCCAGATCTGGATGGATTTCTGATGGGCAATATCACATTGCCAATCCTATCTTCTCTTCTGATGCCAGAATGGAAGGGGAGTATGAGCACTAAACCTGCTTGCCCAATGGCAGTTCTCACTATGGGAGAAAAAAGACGTGAATGCCTGTTGAAGCCCAAAATCATCCTCCTGTCGAACTCTCCTCATTATATCCAAGTAAAGCAGCACAGACAGATTTTTAAGCAAACAAATATTTAAAGCCACCTCTACACCTGTTATATTCACTCCTATTTATTTCTTAGTGATTAATTTAGATGACACTTCTAAAACTCAGAAAAGAAAGGCAGACAATTGTCACAGATGGTGAATCATATCAAAAATGCATACTTATCCACTACCAACATAAAAGTAACAATTATACTTTCAAAGAAATTCACTGAATATAGACTTTTCAAATCACTTGAGAACATGACAAGGTGCTAAGTCGAAACACATCTCTCATCTACTGCACAAATCAATTCAAATCAATTTTTGCATATGTAGTATAACTCCTATAACTCTTACTTATTTCTGCTTAATGATCAACTTTTCTCCCTCCCTACATATCCCTTATCTCATGAGGTGCCCTGAGCTGTTTTCTTTTATATAAATTAAGCTGCTGTTATTGAATAAATATTTTTTCAACCAGCTTTAATGGGAATTATTACATGGACAATTGTAATAAGTCAGTTTACATAGAACATAGAACATTACAGCACAGTACAGGCCCTTCGGCCCTCGATGTTGTGCCGCCCTGTCATACCAATCTGAAGCCCACCTAACCTACACTATTCCATGTATGTCCATATGCTTGTCCAATGACATTTTTCATAAGAGCATAGATGCATCCAGATGTTAAAAAATACCACAGGGTTGGAGGTTGCTTTTCAGCCTGGAGGCCTGTGACCAGTGGTGTGCCACAGGAATGGTGCTGGGTCCTCTGCATTTCATCAATTATATAAATGATTTGGATGCAAAGACAGGAGGTATGGTTAGTAAGTTTGCAAATGACACTAATGTTGGCGGTGAGGACAGTGGACAGTGAAAAAGGTTCTCTCAGTACAGCAAGGTCTGGTTCAAATGGTCCAACGGGCTGAGGAGTGGCAAGTGGAGTTTAATTTAGGTAAATGTGAGGTGTTGCATTTTGAGAAGGTAAAACAGGGCAGGACTTGTACACTTAATGGTTGGTCCTGGGAAGTGTTGCTGAGTAAAGAGACCTTGGAGTGCAGGTTCATAGTTCCTTGAAAAGCAGAATTGCAGGTAGATAGGATAGTGAAGGAGGCATTCGGTATGCTTACCTTTATTGGTCAAGTGCTTTGAGTACAGGAGTTGGCGGTTGGGGAGTGGGGAGGGGCGTGGTCATGTTGCAGCTGTCCAGGACATGGGTCAGGCCACTTTTGGAATACTGAGTGTAATTCTGGTCTCCCTGCTATAGGAAGGATGTTGTGAAACTTGAAAGGGTTCAGAAAAGATTGACAAGGATGTTGCCTGGATTAGAGGTTTGAGCTATAGGGAGAGGTTGAATAGGCTGGGGCTATTTTCCCTGGAGCATCAAAGGCTGAGGAGTGACCTTACAGAAGTTTATAAAATCATGAGGGGTATGGAAAGGGTGAATAGACAAGGTCTTTTTCCCAGGGTGTGGGAGTCCAAAATTAGAGGGCAATGGTTTAAGATGAGGTGGTAAAACAAATTTAAAAGCTGCAGGTTTTTCACGCAGAGAGTGGTCTGTTTATGGAATGAGCTGCCAGAGGAAGTGGTGGAGGCTAGTACAATTGCAACATTTAAAAAGGCAGCGGGATTGGTACATGAATAGCAAGGGTTCAGAGGGATATGGGCCATATGCTGGCAAATGGGAGTAGATTTATCTGGGATATCTGGTCGTATGGACAAGTTGGACTGAAGGGTCTGTTTCTGTGCTGAAAAGCTCTACAACTCCATAATCAGCCAAGAACATACCCTGAAATTTTGCAATTCATTTTTCAAACACAAAGGGCAAAATCGTACAAAAGCCTGAGCAACATGGGCTATGGCAAAAATTGTGGTATTATCAGATAAGAACTCTAGTGAGGCTTATCTCAACACAGGGATCAACACAAACAGTGAGCTGTGTTCCTCAACAGGCAGCAGCAAATATAACTTGTTTACATCTTGTTAGTGGCCCAAGTCACCTCATTAATATCCAGCTTCCTGCCTCACCAAATGCACCGCACAAGTTGACATTAAGAAATGGTCAGAGCGCGTATCTGGTGACTTCAGATCATCACTGGCCACAAAGGTACCTCATGTTGCTTCAGACCAAATACCTTCTCAGGGCACAATCAGGGCATCCTCCCCTGACATTAGTATCTGACATTTGCCAGCCCCTGCCAACTATTACGCCATCTCTCCGATAGAACCCCAAGATGTTCCGGAAGCACAGGCTTGTATTGCAAGGTGCACAGCCATGAGCATTGAAACGCTGCAGAAGGGACACTTTGCACACAGGGACAGTAACTGGCTCATGGATTGGACCAGGCTGCATCTCAAAGCTGCTCACTTGCTTGTTTAGTGCTCGCTCACATCATTCTTGCTTACTTTGCTGTGCCAATTAGTACCGTCACATGACTAGGCAACTTGCTCTACTGGTCAGCAGTCCTCCGGGTAAAGGGCAGACATCTTGCTGTATGGCAGTTTGCCTCATTGATCTCACACCTCTTCCATGTGTCTGCAGCTTATCCAACAAACACAGTGTGAATGCAGCAAGCAGTCACATCTCAAAGTCTTAGGCAAGTAGTCCTCATTGAAACATTCAGCAGTCAGAAGTCCCAGTTCTGTAAATCAAGGGCAGCATCCGTAGCAGTCCCAGAGATTGGTCACGGTCAGGCATTCATTGTAGGTATTCATAGCCAAGTGGTCTACGCCCCTGCAGGCCAGGAAATGGATCATGGTCAGGGAGTTGTGAAGATGTCAGTTGAGGTCTGGGCATGTCTTGTCCAGGGCTGTCCAGGTATGTCTCTCATGGTGGCGCCAGCCATTGTCAGTCTGTCCCTTAATTCCTCTGGACAGGCCTGAAAGACGGTTGGAGGTGACAAGGGCAGTTACTGCTGGGGGAGAATTACACAGCAGCATATTCCTCAAGATATGGCCCGCAGGCTTTAGAGAATGGCAGCATCTGTATCTGCAAAGGGCTATAACACCAAAGCATGAAGGGGAAGGGTGACACATGGGGGTGGGTTCCTGACCCTGACTCTGACCACCCCACGCAACTGGCAGACCATGTCCACATTCCCAGATTGATGGAAGGTGCTGCCTGGACTTATGGTGCTGGGACACTCCCGACTGAAGTTCAACTCCTGACTGAGGACTACTGTCCTTAGACATTTCAATGTCAGTTATAAAGAACTGTCATACGAGACTCAAAACATTAACTCAGTTTCTCTCTCCACAGATGCTGCCACCCTGCTGGGTTTCCCCATCATTCCATGTTTGATCGAGATAATGGTCATTTACTTGAAACACATGATGTGTATTTGTTCCATACACCTGCTGTGTATATAAGACCGCGCAGCAACCCATCAAATCCCCTTGACCAAATACTGCTGACAGACGTGACTAGCTTCCTGGCTTTATGCCTGCCATAAACAGTAAGTAAACTTGGAAGGTCTGTGAGCCTTTTAGTTCTGGCTGAGGCGGCGAAGCACCAAAAGACAAGCCAAGCAAGGATGCTGTGAGCATTAAAACAGGCCCAAATGGAGTGAGCTCTAAGACGGCAGGCAAAGAGCCCGGAGTTGTACCAAGCCCTAATGTGTAAACTGGGTGCCATCCCTACACACAACGTGCCCTTGTAGCAGCATTGCAATGAGCAGAGGCCAGTGCACTCTAAAGTGCAGCATTAAAATTCAGAAGCATATCGTTAAGCGAATCAGAGATGTGCTGTGATAATGTGGTGAAGGTGGTATGTGTCAGAAACCAAGGTTGGTGGAGACCGAGTATAGGCAGCCACTGCCCATGGAGTGCCCTGGGATGCTGGTGCCAGGTGTCTAAGACACCAGTCTGGAAAAACAAGCCTAGAACTAATGTTAGATAACAAAGTGCGAAGCTGGATGAGCACAGCAGGCCAAGCAGCATCTCAAGAGCACAAAAGCTGATGTTTCGGGCCTGGAAGCCTCTTCCAGGGATGCTTTACCTGAAAAAGTTACCCTCCTCCCTCCGGACCAACCTCAGGGAATCTCTCTCCCACTGCAACTCTCTTGTAATCTCCTCGGCCTTGAAACTGCTCGACCATGTCCTGAAGCAAACCAGGTACCACAGCCACCACACCTTCCTCAGCACCTGCCTACGGAACCAGATCATCCCCAATGGACTACAGTCTACTAAGCCCCTCTCTGATGAACGGTCTAGGCCCAAAACATCAGCTTTTGTGCTCCTGAGATGCTGCTTGGCCTGCTGTGTTCATCCAGCTACACACCTTGTTATCTTGGATTCTCCAGCATCTGCAGTTCTCATTATCCCTAGAACTAATGTTGTCAGGCATTCACTCTGACTTCCATATCAGAATTCCTGGCATCTAGTTTCTATCTGGCAGATGGCAGAAAAAGAACCTGAATATTAATGAGGTGAGATAAGGTAATTATGAAGGTGTTAATGAGCAATGGACCATGCTAATAGGTCTCTCCCTGTTCGTCAGCAAGAATCCCTTCTCCATGCCCAGGATTCGATTGGAAAAATGAAACCTTTTGGTCTCACTTTGAGAGCTCAAGATTTTACCCAATTCGCCCAAATTTCTCTTCATAGGTCACTTCATTCAGTGGAAGATTCTGCCCTATGTTTTCAAGGCTTGTAATTTTTGAAAAGTGTTCTTTAACGGCTTGAGAGTCACTGGAACAATTTTCGACATTAAAATTTTGCATGTGAATTATGTTAGCAAAAAAGCCTAACAATCAGAGGATGTACATATAAATAGCATGTGTTAACAGCGCTATGTCAAGAGTAGTTTGGTTGAACAGACACTGAGCTTTTGAGTGGTACAGTTTGACTATTAACAAAAGAATCAAAAATGAGGCCAGTGTGAAATGTTGAATGGCAGGGAGGAGAAGTACATGTACACGTACACTGTTATTTAAGAACATAAGAGCAGGTAGGCAACATCCTAATAAAGGTCAATCACTTTTTAAATATTAAGAACCAGCACATCAGAAGCATACACTCCAAGGACAAGAAGATAATGGTAAGTATAAGGTAATGATTAAGTCACAATTCAAGCATACAATGCACTTCTGGGCATCTTTTTATAGAAGGGACATTTGTCAAAGAAAGCATAAATCAAAAATTCACAAGGATGAGACACTAAGGTTAGGAGAGACACAAAAGTGGGAATATTTTCTCTGCAGCAAAAAAAGGCTAATCCAGGATTTATTAGATATGAATAAAACATGCAACAGAGGAACAGATCACTTAGCCCACCATGCCTGTGCCAACCATTGTAAGCTCTTCCATCTGCCAGCAACTGATCCGTATCCATCCATTCCTTGCCTGTTCCGGCATCTGCCCGAGTGCTTCTTAAACATTGCTATAGTTTCTACTTCTACCTCCTTCCCTGGCAGTGTGTTCCAGGCATTTAGCATCTTTTAGGTAAAAATCTTACCTTGTACATCTTGTTTAAACATTTCCCCTCTCACCTTTAAACCTAAAATCCCTAGTATTTGACATTTCCATCCTCGGAAAGAGACTCTGACTGTCCAGCAGAAAATTGCTACTTCCTCTGTTTGTGCACCTGCTGATGAAGGAACATTAATTTAAATTGATGAGGTAAGAGCTTAGGAAACATCTCTTGGAGAGATGGTAGTTCATTTTAGATCATTTTAGCAAAAAAGCCAGTACAGACAAATATAGCTCAATAACCCCTATCAATGCTGTGACCTATGTGGCTACATGGAAAACATGCTTCAGGAATAATCTATCTGGCAGAGCAAAAACAAGGCCACATTTCACTCCATGACTCTGAAAAGTCTTGTGCAGAATAGATTTTTCAATAAATAGAAATCTGTTTTATTGCCAAATAAAGCCCATATATCACAGTCAGAAGCTGAGGCACGAAAATGGGCAAAACTGCAGAAATGCTTGTTATGAAACAAGTCACTACATTGAATATAGTGTTGAAGCATGACCCATAAAGCATACAACATATTCATTCATGATGGCACATGAAGCTGCCTCACTGCTGTGTAGGTTGGCCATCTATATTTGACTTGACTCTACAGAGTGCTTTACGCTGACAAGATGAATTACATGCTGTGACAAGAACAATGTTCACAAAATAAAATCCATGTATGTGACTTATCGATTCTTCTATCCATCAGATAATTTGTTTTAACAGAATAAACCCTTTTTCATTTAGAAAATCTACAGAAACAAGGTAAGAGATAGAAGAAGCGTTTTAAAGAATTGTTCAAGCAATTCTCCCGTAATCCAAATCTCAGAGCAGTAAACTGGATCTTTTCCAAGGTCTTAAACTGATGTTTGCACAACTGCTGTTAAAAGTAGGAGTATGCGTCCTCTACATTCCTCATCTTCCAAATCACAAAATGTCATCTGACATCTCCCAAATGCAGAAGGTCATTTTATTATTGACAAAGTACAGCTAAACCATTTGATACCTTGACAGGAATGCCCCAGGCGTCTTTCCAATGGTTGCTTTGTTGCTTCTATTCAACTAAATCTTCACAGGCAAAGTTACTTACTGGGGCTGCCAAATAACCAAAGCTCATGAGAGTGGTAAAGAATTGGCAGCTAAGCCTGACCTTTACTTCTTTCTTACTGAGGCATTTTCTCCAGTTTCCTGTTAATCAGCAGTGGAATTATCTCCACTGGATGAACTTCCAAACTGAAGAAAACAGGGCAAATATAAGAAGCAGAAACAGCAAATCCAGAGGTCTCCAAATGCAGCTTTGAAGCTACAAGTTCAATCATTAATAAATGCTTTCAAGTGACTAGTATGAGATGAAGAATGACCTATTTTAAGATACTGAAGGCTTTAAAGATTGCTTTTTGCTCATCTATTTGTTATATTTTGTACATAAAGAATTCAACTAACTGCATAATAAGTGATTGATGGATTGCTGAAGAGTGCATGTAAATTCAGCACAGAAATCTAACAAGAGCATACACTATATTCTCAGGATTATTGAGAACATCATTCATTAAATTAGTTCCTTTAATTTGTTTAAACTGAACACAAATTGGCTTGTGTCAGTAGGAATCTGTAAAACAGCATGAAAATCCACAATAACTTGTACGTAACACTTGGACCAAACCCATCCCTTAGAAGCCCACTTCCTGTCAATTAATCAAAGGACTCTACACAGTCATTCTAAAGATCACGTATGTCAAAGAACATTCAAACACAGTTTGCTGTTCAATGGGATGTTATTCTCAAACAATGACTAGGCAAGGCATCACAAATGCTTTAATTAGACACTGATGCCATTTCCTGGCAATGTGCAATTTCAGATGAAAAAAACATAAATATTTGCTTATATGAATAGAGTTTGACATTTTTGTTTATTATTCTAAACATATTAGATGTTTTTGACTGCAGAAACTCATCCATGATGATCTCAAACCTGCAGGTGCACTTTGAACAGTGGAATCTCAAAGGCCTGGAAAAAATCTCAGGATGTGGGCATTGCTGACAAAGCTGGTATTATCACTGCTCTTTCACAATTACCCTAAGCAGGTGATAGCGGATCATTTTTATGATTTTCTACAGTCCATTGGAGAGAAAGTGCCACTCTAATCTGGTGAGGAGGAATGAACCATTTTATTACATAGTTAAGACTGGGGAAAGGGATTTATAAACTTATAAAGTGTCCCAATACATTTCCCAATGGGCCTTGATTGAAAATACCTGGACAGAACAACTGATCTTGCAAGCACATCTGAGTATGTTCACTTTATAGAATTTTCCAGTATTCTCCCTAACCATACATAGTATACAGAATTTCCCAGCAAACATCCATGGATTTCTAAATTAATGCAGAATACTAACTGCCCTGGCTCCCTGAAATTGAGTCTCTTAATTTAAGTGCTGCCAAATTTTAGAGTGTAGTTTTGTATTCTAAAATGTTGCAGCATGATACTGGGCTAATGGTAAGATTCTTAGTAGTGTAGATGAGCAGAGAGATCTCAGAGTCCATGTCCTTGAAAGTTGCCACCCAGGTTGACAGGGCTGTTAAGAAGGCATACAGTGTTTTAGCTTTTATTAATAGAGGGATCGAGTTCCGGAACCAACAGGTTATGCTGCAGCTGTACAAAACTCTGGTGCGGCCGCACTTGGAGTATTGTGTACAGTTCTGGTCATCGCATTATAAGAAGGATGTGGAAGCTTTGGAAAGGGTGCAGAGGAGATTTACTAGGATGTTGCCTGGTATGGAGGGAAGGTCTTACGAGGAAAGGCCGAGGGACTTGAGGCTGTTTTCATTAGAGAGAAGAAGGTTGAGAGGTGACTTAATTGAGACATATAAAATAAGCAGAGGGTTAGAGAGGGTGGATAGGGAGAGCCTTTTTCCTTGGATGGTGACGGCGAGCACGAGGGGGCATAGCTTTAAATTGAGGGGTGAAAGATATAGGACAGATGTCAGAGGTAGTTTCTTTACTCAGAGAGTAGTAAGGGAATGGAACGCTTTGCCTGCAACGGTAGTAGATTTGCCAACTTTAGGTACATTTAAGTCGTCACTGGATAAGCATATGGACGTACATGGAATAGTGTAGGTTAGATGGGTTTGAGATCGGTATGACAGGTCGGCACAACATCGAGGGCTGAAGGGCCTGTACTGTCCTGTAATGTTCTATGTTCTATGTCCTATGTCCTATAGCAGCTGTCTTTTACTACCTTCATATTGAATAAAAAGCTCAGAAACATGATTGTACACAAAAGCCAGTAGCATCACAAAGGAGTGTAGCATTATTTATCCTGGACCAATTTATAACCAAGTCCCGAATTTCAAATGGTCCACCGGTTCAGCTTAAAAATAAACAAGGTTATTTGCTCAAGTAGAAAAATTTAAATGAGGGGTCAATATACTAAAGTTTTATGTTTTAGACCTGCTAATAAAAACAAAGATCATGATGTGCACTCAGTATGTTGAACTCTGGGGTTCATTTCTGGAATGCCAGAAATGAAAAGTAAACTTCATTGGGCTGGACTTTACACCTTGCCATCAGTGAGTCTGTGCAGGGCATGTCAGATCCCATGAGTGGCCTTCCTGTAGTCTAACTCCTCTCCTTGAAGTTGTACAGTTGGATGGAGATGGGGATCAGGGAGGCATCGAGTGGCCTGTCTGACTGTGGGCCTGTTACGGGTTTTATTCCGCTGTCACAAAGGGGAAGGGCAGGTGCCACATGAAAATCTGGCAGCTTTAGATTTAGGCAAAGACAAGGATGTAGGGAACCTCCTCTGCAGTATTTCTGGGCTCAGTGGCAGCATCACACCACCTCACCTCCTAAGGTCATTCTTTCTTTAAACTTGGTGTGCTGAATATGGCTCCCTCAAAACCCTTTTCCAATCCCTGACTTACCCATGATCCTTGGCATGGGTGCAGCAGTAGCCAATGCTCATGGTGGTGTTTTTGGCCTTCAAATCGACTGGCAATTGTATAATGCCGGAATCTTTTCTTAGAAACGGGTGGGTGTCTCACTTAAAGCAATTCTCTCTGTCACCAGAGTTCAATTGCTGTGGGACAGCAGCCAACTACAGAGGAATGGGGACACAGTGTTCTGTGAACTCAGGCCCATTACGCTAAGCTTGGGCAGAACGTTGGTTAGATCATACAAAGCACTGCACATGTTTTTTGACTCCACTTTAGAAAAAAGAACACAGATGCACTAGATACTGATGGTACTGGAACTAAGGGATAATGGAATGAATGAACAGTCCGAGACCTTTTTCTTTTCAAGAGGGAATGCTAGGAGGTGACCTTTAACAAATGATAGTGCAGGGAAAGAGAAGGGTGTTTCCGTTCATGGAAGACTAAAATAAGAGGCTAGAAATATAGTCACTAATTAAAGCCAGTTGGAATTCAGGACAGTGTGCTCAGAGTATGGAACCCACTGGGACAAGGAGTAATTGAAGTGAACAATGTAGATGCATTTAAAGGGAAGTTGGCGATTCTCCTGTGGGAGAAAGAAAAAAAAAAGGATATGGCCTGGAATTTTATACATCCTCCAGGGTTTCAGCAATGTTGGTGAGGATAAAATTGGGCATCATGGTGGTAGTACAGTGCTATTGTGTACCCGTCCTTGCCTGCCTCTGCAGCTATTATAGTCATGAGAGGGGAGGCATTTGACAACCCAGTCACTAGAGAACCAATCGAGGCCCTCAAGTGGATAATCAATGGTTAGTTAAGGATCTCACTCTGCAGATTCTGGGATTTTACCCACAGCAGGCAAGTCCAGAACCAAGGGTCCAGGACATTTTGTGAAAGCTGGAGAGATTTGTGGCCAGGCAAAAGAGTGTGTCTCCTTTTAAGGCAACTAATGTCCCCAGGAGGCCACTCCTAAAGTATTTCTCCCCCACCCCTCACTCTGTGTCCTCTGTCACTCTGCCCCGGTTGATCTCCAATCCCCAGCCTGGACCTGGTGAAGCCTCTGAGTAACATAAAATTCTGGACTGAAACCGCCTTTTCTTCAGAGACTCACTGCAGGGGCAGTAGTAGCAACACGGCCATGGTACAGATACCAACAGGAGAACTGCCAGTCATTTGGACAACAGGGCTTCCTTGTTTATGGGGTATTACAGATCCAGAAGATTAAATTGTTGTAAAGCAAGCTGGCAACTCTGGCCCATCAGTGGGCACCGGGGCCCCACCTTAGAGTTAAATTCAGCCCATAGATGAGAAGTAGAGGACGTGGGAGGAAGCTAACGTGCAGCCAATTAGCATAGGCCAGATGGGATGAATGGCTTGTTTCAGTGCATTCTATGTAAACATAAACAGGTCAATTTAAAAGAATTGCTTCCATGTTTGACATGCATAGATTTGTTACTGATCTGTGGTAGGTAAGGAAAACAGTATTTATTTTCCAGAAATTAATTGGAAAACATTTATTTCTCTTGGGAAATCGTCAAGTAAACCTTTTCAATTTTTTTTGCCCAATTAAGATATGGGCCCTTCCCCACCACATCCTCTGACTGACCGGATCTTTTGGTAAACCTGCAATAACTGTTTAATCATTAACAGTCATAAAGCATATGTCACAGTCCAGAAGTAATAATCAGACATTACACTTTGCTACTGCAGCAAACTAACATTTTTAAAATAAAGCTAATGAACCTGAGACTAAACTTTATAAGCAACATTGAAAGCTAATTGACCAGAACAATTTGCAATCAGGTACTTATATTTCCACAAACGAACTTGAACATTGACTCTAAACAGATCTGTAGCAGAATTGTGAGTAAATCCTTTGCAGATCACCAGGCAATATGGAATAATTTGACTCTGTATAGGAAAATTGCATCCTTATGAGGAACACAGATCTGTAACATCTATAATTTTGAAAATCAATCAAGCCTACTGCATTATTACGAGCACATTTTCTGTGAACTACTCAATCACTGAAACCTTAGGTAGCCACACATCAGAGTGAATCAGCACGGCCATCTCACCACAGGCAATTTGCTGCAGAAGGTCACTAACCTGACATTGGAGCAATTTAAAAATGCTTAATTAAATAATGAAATTTCCACATCATCAGGTTTAGCAAATCCAGAAAGAAAGGTTCATTATGCAGTTTTGGAGAGCATCTTTTCACATTGTTAGCCAACTGCCCCCTTGAGCTATAATTCAAACTATTTTGCTGTGTAGTTACTTAGTCTGTCATTTCTACATGGTGGCCCTAGACTTCTGCAGAAGGTCATAAACTGATCCTTCAACTGATAATACAAGCTAATACATGATGTAGGAAATATAATTGGTACAGTGATTACTGTTGCTTTATAGAGTCTGTGCTGCAGCTGTCTCAGTGTTTCACAAATTTATGACCATGTAAGATTTTCCATCTGCTTTTTGTTCCCAAAAACATTTCCATATTTAACACCTCATCGTTCAGGATGCATTTTGAAATACATTTAACATTAATTATAGTAAACAGATAAAACAACATAAGTAAGATTTGTTTGTTCCCTCTGTACACAGAAAATGCAGTTATATTTTTCAGAAGAAGATAAAAGTAAATTTTGACTGCACATTTTTCTCTTAAAAAAAAATCATAAAAATTGTAATGGAGAACAGTTTAAACAGTAGTAA
The DNA here is from genome assembly GCF_030684315.1 of Stegostoma tigrinum. Lineage (NCBI taxonomy): Eukaryota > Metazoa > Chordata > Chondrichthyes > Orectolobiformes > Stegostomatidae > Stegostoma > Stegostoma tigrinum. The sequence goes on from NC_081367.1 coordinate 42,464,532, forward strand.
TATGGAAATGATGGCAGGCTACCTAACCAAGAGGTGTTTCCAAATAGTAGGGAGTTCTATTTGCTGTCTGGAGATCAGAATGAGTTACAACTAGCTCATAGAGAATGCCCTAGTTAACTTACATTTTGTCTAATATTAATCCTTACCATGCTACCAAAGGCAGGTGAGTCATGAAGTGTACCATTACTGACAAACAGGGTTTAAAACCTAGGAAACATCTGGCTATCTGCACTTCCATGCATTCAACAGAGATAAAAATAAAGAAAAAAACAGTCCCAGTAAATAATCTACAAGGATTTCCACTGAGTGCCTTAGGCACATGTTTACACAACTGTGAAGCTGTCTTTCGCAGTGATGGCATATTTATAACTTTAACTTTTCACAGCAATATTTGAACAATATTGTTGAAAATCATCACTGAGCCCAATGAAACCTTCGTAAAATGTTTCTATTGTTCTCATTTGCTGCAAACAGACTGAAGGCAAGCGCAGACCGGAAGCTTTATCTTATCATTATTGACAGGATCCAGTGGGGATTACTTTGAGTAACTGTTTTGACGTCATTTTCTCATTCTATTTATGATAAACATTGCCTGTTAGGTCAGGAAAATTGTTGTGCCAACTAAAATAACAAAATGACTGACCAAACAAAATGCAGCAACAAACACATGTAAGGTGCTTGCATAAACTGTGCAAACTTCAGAGTTCCTACCACTTACCTGTTATGTACACTCTCTTATAATTTATTTATGAAAATTCACTCATGTTAATCATTTAAAATTTGGTGCAAAAAAGACAAACAAATCCTACCCTCCTCCACCATAATGCTGGACACAACAAACCACAACCCTGCATTGCCCTGACTGTCCGGACCTATTTCATTGTAACTTCAAGCCTCCATATTTCTGCCAACCTCTCATAACTTTTTTTTAAAACTCCTTTGCTCAACATGAATCTATCCACCTCCTTCGTAAAAATATTTGAGGATGCTGTTGTCCACCACATTTTGTTTTAGGAAGAGACTCTGCCCTCCAGGGGAAAAAAAAATCACTTTGTCTCAGTTTTAAATGGGCAGATGCCTTTTCTTGAAACAATAACTTCAAATTCTAATTTCCCCCATAACTGAATACAGCCTCTCCATCTCTGTCCTGCTAAAACCCCTCAGGATCTTGTATGTTTCAATCAAGTCACATCTTACTCTTCTAAAGTCCAGTCAACTACAAGCCTAGCCTGCCCAACCTCTTTCCTCATTCCAAATATTAGTCTAATAAAATTTCTCTGAACTGCTACCAATGCAATTACATCCTTCCTTAAATAAAGAGCCCAACATTCGACAGAATATGCCAGATGTGATCTCACTGTTGCTTTGCATAACTTAAGCATAACCTCTGAACTTTTGTATTCAATTTCCCTAGCAATAAATCTTGACATTCTATTAGCTTGCCTAATTAATTGCTGTTCTGAGTAGTCAGGGAATATTGCAGAGGCAAGTAACAACTAGAGAGATTGTTACTGGATTTGTAATCCACAGGCCCAGAGGACCCAGGTACCGACCTCATTGTGGCAGATGGTAGAATTAAATGTGAATTTAGAATTGGAATTCTTGTGATGACCATGAAACCATTCGTTGCTTGTTGTTCAAAAGAATCTGGTTCACTCATGTCCTTTAAGCAAAAGGAACTGTTGCCTTTACCTGATCTGTTCTAAGAGACTTCAGACACACAGCAATATGGTTAACTCTTAATTGTCTTCTGAAACGCCTAGCAAGCCACTCAGTTGTATCGAGTGTTACAAATTGTCAAAAACGGAAGAAACCTCATTGTGCATACACCATGCTTCCATGATGTCACTCTATTGGGCACTGACTCGTGACGGAGGGATTTGCTGCTGTCGAGACTCTCCAAAGTTTCCAGCAAAGTCACCATATTTAAAGCCCAGCTGTGCACTGTCAGTCAGTAACTGCTCGGTACACGTAGTCGGAGGGAGACAAGAAAGAAAACAACAAATGCCGGAGATCATAGCGGGCCAGACAATATCCATGGAGTGCTCAGATGAATAGTCATCCAGACCGGCTGTGCTCTCCAGCATCTGCAGTAATTTACTCCTGGACATTAAAGAAAACCTTCTGAGGGCACAAAGGTGGTATTATTGCAATTCTTTCAAAATAGAAAATCAAATTCATGTGAAGCAGTTGAAAATGTCTGCTCTTATTGTTCTTCAGTTGAAGAAAGAAACAAATGAAAATGGCACTTCCTCTGGGAACAGACAAAGATTATTGCCTTTTGCACAGTAATAAATTTATAATCAATAAATGATCACTCTACCCAGCTCACATCTACTGGCACCATTTGTATATTAAGTCCTGTCTGGTTTGTTATGTGCAATGTTGCATTGCTCTATCATACTGATTGATTGATGTCTTGTCACATGTACTGAAATACAGTGAAAAGTGTTGTTTTGCATGCTATACAGGGGGGAGAGAGAGAGAGAGAGAGAGAGAGAGAGAGAGAGAGAGAGAGAGAGAGAGAGAGAGAGAGAGATCAAAATTAACATTTGAGACGTCTGATTTGCATGATGCACTGGGCTGTGTTCACGACTCTCTGCAGTTGCAGTTGCCATACCATGCTGTGATGCATCCAGTTAGGACGCTTTCTATGGCACAACTATAAAAATTGGTAAGAGTCCTAATGCACTGTGCCAAATTTCCTTAGTCTCCTTAAGAAGTAGAGATGTTGTTTGTGCTTTCTCAATCATTGCATCAAATGAGAGTTGGCCAGGATAGATTGTTGGTAATCATTACTCCCAGGAACTTTATGCTCTCAATCATCTCAAACTCAGCACCATTAATACTGACAGGAGTGTGCCCTCCACTCCGCTTCCTGAAGTCAAAGACCAGCTGCTTTGCTCTGCTAATGTTCATGGAAAGATTGCTGTCTTTGTACCAAGCTGCAAAGCACTCTATCTCTTTCCTGTACTCCACTAAAACACCATCCTCAGTGCAAAAAGTAAGGCATTTGCAAAAATCTTCAGCCATCAATTCAAGTGGTTGATCTGCTCTGCCTCCTCCAGTGGTCCCCAGTTTCACAGATGTCAGACCGTCGCTAATTCGATTCACTTCACATGATGTCAAGAAATGGCTGGAGACCCTCCAAAGAGGCATTTTGCCCCTCTCTACCAAGAATCTCATCTCAACCTCTAAACTCAAGTTAAAAATTGTAGTGAGTTGTGGCTGACGCCGAGATAGGCCCTGATGGACTTGCATAATTCTGCCAGATTTCTTGCTGTAGCTCAAATCATTTGTTCCCCTTTAAGACACTGCCTTGTATTTCTGTGTGTTTTGGGAATATTTAAAAGGATAAATATTTATGTTTCTACATTACTGACTGCATAAGTTAATCAATTATTGCATCTTTATTGAAGAAGTTTTGTTTTGATAATACACAATGATTAATAGATGTTGTTGTTTAAGGCTTGATATAGGTAAGGCAACATACTTAGTTAGATATTGTAGTAGTTGGAAAAAAACATTTTATTTTACGTTGTGATCCAGGGAGTAGTGAGGTTAGAGGGTTGGTGCACGCTTCCAATGGTCATAACGTCATCAGTAAACTACCTATATATTATCAAGGCTCATTAGCTCATTTTTTTAATTTCAAATTGTTCTGTCAGAAGGGAGGGGTATGTTGTATTTATACCTTGCCTTGTGTGTATACAATGTTGTGACTCTGCCTGCTAGTTAGACTGCTTGGTATCTGCAACTTGCACTCTCAGAAATCAGTTTTTTGCTGTAAAGTCTGCATCATAACTTATTACATGTTTTACTATTCCAAATAAACAAATCCATAAAGTAATCAATCCCTGAAAAGCAAGTGATTTTCAGAGCATTACCATTAACATGACATTGATAAAAGGTTGTTGCCTCGAAATATCAACTGTATGGAAATACTTCAGATTTCCAGCATCCACAGTATTTCACTTTGCTTCATTTTACTGAACTGGGCACTCTGAACAATAATATTATGAGGATAATTGAAAATGCACATTTTTTAAAGCATGTTTTCCCTGTCTCAACACATACCAGCAAACAATAGGTGATACAGTGCCAACAAGATCTCGTGTTTATACAGCTTCTAATGCAACAAAACCTTACTGTAGTGTTTTGTGGAAGAGAAATGAATGCTGCATGGTTGTTGAGATGCTGAACTAGGGACAGCAATAGCAAGGCAGAAGTATTTAGGGAGACATTACTATAGTGCAGTGCTAAGGACCTTGCATCCAATGGTGACATGCAAGCTGGAGGCACCAGAAGTACTGGAGATCTTAAACCAAAAAGAAGCACAAAGTGTCGGCAACAATATCTGGGGCTTGGCAAGCACCTGGTCAATTCTAAGCTGGCTAATTGGAAATGGACATTCATCGTCCATCTTGGGAGCTCCAGTGTTGAGTGTTATTGTGGAGGAAGTGCAGTTGCCTATCTTCGCTGACCGCTGTCTTTGGATCAGGAAGCTGAGGATCCAGTTACAGAGGGTGTAGCTGAGAGCTAGGTTACAGAGTTTTGAGATCAGACTGGAGGGGACAATGGTGTGGAAGGCGGAGCTGTAGTCGACGAGCAAGAGTCTGAAGTTGGCATCTTTGTTGTCCAGATGTTCAAGTTGAGTGCAGGGCTAGGGAAATGATGTCTGCTGTGGACCTGTTAAATCGGTAGGCAGACTGTAAGGGATCGAGGCAGGCTGGGAGACTGGAGCTGGTGTGGGCCATGACCAGCCTGTTGAAATACTGTGTGTTTATGGAGGTCAGAGCCATTGGGCTGGAGCTATTAAGGTACGTTGCATGTGCTTTCTTAGGTATTGGGATGATGGTGGTCTTCTGAAAGCAGGTGGGGGCTTTGGCTTGTAGGAGGAAAAGGTTGAAGATGTTGGTGAGTTTCTCCACCAGTTGGTCCGCACAGAATCCAAGTGCTCGGCCAGGGACTCCATCCAGGCCTGTTGCTTTCCTTAGGTTGACTCTCAGGAAGATCGATCTGACGTCTGCAGCGGTGACAGTGGACACAGGTACGTCTGAGCTGTCGAGGCAGGTGTCACCGCACCACTGGCATTCTGCTTGAACCAAGCACAGAAAGCATTGAACGTATCAGGGAGGGACATGTTTTTGTTCGCTACCTTGCTCTACTTCATTTTGTATCCAGTAATGTTGTTTAGATCTTGCCACAGGTGACAGGAGGCTGCATGGTAGGTTTGGGCCTCTAATTTGGTCCATTACTGCCTCACAGCATCTCTGATGGCTTTGCAGAGGTTGGATTTCCTGTATAGGTCAGGGTCATCCAACTTGAATGCTGCATGTCTGGTTTTCAGTAGGGAGTGGGTTTCCTGGTTCATCCAAGGTTTATGGTTGGGGAATACATGGACTGACCTCTTTGGTACACAGTCCTCTATGCATTTGCTAATGAAGTCCACGACAGTGGTAGCATATTCATCTAGGTTTTCCACTAAGTACTAAGTACAGTCCAGGCCACCAATTCCAAGCAATCTCAGAGAAGGTCTTCTGCTACCTCAGACCAACATTGGAGGATCCTTGACAAAAAAAAAAGGACAGTTTTAGCTTCTGCTTGTAAGCTGAGAGGAGGAACACAACACTGTTACCTGATTTTCCGAAGTGTGGGCAGGGATTGAGCGGTATCATTGATGGTTGAGTAACAATGGTCCAGAATGTTCGGTCCTATAGAGGCGTAGGAGATATGGCGGTGGTGCTTTGGCAGCACCTGCTTGAGGTTGGCTTGGTTGACTCTATACTGCTGCTCAGATTGAAATGGTTCCTTGCTAATGCTCTTGTAGTTGTGCTTTCCAGTGAAAGCCAGTTTGGGATGGATGAGGTACCCACAGGAGAGCACTGTTCAAAACAGAGCAAATGCAACGTGCCTTAATGATTACTGCCCAGTGGCTCTGACCTCCATAATCATGAAGGGCTTCGAGAGGCTGGTCATGGCGCACATCAACTCCAGTCTCCCAGCCTGCCTCAATCCCCTACAATTTGCCTACTAACATAACAGGTCCACCACAGATGCCATTTCCCTAGCCCTGCACTCATCCCTGTAACATCTGGACAACACGGACGCCCATGTCAGCCTGTATTCCCTGTCTGCCCACGACTGTGCTGTCAAATTCCGAGTGAACTCTATTTACAAGTTTGCTAATGACACCATCATAGTAGGATGGATATCAAACAACAAGTCAGCATACACAAAGGAAACAGAAGACTTAGTGACGTGGTGCAATGAGAACAACCTCTCTCTCAACGCCTGCAAAACTAAACAACAGATCATTGAATTCAGAAAGATGGGAGGAGAACACACCCCAATCTACATCAAATGGAGCTGAGATCGAAGACGGACAGCATCAAGTTCCTAGGAGTGACGATAACCGACATCTTGTCCTAGGCTTCCCACAAAGTTGTGACGGTCGAGGCACAACAATGCCTCTTCTTCCTCAGGTAGCTCAGAAAATTTGGCACGTCCACAAGGTTCCTCACCAACTTTTACAGATGCACCACTGAACGCATTCCATGATATGGCAAGTGCTCTGCTTAGGACTGTAAGAAACTACAGAAGGTGGTATGCATGGCCCAGACCATCACGGAAACCAACCTTCCATCCATCATCTCCATTTACACGGCTCGCTGCCACAGAAAGGCTGCCAACATCATCAATGATCCATCGCACCTCTTCCATCAGGCAGAAGATACAGAGGCTTGTACACACGCACTGGCAGGTTCAAGAACAGCTTCTTCCTTGTTGTTATTAGACTGATGAGTGGACTGTCTAACCTCAAATAATGCTGAACTTGCCTAACGCACACCCTGTGTGGCATAACCTGTATGCCACTGTCGAGGTTGTTTCTCACCCTATGATCTGAATGTCCTTGTTTACTATGATCTGCATGTACTGCTTTTCACTGCACTTAGTTATACGTGACAATAAATCAAGCAGCAAGTGCTGAAAAATAACCTCAATTTTGATAGCATTTATGGAGAGAATTTCAGAAGGGGGCAGAAATTGCCTTTTGCTTTAGGTGGAGGTGGGGGGGGGGTTAGTATGTTAAACAGTGACTAATGTACCACCCCCACTGCTCAGTAAACTCCAATTGCCTGCGAATCCGTTGATCAGGAACTGAGATGTGGGGAATGTTAAGTTTCATAACCCATCACAGCCCTCACCAGAAGCAACCTGGCTCAACAGAAACTGCCAGCCAATCAAAAGGCCAGCAGACTTTGGGTCCTAAAGTCTGCTGGACTGGACAGATCTTGGGGGAAGCCAGAAGCAACAAGATAAATATTTTTTATCATCTTGCAAGATAAGGGCCTTATGATGAGAGATGTTTAGAGGGAAGGGAAGGAGTGGCTTTCAGAGGCCACCGTCATCTCTCGTCCCCCGACTCATAGTGCCTCTGATGGCATCAATTTTTGGGGAAGTGGAGGGCACCTACTCAAGCTGGGAGGTAGGTTAGCAGGAATTCCCAGTCAAACTAGCCATTTTCTGGCTTCTCAGGAAGGTATGTAGTCGGAGAGGTGGCAAATGGAGGGCCTTAAGTGGTCAGTAATTGGTGGCAGGTTAAAAAGCTCACCAATGGAGAGATGGAGAGAGGATGAGTTTATCTCTGGGACCAACTCAACCAATGACTGACCCTACTCACCACCCAATGGAGGAGAAAATGTTGGTGAAAGAGAATTATGTTTAACTTTAAAAATAAAATATCCCTCTCTCTTTTTCCACAGATGCTATAAAATCTACAATTTCCAGTATTTTGTTTTATTTCAGATTTCCAGCACATGCCAAGTTTTGGTTTGTTTTTAAGCTGTGAGATAGTTGGAGGACTTGCTTTCATATTTCACACTGGAGTGGTAGCTATTTACGTAGGGAGACTTGAAAAGCCTATGGAGAAAACAGGAAAAAATAGTGATATGTTTGTAAAAATTACACGTATTTCAATGTTTACAGGCTGCCCGTATAGCTCCCACTGCCCTCTAACTTGAAAGATAACTATAGAGTAGTTTCCTGAATAGCTACTTAGAATTTGTCACCATAAGACATGTCAAAATTAAAAACATCATATCCAGGCAATTTTACTTTTTGGATATTTATTAGCTATGATAGGCTATCTAGTGACAAGAAATCATGCATAACTATTTGCCACTTGCTCTGAAATCACTGGCTCTTTTGAAAAAGTATGAATTTTTTTGTGTCATTTTTGCGATTTGGATGTCAATTGCTGGGCCTGCATTTACTGTCTGTCCCTAGTTGCCTTTGTGAAGGCGTTCGTGAGCTGCCTTCTTGAACTGCTGCAGTCTATTTGGCGCAGGTACAGCTACAATGCTGTTAGGGAGGGAGTTCCACGATTCTGACCTAATGGCACTAAAGGAACTGTGATATATTTTCAAGTCAGGATGGCTAGTGACTTGGAGGGAAACTTGCAATCAGTGGTGTTCTCATTTATTGCTGCCCTTGTCTTTCTCAATGTATTGGGTGCGGGTTTGCAAAAGTCCTATCTAAAGAACCTTGGTAAGTTGTTGCAGTGCATTTTGTAGTACTGCTACTGTGTATCAGTGGTGGAAGGAGTAAATGTTTGTGCAGGTGGTATCCATTAAGTAGACTAATTTGTTCTGAACAGTGTTAAGTTTCTTGAGTTGGAGACAGTCAGGACTGTAGATGCTGGAAGCTAGAGACAATAAATGTGGAGCTGGAAAAGCACAGCTGGTCAGACAGCATCCAAGGGGCAGGAAAGTCAACATTTTCGCCTGAAACATTAACTTTCCTGCCCTTTGGATGCTGTCTGACCGGCTGTGCTTTTCCAGTTTCACATTTAATGACTTAAGTTTCTTGAGTGCTGTTGAAGCTGTACTCATCCAGGCAAGTTGTGAGTATTCCATCACACTCTTGACTTGTGCCTTGTGGATGATGGGCAGACTTTGGGGAGTCAGAAAGTGAGTTACCCCGAACAGATTCTTAGCCTCTTATCAGCCCTTGTAGCAACTGTATTTATATGGCCAGTGTATTTCAGTTTCTGGGCAATGATAACTCCAAGGACGTTGACAGTGGGAAGGTTCATTGATGGTAATGCCAATGAAGGTCAAGGAGCAATGGTTAGATTCTCTCAGATTTGGAATGGTCATTGCCTGGCACTTCTGTGGTACAAATACTACTTGTCATTTGTTAGCCTAAGCCCGGATATTGTGCATATCCTGCTATCTTTGCACTTGAGATTTTGATATCCGAGATGTCACGAATGGTTCCGAACATTATGCAATCATTGGCAAACATCTCCACTACTGGCCTTATGATGGTGGGAAGGTCATTGACAAAATAGCAGAAAATGCCTAGCTTCGGACATTACCCTGAGGAATGCCGGCGGATAAGTGTGTTTGGTGATGTAAAAGAAATATACTCAAACCATTTGACATTGAGTGACAGCAATGATAATCACCTATAAGTAGGAAAGATTGAAAAAGCTATCTATGGGATTATCAGTTCACTAACACTGCTGCTAGACATTGCTCCAGAACCTAAATATAATGGAAAAGTTATGGTACAGGAAGAGGCCATTCAGTTTCTGCTGAGTAAACTAGCTGTCCATTCTAATCTCATTTTCCAGTACCTAGGCAGAAACTTGCTGGTGAGATTGCTTCATATGCAGATCTGAATTCCTTTTAAATGAGGAATGAAAATTCTTTTTAAATTTAACCCAACTTTAACAGCAAATCCTACACACCCATCATCCTCTGGATGATAAAGATTTGCGTCATGTCCTTCCTAATCCTTCTACCAATCATCTAAATTTGTTCTCAATTTTTGTCAATCTTTCATAAAATCTTTCAAACTTACTCATATGCATGTTTTTACTTGGCACAATCAATTTCTCTGACACAAACAAAATTAGACATCAAACACTCAGAGCCACAAACTGAAAAACAAGCTCAGCTCCAATCCCATCCCACTCATTTACCAACTTGAGGGACTGAATATAGGCAACAAGGATGCCATACATTTAGATGGGAAACAGTATCCTGCAGACAATTTCTAGTGACTACCTTTCTGGGAGTAGCTGGCACATCCACACTATCAGCAGCTGCATTAGGAAAGATGGGCACACAAAGTAATTTACTAAAAGGTCAATTTACAAGAATAATAATGATGAAACAACTTGATGTACTTTGTGGGTAGTGAACCACTTCGCGACATCTGGCAAAAAGCACTGTATAAAAGCAGTATACATTTCTTAAAAATCTGGTCGTTATTTCTAGTTTTTTGTAGTTTATAATGTCAGTGTAATAAAGACAGCTACTCACAGCTGTAAAACATTTGCATTAGTTATTTTCTTACATCTTATAGTCAACCACCCCTTTTCTGTAGTCTAAACATAAATAATCTTCTTGAAAATATTCTGATTAGATTTCCTTTTAGATTAATGAGCTAATCCTATACAACAGCAATCTTGTTTTATTCACTTACAGGATCGGGAGGGGGGTGGGGGGAGAATGCGCCAGCATTTTATTGCCTATCACAAATTGCCCTGGATAACATGGTGGTGAGCTGCCTTCCTGAATCACTGCAGTCCATGTGCTGTTGACAACCCACAATGCCGTCTGGAAGGGAATTCCAGGATTTTGACCCAGCGTCCGTGCAGGAATGGGGGTATATTTTCAAGCCAGTAGGGTGAGTGGCTTGGCGTGGGATTTGGAGCTAGTGGTGTTCCCATATGTCTGCTGCCCTTCTCCTTCTAGATGGAAGTGACCATTGATTTGGAAGATGCTGTCTAAGGGTCTTAGGTGAATTTCTGCAGTGCATCTTGTAGATGATACACATTGCTGCTATTGACTGTTGGTGGTGGAAGGAGGGGATATTTGTGGATGTAGTCTTGGATGGTGTCAAGCTACTTGAGTGTTGTTGGAGCTGCACCCATCCAGGCATGTAGGGAGTATTCCATCATATTTCTAATTTCTACCTCGTAAATGGTGGACAGGCATTATGGAGTCAGGAGGTGAGTTATTTGCCACAGGATTCCGACCTGCTACTATAGCCACTGTAACTATCTAGCGAGTCCAGTCGAGTTTCTGGTCAATGGTAAACGCCAGGATGTTAATCGTGGGGAATTAGTCTGGTATTTGTGTGACACGAATGTTATTGCTAATTTTCAGTCCAGCCCTAATCATTGTCCTAGCTATGTTGCAGCTGAATGTGGACTCCTTTAGTATCTTGAGTAATCATGTATAGTGCTGAACACTGGGCAATCATCGGCAAACATCCCCACAGTTCTGACCATGTGATGGAGGGAAACTCATTGATGAAGCAGCTGCAGATGGTTGTGCTTAGGACACTACCCTGAGAAACTCTTGCAAAGATGCCATGGAGCTGAGAAGACTTGACCTCCAGCAATCAAAATCATTTTCCCATGTACCAGGTATAACTCCAACTCAAATGTGCTGCAAGGAACAGATGCTTTGAAAAATATAAAGAAAAGTTGTCACTGTAACTTAGTATAGTAGATGTCCCTCTCAGGTTTCTGATGCATTTTTGTTACCCCAATTTGAGTCCTTCTGCCTGTGTTGTTGAAGGATTGTTCAGTGAGGGTTTTAGAACCATTTGAAGAAAATACTAATTTCCATCTAAACAATTAAATGTTTAGTTTTTAAAGTCCTTGACTTAATTTATTAGCTAATTTATGATGCTAGGCTTAAAATCAATGACTAAATCGCAACTGAGAACATGTAGAGGATGTTAAGTAACATAATCACGTCTTAAGATCTTTCTTGATTTGACTAGAAGCAATTTCAGGTAAATTTATATTAAGGTGGGACCACTAAGTTAAATTCAGCTCAAACAGATTTAAGTCCAAAGAACACTTGAGCTACTTCATACAGCATACTTGACCCAATAGCTAGAACCAGATGACGTCAGAAATAAAAATAGAAACTGTTGGCAAAAATCTTAGCAGATCTAGCATCATATGATAGCCCACTCAACGTTAGTGCTATTTATTTGATCACAGATCCTGCCAGACCTGCTGACTTTCACCAGCAACTTCACTTTTTATTACAGATCTCCAGCATCTGCAGTAAAGTAATAGAGATCTCCAGCATAGGAAAAGGTCTTGCAGCTCATTGAGCTGTGAGAGTCAAAAACAAGCACCTAACTATTCTAATCCCATTTCCAGAACTTGGTCCACAGTATTGTATATGCTTTCCATTTATTTGAGATGGTGTCAGAGTTGTGTTTCATGCGTATGATTTTTAACCAAGAACCTCCACTCAACTAGACAACAGAGGAGACACACTGATTACGTCCAATGCTGCCATGAAGTTGAAGAGGAGGAAGAGGAGCAGGTGGATTGTGGTTACAGTCACAAAAGTGCCATCTGTAGCTGATTTGGACACTTCTGCACTACAGCAGGAGAACAAATATGACTGGAGAGATTTAAACAAGGAGTTTTGGGAAAGATCCCGACAATTTTGGAAGGTGATAGCTTGGTCATGGACTTTGCAAAAGATAAAGGGTTTTGACATGAAATACAGTTTGCAAGACCAATGGGAGTCAAGGATAGGTTTTTCGAGATGTGGAATAATGTCACCTGTTCAGGAGATCGGAAGCACAATTTGCTGATGAACAGTATTTCGTTGAAAACAAATGTTACCGTCAAACAGTATCTTTCCAGCTAGACTGAACTGCAGAAAACCTGTTGGCATGAACATAAGTGGGAAGTTTTACAGCTCAAAAGCTTTATTTTATGCTTTGTAACAACTAGGCACAACAGTATTAAAACATAGATACTGATACAGATAGTCAAAAACAGTACAATGAATACAGAAGTTGCCCCAGGAAATTCAAATTCTGAAGTTTATAATGTTTTTTTCTTACAAGAACAAGATTTGGCCAGAGGTCAAATGAAAGTATACAGTTGGCAGGCTGGTTACCCAACCACAGATGCTGGAGTGCTCTTCTGTGGCGGTACCCTGCAGTTATAATGAAAGCCTCATTTACACTAAGGGAGTTGATGTGAAAGAATTCCTATTTTATGCAAAGGAATTAAATGGATCAAGTTAGAAGTTCTTAATTTTTAAAGAATTATTAACGACTTTGAGTTGACTCCCTGTTGCTTTCTTGAAGCATTCCATTGAATTTGCGTAATCGTTTCAGAGTAGCACAAATAGCAGAATACTTTGTTCAGAACCAAGGAAATAAAATCTAAAAACAGAAAAAGGACAAGAAATGCAATTCCTCCATTTCGTGGGATGGTTCTGTGTGAAGTGAAATGGGTATCTGTCTTGTATTATCATGCTGTCATTTAAATTCTCCCGTTTTTTCATCTTAGTATAGATCCTCCCTTTGGTTCATTCTTCCCTCCCCCCCATCTCTGCCTCAAGTCTTTATAATTACACCTTAAGCTTTGTTGGCTCGCTTTCTCTCTCCACAGAGATTGCCTGAACTCTTGAGTATTTCCAGCTTTTTCTGTTTTCAATTTTAGATTTCAAAATTCACAACATTTTGCTTGTCCATTCTAACTCTAAACCTGGTCCTCATTGGACATAACAATCATGGCGACTGTCATTAGACAGCCTCTGTCAGTTGTGGCCTTGCCATTGGATACAGCAATGTTCCCATGGGAAGGGAGGGGGTGCCTGACCTTGGGACTTCCAGCACCATCACTTGAAATCCCAGGCAAACTGCATTTTAAATGCATAAACAGTGGAAGAATTTAGTTAATTTCATTCAGACAATATTGGTTGAATCTTTTACTAACATAAAGAAGACTAGTGACATCCAGTTTGGGCTCCGCCAGGGCCAGTCGGTCTTGACCTCATTGCAGCCTTGGTTCAAACATGGATAAAAGAGCTGAATTCCTGAGGTGAGGGAACAGTGCCTGCCTTGACACCAAGGCTGCATTTGACAGATTGTGGCGTCAAGGAGCTGTAGCATAACTGGAATCAACAGGAATCAGGCAGCAAACTCTCCAGTGGTTGCAGTCCTCCCCAGAACATGGCCAGATGGTTGGAGGTCAGTCATTTCAGCTCCTGGGCATCTCTGCAGGAGTTCCTCTGGGTATTATCCACAGCCCAACCATCTTCAGCTGCTTCATCAATGACCCTTCCTCAGAAGTGGGGAGGTTTGCTGATAACTGCAAATGTTCAGCACCATTCACAGCTCCTCAGATACTGTAGCAGTCTATGTTTAAATGCAACAAGATGTGGCCAATTATCTACAAAGGCACATGTCAGGAGTGTGATGGAATACTCCCCACTTGCCTGGATTAGTGCAATGCCACTAACACTCAAGAAACTTGACACCATCCGGCACAAAGCAGTCCGCTTGACTCAAGGAAAACTCGGGAGAGGTAATATGTGCTGGCCCAACCTGTGACATCCACATCCCTTGAGTGAATTTAAAAATAAACGCACCAACCGTTCTACCAGTTTTCCGAGATATGTAATCTTGAAAATGTATTGAACTGTGAAGGACAATAACATCTAATGATACCGCAAATACCCCAACTTAAATAAGAAATGTGTGTGTTGTGAGGGGAATATTACAAGTATGCATTTGGATCAGTGTTTCAAAGCAATTTGCACCATTTTGAATTTTCATGTTCCCCAATGACATTTTGCAATAGGATAACCTAACTATGACTCTGAATACATTTTTGAAGTAGAAACTAATTTCTTAAAAACATATTTATTTTAATTGCTCCTTTGGAAGTCAAGCCCGCAATTGCCTAGGGCCTAAGCTCTGTAATATTCTCCTTAAACCACACTCTCAACCTTTCTATCATACTTGCCTGCTTTAAGACATTCCTTTAAACCTATCGCTTAATTAAACAGAAATCAACATGCTCAATTATTCTCTTCAGAACTAGTTCCTATTGCTTAAAACGGATTGCTATGAAAAACATAACTTTAATAAAAAGCTACAATTATAATAACTAGGAGGAGGGACATTGTGGTATTGAATCAGGTAACAGAGCTATGTAAAAACATAAGAGTGACAGAAGTTGAACTTGAGATATTAGTTCAGAAGTCAATGTTTGTCAATGAGGCCAAGTTCATAGGTAGCCAGGATTTTAGTGGAAGATAGGATCTAATTGGACAAAAGGTGCTATGTTGGTGTTTTATGAATAAGATATTAGAACCTAGCAAGCATAAGTGTGGCATTCATGAGTCACATTTTCAAGTGCCACAAATTCAATTAATTTCTGCTTTAGCAGAAGAAGCCTAACCATGCATCATACTCAAGTTTAGCAACTGTGATGAATCACAGAATCTCTACAGTGTGGAAGCAGGTCATTTGGCCCATCAAGTCCACAAAGACCTCCGAAGAACATCGCATTCAGACCGGCACCCCTACCCTATCCCTGTAACCCTGCACTTCCCACTGCCGATCCACCTAACCTGTGTATCCCCGGACGCTACTGGCAATTCAGCACGGCCAATCCACATGACCTGCGCATCTCTAGACTTACAGCACTTCATAATTATTTGCTGATTTCAGTTCTAAAATAGACGTAAATAGGCTCTCGGTTTTCAATTCTGTGAAGGTAACTTACATTCTTTTTAAGAGTCAGAAACTTATTTTAGCAGTGAGTCAAACTAGCATTTCCAGATTTCATGTGTCTTAAGGCAAATGACAAGCCACGTTACATAATCAAATATCTGGGTAACTTTTCATCCAAAGGTTACAAAGTAAAAATAATTGCGTGTAGGAATTTAGTTAATACTAGTTTATACACTCCTGCCTACAAGAAGTGATTCAAAGTCCATCTGTAAATGGTGCTGAGCACTTAAAGGCAAAAAGGCCAGGAGGCTGTTCGCAAATGAATGTGGACCTGACCTGCCCATAGCTGTACAAAATGTTGCCTCAGTCTTACCAGATCACAGGGCTGCTCCTTTATCAGACAGGTGCGTCCAGTAGTGTGTTTAAACTGAAAGTCACTACACTTCAGGCAAAGGGTGAAGTTGAGAAGATGGGATCTTCACGGTAACCTCAGCTCATGTGGGAACTGAATTCACAATGTTGTCACCACTCTGCATTGCAAAGTAACCATCCAGCCAACGGGCCATTAAAACCTGGATACCATACTTATGGCACAATCTGACTACAGTTTCATACAACTTGATCCTGAACTGATTGCTGATCTGCATTGCTTGGGCTTGTTGACTTCTACAGCTGGCAATTAGCACTCCATGCACTACGTGTGGGATTGGCTGACTTCTGTGATGATTGACTCCCTGTGCTTACCAATGAGACAGCCCAACAGATCAAGCTCCAATCTGTCACTTAATAGCTGACTGCCAAGCTTCTTGGCCTTGTTAATGATGTCCCACCCCACCAAACATTCTGGGTCCTACAGATCATCACTGGAGGCTCAGGCTTTAGGGAAACCAGTGACATTTGCTTTAAAATCTGGCAGGAAGGAGAGGTTGCAGCCAAGTATTGGAGGGTGTTGACTTTGACTCATCCCTGCCCCTGATTGGCCACAGAGTAGAACAAACTGAAGCCACCTATGCAACCTGTTTTCCCTTTGGGAAATCAGCCACTTTTCTCACCCTTCAGGAAGACAGGTAAACAGACTGTTGGGAGTTGACACATTGACGTCAATCAGCAAAGAAATTCACCTGAGGATCCCAAATCAAAAAAGTGAATAACGAATCCATTTTAATACTGTACTTTGAGCAGTAAACACTGCCCTACATTTTCCTTCCTTTACAATTAACAATATTGGATCACAAAAGTTACAATCCTCACAATGAAGAAATGGACTGGGATCCCAGTTCTGACAGTTACCATTAGGTGGATAAACACTTGGTTAGAAGGAAGTTAATGTTTACAATGAGTGGGGATTCTAGCCTGTGAAATCTGGGATTCCTATAGTTCCTGAAGCATGAAATTGTTATTACAAGAATTGTGAAAACTCAGGGAGGTGTTATGAGAGAAATGTTATTTGATGAATGTTCTGAATATTTTTTCTCAGTTTTGCTTTAGTGGGAATAACTCAAGGCTATACTTCAATGACAGAATATTTTGTGCTCAGATTGAGGGGCATGTGTTGAACGGTTTTGTTTCTTTTGTCCATGACTTTCTCATGTATCCACGGGTTTTGCATTTTTAAAAGATTTTTCAACTAACCTATCCTTGGATCAACTGCCTCAAGGTTTCATGTGTCCAGATTTACCATCGTCTTTTTAAAACTCTGCCTCTGATGATTCCATACTTCAATGTTTGATTAATCTCCTGCCCAATGCAAATGGCACCAGGTTTCGCTTCCCACCTGTTCCATTGGCTCTATTTTGCTCTGCAGCTGATGCTTTTAACTGTTGGAAAGCCTGTAGACACTCTGCCTTAGCTTATTAATGGCAGGCACTGGTGAATTGCCAAAACCATAGAAACATACTGTAGAATCAGCCAGCATCTCCAAAACAGGCAAAGTATTATTTCATTTTCATTGAACATGCTGCCTGAATGTAATTTTTCACACATGTATTATAGTTAGGTTGATATCCCTACTCCAAGTAGACAGTTTTTAAGTGGTATTTTCCAGAAAGAGGAAATAGAAAGGTCAAACAAAAAGTAAGGTTCCGGCACAAAAGGAAACAGCTGCAGGCCACGGCACACAGACAGATTGAAAGCTTCGATTGGAAAGAGGGCCATTAACAGTATTCAGCCAAGTAATCTAAAAAAACA
The DNA here is from genome assembly GCF_030684315.1 of Stegostoma tigrinum. Lineage (NCBI taxonomy): Eukaryota > Metazoa > Chordata > Chondrichthyes > Orectolobiformes > Stegostomatidae > Stegostoma > Stegostoma tigrinum. Next base: position 42,482,247 of record NC_081367.1, read on the forward strand.
CAAGGCTGTTTCAGGGCAGTCAGAATGACCCAAAATAGACACTGGCAAACTTTTCATAGAGAAGCAAGTATCCAGGCAGTCATCCATTAAGTAAAACCTGGAGATGAACAAGATAACAATTTCTGTGAAGAGACAGTGGCAGCAAACATGTATACTGCCTCCCAAAAATAAATTTATATTACAATTATTAATTATAGATTAAATATTTTTAAAAAGGAATTACACTTTGGCAAAGAGCCAACATGTTAAAGGCTCAGGGTGGTAAAATTAGATCATACACTTTGTGCAATAATCTAAGAGTACTTGCAGTCGGGCTGTTAGTTGAATTCTACAATGTAACTACTCCCTCTGTTGAATGCTTTAGGTACAGTGATCACAAGCAATTAATTCCCCAAATGACTAGGTATAGGATAAGAATAGCTTATGTATTGTACCAACACACCAGGAGACTACAGACACAAGCTCTATGGATTACAAGGTAATATGTTGATATTGGTCACAGCAGCAATATGTAGTGGAGTCGATGGAGGTGGAAGCGGATAGATCTTCAACATCCCAATGCAAGTGCATTGAAATGATAAGGCTCTGATCTCTAGTCACTGACTGATATTTGAAGAGTGTGTACAAGCATCTCACCTCTAAACAACTTTCCAAATTAATCACCATTCCCTATGGCTCACAGCACCAAAGTGTGGCTGACAAGATTGAACCATACTATTGGGAGTTCATCAAGAAAAGGAAACTGAATGGTGGCAGAAGGAGATGTTACTTATCTATTTTGTTGCTCAGTTGGCAGACAGATATTTCAAGCCCTCAGCACATACATTTTTGACAAGGGATGTGTAAAATGGAATCGGTGTCCAGCTTGCCATCTTCCCACCCATCATGATCACACCTCTGTAATAAGGTGGGTGGGCAGATTCTGAAACTGATTGTCTGAAATTGGCTTTTTAAAAGCTCAATTATTTCCAATATAACCCTGCCCACACCATAATATGGTTGGCCTGGGTAGGAATACCAGGCTTATTTTTTTTTAATGCAGCTTTTACAAATGCAGAAAGGAAGAAATGGTTGGCTGGCAGCGTCAGTGGGTGGGACCTTCTCCCCTGAGGGGTGGTAATCCCACTATCTGTTAACTTAGTCCACCCTCAGGGGGGTTCTGGGTGCTGGGTGGGCTTGTTCTGAGTCTATTGTTTGGCTGCAGATCTTTCCACGCACCCTCCCATAAATTTTCACTCAGTATCTTTAAAGCAGGTGTTTAATCAATCATCCTTTAGAGGGAACCTGCAGTATACATCATTCCTTTTTCACCTGACCTAACATGACAATGTGAATTACATGTAGGTGAAGTGAATGCAGCCCCCATCACCCAATTTGGAAGTCCATACTTCACATGACCAGGATACAACCACTATGGTATATGTTAGTACCACTGGGGAGTGATTATTCCCAAATAACTTCTCCCTATTTGATTAGCTCTGAAATGCAAACTCCAAAGACACATCAGGATGCATGGAGCTCTGGCTTCTTGTGCTGACAGTCCATGTCAGGAAAAACAATTAAAAACTGAATTAAAAATATCCATTGCAAGGAGGAGATTTTTGTTGTTATTGTTGAATATACATGGACAGGGCCATGTGTTAAAAAGCACTCACCTTAGACTTTTTTTTTAAAAAACAATGACGATATAAGTTAGAGGACAGTTGATTTCGGGTTTTCTCCAGGCTCCCATGCTAGGTTACATTATCTCATGATAGTTTCATTTGATGAAATACTATTTTGGTATTTCTATACTTGAATTTAATGATCAGAAAGTGTGGTATCAAGATTCATGTGCACAGTGAGTTCCTACTTTTGATGTAATTAGTTCCGAGTAAAAGCATCATTCTATTCAATTTTTCATTGAGGACAATTGAGTCGGGCTAAGAAGGGTTTTGCTAACAGCTGACTGAAAACAATCAAGCTAGTTTGTAACTATATCTTTCATGTGTAACACTTGACAATATTCCAAACAATTATCATTTATTAAATTAAGCTCAACAGAATGTAGATGCTAAATGAGCCATGATAAATTTGCATGGAAACGTGTTACGAAATGAAGCAGAAGAGTTTTGAACATAATGAAGAAAGAAAAACTTAATTCAGTAAAACTAAAAGCTGAATGATTTCAGAGACCTGCAGGCAAGTAGGGAGGCAGGAGTCACATGAAGTGGGAAGAAATGTCTTGTGTTTTACCTATTTTGCGCACTGAAATTTGCAGGCATTTTATGTGCAGAACAAAAGGAATATTTAAAACCAATTATTATCATGTAATAAATCAAAAGACACAGCCCATGAAGTTAACTTATATTTCTTGGCTGTGGCCAAAATCTATCAAAAGTATATCTACCACCGTTCTTCAAATACTTAGAATGCTTGTCAACTTTTACAGGTGTTTCAAACACAATTACTTACTTAATGTATGAACCGAATGAAAATGATAGCAATTTAGCTAGATAAAATGTTGAGTTTAAAATAATGCAGGTAATTAAGATGAGGCAGTGGGCAAGTAAAGGGAGACATTATGGTAACTAAGCAGTTTTTTTTAAGCTCAACAGTTAATGTTTCATTGCAGTTTGCTTCCCTCCGTTAAATTCACTTTGCGAATTTGGCATTACTGCTCGTTACCTTCCAATTTACGTATATCTTTCAGTTTTCTTCCACCTAATTCGGTTATTCAGCACCCGAAGCACATACAATTTCTGCAAGACTCCTTTTTAAAGCTTCTTCATGCATTATGTTTGCAGATTTTGTACTTTATACATTATCATGAGCTAGTATCACAACCTTTGTTCCAATTTAGTTGATACTTTGTCTTCTGCAATTTTTATCCTAAGGTTCAACTTATTTTTTTGCACTGGATCTTCAGCCTGATTTTTTAAATTATTATGTCAACAGATGCCATTTCTAAGTTTTAATACAAGTATTAAAAATTTTATTACAATACAAGAAACCGCTTCCAAAGACATTGGAATGCAAAACATGCAAAAAAACGCTTTTAGCCCAAACAAAAGTTCACTCTAACTTCTTTTATCTGTCCTTTCACTCCCTCCTACACCATCATTATCAACATCAAGATGAAGTCAGATAATGATTATTACTTTTCCCCATCTGTCTTGTCTAGAATGCAATCTCAGAGGACAGTGGGAACAAATTCAAAAACAATTTTCAAAAGGGAATTGAAAAAATATTTGAAAAGAAAAGTTACGTAGGGCAATGGAGACAGTGAAATGGAATTAGACAGCATTCTAATATGCTGCAACATAATGTAACTCTAAATTAGAGCACATGTATGATGAATGCAGGGGGATGATAAACCGTCAAAGAATCCAGAGATATGGAGATGATTAAATATGGTAGTTCCAGCTCCCACATAGGTCTGAGCCAAATGGAAGTTATCAGACGTAAGAAAACACTTGTGGGAGGCGGCTACGGCTTGTGCATCTTTGGGCACGGTTCTCAACAATGACAATAGACAACAGGTGCTGGAGTAGGCCATTCGGCCCTTCAAGCCAGCACCACCATTCATTATGATCATGGCTGATCATCCACAATCAGTATCCTGTTCCTGCCTTAGCCCCATCACCCTTGATTCCACTATCTTTAAGAGCTCTATCTATCTCTTTCTTGGAAGTATCCAGAGACTTGGCCTCCACTGCCTTCCGGGGCAGAGCATTCCATATATCCACCACTCTCTGGGTGAAGAAGTTTCTCCTCAACTTGTCCTAAATGGTCTACCCCTTATTTTTAAACTGTGTCCTCTGGTTCTGGATTCCCTCATCAATGGAAACGTGCTTCCTGCCTCCAGAGTGTCCAAACCTTTAATTATCTTAAAAGTCCCAATCAGATCCCCTCTCATCCTCCTAAACTCAAGTGTATACAAGCCCAGTTGCTCCAATCTTTCAACATATGATAGTCACGCCATTCCGGGAATTGACCTCGTGAACCTACGCTGCAATCCCTCAATAGCCAGAATGACCTTCCTCAAATTTGAAGACCAAAACTGCACACAATACTCCAGGTGCAGTCTCATCAGGGCCCTGTACAGCTGCATAAGGACCTCTTTGCTCCTAAACTCAACTCCTCTTGTTATGAAGGCCAGCATGCCATTAGCTTTCTTCACTGCCTGCTGTACCTGCATGCTTGCTTTCATTGACTGATGTACAAGAACATCCAGATCTTGTTGTACTTCCCCTTTACCTAACTTGACTCCATTGAGATAGTAATCTGCCTTCCTGTTCTTGCCACCAAAGTGGATAACCACACATTTATCCACATTAAACTGCATCTGCCATGCATCCGTCCACTCACCGAGCCTGTCCAAGTCACCCTGTACTCTCATAACATCTTCCTCACATTTCACCCAGCCACCCAGCTTTGTGTCATCAGCAAATTTGCTAATATTACTTTTAATGCCTTCACCTATATCATTAATGTATATTGTAAATAGCTGCAGTCCCAGCACCGAACCTTGTGGAACGCCAGTGGTCACTGCCTGCCATTCCGAAAGGGACCCGTTTATCACTACTCTTTGCTCCCTGTCAGCCAGCCAATTTTCAATCCAAGCCAGTATTTTGCCCCCAATACCATGTGCCCTAATTTTGCTCACCAATCTCCTTTGTGGGACTTTATCAAAGGCTTTTTGAAAGTCCAGGTACACTACATCCACTGGCTCTCCCTTGTCCATCTTCATAGTTACATCCTCAAAAAATTCCAGAAAATTAGTCAAGCATGATTTCCCCTTCGTAAATCCATGCTGACTCTGACCTATCCTGTTACTGCTATCCAAATGATTCGTAATTTCATCTTTTATAATTGACTCCAGCATCTTTCCCACCACTGACGTCAGGCTAACCAGTCTATAATTCCGTTTTCTCTCTCCCTCCTTTCTTGAAAAGTGGGACAACATTAGCCACCCTCCAATCCGCAGGAACTGATCCTGAATCTATAGAACATTGGAAAATAATTACCAATGCATCCACGATTTCTAGAGCCACCTCCTTAAATACCCTGGGATGCAGACCATCAGATCCCAGGGACTTATCAGCCTTCAGACCTAACAATCTATCCAACACCATTTCCTGCCTAATATAAATTCCCTTCAGTTCGTCCATTACCCTAGGTCCCTATAACATCTGGGAGATTGGATCTGTCTTCACTAGGGAAGACAGATCCAAAGTACCTATTCAACTCTTCTGCCATTTCCTTGTTCCCCATAATAAATTCACCCGTTTCTGTCTTCAAGGGCCCAATTTTAGTCCTAACCATTTTTTTTCTTTTCACATGCCTAAAAAAGCTTTTACTATCCTCCTTTATATTTTTGGCCAGTTTGCCTTCGTACCTCATTTTTTCTCCACGTCTTGCCTTTTTAGTTATCCTCTGTTGCTCTTTAAAACTTTCCCAGACCTCCGGCTTCCCGCTCATCTTTGCTATGTTATACTACTTCTTTTTTATCCTTATACAGTCCTTAACTTCCCTCGTCAGCCACAGCCGCCCCTGCCTCCCCTTAGGATCTTTCTTCCTTTTTGGAATGAACTGAGGTGAAATGGGGTGAAGTCGAGGCACAATGGGCAATCTAGGGGGAACCTGGTGATCAGGAAGCTGAAGGGAGACTAACACTTGGCAAGGTAATCAGAAGGATTGAGTGGGATGATTGAGGCTGAACCTTGCCTTACAGGTCTCTGGGAGACTACAAGTAGTCCTCTTCTAATGTGATAGTTGTGTTCTTGTGTGACCTTGCACTGTAGAAAACTGTGTCATAGAGAAATCGCGATAGAAAATCGCTATACCAGTACTGCAGAAAGTGTGCATTACTCAAACAGCATCCAGTATTCAGCAACTGCGTTACAGCTAATTCGCGTTAATGAAATACAGATATAGCAGATGTACCTGTACTACAGCTCCCCCTCACCATAGGGAATGTTGCAATTTTGAGTTACACACCTTGAGGACTTGGCTGTCTCATTTTCATTTCTGACCCCGCGGGAAATCCTTGCAGCACCAGTTAGTTACAAATTAAGCTCCCAATTGCACAGTTGCACAATTTAAAAACGTTAATTAGTGCTCCACAGTCAGATGCCTTGATTTCTCCTGTATGAAAGGCTGTGGGAGGGTTGGTTTGGAGTTAAATGGATCTCAATTTTTAAATGCCCACGCACCATCTCAGCTCCTGGTCATCGTAAGGAGGTGAAATATTGAGACATTGAACAATTTGGTATAACTCTCAGCTGTAATCTACACTTTGGATAATATATTGTGTTTACTTCTTAAAGTGAAAGATTTTATTCTTCACCAGCCATTAAACATTGCTTAATGTTATTTGCACTGCTGAACTACGTCAGGCTTCACCATCCTTACAGATCATCATTTAATTTGGAAATAGTTCTGAAAGCATTTTAAGGTGTCCCTGGAAGTAGCTAAAATTGGTAATGTTCCAACAACATTAAAGAAGCTTGATAGCATTCAGGACAAAGCAGCCCAATGACTGACATCCATCCACCACTTTCCAAACTGAATCTCCTCACCACTGATGCACAGTGGCAGAGATGTGATCCATCTACAAGATACACTGCAGAAATTCACCAACGCTCCTCTGACAGCACCTTCCAAACCCACGATTTCTTTCATCTAGAAGGACAAGGGCAGGAGATACCACTTGAAAGTTCACATCCAAGTGACCCACCATCTTGGCCTGGAACTATATCACTGTTCCTTCACTGTCACTGGACCTACCAGAAACTCCCTTCCTAACAATGCTGTGGGTGTTCCTATACAACATGGGCCAAATGATTTAAATAGGCAGTTCACTGTTGCCTTCTGATGAACTATAAGGACTAGGCAATAAATTCTGGCCTTTTAGGCAATACTTATGTTCCATGAGCATAGATATAAAGTGTGTGTGCACATGCATGTGTGTGTGCTCCCGAGTGAGAGGGGATTAAATACTGAGGGTTTACCATAAGAAAACAACTAAATAAGTCAGCTCAGCTCTAATGATACCTTCACTGTATTTGATAGGCTTTTTTGAGACTCAGTTGAGACTCTCACATCAAAGTCAAAAGGTTGTGCGTTCATGCCCAACTTAGGAACAAAGATCAAAAGGCAGACAGTCTGTGCAAAACCAAGATGTTTCACGCATGTATTAAAACCTACCCTCTCCAATCCATGGCACTATTCCAGCAAAGAGCTGGGTAGTCACCCCTTAACAGATGTCACAAAACTGTGTGCAAATTGGTTGTTTTATTTTCTACAATATACGTGTAAATATATTAAATAAGTCATTGATGCTATACTTTGGGATGTCCCGATATTGTGAAAGGTGCCATATAAACACGAGGTTTTCTTTAAAAGACATACCTCACTGTATCTTCCAATTTAATCTGTATCTTAATGAGATCTGAAGGAAGATAATTGTTTGAATGTCATTATTCCTTCATTATAAACACAGTACCACACTAATACCATTCTGTTGGGGTTATACATAGATGATTACATCCAGGTTCACCATGATGTTAAATCCTGTAATTTCAAACCTGCGGAAATCTACAGATCTTATTAAACTAATACAAGAAGATATCAGAGATAGCAGTATCAAAATTAAACCGTAATTATTTGAGAAACACGCTGAATCCTTGAAAAATGAAGTACAAATGACAGAAAATATTGACTGCTGCGCAGCATTATTCCAATAAACCCAAATTAGTCTACTGCTAATCTCGTTTGTGTGAAAGGTGAAATTACTATGCATTCAGCTCTACATACTCTGCTCAAACAATTCTTAGATGTTTCCACTTCAATTTGATTGATGAGATTCTGAAAAGTAAAATATCTTTAGCCATATTACAATATGTGCATTACTCTTAGCATAAAATATTAGCTCTTTTTCATGATACCTTTTAATGATACATTGTTTTATCATAATGCATTAGCATGGAGAGCCACACAATAAAAACAGTATGCAACATTCTTGGCTCATAAGAATCACAAAGAAATTAGAATAGGTTCAGGAAATGTTTCACACTTGCCCCATTATCTGGCTGTTCAAAGGACTTGGGCTCTCTCAATTTCCTCTTTTAAAACTGCTTTAGGAAATCAACATCTAAGAAAAGGCCTGCAAAACCACTGGAGACTTCACAATTCAGACATCTCTAATGTTATAGCATTATTGATGTTGCTGCAGTATATTGGATCAATTCTAAGAATGTTGTATTTCTATGTCTTAAATCTATGTGTGTGCTTTCGCATATGATTGTTTGCTTTTTCTCTGGAACAATCTGGGATTCCTTGGGTTGACTGACTGCCATCACTCCTTGTTGGTATTAGTCTAACATTCCTGTACCATATGAGGAAGGACAGCTACTCAAAGTCTTCAGCAGAAGATACTGCTCAGTCAGGTTTATGACATAATATTTATTAACTAATTATAAATGATGGTCTCTCATGGGCTATCAGACTCAATGTAAGCACAAGTTCACATTACTGCCACTGAAACATTCTGGTATACACTTAGAGAGTATGCTCCAAATGACCTGGAAACCCACCCACCCTTAGTGCCCATCAAAGGCTTTTTGAAGGATTTACAGATTGATCATTAACATCCCTCCCATAGTCATCAAATACTGAGGTGGAACTTCAACTCAGAGCTTCTGGCTGAGAGGAAGAGATGATACCCAGTGAGTCACAAAGTCTCCATGGCACACAGTGAGACACTGAGGAAGAATAGGCTGCAGACAGGGCATGGGACAAGGATGGTACAAGTACCAGCTCGATGAATGGTGACGTTGTAGCAGTCTCTGTTATAGAGGACTCGGACGATGACTCAAGGGGGTGGCCTACAAAAAAAAAACGGATAGGTATGCATTATGAATTGGTGGTGTATAACCAGGCCTAACTGAAGGCCTATGAGTAACCAAACGGCATGGAGGCAGAACTAAATTTTGTATTCATTTGGTAACCTATGCCGCTCAATGTAGAAGCAGCCACAAAAAAAACCCATTAATGTATAAATGGACCCAACTATGCTGTATGTTTTGATACCATTCAACGTCCGAGTCCGATAGTTAAAGCTCAGACTGAAGTAATGCAAGGCCAGCTTGCCGTCATACAAGCTCAGACTGCTGGCATTACGGCTCTGGATAGAAGCAAAAAGGCTTGTAAGGTTGCGTAGAACTCCTGCAATCTGTCCTCCACGGCATTACTGGGATGGCAGAGATGCTATCCTGGGGTGCGTTAGTCGCTCTTTGGGGCACAAACCTACCTTCTCTTTAGATGCTGAAATTCATCTTTGCGTGACTGTGACACCTAGGCACCTAGCACCAGAGTGTGGATCTGTGCTGGGCTCCATTTTGGATGCATAACAGCATTTACGGTGCTGAAATCACAGAACTTAGGTACACACAGAAAAATCTTTAAATCCAGTTAAGACTTTAATTTCATTCACCAATTATGAATCCAATTATTTTTCTACAGATGGTCTTATCCAACATAGATGTAAGTATTTATTGATGTTTCCTATATTAAAATCATACTCATTCTAATTATAATGAGTAACTCATTAATGAGTAGCTACAATTTTTATACTTAACCTTCAATAACTACTTCCATACTATTGCGATGCTTTATAAATGGCTTGTTTTTGGGCAGTTGGATAGAAAAACATATTGACATATTAAATGATAATTATAAAATGCCAGCATTATAAAACTGCAACACTCATTCAGAAAATAAAATCTAAAATGACAGTCCCAGGCTTGATTTCTTATGGCTAAGCCAGATCTCTGAAATTAAATATTTAAGTTGCATTTAGAACTCAAACCTGTCAGCAAAAAGGAACTGCAAATAGCAATCAGAACCTCACCATAAAGCTTGCATTTGTAATATGTTCTTAGGTCTACATTCTTCATTTTCGTTTCTGACCAGGCTTTTAGGGCTATTTAAGTGATTTCAATACCTGTAAACAGGCTGCATTTCTCTGGCGATCCCTATCACAGCTCCTGGCTGGAACTTCTCAAACTCCCCAAACAGACTCCTGATGCTAGACATGTACTTCAAATCCAGGTCCAACTGCACAATACGAGTCATTTCTGTAAAACAAAAGGAGGAAAAATTAGGTCACACATGGGTCACTGGAAACAGACAGGATGTACTGTAGCCAATGCTCATTCAAAGGCACTGTTTGGTCTCTGAAAAGAAAAGTTCACATTAATCAATGACATTTACAGCCAAAATAATTAAACACTTCTGGTAGAAAAAGAGAAGAGTTAGCAAGAATTACCGTAACCTTTATAGTGCCACATTTGACATTGTGATGTTAGTTTTCACATCAGTTTTTATTAACAGTAGCCCATTAAACATATATGTGATCATAGTTAAAATGTTATTGTGTTAACCTTCTTCCTGTTACACAAGGTTTTGCTTAAACTGTGTAATTTTAAACACAGCCAGTCAATCCACATAACAGATTCTAGATCAGACAGACATGTATAGAACATAGAAAAGTACAGCACAATACAGACCGTTCGGCCTACAATGTTGTGCCTAACATTTACCCGAAACCTAAGGTCTTTCTATCCTCCACCCCTAGTCAATCTTTCTGTACAAGAGAGTTACTGTTCTGTGTTCAATCTGTCAGCTATGTGCATGTCATGTACAAAACATCAGTAAACACAGAACCCAGAAAATGTGTGTCAGTCAGTGATATTGTACCTGTGTAAATATCTGTTGTTAATAAACTTCAAGGCATCTGTTTCAACAAAAATAAGCTCTTGGGTATACATTATGTAGACTAACATTTTGAAAAACACAAATTGCACTATTTAGAGGCTGTGTATGGACACTGAAAGCTAGATGGGACAGCGAGTTAGTGATAGTAAGTGGATGATACAGACTGAAAAGATAACAATAGCATGGTAACAGTATGGTAATTTCCCTAACAGTCATCGAATTATCTGTCCGAGTTCGGAGGTCAAGTTACAACTACAACCAAAATTAAAATCCTACAATCAAAGCTGAAGTACTCCAACTAGACCTAAATGTTACAAACCTCTACTAAATCATGGAGAGTACTCCTCACTCTTATAAAAAAGAAAGGCAGTTTACAAGGGACTGAAAAATAAACATGTAAATGGTGCGGAGAGGGAAGCTCCAACCCATTAAACCAGGTAAGAAAACAAAATTTTAAAATCTTCAATTTATCAATAAGCTCACCGATTCACAGTCATTGATTGGTTCTAGAATTTTGCCCCTTGGGGAAAGCATGAGAACAAAGATTCATCACAACTTGTTCTTTTTAGGCATTAACAGCACCTACAGACGCAAACCTGCAACCTTTAAAGGAAAAACAGCAGATAATAAATGAAAGAGAGTTGCAAAAAAATAGGAACCAAAGGGGGGAAAACCACCACACATATAAAGTGGATATAGTCTCAGGGTAATTGATCATTCAGGACCGAGGAGGAGGAATTTCTTCACTTAATGAATTGTTAATCTCTGGAATTCTCTACACCAGAGGATAGCGACTGCTCCATCACTGAATATTATATGATTGGAATTGACAGACATTTGATCTCTCTAGAAATCCAGGAATATGGCGACCAGGCAGGACAAAGGAGTAGAAGCCCAAACTCAGTCATGATCATGTTGAATGGAGGTGCAGTCTCAATGGATCTTATCATCGTTGTCTACTATTTTTTGTTCTCTTGTTCATCGTTGTTTACAAATTCCTCTATTATTTTGCCCTGACACAATTCTGTAATATTCTCCAAACCCACAATCCTCAGGAATTGTTAAAAGTCTTCTGATTACAGCCTTTTGTGCATTCCCAATTTTAACTGTTCCATTGGAAGCCAAACCCTAAGCTCTGGAATATTCTCCCTAAACCACTCTCTCTACCTTTCTATCATACTTGCAACTTTTGAGACATTTCTTTAAACATTGGCGATAGCAAGAACTGAAGATGCTGGAATCAGCGTCAATGTTGTGTAGAGCTGGAGGAACACAGCAGATCAGGCAGCATGAGAGGGGCAACAGAGTCAATGTTTTGGGTCAGGACCCATCAACAGGACTAGGCAGTGGGGAGAGAGCTGGGAAATAAATATAGGTAGGAGTAGTGGGGCTGGGGGAAGTTAGGTGGGATGGTGATAGGTGGATGCAGGTAGGAGTAGTGAGGATTGGTCATTGAGGAGGTTGGGGAGGATAGGTGAGGAAGAAGACGGACAGGTTGTGTCAGGTCAATGAGGTGGGGATGACAGGGAAGGTTGGGCATGGGATGAGGCTGGGAGCAGGGAGATTTTGAAACTGGTCAATTCTATGTCTAGGTCTATTGCTTTGACTAAACAGAAATCAACATGCCCAATTATTCTCTTCAGGAATATTTCCTGCTGCTTAAAAAGGATTGCCATGAAAGACTGGCCTTTAAAAAAACAGCTGTATGATTTTTATAAAGAGAGGAGAAGGGCACATCATAGTACTGGATGGGACAACACAACTGTTTAAAAATATAAAATTGAGAATGTTAAACTTGAGATTTTAGTACAGAAGTCAATGTGGCTAAATTCATAGGTTCATAGGATTTTGGTGGAAGGTAAGTAATAATTGGCAAATTCATGGAATAGTTATTTTCAACCAAATAAGCAAATGTGGCATTCATGGTTCACACCTTCAACTACTACAGGTGCAATGTATTTCCAATTTAACAGAAGAAGCTGAGCCATTCATCAAATTCCCATTTCGCAACTGTGAAGATTTCTAACACAATTTTATTATTTAGGGACTTGGGTTCTAAAATAGAGGTAAATAGGTTTTTGCTTTTCAGTGCTGTGAAGGTAACTTGTTTTCTTTTTAAGAATCAGAAACCCAGTTTTATTTTTGCAGCGGGTCAAAGCAGCATTTCCAGATTCCATATGACTTAAGCCAAATGATTAGACAAGTCTAGTTGTGTAGAAATTGTTAAGTATTCACTAAGTTGGGCTTTTGTGATCTGCACAATGAAAAAGGCCAGAGGCCAGAAGCACATTCAGTTAAGCAGGAACAATCCATAATAGCAGATCTGCTGTCCAGAAGCCTAATGGTTGTCAAAGCCCTGAGTTTCTGCAGAATTCTGGGAGAAAAATCAGTGAATTAGCCAGTATTTGTGTGTCTCAGAGAGAAAGCAATGGAGAGAATCACATCTGGTGAATGTGTGGAAATCCACAAAAAAAATTGAGAGTTTGACAGTTGAGTAAATAAACTAAAACAGATAAAAGTGACATTTTATTGGGGTTGAGTGTCTGGCAAGGATTTTGCAGGGAAAACGAGTTGAATCCATCTTTTTGCTATTTATGATGAGCTCTTTTCAAATTGCCATACAGCTTTGTTTTTTTTTTCCTTTATGGTATGGAACATATGTCATTTAGTTAAACGTACAATGTCAATCTCTAGTGAGTTTGTTCAGTGACTGACCACCACAGTAACCAAATTGCAAAAATAAACTGAATGTCCCTCAAGGCGGGTTTCATTCTGGAATCTAATTTGTCCAGTATTATCCTTGGCTGAGATCTAAACAAAGGAGCCAATTGTCAGTTTTAGGTAGGCTTTGTCCAAATTGTTTTAGCAGTAATGTTTTAAAGTTTTCCTTGATATCCAGGATATTGATCGACAAAATCTAATTTCATTGCACTGTTCCAAACTTCTCTATTTTTATTTATTAGAAGGAATAAACAGCACACTTACCCGTGGAAAATAACAAACTAAAGAAGCTAGAAGGTAGATGCATCGGTCTTTAGTAGCAGCAATGCAAGTTGAGAAGACCATGGAGAGTGTAAATAAGGTACTGAGGCTCCTTTTCAGCCAGAAAGGATGCAAAGTGAGGTATTATAATATTTTTCATCACATCAGCCATGATATCATCAAATGGCAGAACAGGCTCGATGAGCTGAATGGTCTACTTCTGCTGCTACACATGTTTTATGGTCCAGTCGGGACAGGAGGGTTATATTTTTCCCTGTACCTTCCATGTAATTTAACACTCAAATTATCTTTACAGTCTCAATTAATAATTGAAGGTAAATTTCCAAATTTTAACATTTGGAAATATTTATGTAGCGTGCTACAATGTTGTGGATGTTTTACCACAGATATTTAATAGAACATACAGATAATGTGTAGATAGATCCATTTTTAAGGGCTCCAATAAAAGAGTATTAGTATGGTAAATATTAGTGGAAGAATAATGAAGTTTTATTCCATAAAGCTTTAATCTACTTTTGATTGAATAAAGTGGAAATTAAGTAAAAGAACTGAAATAACCTCCAATTGTCACAAAACCCTTATGTATATATTTGATCTTTCGAGTTAATTCCAACTTGTTTCACTACAATTCATGTTGCACAATGTTATGTCAATGGAAACGTACTTTCAAATCCTGAAGCACATTAAGCACAAGACTTGCATGCACTGTAGCCAACATTTGTTTTCATTTAGTTTTGTTTTAAAATATTTTGGTTTGTTTGCAATAAAGGATTGCAGAATTACTATAAATCTTGTAAATGTTGAACTATGGAAAAATGAGAAGTTCTGTTGTATGAAAGCTATGAATATAGAACACAAAACACAGACCAGAAGTTACTGGAATATATTAGAAATCAATTAATTATGTAATGCCTAAGACACCTTGTGCAAAATATTAAGAGTCAGAAGTGAATACCAAATTTGTGTGTGAAATGCATGACCATATTGTATTTCACTTCAGGGGATTCTTACTGTGATGTTTATTGGAAACAATTCAATTGTTTCATTAAGCACTCATCTGGAATCTCAAAAAACAAACAGAAACTTTAATGTAGCTTGCTTCAGTTGAGTATACATTCAACCAAGGTCATATTTTAAGAAAATAAAATCAACTGTTAACCATTACTATCTGCATTCACTTTAATTAGACAGGGGTATTATCAGCTATTTTCTCTACCACTGTTCTTGTACTCTCACACATCCTCCCCACACAAAACAGAAACATTTCAAGAAGGAAACCGACTTTGTCTGCTTGGGGCTACATTGTTGCTCTAAAGAACAAGATGCAGATTACACTCAATGACAGAATCAAGCTCTGAGGGTTATGGGTACAGGGTTAGGTTACCTGGGCTGGCCACTCGGCGTAACAATATTATTCTGTGATAGGTGATGCCTGCACTTACAAGTGTATTGCTAATGGCTCTGAACCTGTTGATATATATGTTACTTTGGCTCCACCAAGTCTACTAATATCACATATAATGTGTGGGTGGAGACAAGGAGCTCTTCTCTAGTTTTGAAGACGGCAGTGCACTTTGAGGCTGTTACGCAATAAATCTTCTTGTTATCTAAGCGCAGCTTCTATTGTCAATATTCCATAAACGGAGCATCATTCATCTCAAGTCACTAGATAAGGCCAAGGCTAAACAAAGGAGGAGGAGGATTGGTTACAGCAAACCAGCTCAAACAACACTTAATCTGTACCAAATTTGATAAAGGTGGCAAATATAACACATCAATAAAAATTCACTGTGTCCAGCTATTTACTCTTGTACAGTATTATTCATTCGTGGGATGCAGGTGTCACTTGCTAAGCCAGAATTTATTGCCCATTCCTAGTTCCCCTTGACCTGAGTAGCTTGCTGGGCCATTTAGGAGGACAGCCAAGAGTCAATCACATTGCCTTGGGTCTGGAGTCACAGTAAGACAGACCAAGTAAAGACAGATTTCCTTCTCTGAAGGACATTAGCGAACCAGAGGTGTTTTACAATAAATCAACAATGGCTAGATGGTCACAATTTAAAGTTTAGCTTTTAATTCTAGATTTTTATTGAATTTAACTTTCACCACCTACAGTGATGGGATTCAAACCTTTGGCCTAAAACATCAGCATGGGGTATCTGAATTACTCATCCAGTAACACTGCCACCATCTCCACACTTTGATTTGGTTTGATTTATTGGTAATCACATGTACCGAGCCACAGTGAAAAATGTTATGCAAGCTCTATCGGCAGATCATACCATAAAGGTGCATCTGGGTAGCAGAATGGAGTGCAGATTACTGTGTTACAGAGAGAGGGAGAGCGAGAGTGAGATCAACATTGCAATTTGAAAGGTCCATTCAAAAGTTTGATAACAGTGGGGATGAAGTTGTTCTTAAATCTGTACAGACATGTATTCAAACTTTTACATATTTTTTCAAAGAATCCCTACAGTGTGGAAAGAGGCTGCTTGGCCCAACAAGTCCACACTGACCTCAGAGCATCCCACCCAAACCCATCCCCCTATAACCTGCCTAATTCTCACATCCCTGAATACTACGGGCAATTTAGCCTGACTAATCCACCCAGCCTGCATATCTATGGACTGCGGGAAGAAACTGAAACACCCAGAGGAAACCCGTACAGACATGGGGAGAATGTGCAAACTTCACACAGGCAGTCACCTGAGGGTGGAATCAAACCCAGGTCCCTGGGGCTGTGAGGCAGCAGTACTAACCAATGAGCCACCATGCCACCCCAGCTATCTGATGGAAGAGGATGAAAGACAGTACAACCAAGGAGAGAGGGATCTTTGATCATGTCGGTTGCCTTCCCATAGTAGTTTCACCAAGAACAATTAAATTTAATAAAGCAGCATCCTATAAAGTCAAATGATTTTGACAAGATTATTTGAAGTTCTTTTTGCATGAGCTAACCAATAATGGAGATTCAGTTGAAATGAGTTCATTTCCCATTCTATGTAAAAAAAACTGCTGTAATGGTCAATCCATAATCCATATCCCCAGAAGAGTGTCCACAAGTGAATAGCATACACATAACAGATAGGACCCATATAATACAACTGAGTTTCAAATTTATTTCGCAATTGCAACACAGTGCATATTTTAGCTGAAAAATAATAGAAATGGTGTTAGAACTCAGGAGAAAAAACTGCTTAAGAAGAAACATGCATGCAACAGGTGAAAAAATTAGGTTTGTGCTGTAAGCTTAATTTTACCAGCAACTGCTCAATGTTTCAATTGTTGAGGAACAGATCAGCAGAATGATTATTCTGCCTAGCTTGAAAGTGAGTCATGGTCAGATGAGACTTATGCAATACTGGAAGAGCAACTGGCTAGATAACTGGAAAAAAGAAGGCCATGTTTCAACTTGTGTTAAGGTTTCAGTTAATCTTGCTTAATTAAGGTGCTTGCTGAAATGTGAATGTGAATCAGCTTGTGGCAGTAGATGTTACTTTAGCGAACAATCCTATGACTCAAAAGCCTGATAGATAATGATGCAGAACAGCCTAGGCTGAGACAAGGAAGAATCACATAAAGGCCTGGTTGATTAAGAACAGAAGGCACGTGCATAGTCACAAGAAGCTGGAGAGGGGTGTGGTGGGGGCATAATGCCTCAGTGGTTAGCATTGCTGCCTCAAAACATCAGGGACCCAGGTTCAATTCCACCCTCAGATGACCATATGCATGGAGTTTGCACATTCTCCTCATGTCTGCCCAAGTTTCCTCTGGGTACTCCAGTTTCTTCTCAAAAGATGTGCATGTTAGGTTGTTATAGACCAGTCCAGACCTCTCCCAAAGTATTTTAAGAAGATAGCCTAGACCCTAACTTTTCCTTATTTTAAAGGCAATTGTAATGTGCTGTGTCCCAGATGCAACTTAACCAGTCAAATTACTTGACATTAAGCAAAACAATTTATTCAAACACTATAGTTAAAATACATCAAAAGAAAGATGAACTTAGAATAACTTAACTCTATTGGAAAACTTAACTGAATGGACGCAGCAAATGTTACTAATTATGTGTTCCAACATCTCATAAATAGTTTAGATAAATGTGATGTGCAGCATTTTGGAAAGGTAAAATCAGGGCAGGACTTACATGCTTAATAGTAAGATCCTGGGGAGTGTTGTTGAAGAGACCTTGGAGTGTTGGTTCATAGTTCCTTGAAAGTGGAGTCGCAGGTAGATAGGTTAGTAAAGGAGGCTTTTGGTATGCTTGCTTTTATTGGTCAGTGCACTGAGTATAGGTGTTAGGAGGTCATGTTGCAGCTGTACAGGAGATTGGTGAGGCCACTACTGGAATACTGCATGCAATACTGATCTCCCTGCAATGGGAAGGATGTTGTGAAACTCAAAAGGGTTCAGAAAAAGTTTACAAGGATGTTGCCATGGCCAGAGGGTTTGAGCCACAGGGGTACGCTGAATAGATTAGATTAGATTCGATTAGATTAGATTCCCTACAGTGTGGAAATAGGCCCTTCGGCCCAGCAAGTCTACACCGCCCCTTGAAGCATCCCACCCAGACCCATTGCCCTATAGCCCACATACCCCTGAATACTACGGGCAATTTAGCATGGCCGATCCACCTAATCTGCACATCTTTGGACTGTGGGAGAAAACTGGAGCACCCGGAGGAAACCCACGCAGACACGGAGAGAATGTGCAAACTCCACACAGACAGTTGCCCGAGGCTGGAATTGAACCTGGGTCCGTGGCGCCATGAGGCTGCAGTGCTAACCACTGAGCCACCATGCCGCCCCGAATAGGCTGGGGCTATTTTCGGTGGAGCGTCGAAGGCTGAGGAATGATGTTATACATGAGGTTTATAAAGTCATGAGGGGCAAATAGTCAAGATCTTTTTCACGTGGTAAGGGAGTCCAAAACCAGAGGGCATAGGTTTAAGGGGAGAGAGGAAAGATTTAAAAGGGCCTAAGGGGCAACCTTCTCATGCAGAAGGTGGTGCATGTATGGAATGAGCTGCCAGTTGAAGTGGTGGAGGCTGGTACACTTACAACATTTAAAAGGCATCTGGATGGGTATATGAATAGGAGGGGTTTAAGAGGGAAATGGGCCAAATATTGGCAAATGGGACTATCTGTTCAGAATGGATGAGTTGGACTGAATGGTCTGTTTCTGTGCTGTGTATCTCTTTGACTCTAAAACTATCTACAAATTGGCGAGCTTGGAGTCTACAGAGTCCACCTTCATTCAAAGATAATCTTTCATTGAGATTGTTTGATCTGGGCAGTAGTTTCAGAATATGTCAATGGGAAAAATTCAATCTGGCCTTAATCAAATAAACTTTCAGGCAGGAAGCTCACCACTGAGATAATAAGGCCCAATCCTCTGAAATCTTAAATGTCTTCAAAATAAGTAAACAGAAGGAGAACATTTATCTGAGATAACAAGGTATAGAGCTGGATGAATACAGCAGGCCAAGCAGCATCTTAGGAGCAGGAAAATTGATGTTTCGGGCCTAGACCCTTAATCAGAATACATAACCTCAAGAACATTTATCTGTTTCATGCTACAGAAGTTTACTTTCATTAAAATTACTTATTCACCAAAACCAGTACTTGTGAAATTTTGTAAATTGGAATGGAGAGCAGGATATTAATGATTAATATTGAAAGAGATTCCAACCCACTTACTATAAAGAAGGCAGCAAGACAAATGTTAAGCAGATCCAAAGATATCAGCATGGGTACAAGTCAAATTGATGCATTTGCCTTATTTACTGCTGGCAGTGATTAGGCTGCGGCTTATTGGATGCTGGCTAATTTGGAATGCAGGACATCAAATAGCAGCATTTAAAGTCAGCACACACCTTTTAAATAGGGCTGTTGTGATACAGCGGTAGAGGTCCTACCTCTGAGCCAGGAGGCCTGGGCTCAAATCCCACCTACTCCTGAAGTATGCCAATAACATATTTGAACAGGTTGATTAAGAAATATCTAGACTATTATCCTTTAGATCACATGGTGACTGGCAGTAGAAAGCATTGTGCATTTTTTAATAGCACTCTTGTGTACAGTGTAAGTGTCCTACCTCTAGGCCAGGAGGGTTGGGTTCAAGTCTCAAGTTCAAAATCAAAACTATGGGGCGACGGCCTAGGAATATTATCACTAGGCTATTAATCCAGAGATTCATGTAATATTCTGGGGACTCAGGTTCAAATCCCACAGTGGCAGATGGTGGGATTTGAATTAAATTTAAAAAAACCCTGGTATTAACTGTCTAACAATTATTAAATAGTAATCAATTGTCAGGAAAAACTCATCCCCTTCAGGGAAGGGGATCTGCTATCCTCACGCAGTCTGGTGTACATGTCACTGCAGACCCGCAGCAATGTGGTTGACTCAACAGAAATAAACACTGGCCTGGCTAGCTATGTCCACATCCCAATAATGACTTAAAATTTAATTTAAAAAAAAAAGTACCATTTTCCCCAGATTTAAATTATCAATTCAATTCAGATTTTCCAAAGTTGCTTATTTAACCCAAGTCAAGTTATGGATAATTCAGATAATTTAACACAATAGAAGGTTTAAAATGATCAAAAGAGTGCAAACACAATGCTGTCTTCACTGCACAAAAGATCTGAAAACATACCTTCTAAAATATAACGGAAATTTAGCTTTTTAAAAGGTGTGTTGGATAGGCACCCCTGGAACCCCAGTTTTTATGTTGGGTACTAATTCGAATAACTCACCTTAAGTAACATCATTGAAGCAAGAATAACATAAAACAAAGGAAGATATTTCTTTAAAATTTAACTAATTTCATTCATATGGTAATGTGTTGGGAGATTTGGGAAGCTTTGAGATGTAATTCAACCAGAAGTGTCATTGTAGATTGGTTTAATGAAAAGCCATCCCAAAAGCAGAACATAGAACATAGAACAGTGCAGCACAGTACAGGTCCTTCCGCTCACGATGTTGAGCCGATCTTTAACCATAATCCTAAAGTCTATCTAATCTCCACCCCTATGTTATACTATCATCCATATGTCTATCTAATAGCCGCTTAAATGCCCCTAATGAGGCCAACTTCACTACTCTCTTTGGCAATGCATTCCACGCCCCGACCACACTCTGAGTAAAGAACCTACCTCTGACGTCTCCCCTGTATCTACCTCCACTCACTTTATTCTATGCCCTCGCGTAATAGCTACCTCCACCCTGGGAATAAGTCTCTGGCTCTCTACGCTATCTATACCTCTGATCATTTTGTACACCTCTATCAAGTCACCTCTCATCCTTCGTTGTTCTAAAGAGAAAAGCCCTAGTTTTCTCAACCTTTCCTCATAAGACCTTCCCTCCATTCCAGGCAACATCCTGGTAAATCTCCTCTGTACCTTTTCCAACACTTCCACATCATTCCTGTAATGAGGCGACCAGACTGGAAACAATACTCCAGATGTGGCCAAACTGGGCTTTCGTATAGATGGAGAATAACTTCATGGCTCTTGAACTCAATCCCTCTATTAATGAAAGCTAACACACCATATGCCTTCTTAACAACTCTATCCACCTGGGTGGCAGCTTTCAGGGAACTGTGAACATGAATCCAAGATCCCTTTGTTCCTCCACATTGCCAAGAACTTTCCGTTAACCGTGTATTCTGCTTTCAAGTTTGTCCTTCCAAAATGAATCACCTCACACTTTTCAGGGTTAACCTCCATCTGCCACTTCTCAGGCCAGCTCTGCATCCTGTCAATGTCCCTTTGTAACCTAGAACAGGCCTCCACACTGTCCACATGACTCACCTTTGTATCATCCTATCATATCGATGGCTAGTTGGTCTAGGGGTATGGTTCTCACTTAGAATTGCGCATGTTGCTGATATGCGAGAGGTCCCGGGTTCAAATCCTGATGAGCCCTGTTTCCCCTCTTGTTTTCAGCAGCAGCAGCGTTAGCCAGAATGTTGATAGGATGGTAAGGTTGTTTTTTTTCTCCAGTATAAAAACTTACCTTGTGGCAGCAGTGGCACTCTGGTTTTCAGCAGCAGCAGCGTGAGCCAGAGTTTCGACGTGAAGGTCAGGTTTTTTGTTCCCTCCAGTATAAAAACTTACCTTTTGCAAGTAATTGTATAGATATGATCTAACGTACATAGATTTCATTTTATTTATTCCTATAGGTGGGCACAGTATTTTTTTGACGATTCCAAATTCCTCTTGACTGCATTGTGGGGAACTGTCTTCTTGAACCATCCACAACGCTGTTACGGAAGGAGTGTCAAGATTTGAACTGGTATGTTTGTTCAGTGTTTGAGTAGGGCCTTGTATTATGTGGATAGAGTGACATATAGCAAATGCGCATATATTCTAAAAATAAATGAAAGGTGCGAGAAAGAGTAGGAAATGCTCAGTTTAGCATCAGTTCTTTGCACCTTTCAGGGCAGCAAACAGAGAGTTCCATTTTCATCTCCTTATTATCTTTCCATCAGAGTGGATACTTGACCGCAGCCCATAGATTTTTCCAAGAAATCAAAGAACAAAAACCCATGCCACTTTCCCCTCCAAAATACCCATTCAATCATAAACAAGGCTCTTGTCATCTATGATTAACACTGAAACTTTGTAATAAACAATGGTGGTTTGATAGTACAGAACTTGAGTATTCCTCAAAAGGACACAATTCATTGTTTTTTTCGCCTTGCATCAAGACAATCTACAAGAAAAAACTAAGGGGAAACAACATTTACATTATGACAAAAATGTGTTGTTTGGTTGGCAAAAGGCAGGTTGCCATGGAGAAAGTATCAGTTAAATGATGACTGACAATTAACTGACAAGCTCTGGTTGAATTTTAAACCAGCAACTTGACCCTGGTTGATTGGTTAAAGCATTAATTTGAGAAACGAACCACAGAATGGCTGAGACCTGGTTTGTTGAGTTGAAACAGACATAATGAGTGTAAATGTCCTTTCAGTCCGTAAAGAACAGGCTTCCACTCTAGTTTCCAGTATACAGAAGTGTGCCACACTGTGTACTCAGCTGACAATCCTAAATTGAAATACTTCATGCACTCGAGCATTTAGCAAATGCTGTCCAATTGCAGACATTATATTGCGATAGTGCGTATTCAGTAACAAATGTGTTGCTAACTGCTGAGGGAAATTACTGCTTGATACCATCTACCAGTCTTTGAGTCACATGGCCTACGCAAGTGTTATCATACTAGCACTTGTAAGGGCTCTATGCACTTTTTTGTGGTATGTACTGGAAAAAGGAAGTTTGGACTGCTGTACTGCAGAGAAAGAAATAGTTTTTTTTTACAAACAAAAAAATGGGCTGAGTTGTATTAACTCATTGGCAAGACAAGAATGTATGACTTTTAAGAGAAGCTGGCTGTGATACTTCTGTGAGAATGTACCAGGTGACTTTGGAATGAAAAACAGAAATTGACTGGCAACTGAGCCTAAATTAGTTCTAAGGAGATGTTTTTCAGCATCGAGAAGGAAGTAGTTAATCACCCAGACCTCCAAAAGTCTAAAACAAGATGGTTTCCTCTCTTGCTTTCTGTTAGTGAAAGAAAACCAGCACTAAGTGACTTTGAAACTCAAGCAAAGACTTAGGTCCAGCTGACACTATCCTGAGGAACTGCAGAGATGTCTGGCAGCTGAGATGACTGACCTCCAACAACTAAAATCATCTTTCTTTGTGTCAGATTTGACTCCAACATCTGTACTCAAAATTCCTAAGTTATGGCACGCATAAACTTTCTCACCTAGCAATTATTTCGATCATGACCCTACCCAAATCACAAGAGTTAAATCATGCTCTTGCTCCCTGACCCTCTGGCACTTTAAGTCAATTATCTTGTTCTACCCTCTCATCATTCACTCCTCTGTCAAAGTGATTGAATACTCCAGAAGCATCCTGGGATGTAAAGGTAGTGCTCAGCTTCTCCTCATCCTCTAAAGAAAACACAGTTTAACTCCCATGCCATATCTTCACATATCACTGAGAGGGAGGAACTCCTGTGCTTCTTTCACACATTGAAATTATCCATCCATTCCAAATTATCCTTCTGCTTCCCTTCCCATTTCTGTTATTCCTTACTTATAAAGCAAACTTTTCAAGGTTCCCCTGACCTTGCAGTGAACCCAATATCTTTATTAAAATTCCGTCTGTTCTCCCTCTCCTCACGTTCATCAGGAGTTATAGACAATTCCTCTGTCTATCAGTGCTGGCTGATTGAGCTATGAAGCTTCATCCAATGAATGTAACTATGGAAAAAATGATTGAGACAGACAGTGAAGAAACATTGGAAATAAAGTCTGTTGAACCACAGTAGGTGTTTTATTCAAACACAAGGGTACACTGCAGTCCAACACCGGCACCTCCACATCATAAACAAATAAGTACAACATTCTTTAACCAAATAGATTGCTGCAGCTCGAGGAGGCAGTTCACCATCACTTTCTCAAGGGCAACGACCGAATGGATAATCCATACGCCTTGACGGATTTTTTTTTTGAAAACTCATACAGCAGACAATGAAACATGTTCCTCTGAATGTTTTAAAATTTTAATTACTCTCTCTCATTATGAAAAGCAATTTGTTTGTTTAGGGAAGAAAAATACTACAAATGTTTGAAATCTGAAGTGAAACAACCTCGAATAGACTGGAAATACTCAGGAGGTCAGCTTGCAACTGTGACTGCACAAATGTTAATGTTTCAGGTATAGGTCTTTCATTAGAAATCTTTATTGTATTTACACTGGATGACAAATAACTATCAAATTTCATTTGCACTGCTTTTGAACTTACTTTGTTAGATGTATTACATACAAAAATAATACGCTTCAAAATAGCTGACCATTTGGTTCATCCCTTTTTAGAAGTAATCAACACGGTTTACTGCAATCTAACTCGATTTATAAAATTGTAATAAGATCAAATTTATTGACAGCTCTATAGCATCTTATGTATCACAAAGATTACCACAGGAACTTAACTAACAAATAACTATAAGAGTTTAAAGGCAACAGACTAAATACTGCCAAGAAATGAAATTTTAGCTAATGGCATAAAGTTAAAACTTGGATTATCTGAGGTAACTTCTGATCCTTTCATTTGTTTACACCAGGAAGGTGGCCAGGCTCAAAGACATAGAGACATCCTACTTACAGAAAACTTACTTCTTTATTCTACCCAGCAACATCTTCCTCTAGACAGCTGTAATATTCCAGATAGACATAAAAGCAGCTGAGGACCAAGAGAGGGTTCTGTGATCAGTTTTGGATTGCTGTCACAGTGCCAACAATGTCCCATGAGCTGAATGTCTCCTTTCTGTCAACATTTCACTTAGTCAATGCCAACACTCAAACTGAAACAATTCTGCTTGTGTTTGTAGTCTGAAATAAAAATAGAAAATGCTGCAAGTATTTAACATAGCAGACAGCACCTGTGAATAGATAAATATTGTTAATTATTTCAGATCACGCAAATACATCATGCAAGCTTCATAACCAACAGCGTACACCCTAACATGTCTTCTGTGCTAACTCGGTTTCCCCCAAGAGTAATTAAGAACTGGAACTATCTTCCGCACACCAAAGTCTCCACGCCCTCCAAGGATTTGTTTAAGGAAAATGCATTGAAATGCTTCAATTAATCCACCCACTGACAGCATTCATTGAGCACCTTCAGTGAAAATGCCTGAGTGGAAATACGTATTTACTTACCAATTAAGTACCACACAGTCACTGACTCTGGGTTGAAATTACCCTCTCTGATATGGTGACAATGTTGGTGAGAAAGGTGGAGAAATAGGGGCGAGAGTGAAAAAAGATTCTTAATGTTGAAAAAAAATTCTTAATTTTCCCCTCAAGTCTTAAATGGTGATTTCAGATTCTTGCTCTTTGGTAGTGATTACCTTACTTACATGCACTTGTAACTCATTAAAACTTCATCTCATCCTATTTACTTTCCACTTCCAATTTTATTTACTTCCATTGAGAAACCAGCTCAAATTCTCAACAGATACATCAGAGTGGGTGTCAGGTGGCTGCGTTTTACAGAAAGCTTGACCCAGGTAAAACACAACAGGTATATAACGTAATAGCCCCAACCCCATTTCCAATCCACTAACCTCATCCCACCTCCTTGACCTGTCCGTCCTCCCTGGACTGACCTATCCCCTCCCTAATTCCCCACCTACATTCACCTTCACTGGCTCTAACCCCGCCTCTTTGACCTGTCTGTCCCCTCTCACCCTATCTTCTCCTCTATCCACCTTCTATCGGCCTCCCCCGTCTCCCTATTTATTTAAGGATCCCCTTCCCCTTCCCCATTTCTGAAGAAGGGTCTCGACCCGAAACGTCAAACTTTCCTGTTCCTCTGATGCTGCTTGGCCTGCTGTGTTCATCCAGCTTCATACCGTGTTATCTCTTCTTCTTTAGGCGCCCCTGTATGGTACAAGGTGTAAGGACCCACATTTATATATTTATATGTGGACAAAAATGAGGAGAGTGGACATTGCTTTTAAAAGGGAAAAATGTGCAAAGAGTGATTTGCAACTTGGAAAACAAATGAAGCTAACTGATAGAGATTAGATAATGTTACTTTTCTGGAGACATTGAGTCTAGTCAAATTGATTTGTAGTCATCTAATTTGGGTTCAAAAGAACTCAGCATTGTAACAACTTTCCGATTGCTCCATCTGAAGTGTAACACAGACGCTGTGAGAGAAGTGAAAACAGATGCAAGGACAAAAGAAAGATTTTTCAGGCTCAACTGCAGTCTGCCAACCTCTGTGGTTTGCATTGTTTTAGGGCAAAGGGAGAGGGTGAAGGAGAGAGCTTGCGATGTGGGACACACTGAACAATCTGTCAGTCAGGTAGAAGGTGGGCATATCACTGTATGCCAACCTGTCATACCTGACCATCAGGGAAAAGCAGCAGTGAGACCGTGCACAATCATCACACAGCGTTAATGTTGTTAAATAGCCCCAAGGCCTCCAGGATACAGTATTAGTGCTGTCAGAGAAATCTGGAACACAGAAAGAGGCCCTTCAGCCCATCACATACAAGCCAGTCAACACCAATCAACTAACTCATCTAAGCTCATTTTCCAGCTCTTGGCCCAAAGCTTTGTTTGCCTTCACATCTAAAATGCACAGCTTAAATGTTGTGAGGTTTATGCCTCCACCAGCTTTACAGGCAATGAGTTCTAGCTTCCCATCACTTTGGTGGAAAAATATATTTCCTCAATCTCCTCTAAACCTCTGCCCCTTAACATAAACCTATATGCCCCCCGTCCCTCTCTGTCATAGATCCCTCCATCAAAGGGAATTGATCGCTCTGCCAAGGAGAATTATGTCTTCCTGTCTATACTAACCATGTCCCCCTCTGATTTTATACATCGCAATCACAACCTCTCTCAATCTTGTTTGTTCTAAAGAAAACAACTCCAGTCTGTCTTCATAATGGAAACTCTCCAGCTCAGGCAACATTCCCTCAAATAATGTGGATTCCAGAACTGCATACAATACACTGGCTCTGGCCTAACTAACATGATAGCCCCATACCTCCCTGCTCTTAAACTCTGTGTCTTGACTAACAAAGGCAAGTATACCATATGGTCTCTTCACCATGCATTACCTAAAGGGATTGTGGATATGTACTTCTGATTTTCAGTGGTTCGCAGGGTCCTTCCATTTATCATATATTACCTTGCCCTGTTTGGCCTGCCTAAGTGCATCAAGTCACATTTATACTGTTTAGTGAAGTGGCTCATGACAGCCAGCACAATGACAGGATTACTGAGGAATCTCCTTTTGACCCGCCAATGTTTCAGAATATGAGTAGACTGCTCAATTATTGTGAAATGCTTTAGCATCAACTCAGACAGTTCTGAAGAAGGGTCACTGAACCTGAAATGTCAACTCTGCTTTTTCTCCACAGGTGCTACGAGGCATGCTGAGTTTTTCCACCAATTTCTGTTTTTGTTACCAATGGACAGTTGCTGGTCCTGGGGGAATGAGAACAGGGAGACAGAATGGGGAAAAGTTGGTTCTGTAAATCACTGCTATTTTCTCTCTAACAGCAACAGTGGATATTCCTGGTTTAGTTCAACTCTAAATCAATTTGTGGTTGGACTTCCCATGCCAGGAGCATGTCAATGATATCAGGGCTATTGAATTTCTGTAACATTGTGATGGCAGGAAATACTCCAAAACATAAAACCTCATTGTCATATAGCAGCCTGTTAGACTCAAGATTCACAACAAAAAATATCAATGCTTGCAACCAATTCCATTCACTTTCAATTTTTTTCTGAACTCTACTGGTTTCTCATCTTTCTATCTGAAGAGATTTGTTATCAAGTTAAACATTGTTTTCTAGAACATACCTTTTCTTAAAAAAAGCTGATTATGGAAAATTAAGTAACAATTTTAACCCTGCGAACTGGTAAAAGTGAAACGATAAATTTTCTTTCAGTTATTATAGTTTAAAATACTCAGCAGAATTATATTATTGAATAATCAAAATGACTGACTCACTGCATCTGAAAATGAAACTTATCCATATTGTGTTGACAGATTTGGGTCAAACAGCATCTTTTTGTCCACAGAAGGCATCAGCTCAATGACTGGAAAAAATGGGATATGACATTAGCTGCAGGCCATCATGAGTTACCAGCCCATTTCACTTCTGGATCAAGATAATTGCGTATAACTGCAGATCATAACCACTTCATTGCTTGATTATCAAAAGCATGCTATTTATTGGCCCTGACAGCTCTAATAGTTAAGAGTGTGCCCTTCCTTATTCACAGGGCTTCGAGTGCAAAAACATCTTGACATTTATTCAGATCTTCTCAGCGGACAAATTTTCAGTATTCCCCCAAATGTCTCTGGCACACAATCAAAGCTCCTCACAGGCAGCAGTAAGCTAACAGCTCAGTCACCCATCACTCTGCCAAAAATTAAATATACTTGTCATGTTTCAGATTGGCAGGGATGCCATTTAAAACACAAGTATTTGTAGTCAACTAAACAACTTCAGAATCGTGTCCCAAACTTGCTAAAGATCGGAAAATCCACTTGGTTAGCTGCCTGAATGCTGATGAGAAATGAGCAATGTCCTGCAAATTCAAATGAATAGAAGTTGAAAGAAATCCAGATGCTGTAAATCCGGAATAAGAACAAAGTTGCTGGAAAAGCTCAGCAGGTCTGGCAGCATCTGTGAAGGAAAAAAAACAGAGTTAACGTTTCAGGTCTGGTGACCCTTCCTTAGACAAGAAGAAATGTTAGCAATGTTTGGAATAGTTTTTTCACCCGAATCATTTAAAACAATACTTGTTCTTCAGTAACATTTTCCACTTCTTTTTCCAAATATCAAAGAGCTTTACGTTTGAATTAATTTTGTTTAATGATGAGGTACATTGACATATACAGGTTTTAAAATTACAGATGGTTAACATTTTAATATATGCATTCTTCCATGTAAAACTATAACATAAAAGTAAAAGGAAATTTATTTGAATTTGAATAAATTATTCCTTCCTACTTGTGATCTCCAAGGTGGATGGGTTGGGTGAAAGCCTACCCTACAAGTTGCACTTGGAAGGTTCTGCCTTGCTAAATGTGGGCTTCTCACACACATGCTAGGTGGCTCCCACAATACAGGATATTCTGGGTGCATTGGGTCCTTTGCCAGTGTCTGTACCTTTGGCCATGGCAAAGTTATGATGACCACTTTAAAATATTAATAACCATCTGTCTAAGGAGTTAACTGACTGCAGGGCACAGCATTGTACAAGAAGTCTACTGACTGCACTTTGTCCGACACCAGTCTCAAACAATTACCCATAATAATAGCATGAATACACTCTTCTTTATATTCAACATACTTCCATATCCTGATGTTTATTTTCCTCATTAATTGGTACTCCTTGGGTTGGTAAATCCCTGTACTGCATGCATGATTCATTCATTGGGTCATTCAAAGAATCTTAAACTGCCTCTTCCATCTCCAGTCTGTACTGATTCATGAAGAGGTGGACAACCGCAACCCATTATAAATCATCAAACAATTCTAATTTGATCACATAAGGATTCCTTGCTCAATCATATTATGTCACTCTGTGGTCTAGTTTCTGGCACTCAGAGTGCAGTTCTGGACTGGACTGGACAGTCCTTTTGTAAAGTTAGCACTTCAATCTTTTTTTCTGTTCAAATCAATTGTTCACCACATGTTCAAAGTAGTTGATCCTCTCTATCGCAAACAGATAGAGCATTTTTTGCTCTGTACTTTGGGTTTAAAAGAAATTCTTCAAACTCCATGGATTGAACTTCATTGGCATATTTTTAGTACTAAAAGCATGTCGCAGATATAATGACAGATTTGAAGGCAAGTTGTAAGGAAAGGTATAAAGAGTCTGAAAACGGTTACATAAATGGGTTAAGTGAGTGAGCAAAGATGTGGCTGATGTGAAATAATGTAGGGAAATGTGAGGTTGTTCACTTTAGTACAAAAAGAGTAGAAAAGCAGAATATTATTTAAATAGAAAAAGATTTAGATAGACCACGGAATGCCATGATAGAAAGGTATCTGGAAATCCCTATGCATGAAATAGAAATGTTTAGCATGTCATATATCAAGTAGTTAGTGATGCAAATGGAATGTTGGCCTTTATTGCAAAAGAGATAGAGTATAAAGGTATGTGAAGTCTTGCTTCTATTGTATATGGTGTTGGTGCGACACACCTAAGGAGTACTGTGTACAGTTTCGTCACCTTGTCACAGGAACAATGTTATTGATTGGAAACAATTTACGAGGTTGATTTCTTGGGAAAGGAGTTGTTTTATGAGGAAAAGTTAAGCAAGCTTGGCCTATACTCATTGGAGCTTCGAACAATGAGAGGTGATTTTATCTAAATGCATAATTATAAAATTATGATGTTTGCCAATATGGGCAGAATCTCCCCACCACTAAATGATGTGGGCTTTGTCAAGAAAGTTGGAAAAATAATGAGATCCTTGATGTCAAGAGCAAAACATTCCCTCTTTGCTGTTGGGTTTCCCACTTCGTAAAATCCTTTAGCATCCCAGCATGCTGCCTCCAATCCCCAGAACTGAGTTTCCTCCTATCCCTATCACAGAAATGACCCTAATAATGCCTCTCAACTTTCAGTGAGCTAATCCCAGGACTGATCGTGTCTCAGTCACTGACTTGGATGCAGAGCCCAAACTGATGAGTGACCAAACCACTAACTGATCGTGGTGCAGCTCCCTGCCTCATTTACCATGATTTTCCAACTGGTTGTATTGGACCTGCAGGATTGACTATGGCCAATTCTGGGCTGTAATGATGTGAATCCCCCCCCCCCCCAACCACCTGAAGTGGCCGAATGCCCATATTCATGCTTGTGGTGGGATAGTGGACACTGTCCTTGATTTACTGTGCTGGAACCCTCCCCCTCCCCATGCAGAAGGTGCTTCCATGAACTACACAGAGGACTGCTTCTCTGAGACATGTTTATTTAGCTGAAGTTCAGCCAGAGTATTTGGCTGAAGTACATGCAGTCTGTTCGTTGCCAATGCCGGTGGCATGTGGGACATGTGAGATTGATGTAGCTCTGTCTGATCACTGCTCAGAACCATGACATGCTGCTTGGCTTTGTGACTACAAGGCAAGGTGTGCGAGCCTTCCTGCTCTGGCTGAGGTGTTGGAGGAGGGAAACAGGCAGGGAAAGGCAGAGAAGCTGCAAGTACCCAAGTAGGCACCAAGTCAGTGAGTGCTAAAACATCAAATAATGAGACCCGAGATGCACTGTGATCTATTCCATGATCTTAATTCATGGCAAGCAGCAGCATTCCAATCAATGGTGCTGGTGTGTTCTGGAGTATTCCAAGGAGATGCAGAATCATACTGTGATTGGACCAGAAAGGTACATGTCTAATGCCAGTGTCTGTGGACAGAGGGTTCAGGCAGTGGCTGCTTACGGACCATGCTTCGAGATGTTGGTAACTCCTGTCTGCAACAGATGGCCAGAACAACAAGCACCCACACTGATGATTTTCATGCCAGGAATTGTCACCATCCAGATTTTAAAATTAGGCAGGCAGGAGAATGGTAAACTTCATATAGATAGGGTGATAATAGCTAATAATGACAGGTTGATATTTGCAAATAAACATAAATAGGCCTTTCATCACTCACTAGCAGGATTCCCATCCTGCCATTCAACTCTATATTTGGAGAATGGGACCTTTTGTTCCCAATGTTAGGAATCTAATTACGACTCATCTCACCAAATTTTCTTGTCAACATCCACACTGAAATAACTTCACAGAGGCTGGTATCCTGTCACCAAATCACCCTTTATTTATACATGGACAGTTATTGGCACTGATCCATGTCTTTCAGAGCCTGTTCTCAGAGTGAACTGCATGTTTTGACATTCATTTACCATGATTTTCCAACTGGTTGTATTGGACCTGCAGGACTGACTATGGCCAATTCTGGGTTGTAATGATGTGAATCCCCCGACCACCTGAAGTGGCCGAATGTCAGCCAGAGCTCCTTAATTTAATCATGTTAGCAGCTCCAATCAGGGATCTCATATTCTATGAGGTTTTTTTTTCCCCTTATTTATTCACAAGATGAGGGCATCGCTAGGTAGGCTGCATTTATTGTCCATCCCTAATTCCCCAGAGAGCAGTTAAGAGTCAACCACATTGTTGTGGGTCTGGAATCATATGCAGGCCAGATGAGGTAAGGACAGCAGTCTCCTTCCCTAAAAGACATCAGTGAACTGGTCAAGTTTTCCTGACATTCGACAATGAATTCATAGTCATCACTAGATTCTCAATTCCAGATACGTATGGAATTCAAATTCCACCATCTGCTGTGGCCAGATTCGAACTCGGGTCGCCAGAACGTTATCTGGGTCTCTGGATTAACAGTCCAGCGATACTACTACTAGGTCATTGCTGACATCATTCCAAACATCATACCCCTCACCTTCTGAGTCCAAAGACATAGGCCTTTTCTCTAACACGGGCAGCTCACATTGCTATAAATGTCCTGTTTAGTTCTTTGTCCCTGACTGCATAGCACAGGGTGGGCTTGTTAAATATTTACAATTGCATCTGGGTAATCTATAGTTGCAGCAGAGAATCCCCTCACACTACAATATTAAAAAAAAAGTTTCCAGCTTTTACGCTGGTACTGACAGCAAAACTGTCAGCATTCTCTTTCCAGCAAAGTAACAGCAACTTCAGGGATCTGCACGTGGATTAAACGACGGAAAGATTTCTGATTCTGCACTTCTCAAAGTTTGCTGACCATCCATTACACTCTCCCAAACTCCCCAAACTAATTAGAAATCTATGAATTGATGAGAACTTCTAATTTTATTCCACTTGTCTCACTGTAAAATCACTTGGAAAAGTTAAATGTTATTGAATGCAGGGAAACTGATTTTTGCAAATGGCATACTAACTTCATGGCTATTGATAAACACCCCTAAAAAAGAACTTCTGTCAAATTGCTGCACAATTACAAAAGAACTACTTATTTTTATTTACAAGTAGTTTGTTTAAATTTAGTTAAATTTCAGTGATTAGTCCAAACATCATCATTCAGTTTTTGCTTTTGATTTTCCGCTATGACTAGCGGCTACTTCATGGAGGTCCCACAGACATGACACCAGCTGACATCAGGGAATCGGAACTCACATCACAGAAAATCTCTAGGCCTTCGTGGGCAACTTACATTCAGGTCAGCTAAAAAGCAATGGCCCTCTTTGATGGTTGCAAAATCAGTGCCACACATTCATTTCTTTTTAAAATCAAGTGGAAAGTTGATGAATTCTTAAACTGAGTGCTGAAACAAAACCTTAGGCTTACACGTGAAAATTGTCACTTTGGCCAAGATAGCAGAGAGTTGCAGATGCAATGGAATGATACACAAACTGAGCACATCACCATCAAGAGAGAAATGGAGAGGGGAAAAGTAACTGGAGGAATATAAATATTTAAAAATTATGGATTGTATTAAATATGCAAAAGAGATTTTGCTGAGAAATGTTTTCCAGATTATTCCAGTTATAACTGCAGTTTCTTTAAACCTTTCTTCCTATCAAAATTCTTCACAAAGCATTTTTCCAGTATCTGCCAACAGCAAGGGACATAAAAGAAATCCGGAGAAGAAAGTGAACAAAGTAGGGTGCTGAACAGCTAACCTACAGTGCTTTTAATAACTCTTAGCTAATGAGCTGCCCTTTTACTAACACAAATGATAGAAAAGAAATCACATGATTGGCCTTCAGAGAGAGTTACTTTTCCAACGCAAAAGGAAAATGAAATAACTGTGGATTTACATATTGGGGAATCTTTTAACACTGGCATATCTTGCCATCCTTGACTGAAAAAAAAAATTCAGAGAATGCAGTCCATTAAAAAGTTCAGAAGAGAGAGGAATAAATCATAGGGAAAAATAAATTTCACAAGCCTATAAAACTCAAGAGAACTGCCAAGGTGAATAATTTAAATATTGAGTTACAAGAGCAATTCAATTTTTATTATTCATCAAGTTGACATTCTGTAGTCCATTTATCATTACTTCCCTTTTCATTTGATTAATTTCTATGAAGATTAGTTGAAGCAGTGATTGATTTTGCTTTAGAATGTAACCGTGTCTTTAAACCCTTAGGCAACATTAGGTTTTCATTGTGACAAACATCAGAACAAACTATTTCCAACAGCCACATATGCCATGCATAAATCACTGCTAAAATTACCTGCAGTACAACAACTATAAAGTATCCTGGAAATTTGGTTCCAATTACAGCTGGCTGTCTTTTCCGATCTTCCAACACTTAACAGTGGCATTCAGGGAAAAGCCCCAGTATGTATATCATAACGCTAACCCTCACCCCACCCCCACAAGCAACCATGTATTCTCCAGAGAAATGAAAAAAAAACCCTTCTTCAAAGCCTTATACCATTTCAGAAATATCAATCCTCTCAGGCAAACAAATTCAGGAGAGATCACAGGGATCTTATATACTAAGCATGCAAACTGTCTTTCATATCCAGCGATATAAGCTGTAGATCTTGATCCTTTGCAAATATACTTCAATTATTATTGACTGGTGACTCAGTTAACAAGAAAGCTCTCATCAAAATCTTTTGTATCATTTGAATGTCAGCATTTGCTTCTCTTATTAACAAGAAAGAAACTCCACCAATAAAAACAGCAGTGGGTTCAACAAACTAGCCAGTTGAGAGATGAAGGCAATAAAAATTAGGGGTTATTGAGAGGAGTTACAGGGAGGTAGTCACTCCACAGGTACAAGAAAAAAGGCAGATGGGTGATGGTCAGGGAACGGAAAGGGAACCGGCAGGCAGTGCAGGGAACCCCTGTGGCCATTCCCCTCAACAATAAGTATGCCGTTTTGGATACTGTTGCGGGGGACGACTTACCCCCAGGGGAAAGCAGTGGGGCACAGGGCTCTGGCACAGAGTCTGTCCCTGCTGCTCAGAAGGGAAGGGGGAAGAGGAGCAGAGCAGTAGTTATTGGGGACTCCATAGTTAGGGGGACAGATAGGAGGTTCTGTGGGAATGAGAGAGACTCACGGTTAGTGCGTTGCCTCCCAGGTGCCAGGGTGCGTGAGGTCTCTGTTCGTGTTTTTGGGATCCTTAAGGGGGAGGGGGAGCAGCCCCAAGTCGTGGTCCACATTGGCACCAACGACATAGGTAGGAAGAGAGATGGGGATTTAAGGCAGAAATTCAGGGAGTTAGGATGGAAGCTGAGAGCTAGGATGAACAGAGTTGCTGTCTCTGGTTTGTTGCCCATGCCACGTGCTAGTGGGGCAAGGAATAGGGAGCGAGAGGAGTTGAACATGTGGCTACAGGGATGGTGCAGGAGGGAGGGTTTTGGATTCTTGGATAATTGATGCTCTTTCTGGGGTAGGTGGGACCTCTACAAGCAAGATGGTCTTCACCTGAACCAGAGGGGTACCGATATCCTTGGGGGGGAATTTGCCAAGGCTATTTGGGTGGGTTTAAACTAATTCAGCAGGGGGATGGGAACCAAAATTGTAGTTCGACTATAGAAAAGGGTGAGAGTAGGGTGGTCCGAAATAAAGTTTCAGGGACGCAAGATGGCACCAGCAAGCAAGAAGTTGGTTTGAAGTGTGTCTACTTCAATGCCAGGAGCGTCCGGAATAAGGTGGGTGAACTTGCAGCATGGGTTAGTACCTGGGACTTTGATGTTTGTGGCCATTTCGGAGACATGGATAGAGCAGGGACAGGAATGGTTGTTGCAGGTTCCAGGGCTTAGATGTTTCAGTAAGAACAGAGAAGATGGTAAAAGTGGGGGGGAGGTGTGGCATTGTTGGTCAAGGACAGTATTACAGTTGCAGAAAGGATGTTTAGGGACTTGTCAATTGAGGTAGTATGGGCTGAGGTTAGAAACAGGAAAGGAGAGGTCACCCTGTTGGGAGTTTTCTATAGGCCTCCGAATAGTTCCAGATATATTGAGGAAAGGATAGCAAAGATGATACTCAATAGGCGTGAGAGAGACAGGGTAGTTGTCATGGGGGACTTCAACTTTCCAAATATTGACTTGGAACACTATAGTTCAAGTACTATAGATGGGTCAGTTTTTGTCCAGTGTGTGCAGGAGGGCTTCCTGACACAGTATGCAGATAAGCCAACAAGGGGGCGAAGCCATATTAGATTTGGTACTGGGTAATGAGCCTGGCCAGGTGTTAGTTTGGAAGTAAATGAGCACTTTGGTGATAGCGATCACAATTCTGTTGTGTTTACTTTAGTGATGGAAGGGGATAGGTGTATACCACTGGGCAAGAGTTACAGCTGGGGGAAAGGCAATTACACTGAGATTAGGCAAGATTTAGGGAACATAGGATGGGGAAGGAAACTGCAGGGGATGGGCACATTAGAAATGTGGAGACTATTCAAGGAAAAGCTCCTGTGTGTCCTCGTGAAGTATGAATCGGTCAGGCAGGGAGGAAGCTGTAAAGTGCGCGAGCCGTGGTTTACGAAGGAGGTGGAATCTCTGGTCAAGAGGAAGAAGGCGGCTTATGTTAGGATGAGATGCGAAGGCTCAGTTAGGGTGCTTGAGGGCTACGAGGTAGCCAGGAAAGACCTAAAGAGAGAGCTCAGAAGAGCCAGGGGGAGACATGAGAAGTTGTTGACGGACAGGATCAGGGTAAACCCTAAGGCTTTCTATAGTTATTTAAGGAATAAAAGAATGACGAAAGTAAGATTAGGGCCAATCAAGGACAGTATATTAGATTCCCTACAGTGTGGAAACAGGCCCTTCGGCCCAACAAGTCCAGTGGGAAGTTGTGTGTGGAGTCAGAGGAGATAGGGGAAGCGCTAAATGAATATTTTTCAACAGTATTCACTCTAGAAAAGACAATGTTGTCGAGGAGAATACTGAGATACAGGCTACGAGACTAGGTGGGAATGAGGTTCATAAAGAAGAGGTATTAGAAATCCTTCAGAGGGTGAAGGTAGATAAGTCCCCTGGGCTGGATGGGATTTATCCTAGGATCCTCTGGGAAGCCAGGGAGGAGATTGCCGAGCCTTTGGCATTGATCTTTAACTCGTCATTGTCTACTGGAATGGTGCCAGACGACTGGAGGATAGCAAATGTGGTTCCCCTGTTCAAGAAGGGGAGTAGAGACAACCCTGGTAATTATAGACCAGTGAGCCTTACCTCAGTTGTTGGTAAAGTGTTGGAAAAGGTTATAAAGGATAGGATTTATAATCATCTAGAAAAGAATAAATTGATTAGGGATAGTCAGCACGGTTTTGTGAAGGGTAGGTCATGCCTTACAAAGCTTATTGAGTTCTTTGAGAAGGTGACCAAACAGGCAGATGAGAGTAAACCGGTTGATGTGGTGCATATGGATTTCAGCAAGGCATTCGATAAGATTCCCCACAGTAGGCTATTGTACAAAATGCGGAGGAATGGAATTGTGGGAGATATAGCAGTTTGGATCGGAAATTGGCTTGCTGAAAGAAGACAGAGGGTGGTAGTTGATGGGAAATGTTCATCCTGGAGACCAGTTACTAGTGGTGTACCACAAGGGTCGGTGTTGGGTCCACTGCTGTTTGTCATTTTTATAAATGACCTGGATGAGGGCGTAGAAGGATGGGTTAGTAAATTTGCAGACGACACTAAGGTCGGTAGAGTTGTGGATAGTGACGAAGGATGCTGTAGGTTGCAGAGAGACATAGATAAGCTGCAGAGCTGGGCTGAGAGGTGGCAAATGGAGTTTAATGCAGACAAATGTGAGGTGATGCACTTTGGTAGGAGTAACCAGAAGGCAAAGTACTGGGCTAATGGTAAGGTTCTTAGCAGTGTAGATGAGCAGAGAGGTCTCGGTGTCCATGTACACAGATCCTTGAAAGTTGCCACCCAGGTTGACGGGGCTGTTAAGAAGGCATACAGTGTTTTAGCTTTTATTAATAGAGGGATCAAGTTCCGGAATCAACAGGTTATGCTGCAGCTGTACAAAACTCTGGTGCGGCCGTACTTGGAGTATTGCGTACAGTTCTGGTCACCGCATTACAAGAAGGATGTGGAAGCTTTGAAAAGGGTGCAGAGGAGATTTACTAGGATGTTGCCTGGTATGGAGGGAAGGTCTTACGAGGAAAGGCTGAGGGACTTGAGGCTGTTTTCATTAGAGAGAAGAAGGTTGAGAGGTGACTTAATTGAAACATATAAAATAATCAGAGGGTTAGAGAGGGTGGATAAGGAGAGCCTTTTTCCTAGGATGGCGATGGCGAGCACGAGGGGGCATAGCTTTAAATTGAGGGGTGAAAGATATCGGACTGATGTCAGAGGTAGTTTCTTTACTCAGAGAGTAGTAAGAAAATGGAATGCTTTGCCTGCAACGGTTGTAGATTTGCCAACTTTAGGTACATTTAAGTCGTCATTGGATGAGCATATGGGCATACATGGAATAGTGTAAGTTAGATGGGCTTGAGATCGGTATGACAGGTCGGCACAACATTGAGAGCCGAAGGGCCTGTACTGAGGTGTAATGTTCTATGTTCTATGTTAAAAACACATTTTGATCATGTACAGATGCAATGCAAGCTTGAAAGTATAAAATTGATCTTTTGCCCCAAATAATTGATTTGATAATTTGGCACATCCATCAAAATGCACGGTGTGCTGCAAAGACGGTAGAAAAACGTGCTTTACATATGGTATGACATTATGTATCAATAAAGAAGCATTTGTCTTTTTTTAAAATTTGGACCACTGAGAGAAAGAAATAAATGACACGAAATTGCATAACTGTACAGAACTGTCGGTGCAAATAAACTAAATATTCAATTTCAATGGTACAACACACCAGGCATGCCTGATAATAAGGTGTCAACCCAGTGAAACTACAACACATGACACTTGCGTGTCAAGCAGCATAAGTAGCATCCGAAAGTCTCAATCAACAATTCAATGGAACACATCTGAGCTCTGCAGTCTTACCACATCCAATCACAAGTTAATTAATAAACTCATGGGAGGTGGCAGCTCTACAAAAATTCCAATTCTCAATGACGGAGATCCTAGCACATCAGCGCAAAACATGAGGCTGAAATATTTGCGAGCACCTTAAGTTAGTAGTGGAGAGTGGGATGACCCATCTTGGTGTCCTCCTGAGTTCCTTTATCACAAATACCAAACTACGGCAATAAAATTCCCTCCATATGATATCAAGAAATGTTTAAGGACAATCAATACCATATAGGTTATGGGCCTTGATAACATTCCAATAACAATACTGAAATACTTGTGCCCCAGAACTAGCCACAGTCTCAGCCAGGATGCTGCAGTACAGCTAGAATACTGGCAATGTGGAAGACTGCCTGGATTTGGCTTGTTCG
Organism: Stegostoma tigrinum; assembly: GCF_030684315.1. NCBI lineage: Eukaryota > Metazoa > Chordata > Chondrichthyes > Orectolobiformes > Stegostomatidae > Stegostoma > Stegostoma tigrinum. The sequence goes on from NC_081367.1 coordinate 42,521,948, forward strand.
TAAAAAGCAAGTCACATCCAGTCCAGATAATTAACCCCCGGTTAGGCCATTGTCAATCATCAGCAAAGTGATGGAAGATGTCATCAACAGTTCTATCAAGTTTACTAAACAATAACTGCTCACTCACATCCTGTTTAGATTCCATTGGGATATAGCAATTCATGACCTCATTACAACTTTGAATCAAACATGGACTGCCCTTGACATTTAGGCAGCAACTGATGACTGTGGTATCAAGGTGCCCTATCGAAACTGGAATCAATGAGAAAAATTATTTGCTGCTTAGAGTCAAGCCGACCACAAAGGAAGATGGTTGTAGTTGGTGGGAGTCAATCAATTCAGTCTCAGGACATCTCTGCCAGAGTTCCTCAGGGTAGTGTCCTAGGCCCAACCATCTCCAGCTGCTTCATCAATGACCTTCCCGCCATCATAAAAGTCAGAAGTGGGGATGTTTGCCAATGACTGTACAACATTCAGCACCAGTCATGACTTCTCAAATACTGAAACAGTTTGTGTTCAAATGCTGAAGACTTGGGAATTATTCAGTCTTTGGCTGACAAATGGCAGGTTACGTTCACACTCCCCAAAATGGCAAGCAATTACCATCTCCAACAAGAGAGAATCCAACCATTGCTCCTTGACTCCCAATGGTGTTACCATTGCTGAATCCCCACCATCAACATCCTGGACATTAACCAGAAGTTGAACTGGATCAGCCATATAACTTTAAGACTACAAATGCAGGTGGACTGCTGGGAGCTCCGAGCATACATTACTCCCCAAACTCTGTCCACCAACACAAGGCATGTGTTGGGAGTGTAATGTCTGAATGAATGCAGATCCAACAACACTCAAGAAGGTTGATACAATTTCAGACAAAGTTGCTTGCTTAACTGGGATCCCATAATAACATCTCCAACCTTCACTCCCCGCACACTGTGGCAGCAGTGTGTATCAGTTACAAGGTGCACCAACAACTCACCAAAGCTCTTTGGACAATCTTGCAAGCCAAACAGCCCTACCATCTAGAAGGGCAAGGGCAGAAGATACAATGGGAACACAACACATGCACAATGCAAATACTAACAAGTTCTCTACTAGGCCACTCACTCATCGTGACTTGAAACTATATCACCATTCCTTCACTATCACTGGATAAAACTCTTGGAACGCCATTCTTTCAGGCATTTTGGCTGCAGCTACATCATATGCACCACAGCCGGCGACAGGGAAGATGGCGGCAGAGTAAGGCACTCTAGCTGGAGGTCCTCTGCTCCACCCATTATTTTCTTTCTTTCTCTTTTTTTCCTCCTCCTTTCTGTGTTTTTATCTCAACCAATGACTTGGATGTACTCAGAAGGGAATGGAGGAACTGGCGGCCCCGGAGATGAACTCCAGAGTAGAAGCCAGCATAGGGAAGCATCCCTAGAGCAAATGTGGCAGAGGTAAGCATCACCAGAGTGGAGTTTGGCACAGGCAGCCAGCCCCAGGAGAGAAGGGTGGCACAGGGAAGCAGGCCCAGAGCAAGGCTGGCGAGGGAACCAACCCTGAGTGGAGGTTGGTGCAAGGAGGCAATCCCAGAGTGTAGGGTGGCATGAGGGAGTAAGTCCCAGAGTGAAGATGGATGTGGGGAAACAGTCCCTGAAAAAAAATACTTACCTTGGAGCAGCTGAGAGCCAGTGCAGAGTAGACTGGAGGCTTGAAGAGGAGCAGGGGCAGTTGTTGGACTGAGGTCAGGGGTGGGTAGTCAGAACGCGTGTGGAAGCCGCTGCATTGGGCTACATCAATGTAACATTTATTTGTAATTTGTTTATCTGACTGTAATACCTATCTTTTTAATTATACCTTACTTCTAACTTCTACTATGAATCACTGTAAGTAACGCAACTACTTTTCTCTCAATTCCTCTTTTGTATCTAAGATCTATATATAGGTACTTGTACCTGAAATGATGCAATAAGAGGCAACATTGTAAAACTTTTTACTGTACTGCTATACTTGAGTATCTGTGACAATAAAGGATATTCTATATTCTCTAACATCCACATCCCATAATTGAATAAAACATTTTTTTTGCAATTTCTGTCTTAATTAGAATTGAAAAAGAAACTAACACAATGTAGAATTACATTTACTCAATGAGCCTATTTATGCTCCACACAAACCTCTACTCGTCTTACTTTGTTTATTGCAATCAAATTACTTTTCTCCTGAATGAGAGTATCTCTTATTGTTTGTCTTAACCACTGCATATGGTAACAAATTCCATATATCTGCTATTAGCTGAATAAAAAGTGACCAAAAATATTATTTCTAAATTATACAGATACATGTATAATGACATCACCAGATCACCAATCAGCTAAATTTTCCACGTTTATGTAAAATGTACATGAAAGCTAAATAACATTCTCTAGAATGTCAACCTAGAAATGTAGCAAGAACTGATGTTTTAAACAACCTGACATGGCCCAAAAACAGAGGGATAACATAAAACAGCCCTGAACATACGAAGGCAGCTGAAAAACATGTTTGTTATCATTTAAACTGCAAATTTGGCTGACATTTTAATGGAATATTAAACATAGAACAGTACAGCCCAAGAACAGGCCCTTCACCCCACCATGTCTGTGCCGACCTTGATGCCTTTCTAAACTATTTCCACGTGCCTGCACATGGTCATTATCCCTATATTCTCTGCCTGTTCATGTGTCTGTCTAAATACCTCTTAAATGTTGCAAGAATATCCACTTTTACCACTTCCCATGGCAACGTGTTCCAGGGATTTACAACACTCTGCACAAAAAGTCTTGACTCAATCGTTTTAACATTTCCTCCCCTCACCCTAAATCTGTACCCCATAGTATTTGACAATTTCATCTGGGAAAAGACTCCCACTATCCAACCCATGCATGCATCTCAAATTTTATGTACTCAGACTCCAAAAACAATTCAAGTTTGACCAACCTCTCCTTATAGCTTACACACTCTACTCAAGGCAATATCTTGGTAAACCTCTTTTACACCATCTCCAAAGCTTCCAAATCCTTTTTACAGCGTGGTGACCAGAACTGCTCACTATATGGGAGATAGTGGCCTATCTAAAGTTTTACACAGTTGCAAAAATACAGGTTTAGCAAAAATACATTTGAAAAAGGACAACACATGCCTGCTGAAAACTTATGATTTATGTTAAAGTATCTGGTTTATGGGGCTGGATTGGGGTTGTGTTTGAATGATAGAATCTATGAGCATGGGGAATGGATGGGAGGGACAGGGATAAGAAGGGAACAAGAGCTAGAGGACCTAATGTAGGAGAACAACTAGTTCAAAGTTCAAACGGGACCGGTTAACCTGTCGGCCTCAACACTCAACATGACCTGAGGTTGTGATACATCTGCATTGTGTGTGGCAGGTTTAACTCCATCCCACAGAAGACTTCCCTGGGAAAGAAGGTCACATCACTTGGAACACTTTTTCACAAGGTGGGTACACAACAAGCTGGAGATTTCCTGTCTATCGCAAAGCTGCGTTGGGAATGAAATCCAGGCCCATGTAAATATGTGTAAGTTATTTGAGCAATAAAAGACCTGAAACTGCAGTCTGCTTCAATTTTGCTAACTGCTTCCCCACGAGTGGCCGGTGTTTTTACATCAATCCATTTCTGATCAGTAGGTGGTTCTATTCAATTTTAATCCATTGCAAATAAGTAATTCAACTTGTTTGCCAAAAGGACCACACTGTATATGAACAAGCTGCTTTATCCACATCACAATATTTGTAGACAATGAACTGAAGTGCAAAGTGTTTGAGAAGAGTTTGATTTTGTAATATTATACTGACTGATTAAAATCTAATATGTCAGTTAGAAACTTTGTTTGAAATAGAGGTGCTAGTGTTGGACTGGGGTGGACAACGTCATAAACCTGTTGGACTATAGCCTGGTGTTGTGTGATTTCTGACTTTATTTGAAACAGCAGTGGAGGAGGTTTCATAAGTGTCCTCGAAAAAAAAACGGTTCTGACGAAGCAGATATTGAAATAACAGGGATACACAATAACAGGTGGCTCAAGTAATTGTTCAAAAATAATCCAACAAGTTAGACAAAAGACGCTATTACAAATGTATTTAACAGAAACATCTTTAGTTTTAAGGTAAAATCTTAAGCATGACTTCTTAACTTTTTCTCGATACACAGACACTGTCCAAACATGTTCACAAACTTAAAATATTTATAGTCTATTTCAGTGCTAAATTTTTCTTCCGTGTTGAATAGTAAATATTTTGAAAGCAAGTCTTGAAACAGTCCGTAAGGCTGCATGGAATGATGATACTGTACCACAGATACTAACATTAGCTGTATTTTTAATTAGATAAGCAGACCACAGAGTTGAATTGGTTGAAGTGCAAACTGGTGGAAAAAAGGAGAAATACCAAACACAAAACTATCGCTCTTCTTAAATCACATGAAAAACATCCAGGAGATCTGTCCATTTGCAGAATTCAAGGGAAGACTTAAAATTAAGCTAATTCATTTCTGCACAAGGGCACCAACAGTCATGTTCAAAATTAAAATGCCTTTGAGAATAAATACTTCTTTATGTACCATTATAACCAGTAAATGGCTCTGCATAGATGTTAAAAATCAGATAAATCACAAGTGGCAAACTTGAGACTTTGACTCAAACTCAATGGAAAATATCCCCTCCTCTGCAACTCTAATTTAGGTGAAATTGTCCTGCAGGGTGGCGGGGATGGAGTTTGGAGGCAGCACAAATGCTGTCAAGTGTCAACGTGACCTCATCAAGTCGGAAAAAAAAGTAGCAAAACCACATTCAACACAACACCATTACCTCCCCAACCCCTCACCTCCACATGCTTCATCACTGCCATCTAATATCACCCACCATCTCTCATACTCTGCATGCCAACTTAGTCTTAAGTCATACCAATCCATGAATTCTACCACACAACTCTTTACCTTTTCACCCTCACAGCTTGCATGTCACATCAGTATTCACCACATGCGGCTCTCGGGAGCTATGCTATGATAAACTAAGGCTTTGATACTATTGGCTTGGATATGTCTAAAAGAATCTCTCATTTATGAAAGTCCTTTCATTACATGTAAATACTTTCAAGCACTTAAGCCCTTACAAAAACAAACATTTGTATTTATAAGAACTGCGGATGTTAGAGTCAAAGATAACACAGTGTGGAGCTGGAGGAACATAGCTGGCCAGGCAGCATCAGAGGGGCAGCCTGACCTGCTGTGTTCCTCCAGCTTCACACTATGTTATCTCTGACTCCAGCATTTGCAATCCTCACAATCTCTGAGTGAGTTCTAACCCCACTGTCAAGTCTCTTCTAGGGATGCCCACCTTGAAGACGTTATCCTCCTCCCTCTGGGAGCATTTCTGAAGACGGGCCCAGACCTGAAACATTAGCTTCCCTGCTCCTCTGATGCTGCCTGGCCTGCTGTGTGCCTCCAGCTCCACACTGTTATATTTGTATTTATGATCACACTTCTAAGGCAGCTGATCCTTTTTTCATCTACTGAGCTGTCAACCAAACTGTAAATTCAAAGTCTCACCATTGAGTTAACAATAACGTAGAAGCAACAGTAATGGCAAACCTCAGTCTTACATCAACAAATATTGAATTTGGAAGCAGAGATATTGTTTCAATTGCAGAGTAGCTATTTCTTTCAAAAGTCAAAGGACGTTGTCTTTAAATGACTTGACAATTCCAAGATTTATCCACTTTGCATACATATTCATGTCTATTCTTAACAATTACAGGGGGATTGATCCGTCCCAAAGGAGTATCCGATTTCTCCCAAAGGGTACTTACATTCTCCAAAAGGACCGCCTGAGCCATCCAAAGTGGTGCTTGACCTCTCCAAAGAACTGTGATTGTGTCAGACCTTTCCATCCAATGTCTAAAACCCCATAAGTTGTGTTTCAGAAACCTGAATATCCAAAATCGCTTCTGGTTTAAATTTAATGCTGCCTCTTTGAACCACGGCCGTATAAAAGAACATCTCCCACTACACCAGTGAAAGTAGTGGGTACAGGGTTCAAGGCTGCAACTTCCAGATTCTGCCACCATTTAGCTCAAGGCACAGAGTCCTTCTGGCTTTACAAAACAATATTAAACCCATATTCAGTTCTATGATCAAATTGCTGCTAGTTACCACTCACATTACAAGAAATAATTTTGAACAAACATATCTTTTAAATTACATTCCACAACTGCTCAATTATCTTGGTTTCTGACAGGATTTCTGAACAAAATAGGTTGTGCCTTTCAATTGCAACTTTAGTTTAATAACTTCACTCAAATGTCTAATAAAACACACAGTTAAAAACAAGATAACTTCTTTTGTTTCAAAGTGCATTTCTTAATTAATTGGAAATTTTCTTAAAATATTACAGGAAATTTTCAGTCACTTATTTCTCACATCTGTCTTTTTATTTCTCCCTTTCTATTAGTACAAGATGCAATGATTCAAGATTCCCTAATATAACATTGAGTAGTAAACATGCACTCTGCATTATGTTTCAATTAGATCAAATGCAACATCAAGCTGGCTTTGAGAAAGGCTCTATTAAGCTAGTATTATGCAGTTTGTGGTGGCCAGAAAGGGTTTGTGAAAAATGGAACCCAGACATTTCAGGCCTGAGATCCTTTTTCAAAACAGGAAATTATTAGAAATGAGCAACTCTGAATGGGCAAAGTAAGGAAGGGAAATGAGTGCAAATAAAAAAATCACAAGAAATGAATGACTTGTGCTTCGATGGATAACATGAAATAGTTAGATGATATATTATTGTTAAAAAAAAGGAAACATTATGAATCAAATCAAAGAAATAAAAAAAAGTACAAAAATATGTGAAAAGCTTGAAGAGACACTTAGCCAGGAATTCATGACAAACCAACATGAGAAAGGAGATGCCTAATTGCCAGAGTCTGATAGAAGAAACTAAGCAGCTCCACAACAAAGATGCAGATAATTCACTGCTAGGATTGATTTGACATGAATCCCCAACCAAGCTCTGCTACCTTCCCCATGACTGGAAATGTTGGTGTTCCGTATAACATCGTTAACAACCATATAGGAAGCATGGTGGCTCGGTGGTTAGCAATGCTGCCTCACCACACCAGGGACCCAGTTTCGATTCCATGCTCGTGCAACCATTTGTGTGGAGTTTGTACCTTCTCCCTTTGACTCTGTGGATTTCCTCTGGGTGTTGTGATTTCTTCCCGTCGTCCAAAGATGTGCAGGTTAAGTGGATCAGCCATGGGAAATGCAGGGTTCCTAGGTTTGGGTAGAGGATGTGTCTGATTGGGATGCTCGGAGGGTTGTTGTGAACCTGATGGGAAGAATGGCCTCCTTTCACACCATAGGGACTCTATGATGCAGTGAGAATAGGAGCTATGGTTAAGATCTGAATTCACTAAAGGTTGACAAAGTTGAGATGCAAAATGGTGATAACAAATTGACAATTCACTTCACTGCCTGAATAACGAAGGCAACTATAGGCTCAAAGGGCAACAATTTTGGATCTGAGGCTTCTGACTACTGTAATGTTACACATAACAATGATCAGTGTGTATAAGAGAGCTGAGTGACTGTACCCATGTAATATCATCTACAGTGACATTCCCGTAAAAGACCAGCCCCACATTGAACAACTGCCACTGTACTTTGTACATCAGGAAAAGTAGCCAGTCAATCATAAGTAAAAACAAAAAGTGTGAAAGAAATTCAGCAGGTCTGAGAGCATCTATGGAAAGAGAAGCAGAGTTATCTATCAAATGCAACATGGGTCTTCTGTACTTTTCTCCGCTTCCATTATCCTTTCTGGTATTGCATTCAAAACCATAAAAAATTATCTGAATTTAATAAAGTCTCCTAAACCCCAAATAGATCTTTGTTTGCACGCTCCCTCACTGCAATTTCTGGTTTTTGATCTTTCTCCCAGTGGGGAAAAAATAACTTCTCATCTAAAAAAAGGTTATAATCTTGAAAAACTGTATTAAATCTCTTCTTAATTGTCTTTGGTTATGTTCTCTAGTCTTTCCACATCACCAAAGTTTGTCATCCCTGATAATGATTCTGCACCTCCCTCAAGGTCTTGAAACACTTTTAAAATGGAGATGCTGAGAATTACACACAATGTACTAGTTAAAGTTTAACTGGTGATTAATGAAGGCCCACCACAAGTTCTTTGTTTTTAAACTCTATGGTCATATTTATAAAGGTCAAGATTTGCCTTTGATTTTTTAAACACACTTTATGAGTTTACCTTGCCACAATTTATGTGAGCTATTATCATGCTTTACTTCCTTTCCAAGTAAGTACTTAACAAATTCAATTAGAAAGCAATTCTTCAAGGGCACTCATATTTTAAATTTGTTCCTCAATTTCTCTTCATTCAATGAGGGAGATTCGTCATTGTCGCTTTCATAATCTGAAAATCTTGTCTTAAGTTTTGAGAGCTAAAGGCTGAGTGTGCAAATTGAATTGCACAATGTGATGAGGTCTTGGGTTCAAGCTCCTGATTGTGAAGAATTACCTAATCTCAACCAGACAACAGTGAAGAGACACTGCTATCTGAGTATTCCTCCCTTAGTCAAGGTTCACATTCCTGGTGGTTATCCTGTGTTCAAATGCTGAATGTGGCTGTCTTTGAATGCAATGTGCAAAACAATACTAGAACAGCCTACTGCCCTCATTATCTAAGCTCACTCGTGAAAATTATTTGCTTGGCTAGGGTAGATGCACCACAACTGAGAAAGGTTGGGGGAGGAAACCTAATTTAAGAAGACATTAAAGTGTTGCACCAATTAGACTTAGGATTCTGAAAGTTTGTAGTAACCCGGATTTGGCCCAGTGGCTTTTTGCATACCTCGGTTCTCAAATTAACCAAGGAAGACACTGATATGTTGCCAACTCTGATTGAAGCTCACTGCATTTTCTCCCTACTGGATAAAAAAAAGGAAGGCTGTTTCTCGAGAGATAGTAGGAACTGCAGATGCTGGAGAATCCAAGATAACAAGGTGCAGAGCTAGATGAACACGGCAGGCCAAGCAGCACCTTAGGAGCAGGAAAGCTAACGTTTGGGGCTGAGACCCTACATGAAGGGTCTAGGCCCAAAAAGTGAGCCTTCCTGCTCCCATGATGCTGCTTGGCAGATTGTTTCTTGAGTCAGTTTTGCATTAGCGAAAATCTGTAAGATGGTCAGAGTTGCTGCAACTGCTGGAGTACATTATATTGGAATCATGTTTCCTACCCATCTGCACAGATACAGAAATAGACGGAAACAGCTTGGAAACAGACCCTTCGGTCCAACTCTTCAATGCTGACCAGATATCCGGATAAATCCAATCCGGTTTGCCACAGTTGCTCCATATCCCTCCAAACCTTTCCCATTCATATACCCAGGTGTCTTTTAAATGTTGTAATTGTACCAGCCTCCACTTCCTCCAGCTGCGTCTTCCACACAAGCGCCATCCTCTACATGAAAAAGTTGCCCTTTAGGACTCTTTTAAATCCTTCCCCTCTCACCCTAAACCTATGCCCTCTAGGTTTTGACTCCCCCACTCTAGGTTCTTGTCTATTAACCTATCTATGCCCCTCATGATTTTATAAACCTCTATAAATGGTCATCCCTCAGCCAATAACACTCCAGGGAAGAAAAAAATAGCCTCTCCTTATAGGTTAAGCCCTCCAACCCACGTAACATTCTTGTAAATCTTTTCTGAACCCTTTCAAGTTTCACAACATCCTTGCTATAGCAAGGTGACCAGAATTGTACACAGTAATATTTAAATTCCTAAGTTATACAAAAGATTCTATAATCATATAAACCACATTTGTAGAAAGAATATTATTAGCTGTTTGTCCTCTTCTTGGACAGGCTGTAGATAGTAACCCTCTACATAATTATAATTCTTTGATCTTTTTGCAATTCAAGTCACCGATTTAGGATATTTTAATATGTTTGTCATGGCAGCATCAGGCACTTCTAGATTCAGCAAGTGCTGATTCACTTTTACATTTCAAAACCCATACTGTAATCTTTGTTTTGTTTAAAAGTTCTTTCTCTCATTTTCTCAACGTCTAAAAAAGGTTGGATCTTACAGTGGAAAAGCTGTTGTGTTGAGGAAGCAAATAGCACTATTACATTGTTTGAAATCAGGACTGACAGCTCCTTATGGTCCTGGAAACCTATTTTGATGTGTTTGTAAAGTACAGATGGCTCTGTGCAGGATATTATTTGGTAGCAGAGCAGCTCTTTCTGGCTGTGTTGATGCGTTGTGTTGCGAAATGTCTTGTCACTGCTGAAAGGAAGAATTCCTCTTAAAGGAAAGTAAGTGCTCTTTCAAACAGTAAAGAACAGTATAGCATAGAAATACGCCCTTTGGCCCACTAAAGCTGCACCAACGAATAATGCCTTTCTAAACTAAAATCCTTTTGCCTCCACGCAGTTCATATCCCTTGATTCCCTCCCTATTCATACACCTGTCAAGATGCCTCTTAAGCATTGCTTTGATTCCACCTCCACCAGTTCTTCTGACTGCACATTCCAGGCACTTACCTGCTCTATGTAAGAATCTTGTCTTTCACATATTTAAACTTAGCCCCTTAAACCTATGCTACCTAGTAATCGATATTTCTACCCTAGGAAAAAGATCCTGAGTATCCATTCTTCTCAGAATTTTGCAAAATTCTATCAGGTTGTTCCTCATCCTTCAACGTTCAAGCGAAAACAAGAATTGTTCAATCTCTTCTCATAGCTAATACCCTCCAAATGAGGCAACACCCTGGTAAACTATTTCCGTATTCTTGCTAAAGCCTCCCCACATCCTCCTCACAGTGACCAGAATTGTGCACAATATTCCAAATATGGCTTACTTAAAGTTCCATATAGCAGCAACATGACTCACCAGTTTTAACACTCTTATGCCTCAACAGCTGATGGCAAGTTTGCTATATGTCTTCTTAACTACCTTATCTGCTTGCGTTGCCACTTTCAAGTAACTGTGGACCTGTATGCCTAGATCCATCTGTATGTGATTGCTACAATAGGTTCTGCCATTTACTGTATACTTCCTCTTCAGCATTAGATCATCCAAAATGCATCACCTCTCATTTGTCCAGATTTAACGCCATTGTTCTACCCAAGTCTCCAGCCTCTCTATATCCTGCTGTATTATTTGGCAATCCTCCTCACCATCTTCAGCTCCCCCAATTTTTGTGTTGTCCACAAACTTGCCGACAGGCTACCTACATCATCCTTCAAATCGCAAATACATCACAAACAACAGGAGTCCAAGCACTGATCACTGTGGAATGATATTATTCACAGTTCTCCAGTCAGAAAACACATCCGTTTACTGCTTCTGTCTTTCTAAGAGACAGGTACCAAGCCAGTTCTGTCTCCATCTTACCAGCTCACCGTGGATCCCATGTGACTTCACCTTTTGTATCAGTCTGCCATGAGGGACCTTGTCAACAGCCTTGTTAAAATCCATATTGATAACATCCACCTCTTTGCCCTCATAATTCATCTTTGTTACTTCCTCAAAAAACTCAATCAAGTTTGTGACACATGACCTTCCCCATATAACACCATGTTGCTTTTGGCCAACAGGTTCATATTTTTCCCCAAACGTGACAAAATCCTATCTCAAAGAATTTTCTCCCATAATTTCCCTACCACTAACATAAGGCTCACTGGCCTGACATTTCCCGGATTAGCCCTGTTGCCCTTTTCAACAAAGGAGCAACATCAGCTATTCTTCAGTCCTCTGGGACCTTTCCTGAGACTAAACAGGATACAAAGATTTTGTACAAGGCCGCAGTAGTTTCCTCACCTGTCTCCCTCAGCATTCTGGGTTGGATCCCATCAGGCCCTGGGAACTTGTCTACCTTGACACTTTTTAAAAACACTGAACACTACCTCCTTTTTTAATATTGACATGCCCTACAATATCAACATATCCTTCCCGAGACACCAACCACCATGTCCTTCTCCTTTGTGAATGCTGATGCTAAGTATTCGTTAAGGACCTCCTTCCTCTGGCTCCACACATAAATCCCTCCTTTGTCTTTGAGTGGACCTAGCCTTTCCCTAACACCTCTCTTGCTCCTTACATCAGTATAAAAGGACAAAAGTATTTTCCTTTCCTGCCAAAACTTGCAACCCCATTCCCCAGCATTACCTTTGCCAACTACCATTTCCAACACTGCATTTAATTGAATGCAAAACAATACTGATCTCATAACAGATGTTTCACAAACGTGACTGTAATTCAAATTCACAGCAAACATCCTTTCCTCTTACTCCTATGTTTTTGTACATTTGTTTGATGTGGAGCCCTTTCCTTTCCTAGAATGTCAAATGAAGCAAAACCCATGGACTGCACTGCTGCAATAGATGGGTTTCACAAGAGCTCTCTAAGGAACTGATCCAGTGTGTTCTCTTCAAGGTCAACTTCTTTTGATCTGTGGGGCTGCCCGTGTTCAGGGTAGATCCCATACGTAATGCACCTGACTTTGAATAGGCTGCGGTGCCTGTCTAAGGCCAGGGAACATCAAATTCAAAATTGCCAGCCCTATCTATCACTGCAACAGATTTGGGTCCGGAAGCCCCATATGTCCCAATTTGAATACTGTATCCATACAGCCATCTCCTGCTCCAACTGATTTGGCTCACAGAGACCATATTTTGGCCCTGAGTCAATCTAAAGACATTTCAAGCCGCTGTCAGTGACATGTTCCCTACTCTTATGTTAGTTCCTGTAACCTGAACACTGAGGCATGGTCTTACTGAGAACAAGTATCTGAAGATTTACTCACAAGGTAACTATATAATACAACCCTATCCACAAAACTTAAGACAATCTGGGGTCTATCACATGATGGCCAATTGATTAATTAAAAGCAATTGATGCTGCAGGTCTGAGATAAAAAGACAGAAAATGCTAAAAACAAAACTACAGTCTGGCCAGCATCTGTGGACACAGAAACAAAGTTAATGTTACAAGTCCAATATGACGTTACTATGAAAAGAATACACTTTTTTCAGTTGAACTGATTTTGAACTTGAGAGATTTTGATGACCTTGACTGTGGCAATGACAGATCTTTGTCATTGAGTGAGGAAAAATTGGAAAATAAAATTAAAGTATGAATACACTCAAGGGTTGCTTTCTAATTAAATTTAGAATCATAGAGTTGTACAGCATTGAAAAAGACCCTTCGGTCCAACTCATCCATACTGACCACATATCCTAAATTAATCTAGTTCCATTTGCCAGCATTTGGCCTATATCCCTCTAAGGCCTTTCTATTCATATACTCATCCAGGTGCCTTAAACGTTGTAATTCTACCAACCTCTCCCACTTCCTCTGGCAGTTCATTCCAAACGCACACCACCCGCTGCATGAAAAAGTTGCCCCTTAGGTCCCTTTTATATCTTTTGCCACTCACCTTAAGCTTAGGCCCTCTAGTCTTGGACTCTCCTACCTTGGGGAAAAAGACCTTGTCTATTCACCCTATTCATGCCCCTCATTATTTTATAAATGACTGTAAGGTCACCCCTCAGCCTCCAACAGGCCAGGGAAAATAGTCGCAGCCCATTCAGCCTCTCCTCACAGCTCAAACTCTCCAACCCAAGCAACATCTTTGTAGATTTTTCTGTATTCTTTCAAGTGTAACAACATCTTTCCTCGAGCAGGGAGATAAGAATTGAATACAACATTCCAAAAATGGCCTAACCAATGTCCTGTACAGCTGAAACATGACCACCCCAACTCCTATACTCAGTGCACTGGCTAAGAAAGGTAAACATATCCCAAACACCTTCTTTATTACCCTGTGTACCTGTGACTCCACCTTCAAGGAACCGTGAGGCTGGATCTGAAGGTCATTTTGCTCTGCGACACTCCCCAGGACTTTACCATTAAGTGTATAACTCCTGCCCTGATTTGCCTTTCCAAAATACAACACCTAATCCAAATTAAACCCCATCTGCCACTCGTCAGCCCATTGGTTTAAGGTCCCATTGTACTCTGAGATAACTTTCTTCTCTGTCCACTACACCACCAATTTTGGTGTCATCTGCAAAGTTACTAACTATTCTTCTGATATTTACATCCAAATAATTTATATAAATGACATAAGGCAGTGGACCCAGCACCTATCCTTGCGGCACACCACTGGTAAAGGCCTCCAGTCTGAAAAGCAACCCTGCACCACCACACCCGTCTCCTACTTTCAAGCCAATTCTGTATCCAAGTTGCTAACTCTCCGTGGATCCCACGTGATCAAACCTTGTTAATCAGTCTACAGTATGGAACCTTGTCAATTGCCTTGCTGAAGACAACATCCAACGTTCTGCCCTCATCAATCCTCTTTGTCACTTCGCCAAACAACTCAATCAAGTTAGTGAGACACGATTTCCCACGCACAAAGCCATGTTGACTACCCCTAATCAGTCCTTGCCTTTCCAAATAAATGTACATCCTGCCCTTCAGAGTCACTTTCGACAACTTTCTCACCACTGACCTCAGGCTCAACATCTGTAGTTCCATGGCTTTTCTTAACCACCTTTCTTAAATAATGACACCACAACATCCACCCTTCACTCTTCTGTGGCTATCAATGCTACAAATATCTCAGCAAGCGGCCCAGCAATCACTTCCCGAGCTTCCCACAGAGCTCTAGGTTGTACAGGATCTAGTCCCAGGGATTTATCCACTTTTTGGAGTGCGAGCGGCAGCGGAGGTAAGACAAACCCGTAAGACTGCAGCTAAGGTAAGGCAGTTTTTTAAAAAATTACTTACCGGTAGCGGGCAGCGGTGTTTTCTTTTGCACAGAAGGAGCGGGAGCAGCGGAGGAAGTGACGAGGACCAGAGGGGCAGCCGGGAAGGAAAGCAGTGACCATATATATCAGCTAGGCGGCTAAACCCGAGACTCTACAAATGCAGTGTCTCCCACCCGTCCTCCTCCTCTAACCTAGTTAATAAGGTAAGGTTCATTCTAAACTTTCTCTATTGAATACAAGTTTGTTATTAATTTTATAGCAACTTGAACTAAGCTTTCTACTTTAGTACTGAGTGGGTGTTCAGATAAGTGGGGTATGGATGCTAGGGCAGTTGCTTGCTCCTCCTGCAGAATGTGGCAGGTGGGAGACATGGCACACGTCTCCGCTGGCTACATCTGCGGGAAGTGCACCCAACTCCAGCTCCTTGAAAACCGTGTTAGGGAAATGGAGCTGGAGCTGGATGAACTACGGATCATTCGGGAGGCAGAGGGGGTAATTGAGAGGAGTTACCGGGAGTTGGTCACTCCTAAGGCTCAGGACAAGGATAGATGGGTTACAGTTAGGGGGAGGAAAGGGGACAGACAGACAGTGCAAAGATCCCCTGTGGGCATTCCCCTCAGCAATAAGTATACCGTTTTGGATACTGCTGGGGGGGATGACCTACCAGAGGAAAGCCATAGTAGTCAGTTCTCTGGCACTGAGCCTGACACTGTGGCAAAGAAGGGAAGGGGGCAGAATAGAAAAGTACTCATGGTAGGGGACTCGATAGTTAGGGGAATCGACAGGAGATATTGTGGTCAGGATCGGGATTCCCAGAAGGTATGTTGCCTCCCTGGTGCCAGAGTCCGGGGCATCTCCGATCGGGTGTATAAGGTTCTAAAAGGGGAGAGCATACAGCCAGAAATCGTGTTACATATTGGCACTAATGATATAGCCAGAAAAAGGATTGAGGATATAAAAAGTGATTTCAGGGAGTTAGGATGGAAGCTGCAAAGCAGGACGAGCAGAGTAGTGCTCTCTAGTTTACTACCGGTGCCACGAGACAGCGAGATGAGGAACAGGGAGCGGGCGCAGCTTAACATGCGGCTGCGCAGCTGGTGTAGGAGGGAGGGCTTCCAATATGTAGACAATTGGGATGCCTTCTGGGGAAGGTGGGACCTGTATAAGAAGGACGGGTTGCATCTGAACTGGGAGGGGACCAATGCCCTGGGTGGAAGGTTTGCTCGAGTAGTTCGAGAGTGTTTAAACTAGTATGGCAGGGGGGTGGGAACCTGAGCTGTATACCGGAGGTGAGAGTTGACGCAGGTGAGGCAATAGCAAGAGATAGACCAGCTAGTGGGAAGGATTTTCCTGGGAAGGAACCAAGGGATCAGTTAAAGTGTGTTTGCTTTAACGCAAGGAGTATCAGGAATAAAAGTGGATGAACTTAGAGCATGGATCAGTACCTGGTGCTATGATGTTGTGGCCAAAGCAGAGACATGGGTTTCTCAGGGGCAGGAATGGTTGCTGGATGTTCCAGGGTTTAGAGCATTTAAAAAGAATAGGGAGGGGGGAAAAAGAGGAGGGGGTGTAGCACTACTAATCAGAGAGGGTATCACAGCTACAGAAGCTTCCATTGTCGAGGAAGATCTGCCTACCGAGTCAGTATGGGTGGAAATTAGGAACAGGAAGGGTTAAGTCACCTCGTTAGGGGTTTACTACAGGCCCCCCAATAGCAGCAGGGAGATTGAAGAAAGCATAGGTCGGCAGATTTTGGAAAAGTGTGGACGTAGTAGGGTTGTTGTAATGGGTGACTTTAACTTTCCCAATATTGATTGGAACCTCCTTCGAGCAGTAGATTTGAATGGAGCTGTTTTTGTAAGGCGTGTTCAGGAGGGTTTCCTAACTCAGTACGTTGGCAGGCTGACAAGGGGAGAGGCCATTCTAGACTTGGTGCTTGGAAACGAGCCAGGGCAGCTATCAGATCTTGTGGTGGGAGAGCATTTTGGTGATAGTGACCATAACTGCCTCACATTCTACATAGCTATGGAGAAGGAGAGGGTTAGGCAAAATGGGAGGATATTTAATTGGGGAAGAGGAAACTATGATGTGATTAGACATGAGTTAGGAAGCATGGACTGGGAGTAATTGTTCCATGGTAAAGGCACTATAGACATGTGGAGACTGTTTAAGAAACAGTTGTTGCGAGTGATGAATAAATATGTCCCTCTGAGACAGGCAAGAAGGGGTAAGATAAAGGAACCTTGGATGACGAGAGCGGTGGAGCTTCTCGTCAAAAGGAAGAAGGTAGTTTACATAAGGTGGAGGAAGCTAGGGTCAAGCTCAGCTCTAGAGGATTACAGGCAGGCGAGGAAAGAGCTCAAAAATGGTCTGAGGAGAGCCAGGAGGGGGCACGAGAGAGGCTTGGCAGAATGCATTAGGGAGAACACAAAGGCATTTCACACTTATGTGAGGAATAGGAGAATGGTCAAAGAAAGAGTAGGGCCGATCAGGGATAGCATAGGGAACTTGTGTGTGGAGTCTGAGGAGGTAGGGGAAGCCCTAAATGAGTATTTTGCTTCTGTCTTTATGAAAGAAACAAACTTTGTAGTGAATGAAACCTTTGAAGAGCAGGTGTGCATGCTGGAATGGATAGAGATAGAGGAAGCTGATGTGCTGAAAATTTTGTCAAACATTACGATTGACAAGTCGCCAGGCCCGGACCAGATTTGTCCTCGGCTGCTTTGGGAAATGAGAAATGCAATTGCTTCGCCAATCGCGAAGATCTTTGCATCCTCGCTCTCCACTGGAGTCGTACCTGAGGACTGGAGAGAGGCAAATGTAATTCCTCTCTTCAAGAAAGGAAATAGGGAAATCCCCGCCAATTACAGACCAGTAAGTCTCACGTCTGTCGTCTGCAAGGTGTTAGAAAGGATTCTGAGGGATAGGATTTATGACCATTTGGAAGAGCATGGCTTGATTAAATGCAGTCAACACAGCTTTGAGGGGGGCAGGTCATGCCTCACAAACCTTATCGAGTTCTTTGAGGATGTGACTAGAAAAGTTGATGAGGGTCGAGCTGTGGATGTGGTGTATATGGACTTCAGCAAGGCATTTGATAAGGTTCCCCATGGTAGGCTCATTCAGAAGGTCAGGAGGAATGGGATACAGGGGAACTTAGCTGTCTGGATACAGAATTGGCCGGCCAACAGAAGACAGCGAGTGGTAGTAGAAGGAAAATATTCTGCCTGGAAGTCAGTGGTGAGTGGTGTTCCACAGGACTCTGTCCTTGGGCCTCTACTGTTTGTAATTTTTATTAATGACTTGGATGAGGGGATTGAAGGATGGGTCAGCAAGTTTGCAGACGACGCCAAGGTTGGAGGTGTCGCTGACAGTATAGAGGGCTGTTGTAGAATGCAGCGGGACATTGACAGGACGCAGAGATGGGCTGAGAGGTGGCAGATGGAGTTCAACCTGGATAAATGCGAGGTGATGCATTTTGGAAGGTCGAATTTGAAAGCCGAGTACAGGATTAAGGATAGGATTCTTGGCAGTGTGGAGGAACAGAGGGATCTTGGTGTGCAGATACATCGATCCCTTAAAATGGCTACCCAAGTGGACAGGGTTGTTAAGAAAGCATATGGTGTTTTGGCTTTCATTAACAGGGGGATTGAGTTTAAGAGTCGTGAGATCTTGTTGCAGCTCGATAAAACTTTGGTTAGACCGCACTTGGAATACTGCGTCCAGTTCTGGTTGCCCTATTTTTGGAAAGATGTGGATGCTTTGGAGAGGGTTCAGAGGAGGTTTACCAGGATGCTGCCTGGACTGGAGGGCTTATCTTATGAAGAGAGGCTGACTGAACTCGGACTTTTTTCATTGGAGAAAAGGAGACCTAATTGAGGTATACAAGATAATGAGAGGCATAGATAGAGTTGGTAGCCAGAGACTATTTCCCAGGGCAGAAAAGGCTAAAACAAGGGGTCATAGTTTTAAGCTGGTTGGAGGAAAGTATAGAGGGGATGTCAGAGGCGGGTTCTTTACACAGAGAGTTGTGAGAGCATGGAATGCGTTGCCAGCAGCAGTTGTGGAAGCAAGGCCATTGAGGACATTTAAGAGACTGCTGGACATGCATATGGTCACAGAAATTCGAGGGTGCATACATGAGGATCAATGGCCGGCACAACAAAGTGGGCTGAAGGGCCTGTTCTGTGCTGTACTGTTCTATGTTTTTTTTAGGCACCACTTGTAACATGGGCATTTTTCAAGCAATTATTATTTATTTCGAGTTCCCAAGCTGCCATATCCTTCTGTACAGTAAATACTGACGCAAAATACTAGTTTAGTATCTCATCCATTTCCTGTGGTTCCTCTCATCAGCAACATGCTGATCTTTAAGGGACCCTATTCTCTCCCTAGTTACCCTTTTGCCCTTAAAGTATTTGTGGAATCCCTTTGGATTCTCCTTACCCTTATCTGCCAATGCTATCTCATGTCCTCTTTTTGCCCTCCTGACTTCCCTCTTGAATATACTCCAACTGCCCTTATACTCCTCTAGGGATTCACTCCATCCCTGCTGTCTGCACCTAACATATGCTTCCTTCCTCTTCTTGACAAGAGCCTCAATTTCTCTGGGCATTCAGCATTCCCCACACCAACCTTTCACATTAATAGAATTATACTCCCTCGGGGCTCTTGCTATTTTGTTTTTGAAGGCCTCCCACTTTACAACTGTCCTTTCACCTGTGAATAGCTACCCCCAATCAGCTTTTGAAAGATCTTTGTTAATACTGTCAAAATTGGCCTTACTCCAATTTAGAACTTTAATCTTTAGATCAGGTCTATCGTTTTCCACAGTTATTTTAAAACTAATAGAATTACAATCATTGGCCCCCAAAATACATCCCCATTGATACCGTATTCACTTACCCTGCCTTACTTCCCAAGAGAAGGTCAGGTTTTGGTACAACGACGTACTGAAGAAGAAAACTTTCTTGTACATACTTAACAAATTTCCCTCCATCCAAGTCCATAACACAATGGCAGTCCCAGCCTATGTGGGGAAGTTAAAATCCTTTACCATTACGACCTTATCGTTGTAACAAATATCCGAGATCTCCTTACAAATTTGCTTCTTAATTTCCTGCTGACTACTTGGGGTATCTATAGTACAATCCAAACAAGGTGATCATCCCTTTCTTATTTCTCAGTTCCACACAAATAACTTCACCAGAGATACATCCAGGAATATCCTCTTTAAGTACACCCATAAAACAAAAACACCACGCCCCCTCCTCTTTTGCCCAGCCCTCTATCCTTCCTTTCACATCTAAACCCTGGAACATTAAGCTGCCAGTCTTGCCTATCCATGAGCCATATTTCTGTAAGAGATATGATTTCCCAGACCCATGTTCTCAACCACGCCCTGAGTTCATCTGCCTTACCCGTTAGGCCTCTTGCAGTGAAATAAATGCACTTTAATTTTTCAGACCTACATCGTTCCCTGCCTTGCTCCTGCCTGCTTTGATTATTTGACTTGGTCCTCTTCTCAACTGTACCATCCTCCGACTTATCCCTTTTCTCACCATCTCTTTGGGTCCCACCCTCCCCCTAATTTAAAGCCTCCCAAGCAGCACTAGAAATCTCCGTCAGGATATTTGTCCCCTTCCAATTCAGGTGGACCTTCTTCCCAAGAAGAGATCCCAAAAGGTCCAAAAATGTGAATCCTTGTCTCCTGCACCAGCTTCTCAGCCATACTTTTATCTACTCTATCCTCCTATTTCTACTCTCACAAGCACACAGCAATGGGAGTTATCCAGACGTAATTACCCATGAGGATCTGCTTTTTAACCTCCCACCAAATTTCCTATATTATCGCTTCAGACCCTTGTTCCTTTCTCTTCCTATGTCATTGGTACCCATGTGTACTATGACCTCTTGCTCGTCCCTTTGAGAATGTTCTTAACCCTCTCTGAGATATCCTTAACCCTGGCACCAGGGAGGCAACACACAATTCTGATGCCTCGCTGTTTGCCACAGAAATGTCTGTCTGTGCCCCTGACTAGAGACTCCCCCGTAACTAATTGATCACTTGGAACCTGACAAAACCCTCATTACAGTACAGCCAGTCTCAGTACCAGTAACCTGGCCGTGGGTACTACATCGCCCTGAAAGTTCCTAACCCCTTATGTTTTCCAAAACAGCACACTTGTTTGAGATGGGGATAGCAACAGGAGACTCCTGCACTGCCTCCCTCCCACTCCTACTTTTCCTGGAGTTCACCAATCTACCTGACTGTATCTGCCGTTTTTCTACCTTCCTTCAACTGCTGTCCATCACTCCCCCTGGTTCTTGTAAATTCCTCACTGCCTCTAACTGCCACTCCAACTGACCCATGCAATCAGATAGGATTGACAGCCAAACACATTTCCTGCAGACATAATCATCAGGAACACTGAAATTCTTCATAATTTCCCACATCCGACAGGAAGAGCACATCACTTTACTAAAGGCCACCTCTTCACCCTTGTTAAGTGTTTAGTTGGAAAGGTCACAGAAAATGATGAAAGTTTATGTAAACTATGGCAAGATAAACTCACAAACCTGCTCAGAAAAGACTAAAGACAAGCCGTTTATAAATACGGCCCGAGCGTTTAAACAAAAAACCTTCATAAATCACTTGTTAAGCTTTAGCTAGCGTATCACATGTGATTCTAGACATCACCCTACAAGAAGCTTTTCAAGATCTTGGGGGAGGTCCAGAATGATAACAAGGATGACAGACTCCAGTTATGTGGGAAGACTAGAGAACATAACCAAAGAAAATTAAGAGAAGACTCAATAAATTTGTCCAAAATTACAACCAATTTTAATACAACAGATTGGGAGATGTCTTTCCCTCGAGCATGAAGATCAATAACCAGAGGTTGCAGAATTAAGAAAAGTCACAAAAAAGATCAATGTGGAGTTCAAAGATATTGTTAAAATGCAGTTGATGTTTCTTTTGATTTGAATAGCAATACAAGAGGGGGTTCTGGAAGCCAATTTAAAAATAACAATTTAAAGGAAACTCATTACATGCTAGAAAACGAGAAATTTGCAAAGTTTGCAAAAGAGTCGAGAAAGTAGAACCCCTCGGAATTTTTTTAAAGAGTCCGTGCACATTTGATGAGCCAATGGCTTCTTTCGGATGATTCTATGAAAATGTAGCCCTCACTTGTAATCTATCCTTTGGTCACAAATATCCGATGCATGGTAGACCATACCAAAATTAAAGTCTCAGAAAATAACTTCTCTCCAGCTGGTGTGGCCTCACTGAAATGAACAGACTTTCAACTTGACGTCACTGAGGCGAGTATAATACTAAAGCATTGATGTTTTCAATCTGCTGCTCAGTGAGTTTGAAATTTTGAAAAAGAATGTGCATACAGTAAATATCAGGTACTGGCTTGTTTAGTCAATGCTGCTATTGCATACACAGCGGTTCCGTACGAATGACAACTAATCCACTTTGAATAAACGTCTCTATGATGTGTACAGATAAAAATTTATAAATAATATTCAGAATTTGAGCAAACTCAAACTATAGACTGGGAAAAATTTTGCAGAGATTGTTTGACAGAGCAAGCACATTTAACGCTGTGATAACAAAGTGTGGAGCTGGATAAACACAGCAGGCCAAGCAGCATCTTAGGAGCACTACTGAGACACTGCTTGGCCTGTTGTATTCATCCAGCTCCACGCTTTGTTATCACAGATTCTCCAGCATCTGCAGTTCCTATTATCTCTGACACATTTACATTTTGTATATAAACAATAAATAAATTTTACCTGGAGGCATGATTCGGTGCATGGCGACTGACAAGAAGAAAATTGCATCACTATAATAAGCACCAGATCCAGAGCTAAAATGCTTCTGCATTCCTTCAACAACAGGAAACAACTTCTGAGTCAAGGTGTCCACATCGTGGAATATAACCTGCCAAGGAGAGCACAGACCTGGTTACAAAAGGCTCACCTTTCCTCTTGCACATAAATGGAAGAGCAATGCCTAAGTAACTGTAAAGTGACACTTTAAACAGAGCAGTTCATAAATATTCATTTTTAATACACTGTGAGGATCAGCAAATTGTAAACTTTCACTTCTAATGCCCTTAAACACTGTCTAGAATTTATGTTGTTGTTTTGCTATCCTAAGGTTGGGAATCAGTGCAATAAAAGAGGTATTCCTCCATCTAGAGGTCAATTGCATTTGCGGGGAACCTATCATGAGTTCTGCTTGCCACTAGAATGAATGTATCAGGCTGAAGGCAATGTTAACTACTATATACAAATTTCTTCAATACAAGTGCAAAGTGTGTTATAATGAGACTGATGCAGTCATGAATATGCAGCAAATGACATGATTCTGGCATCAGTAAGAGAGAAGACAACTGTCTGGAATAAATACGTGAAGAGTGAGGTCTTAGACACTACATTAGAGAGCTGTATTTATTAACCACCATGTACATGAAGAAGTGGTACAGTACATAATAAGGAGCATGCAGTTTCATATACAGTCAGTGTGCAGACACCCATAGCCAGAGATAGTTCACAGCAGTATCTCAATATAACTTCGAATGTGAGATAAAACAGAAAGCCTTCTACAGCCACATAGGCCAGACAACATCAACATTGAATTATTCAATTCCATTTTCACAAGGACAGCAAACAGCCTTTCTGACCTTTCAAATCTTTAACTAGTAAAACCTGAATTAGCAGAATTAATTGTTATCCCACATATTCATCCAAACAGCACAAACAACATAATATTAATGCAGGACTGAGGATCACACAGATTTAAAATTAAGAATTGGGGAAAAAGTATAATCTGTCAAGTTACCCTCTAATGCTTTAGTGTTCCGGCATAGAGTCATGCACAGAAAGAGATCCTCAAGTCTAACCAGCCAATGCCAAACATAATCCCAAACTAAACTATGCCCATCTGCCTGCTCCTGGTCCACATCCCTACAAACCTTTCCTATTTATGTACTTAGTGTCTTTTAGATGTTGTAACTGTGCCCACATCCACCACTTCCACACGAAGTTCATTCCGCAGGCAAGCCTCCTCTGTGTAAAACATTTGCCTGTGTCTTTTTTAAAATCTCTCACTTCTCATCTTAAAAATGTGCCCCCACACAAATCTTGAAACATTCTATTCTGGCAAAAATATACCCATCAGTAACAAAGATAGGACAGGTGGCTGGATCTGGGTGGGATGCTCTTCAAAAGTTAGTGTAGACTTGATGGGCCAAATGGCCTCTTTCTGCACTGTAGGAATTCTATAATTCTATGATACACTCCCCAGATCTCTCTGCAGTACAGTAATGTGGTAACTACAACTGCTCCGTACATTAAAACTTTTACTGACTAGTGGAGGTCTCTTTCTTTACTCTTGCTTTGGATGTGGGCGTGGCTAACATTTGTTGACCATACCGAACCAGCCTTGACTGATTGAAATCGCCTAGAGAGCCAGAGGGCAGTTAACAGCCAACCATATTACTGTTAGTCAGAAATCACACATACACCAGACCAAGTAAGGATGGCAGATTTCCCCTCCTAGAGGGCATAAAGTGAGCCAGATGTGTTATTACGACAATCAGTGATCCCTATTAGGCTGGCTTCTAATTCCAGATTTTTTTGTTACTGGAGTCAAAATTTCACCATCTTCCATGGTGGGATTCAAACCCATGGCTCCAGAACATTAGCTAGAGAGCAAGTTATCTTTGTTGAGGTAAATAATGGCTGCCAGGCAGATTGTAAATAGTCTGGGGCATACACGCAACATTGCTTTACACCAATCTGGATTTTTGGTATCATTTAAGGCAGTTGCAGCCACAAATTAGTATTATAAGGAATTTTCTCGAACATCCATATCTCTGGACACAATCTAATGTGTCTCACAATTTGCGGAATAAAATGCTTTGGTCAGGTCAATGAATGCAGTGAAGAGTCCTTGATGTGGGTCTCATAGCTCTGCTGTAATTTGCTGGGGGAGAAAGGTCATATCAGAGGTTCCACTGTAAGGTTTAAAGCCACACTCTGCCTTTAGGGGATTTCATCTGCCACAGAAAATAAGTGATTTAGGAGGACATACATCAGGATTTACTTGGGTATGGAAAATACAGAAATACCATAACAGGTTCTGCAGTACGATATATCTCCATACTTGAAGACAGTTACATTGGCTCAATTCCTGAAGTTGGAATGGGGGGGGAGGGGGGAGGCTATTCCTATTTTCTCTCAAGTCCACAGGAGGAGGACATGTAATTTTGATGTGAGCAACAGCCCACCAGCTACAAAGGCCCGCATTGGAATCCCATCTGGGCTACAGCTTTGTTGTTTTTCATCCAACTGATTGCTTGTTGTGACTTTCCCGTGAATGATGGCTCATGCATGGATGCTACCATGGAATTCTGGGAAATAGTCTGGAAAGCATCTGCTGCTGCTACTGTGGATTCAGAGTTGAATGGTTGTTGGAAATGTCTTTTTCAGCAACAGAGGATTGCATTGTCTCCTTTAAAAAGGAATACTACCCAACAAATGAAGGGATTTTTGTCCATTTGACTTTGGTCTATAAATGGTTCTGGATGTCTTTAAAACAGTTACTCATATTATGACAGTCAACATATTTCTAGAACTTTCTCTTCCCACCAGCTGACCTTTCTATTCTGGATTTGTCTTTGGGCCTTAGACTTGGCTTTTGGAAGGCTGACCCTTTACTTGTGACCTTGGGTCAACAAAGGCTACTTTAAATTTCTTCCAACAGGTCTCACAGTGCCCCAGACAGTACAGAGGTTACTGCATTAAACTTTTAATTAAGGTCAAAGATTCAAGTCGTGTTTTGGTTAATTTCAAGAAACAAATTCCTAAATACTATTCAGGGACAGCTGTGAAAAGTCAACTGGGCCAGAATCTGCAGTGAAGGTCATGCTGATGCTAATAATAGCCTTTGTTGTTTGGGATGTGTAAATTAGACAGCAACCTCCAATGCTAAATCATGAATCAGGAAATTGCTGTTCAAGTCACTTTACACCTCCAAAAACTAGAGGAGAAACGCATCTCCTCAATATACTGGGACTGAATAACATGAAGCTGCTGCACTTATGCAACTTATATGTATTAAGCTCAGCAGAAACCATTAGAGCTTGTCCACTCCAATGTAAAGTGGCCATTTGACAAAATGATCTATCTTAATTATCGGTAAACATCCTCTCTAGCATGTATACCACTGACCGCAAAGCTTTTACAGAACTGATTAAGTTGGGGGCAATCCATCACAAGGTACTTCCCCTTTAACAAGATATGATCCAAATTAATTCTAAATTAACCTTTAGTCAATCATACACTTATTTCAAAAATATGCTTTATTCACATCTTTATATAGATATCATCCCTAAAGCAGTTCAGTTCTGCACAGGTGCATATGAAAAAACAAACAAATACTGGAGTTTGACCCCATTCAGCAAACAATCCAATGGCATTCTTGTACTATATTAAATGCATTAAAGAATGTGATGAATAACATGAGTAATCAATAAGTGAAACTGCCATCACAGCACAATTCCCAACTACCTCTGAATCATCTTGTCATACAGGTTTTTGTAAACACCAGTTTTATTTTAATAATTACACAGTGTAATTTTTTGGCAGGTTACGGACCAACAAATAATGATAACAACATTATACAGAAATAAACCAAACAGCCCAACCCATCAACAGTGACGCACAAAATCTCCTGTCCAACAAATGTAACGCATTATGTTCTGTTGTGTGAGAATTCATTCTCTTTAAATGAATCTAGGTTATAATAAGTTGTAAAGGGTTTTATCAAAAACCTTTGCTTCCTTCTTTCGTCAAAAATACCAGATTTTCAAAGTATTATAGCAATGTAAATAAATCATTTTACTATACAGTGAGTAGCACGAAACAAGAGATGGTCAATGTTCAATAGGCAACTATGTACAAACCCTACAACGACTACACTAGTGGCTATATAAAGTAATGTATTTATTCCAGAAGTAACAAGATTATAATTTTCAAGTGTAAAAAATTATTTCACATTCAAGTAAATTTTTTGTAAAATTGAAAGGCCAGGCAGTTGAGCGTAGAAGGGCAGGGTTGCCTTATTAATAAGAAATTAAATTAAATCAATAACAAGAAGTGATGCAGAGTTGGAAGGCATAGAATGTGTGTGTGGCTCGAGTTGGGGAACCGCAAAAGGAGAAAAGGCCCTCATGGGAATTGTGTACAGCTTCCCAGCAGCGGTCAGGATATAGGCAAGAAAAAAAAAAATCAGGAGATAGAAAAGGCATGTAAGAATAATCATGGGGGCTTGTAATATGCTTGTGTACTGGGAAGATCAGGTTGGTAATGGGTCTCAAGAAAAACAAATTGTGAAACATCTACAAGATGACATTTTTGGAGCAACTTGTGGTAGGGCCCACTAGGAAACAGGCAGTTTTGGATTTGGTGATGTGTAATGAGGCAGACCTGGTTAGGGAAGGAACCCCTAGGGGGAAGTGACCAAAGTATGACCAAAGGAAGATAGTGGAGCAGCAACTGGAGGGTTTTCTGGGGTTAGTTCGGGAAGTGACCATGGCTTACAAGGGAAGTAAGCGACAGCATAAAGCAAAAGAAAAAGCAAGCAATGTGGTGCTAATTGGTAGGAAACCAGAGGATTTGGAAGCCTTTAAAAACCAGCAGAGGATAACTAAACATGCAATAAGTCGGGGCTGGGGAGGGGTGAGGTGAGATGAAATATGACAGTAAGCTTGCTGGTAATACGAAGGAAGATTGAAAAAGAATATTTTTCTCAATATCTAAAAGTTAAGAGAGAGGCAACACCGAACATTGGAGTACTCGAAAGTGAGGCTGGAGAAGTAATAACGTGGAACAAAAAATTGGCAGATGAGCTAAATAAGTATTTTGCATCAGTCTTCACAGCGGAAGAACCAGCAGCATAGCAGAACTTCAAGAGAGTCAGGGGCAGAGGTGGGTGTAGTGGCTATCTCTGAGGAGGAGGTGGTGGGCAAGTTGAAATGTCTGAAGGTGGACAAATCACCCGACCGGATGTTGAACATCCGGAGTTCTGAAAGAGATAGCTGGAAAGATTGGAGAAGCATTATTAGTGATCTTTCAGTAATCACTGGAGTCAGGTGGGATAGAAAAAAACTAGAAAATGGCTAATGTAATTCCCTTCCTCCTTAAACAGGGTTGACAGAAGACAGGAACTACAAGCAGGTTAGCCTGACCTCGGTCATGGGTAAGTTTTTGGAATCAATTTTTAAGGATGAGATTGCAGAGTATTTGGATGTGTCTGGTAAATTACGGCTGAGTCAACATGGCTTTGTCAAGGGCAGGTCATGCCTGCCAAATCTGTTAGAATTCTTTGCAGAGGTAATGAGCAAGTTAGACAGAAGAGAGCTAATTGACACAACCCATCTGGCTTTTGATAAGGTATCGCACAGGAGCCTGCCAAACAAGACAACAGCCCATGGTGTTAGGGGCAAGATACTGGCATGGATGAAGGATTGGCTGATTGACAGAACGTAGGGAGTAGAGATAAAGATGTTATTTCCAGGTTGGCAGCCTGTGACTAGTGGAGTTCTGCAGGGGTCAGTGTCAGATCCATGACTATTCATTTTATACATTAATGATCTGGATAAAGGAACTGAGAGCATTGTTGCTAAGTTTGCAGAAGATACAAAGATAGTTGGAGGGACAGGTAGTGTTGAGGAATGTTTAAACTTAAAATAAACAAAACTATTTTAATTACTATTAATTTCTTTTTTTGAATAAAGTACTGTTTTATTGTTGAACCCAAATCTGCAACATTGCGTGCTTGTGTTTCAGTGAAAGACCATCTTGTTGAGACCAAAAATAACAAATTATGATCTATCAAACCAGATTTCAGTCTGGAATTAGACTTGTCCAGCGATATTAAACATTTAGACACAGAGTCATACAACTTGGAAACAGACCTTTTGATCCAATTTGGCCGTGCTGACCAGAAATCCCAATCTGACACAGTCCCATTCAGCATTTGGCTCATATCCCACTAAACCCTTTCTATTTGAATACTCATCCAGATGCCTTTTAAATGTTGTAATTATACCTGCTTCCACCATACCCTCTGGCAGCTCATTCCATACACGTACGTGAAAAAGTTACCCCTCAGGTCCTTTTTAAGCCCTCTCAACTTAAACCTATGCCCTCTCGTTTTGGACTCCCCCACTCTCGGATAAAGAACTTGGCTATTCACCCTCTCCATACCCCTCATGATTTTATAAACCTCTAAAGGGTCGCCCCTCAGCCTCTGACACTGCAAGGTAAAAAGTCCCAACCTATTCAGCCTCTCCGCATAACTTAAACATTCAGTCCCAGCAACATCCTTGTAAATCTTTTCTACACACACTCAAGTTTAATAGCATTCTCTTTCACAAGTGCATCTAGAAGTGTACATAGTATTCTAAAAGTGGCCTCACCAATATCCTGTACAGCTACAACATGACACTCCAATTCCCATACTCAATGGTCTGACCAATGAAGGCAAGTGACCCAAAAGCTTTCTCTACCATCCTGTCTAAAGGCAACTCCATTTTCAAGGAACTATGCATCTGCACTCCAAGATCTCTTTGTTCAGCAACATTCCCCAAGACCCTACCATCAACTGTATAAGGCTTGCCCTGGGACACCTTACCAAAATGCAAGAACTCACATTTATCTAAGCTAAATTCCAAAAAAGAATAAAAAGGAGACAAAGGTGATGCTTACGAAACTAAAATCAAACAATGCCCTTGAGGTACTTAAAGGAAGCAGGAAAGAACTTATACAAGGATTTGGGAGGGCTAAAAGGGCCCCTTAAATGTTCTTGACAAGTAGGATTAAGAAGAATCTCAAGACATTTCAGACATATATGAGGAGCGGTAGGTTAGCCAGGGAAAGGGTAGGTCCACTCAAGGATAAAGGAGGGAATTTGTGGGTGTAACCAGAGGAAGTGGATGAGGTCCTTAATGAGTATTTTACACAAAGGAGAATGACATGGATGATGGTAAGATTAGAGAAAAGTAAATTGATAATCTAGAGCATTTTGACATTAAGAAGGAAGGTGTTTTGTGTTTGGTGTTTTGAAAATATTAAGGTAGATATGACCCCAGAGCCTGATAGGATTTAGCCCGGGAAAGTGAAGAGTTTGCCGGGGCGTTGACAGATCTTTGTATCCTCTTTAGCCACAGGTAAGACATCTGAAGACCAGAGAATAGCCAACGCTGTTTGTTTAAGAAGCACAACAGGATAATCCAAGAAATTATAGGCCCATGAGCCTTATATGGGCGGTAGGGAAATTATTGGAGAAGATTTTTTAGGGACAGGATTTACTTGCATTTGGAAAAGAATAAACTTATTAGGGATAGTCAGCATGGTTTCGTGCAGGGAAGATCTTGTCTCACAAATCTAATTGAGTTTTTGAGGAAGTGACAAATATGATTGTTGATGGTATGACAGTGGATGGTATTATAATGGACATTACTCAAGCATGTAACAAGGTCCCTCATGGTAGACTGGACCAGAAGATTAAGTCACATGGGATCAAGGCGAGTCGGTAAATTGGACACAAAACTGACTTGTTCATAGAAGACAGTGAATAGTTGTGAAGGGGTATCTTTCTGACTGGAAATCTGATGCAAGTGGTGTTCTGCAAAGATCAGTGCTGGGACCTCTGTTGTTTGTAATATATATGAATAGCTTGGATGAAAATGCACGTGGTCTGATTAGTAATTTTGCAGATGACATGAAAATTGAAAGAGTTGTAAATAGTGAGCAAGGTTGTCAAAGGATACAGTCAGACATAGATCAGTTGGAAATTTGAGCACAGAAATGGCAGATGGGGTTTAATTTGGACAAATGTGAGGTGATACATTTTGCAAGGTCAAATGCAAGAGCAAAGCATACGTTAAAGGCAGGACTCTTCAAGAGTAATGATATACGGAGAGATCTTGGGTATAAGTCCACAGTTCTCCAAAAGTGGCAACACAAGTGGATAAGGTGGTAAAGAAAGCATGTAGCATGCTTGCATTCATTGGTTGCAACATTTATGATAGAAGTTAGCAAGTCATATTTGTAGCTATATAAAACTTTGTTCAGGTCACATTTGGCGTATTTTTGTAGTTCTGGGTGCCAGTCTATAGGAAAGACGGAGGCGGCTTTGGAGAGGGTGCAAACCAGGTTTACCAGGATGTTATCAGGATTGGAGTGTATTAGGGATGTTGGGCAAACTTGGAACGTTTTCACTAGAATGTCAGAAACTGAGCGGTGGCCTGATAGATGTATATAAAATTATGAGAGGCATGGATAGGGTGGATGGACAGATTCTTTTTTCCAGCATGGAAACACTAGGGACCATGGGTTTAAGGTGAGGTGATAGATTTAAAGATGGATTTTACACAGAGGGAGGTAGGTGCCTCGAACATGCTGCCAATGATGGTGGTAGAAACAAATGCTGCTATCCTATCTAACAGGCATTTAGACATTCACTTGAACAGGCAGGGAATAGAGGAATATAGACCATGTGCAGGCAGATGGGATTAGTTTAGAATGGCATCATGACTGGCACAGACATGGTGGGCTGAACAGCCTGTTCCTGTGCGTTAACGTTCTATGTTCTATAATATCAGTTAGGACTGTAACAGCAGACAGTGGGAGGGCAGGAGGGTTGGGTTTCACATGCTCGTTCCACTACTTGCGTTTGTTCTCCATCAGGCCCTGTCGGAAATGCTTTTTCTTCGTGTATGCATCTTGCTTCTTTCCAAACAGCATGAGCTAGAGAATCCCACATCTTGGTGTTGATATTTTCAGGAATGATGAGGAGACCTCCTTGAAGGGTTTCCTCTACCCTTCTGGTAACCACATGCTGTGATGAAGCTCAGAGTAGAGAGTTTGCTTTTTCTGATGAAGGGTCTAGGCCCGAAACGTCAGCTTTTGTGCTCCTAAGATGCTACTTGGCCTGCTGTGTTCATCCAGCTCCACATTATGTTATCGCTTGCTTTTGAAGTCTTATGTCAGACAAATGGACAAAATGATTCACCCAATGCTGCTGACTGATCATAACCGATGCCTCAGCACTGGGGTAATTGACCTAAGAGAGGACACTGATATTGTGGATTTGTATGCTGGTGGATTTGCAGAATCTTGTGCAGACAATATTGTAATGGTGTTATACTTTTTATAAATTGACATGTTGAAATTGTATCAAGTGCTACTACATTTTTAAGCATTGATTGAATTAGTAATTCTGCACAAAATAAAATTGAGCTGCTTTGTTAATTGAACCCTTTAGTTATCCAGTACGAGAACACTGAGTTACGCTGAGCAAAGTTAACAATGTTCTGGTTCTGTAAAAGGATCTGAAAGCTGAACTTGTTTTATTCTTGCTGCCAGGTTCTTTGTCCTTATGAATTTAACTCTAAAGCTATGAATAAAAAACATCTGAAAGATCTTCCAAGGCTCAAAGAAAGGTCAAAGATCAAATAGCACTGTATATTATGAAATGATCCAGTGTCCAACTTTGAGACACAATTTAACATTCTGAATTTCCAATCATGCAAGTAGAACCAAAATAGTGAAAAAAAATCTCGGTTCAAAGATCCTCTTCTTGCATGGTATGGATAAGAGGAATTTACTGACATTTCCAGTGACAAATGAAGTTCCAAAATGACTTTCATTATCCTTTATTTGAGATTAATCTTAAATGACGCTTGTTATCAATGCAAAACAAGATCTCCCTTTATGAAATGGGGAATGACACGGGGCAGAGAGCGGGTAGCAGGATGTGGTGCGGGGTGAAGACAGGAACATTGGAAGGAAGGAGCGAAATTAAACTTTTTGCAAATTGCCAGCATATTAATACCTACTTCTCCAAAACCTTGAATAATTTCTCAAATAATGGTGTTTTATTTTGGCTACAAAACTGAACATTAATCACCTACTAAAACACACCATGCTTTTTAACTTGAGACCCATCTCCACTGGCCTCAATTGTTACTTAGCAGGCTGCCAAAATCCATCGGCTTTGAGATCATATGTGCAATGTGTGATATCTTTTGTACAACAGCACCATCAAGTGTTTAGGTCAACAACAGAATCGCAGCAGCATCCAATACAGAGAGTCTGCACGGGAAACAAACAATCAATGGTATAGAACAATACAGCGCAGAACAGGCCCTTCGGCCCTCGATGTTGTGCCGACCTGTGAACTAATCTAAGCCCCTCTCCCTACACTATCCCATCATTATCCATATGTTTATCCAAGGGCTGTTTAAATGCCCCTAATGTGGCTGAGTTAACTACATTGGCAGGCAGGGCGTTCCACGCCTTTACCACTCTCTGAGTAAAGAGCCTGCCTCTGACATCTGTCTTAAATCTATCAGCCCTCAATTTGTAGCTATACCCCCTCGTACTTAATTACTCAAATAAATCTGAAAACTAATCAGACACACTCTGAACAGACAATTTCTCAACTGTCCTCTTCCGAAAATAGATCCACTGACTTCAATAAACTTCACCAAAACCATTAAAATATCTTGGGAACTACGACATGCTGCAATTTCAAGACATATTCTAATCTGTCAGTTATCTAATTCCATCTCAATTCCATTGCAGTCACCAGCTTTGTTACATTTCTGTAATTACATAACAATCTATTTTTTGTTGCAAAGTGAAGGACACCAAGATTACCTCACCTCAGCAATCTCACATTTGTACAAATCAGCAGCTCTATTCAAATGACAGCTTTAAAGAAGGAATATAGGTGAACAATAACTGTTCAAAAACTACATCCATTGCCAGCAAAACTGAGGGCAAGAATGCCAGGAATGCAAGTGCCTTGTAGATGTATAATGTGGAAGTCATATTTCATGTGTTTCCAAGGTAATGAAATAATTTCTTATTCTGATATAATAAACAGGCTATAGCAACCACGTACATACATCCAAAATGCATAAAGGGGTTGAAGCCAGTGAAGGAGCCATAGGCAGTTTGGAAAAATCTGGTGGGTTTAGCCCTTACATTTCCCTCCCCACGCCAATCAGGTTCCAGGTGGCAAGACCTATGGTGAACTTTCTACTATGTCCCCACTTAAAATCCTTGAATGGTCAATTAATGATCACTTAAATATCACATAAAAGCCTATTCCTGCTTGGGCTATTCTCAGCTCCTTGAGTGACAGCTGAGCCGATAACCTTACAGGCTGTTTGGCAGTTGCAGGAGGCAGGCAATAATTTACAACACTGATTTTATATATACACAAGATCCATATTAATTTCTGCATCAAGGAAATGGAAAGATAACAATGGGTGGCCCTGCATTTACTTCTAATCTGCACGATTCCCCTGGTTGTATTATGGCACAGATTCCAGTCCATATAAGTACTGTATGTTTAAGACAGTTAGATGAGATCAAGATGTGTGATATTCTGGTAAAAAGATATCCATCTTGCCTTCAGCTATTCCCTCTGTAGATCAAGCATATGGGGTTCAGTCGGTCAGCCAGCAATGGTATGCAATGTACAGTAAAATCAGTGGGAACAGAATCCAGTCAATGTGTGAAAATCTTTGATATTGTGACCTTGTACACAATCATTGTTGTAAATAAACTTCAAAATATCCAATTTAGCGTAACTCAACAACTGCAGTATGTTATTGTGCACTAACACATATAGAAAACCACAAACAGCATCACAGAAGCAATAAGCAAGCACTAAAAAATAGCTGTGGCAGCAATTGGATTCTAATGGCTGTAAAGGTAATAGCAGCATTGCACTTAGAATAGAATCCCTACAGTATGGAAACAGGCCCTTCAGCCCAACAAGTCCACACTGACCCTTGGAGCATCCCACCCAGACCCAACCCCTAATACCTAATCTGCACATCTTTGGACTATGAGAGGAAACCAGAGTACCCAGAGGAAATCCATGCAGACATGGGGAGAATGTGCAAGCTCCAAACAGACAGTGCCAGAGGGTGGAAATGAACCTGGGTCCTTGGTGCTATGAGGCAGCAATGCTAACCGCTGAGCTACTGTGTCACCCTATATGAGGAGTCATCTAACAATGATGCATTTACAACTATAATCAAAATTAAAGATTACAAACATATCATGAAGCACAGTAAGTACTCTACCTCCATTGCTCTTTAAACTCAAGAGACTGAAAATCTGATTTAAATAAAACAGAAAATTAAAAGTGTCAAAAGCCAGCCTTTATCTAAGGGAAGCACTGACGAAAAAAAAAGAAAAAACAGAAAACACTACAAAAAGGACGTTTCCAAAGATCAGTCAATTCCACGAGGTTTTTTTTAAATTGGCATTGGTGTGAAAATAAAAAAGCTATTGTGACGTCATTGGTCCTTTAAGTTGGAACACCATCCACAGGCTAAAGCCTACTACTACAAGCCTTCAACTTCTAAAGAGACAGCAATATACAATAAGAAAAGGAACACAGCAGTCAAACAAAACACAGGAAAATACTCCACTACAAGGAAAATTCCTAAACTCGTCATTCAAAGTTGGAAGACAAACACAAAACCATGGATTGGCATATTACTGACATTCCATCAAAGCTTCATTTGTTCAAAGAAAGGTTCAACCTTTATTTTATGTATCAGCAGATAACAGATTGAAAATAGTGAGCAAACTTTTCATCTTGGGAAATTAAGGGTAAAGCAGAATAAAATTCTTTAGCATTTCATCAGATGACTACAAAGATCCTGACAGATGGTTTCAGATGTGCATGTGAAAAAAATTGACCAATTCATAGGCCAAAATCAATGCAAAACAGAGTGTACTTTCCCTGAAATTAAGATTGGTAATTGCCTCTGCACCCTTCAAATGCTTCAGAATATTACTTCTGAACAAATCCAAAGCATATACCATTGATGCTATGCCAGAATGATGATGCTAATTCAAAAGAAATTGTAGCAGCCCAGTAGCATCAACAAGTGCTTAACTCTGGAACAACTATGGTACTTATCAACACGTTCAGATCCAAATCTCCCACCTGATTTGATTCATCCATCAAGACAGAGTTCAGCATTTCAGCACATATGTAAGCTATGTTCCACAAAATGACATGCATTAAAAATATACATTAAATCTGTTTGCTCAGAAAAGCCCAAGGTACTACATGATACTCCACAGCAGCATATGAAGAACAGCCAAGAGACAAGCCAAAGAAGCTTCTAAGATTCCATGTATGACATGGAAACATGTCTAAGTCCAAGAGGCAGCAGAATGAAACAACTTAGAAATCCCACAGAAACAATGCATGTGGTTTTTGGGCCCTAGTGTGGTACAGTGACAATGTCCTACCTCTGGATCAGGAGGCCATGGTTCGAGTCCCACCTGCTCCAGAGGTGTGTGACAGCAACTCTGAACACATTGATAAACACAGCTTTTTTTTTTTTTAAAATGGATGATGTCAGGAAAGCTGAATTCTTTACCTCCATCCAAGTTATAAACCTTGACAGAAATGGACAAGACTCAATATATGTAAAAGCCAACACTGGCGCCACAGTAAACATCGAGCCTTTATACACCTTACACAAGATGTACTCAGGAAATTGGTAAAATATGGTACAGTCCACACAAGATGGTTTGTTATTGCACGCATTGTCATTATCCATCTAAAAAGCCAGTACACATCATCAGGAAGGCCACTTGAAACCTTTTGCATATTTTTAATCCATTTGTGGGACATTCGTATCACTGGCTGGCCAGCATTTATTGCCTGCCTCCAGATGACCTTGAGAAGGTAGTGATGACTTGCCTTCTTGAACTGCTTCAGTCCAAATGCTGTAGATATACCCACAATGCAGTTCAGGAGCGAATTCCAGGATTTTCAGCCAGTGACAATGAAGGAATGGTGACATATTTCGAAGTCAGATGAGTGGTTTGAAAGAGAACTTGCAGGTAGTGGTGCACCCAGATGTCATCTGCCCTTGTCCTTCTGGATGGAAGTGGAAGTGGATTTGGAAGATGCCAAGGATCTTTGGTGAATTTCTGCAGGGCATCTTGTGGATGGTACACAATGCAGCTACACAACATCGGTGGTGAAGGGAGTGGAAGCTTATGCATTTACTGCCAATCAAGCAGGCTTGCTTGGTCCTGGATGGTGTCAAGCTTGAGTGTTGTTGCAGCTGCACCCATCTATGCAGATGGAGAATAATCCCAGCATACTCCTGACTTGTGCCTTGGTAGATGATGGACAAGCTCTGGGGAGTCAAGAGGTGAGCTGCTTGCTGCAGTTTTCCTAGTCTCTGATCTGCTCTTGTAGCCAGTATGTTTATGTGGCAAGTCCAACTGAGTTTCTCATCAACGGTAAATCCCAGGGTGTTGACAGTGGGGATTCAGTGATGGTACTCCATTGAATGTCAAGGGCTTAGTGGTTAGATTGTCTCTTATTGGTGATGATCGTAGCCTGGCATTTGTGTGGTTCAAATGTCACTTGCCAATTATCAACCCAAGCCTAGATATTGTCCAGATCTTGCTACACCTGAAGATGGAACTGTTGGAATATCTGAGGAGTCTCAAGTGGTGCTGACCATTGTACAATCATCAGTGGACATCACTACTTCTGACCTGATGATAGATGGAAGGTCATTGATGAAACAGGTGAAGATGGTTGGATCTAGAAGACTACTCTGATGAACTCCTGAAGAGCTGTCCTGGAGCTGAGATGACGGACCTCCAACAATCACAACCACCTTCCTATGTGTCAGGTATGACTCTAACCACCAGAGTTTTGCTGGAGCTCCTTCAAGCCATACTCAGTCAAACCTGACCTTGATGTAAAGGGTTGTCACTCTCACCTCACCTCTGGAATTCAGCTCTTTTATCCACGTTTGAACCAAAGCAATAATGAGGTCAGGAGCTGCGTGGCCCTGGTAGAACCTAAACTGGGGTGTCAGCAAACAGGTTATTGCTGAGCAGGTACGGCTTGATAGCACTGTCAATGACACCTTCCAACACTTTACTGACAATCAAGAGTAGTCTGCGAGGGCACTAATTAGCCAGGTTGGATTTATCCTGTTGTGAGTACAGGACATACCCCAGCAATTCTCCACATTGTCAGGTAGATAACAGTGTTGTAACTGTAGTGGAACAGCTTGGCTCGGGGAGCAGCAAATTCAGGAGCACTAGCTTTCAGGGTTATTGCCAAAATGTTGTCAGAACCCATAGCCTCTTCTTGAGTGAAGTGAACTGAAATGGTTGAAGACTGGTATCTGTAATGCTGAGGACCACTGGAGGTGGCCAAGTCCACTCGGCAATTCTGGCTGAAGATTGTTGAAAATGCTTCAGCCTTATCTGTTGCACTGATGTACTGGGCTCTTCCATCACGGAGGATGGGGATATTTGTAGAGCTTCCTCCTCCACTGAACTGATTAATTGTCTGCGACCATTCACAACCGGATGTGGCAGGACTGTGGAGCTTAGACCTGATCTGTTGGTTGGGGGACCACTTAGCTCGATCACTTGCTGCTTTTGCTGTTTGGTTTGCAAGTAGTCCTGTTTGGTGGCTCACCAGGTTGACACCTCATTTTCAGGTATGCCTGGTGCTGCTCCTGGCATACCCTCCTGCACTCTCCACTGAACTAGGGTTGATACCCTGACTTGAAGCTAGTGTTTGAGTGGGGGATATGCCAAACTATGAGGTTACAGATTATGCTGGAGTACAATTCTGCTGCTGTTGATGGCTCACAGTGCCTCATGGATGTCCAGTTTTGAGTTGCTAGATCTGTGCAAAGTCTGTCAAATTTGGCATGGTGTTAGTGCCATACAACACAATGGGCTGTATTCTTAAAGTATCGTGGGAATTCATCTCCACAAGGACGGTGCAGTGAATACTCTTACCAACACTGCCATGGACAGATATATCTGCAGCTGGCAAACTAATAAGAATGACGTTAAGTACGTTTCTCCCTCTTGTTGGTTCCCTCACCACCTACCACAGACCCAATCTAGCAGCTATGTCCTTTTAGGACCTGACTAGCTCTATCAGCATAACTGATGCCAACCACCTTTGATAGTGGACACTGAAATCCCCCACTCACAGTTCATTTTGAGCCCTTGCCACCCTCAGTGCTTCCTCTAAATGTTGTACAACACAGAGAAGTGCTGCTTCATCAGCTGAAGGAGGATGGTATGGGGCAATCAACAGGAGGTTTCCTTGTCTATGTTTAACCTGAAGCCATAAAACTTCAAGGGATCCAGAGTCAATGTTGAGGACTCCCAGGACAACCTCCACCCTGACTACATACCACTGTGCTGCCACCTGTGCTGGGTCTGTCCTGACAGTGGGACTGGGCATATCCAGGAATGGTGATGGTGATAAATGGGACATTATCAGTAAGGTATGATTCTGTAAGTTTGATTAAGTCAGGATGTTGCTTGGCTAGTTTATTAGCCAGCTCTCCCAATTTTGGCACAAGCCCCTGATACTAATGAGGAGGGCTTCGCATGATCGACAGGAGTATTTCTGCCGTTGTCTTTTCTGTTGCCTGGGCTGATGCCAGTTAGTCTATCCAGATTCATTTCTTTGTTGAAACTTCATAGCAATTGATACAACTGAGAGACCTACTAGGTCAGTTCAGACAGTAGTTGAAAATTAACTGTGGTTCCGGAATCACACATTGGCCAGACCAGGTGAAGATAGCAGATTTCCTTCCCTGAAGGACATTAGTCAGCCTGATAGGTTTTTTTTCCAACAAATGACAAGAGTTTCATGGTCATCAGTAGATTCTTAATTCCAGATAATTTTTATTGGATTTAAATTCCACTGTCTGCCATGTTGGTATTTCAACTTGGGTCCCCAAAACACTAGCTGAGTTTCTGGATTAATAATTTAGCAATAATACCACTAGGCCTCTGCCTCCCCTATAACAGATGAGTCTCCTATAATTTTTCTACCAGCATGTACAGATCTACATATCCTTACAATAAATGAGGCAAAAAAACCAAAGATTCAAGACTACAACATCATTTTCATACATTTTGGTCATAGTCAAGCTGAGCAGATTCAGCAAGATACATCTGGTGATGATCAGTTGCAACTGCTTAAGAAAATTATCTTCAGTGGCTGGCCTGGACACATCCAACAGGTTCCAATGCTAACACATTCATCTGGTCATATAAACATGAGCTAGAGAATAATCTTCAAGGGAACACAAGTCATAACTCTGCAGGTTCTGCATCAAGGCAAGATCATGTACCAAAAAAAATACAAGAGGTTGGTACTTGAATCCATTTACTGGCCTGTAATTAATAAGGACCTTGATCAACTAATCCAGTCATATGAAACATGTCAATTCCATCAACCTCAACAGCAGAGAGAACCTCTCGTTCCACACCAGATTGTCTCTAGCTGTGGTGCAAGACTGCAACTAATATTTTCCATGTCCAAGGGCATGATTACATTCTGATGACTGACTACTTCATCAAATTCCAAATTGAATAACAAATTAACATTACCACTTGAGTTATGGCTGTTGGCACATTGACTGCAATATTCTGTATATTCAGCGTGGCTCAACAGTTTGTTGCTGAAAGCAGTCCACAACACAATTGGGCACACTTTCGTGATGTGCAGGAAACTGCGTGTTCAACATATTGCTTCTCCTCAGGCCAATGGTAGCAAGACCCACCTGTAAAATCCACCCTCGCTAAATGAAAAGAGACTCACTGAGATTTTCAGAGGGCTGTGTTAAATCAGCATGTTGCCCCTATAGGCAATGGTAATGCTCAGCACCTGCACTCTCTCCGGTTCTGCGGGCCTCTAATGTTCATGAACGGTACCAACTTCTGGAATCGGAAGACCAATGCTGCAATTGGCGTGTTGATGCACAATTCCTATGAGTGGCTGCACAGCTTGGAGGGAACATTGCCAATGCAACCACACTGGCACAATGCATTGATGGAAAGAAGGGAGGAAACGGTACAAGTATATGATCAGCAAACAAGCAGACTATTATCCCACCTTGATGAAGCAGGCAGGTTTAAGATTTTCATACAAATATATGCATGTGTGGAAAGATGAAACATCATTGTGTCCAGTCACGGTCATATGATGTGGTAATGAAAAATAAACAATTCTTGCGAAGTAATAGATGACATATGTGAATTGAAGATCATCAACCACCCAGCACACAGGATGAAGACTCAGATGCTGAGGGTATTGTGCCAGACAACAACCACACATTTACAACAGATACATATCCATCCATGACGACAGATGGCATACTGGAGTGGGAAGTGCCAAGTCATGATAACTATTAAACAACTAGATCTAGTCTTGTCTTACATCTAGCATTAGGAATTCATTTTGTTGAGGCCACAGAGATGGCTCAGCAATAACTGTCAATTAATAAATTGTTACAAACCCTCTTATTCCTGAATACACTACCCCTATGTTTTGCAGCTATTCTCAGCTGTTTTTGTTTTAAATTATATCAGTCCTGTCAACTCACCATCCTGCTCTACTTGCAGCCCATTTCAGTCAGTGAATTTCAACATTCTTACATTTCAAATCCCTTCATAGCCTGCTCCTATCTAGCTACATAATCTCCTCCCACACTGCAAACCTTCCAAGATCACAAGCATGAATCTTAAATATTTGGCAAGTACCTAGGTCTGAAGGGAGCGCCAAAGTTGTTTGGGTAAAGGGACTAAAAATGTAGGCTGGTAAATAAACAATAGGAAACAGTTAAAGAGACAACTGAAAATATTAAACAAAAAATATATTCCATCAAAAAATAAAAACTCAGTGAGAAATATTCATCAGTGGCTTACTAAGGAGTTTAAGGGTAATATTGGATTAGAAGAAGAGGTTAACAGTGCAACTAGTATTCTCTATAAGACTGAGAATTGAAAGTTCTTTTGAAACTAGCAAAAGACCACCAAAACTTTTATTATAAAAGGGAAAAAAAGACAACGATATTGCAAGCAATATATGAACACATTGTAAAAGTTTTCACAAATGTATGTAAAGAGTAGTTAAAGTAAACATTGGTCTCTTAAAAACATAGGAAGAATTATTCTGGGGAGTGTGGAAATGGTACATACACTGAAAAATTATTTTATATCTGCCTTCAGAACAGAAAACCTAAGTTACATACCAGAAATAGAAGGAAACCTAGGATCCAATAAAAGTGAGGAAACTAAGGTAATTACTTTAAACAGAAATACAGTACTAAAGAAGCTCAAGGGACTAAAATCTGAAAAACCATCATAGTCTGATGGCCAATACCTTGGCTATGATTTTCCCAAATTGTCTAAATTATGCAAAACTCCCAGAAGATTAGAAGCTAACAAGTGTGACACCATTATCTGGGAGAGGGAGAAAACAGGGAACCACAAACCAGTTAGCTTGATATCAATAATTGGGAATTGCTGAAATCTACTAATAAGGATCTCCTAACAATGCACTTAGAAATTTGCGGCAAAAATCGGAATAAGTCAATGTGGTTGAACAAAAAGGAAACTCCAGTTTGACAAATACAGTCATTGAGTTAAACAGCATAGAAACAGACCCTTTGGACCATCTCATCCATGTTGGCCATACATCCTAAATTGATCTAGTCCCATTTGCCAAAATTTGGCCCATTTCCCCTCT
This sequence comes from Stegostoma tigrinum, assembly GCF_030684315.1. Lineage (NCBI taxonomy): Eukaryota > Metazoa > Chordata > Chondrichthyes > Orectolobiformes > Stegostomatidae > Stegostoma > Stegostoma tigrinum. The sequence continues at coordinate 42,564,461 of NC_081367.1, forward strand.
AAACCCTTCATATTCAAGTGCCATCCAGATTCTTGTTAAATGTTGTAACTGTACCCACCTCCACTACCTCCTCTGGAAGATCATTCCATACATGCACTATCTGGTTTGAAAAATTTGCTCAAGTTCCTTTTAAATCTTTCCCCTCTCACCTTAAACCTACGGTCGCTAGTTTTAGACTCCCCTACCCCAGGAAAAAGGCCTTAGCTGTTCACCCTATCCATGCCCCTAACTGTTTTATAAACCTCTTTAAAAGGTCACTTCTCAGTCTCCAATGCTGCATGGATAAAACCCCCAGCCTATTCAGCCTCTCCCTATAGCTCAAACCTCCCAGCAACATCCTTGTAAATCTTTTCTGAATCCTTTCAGATTTAACAACGTCTTTCCTATAACAGGCAGACCAGAACTGAATGCCGTATTCCAAAAGTGGCCTCACCAATGTACTGTACAGGCGCCACATGACGTCCCAGCCCTTCTGCTCAATGTATTCACCTATGAAGGCAAGCATGCCAAGAGCGCCTTCACCACTTTGTCAACCTGCAACTCCACTTTCACGGCTTGTCAAATGGAAAGTATCCATCGGTTGGTAGTCTCTCCTTTCTCTTGGTTGACCAACATTTTATCTGTGCTAAATAATCACACTGAAGCCCTTATCTTGGATAATAACTTCTTGTCGCACCTTATAAAACTTTTTTTAATGCTTTCAAAGTATATTTCACTTTGTGAAAATCAGAAATTTTCTTTTGCTCCATAGGCTGTTGTACTCTTTCAAGATGATATTTGCACATAAATCAATGTAATGGCATGAACTTGAGGCAATTTATTGCAAAGGGATTGCTTAGAGGCACAATGTCGTTATGAAGTGAACGCAGGATATCTGCCTACAATGTGTCCTTCACAGTAGATGTCACATGACTTCAGCAAACCAGAAGGGACATTGGTACATGACTGCATTTCAATCCAAAATCCCCCTTCTGATAAAAAAAAGTTGCCTGCATTTCTGTACACTTTGAGTTATCCAAGATAGCAAATATGTAACCGACTGTTCTCATGTATTAACTACTGTTTGTTATTCTGGCTAATTCCACCATTTTTTTTCTGTACAGTTACACACATTGCACCCATGATCTTTAGAGTGATTTGTGATGGTTCACAAGCAGGCTATTGACTTTTTCCTCTGATGTCTACTGTTTGCAATGACATGCCAACTGGTTGTTTTGAAATCTTCCCAGCTGGCTCTGTCGATTTACACTGTTGCCTTAACTAACCCTTTCCTTTTGTTGCGTTAGCTATGTCCAGCAAGGCAGACTTTTCATTTTCTGATTTCAACCTCAGGATTCCTTTGAATTCCTGCAGTCAGACCCTCTCTGTCTTGTGCTGTTTGTTGTCTGTCAGTCAACATTGCCTGTGAAACATTGTCTCCAGAAGAGATTTAATCTTCCGTTTCCTTTGGCTCCAGAAACCACAACCAACAGTACTGAATTGCAAAGGCTCAGCCATTAGGGGGCAGGGACATCACATACCCAGCTAATGGGGAAAACAATGCCCATTCAGGTAGACGCAATGAAAAGTCAGGACAGATTTGCAAATTTGGCTTCAGGGTGGCACTAGGAGACACAATGGCCAAAAGAAAACTAACTCAAAAACATCTAAAAAATGGAGAGGAGATAGTAAGAACTGCAGATGCTGGAGTCAGCGATGACACAGCACTGCAGGCAGCATCAGGGGAACAGGAAAGTTGACGTTCTGGGTCGGGACCCTCCTGACGCGAAATGTCAACTTTCCTGCTCCTCTGATGATGCCTGCAGTGCTGTGCTCCTCCAGCTCCAATATGGAGAGGAACTTGCCATCCTTATCTGGTCTGATGTACATGTCACACCAGATTCACAGCTGCGTGGTGAACCCTCTCAAATGGTCTAGCAAGCCACTCAATTAAAGGCTACTGGGAAAGAGCAATAATGCTGCTCATCAGCAATAGATACATCTTATGATTGAAGAAAAATAACAAAAAGTCCTCCATGCATTCACGAGAGACCCTGAGGAATCAGACTCTTTGCTGCATTCAACTCCATTCAAAAGATATCCAAAGATTTCTTATCGCCAAAACTCTGCATGCACCATCTGACATATTGCTGTCAGCAGAAAAGCAAGTGCAGAAAGATATTGAGATAGTAGGAACTGCCGACGCTGGGGAATCTGAGATAACACGGTGTGAAGCTGGATGAACACAGCAGGCCAAGCAGCAGAGGAGTAGGAAAGCTTGGTGTTTCGGGTCGGGACCCTTCTTCTGAAGAAAGGTCCCGACCCGAAACATCAAGCTTTTCTGCTCCTGTGATGCTGCTTGGCCTGCTGTGTTCATCCAGCTTCACACCGTGTTATTGTATAAAGATATAATTGCCAAGATTTTGCAGCAAGCTCTATCAACGGGCACCCATATTTTATTCTAGATTTATTTATATTCCTGGTCAATACTCTTCACTCAACCAAAACTACCACAAACAGAATGACCTAGTCATTCCTCTCATTGCTACTGATGCAATGGATATGCTCATCATAGCATAACAGTCGCTGCTATTCAGTCATTGTGTGTCACACTTTCGAGATACTTTGAGATGACAAGCCATTATATAAATACTACTACTGTATTCCTAAATCATGGCGTTGGTTACAAGTTTCCATTATACATGATAAGTACACAACTAAAATGTATTGAACAGTTTAAGTCAGATCCAATGCTACCAACAGCAAGCCTGAAAGTTTAAGAAATCTGAACAAAAAAGGACACACTCTTGCTGTACTTGACTTGTATAGTTAAATTCAATGCACACAATATTTCTATAATTGGGATTTTCAATGCTGTTTATTATGGGGAGCAAAGGACATGGAAGGGCTGGAACCCAATAGCATGCATCACATAAAATATTCCAAGCAAACAGCCTCACATGCTCCTCGTACTGTTCACAAAATTGTAAAACTAAATAACTACACAATGTCACCACAGGAAATCAATCAGTAAGCAAATATTGCTTAACGCCCTTTGACCTATCATTGACTATTCTTCTAAAAAAATATTTTCTGCCGACTTATTTAAATAAAAATTAGTGCTTCTTCCAGTACGTACACTTTCCTGGTCGCTGCTAAGATGAGGTCACTTTGGACCAATGAACTCCAACACAACTCTTCCATTCCAAACCCCAAGTCTGCAGATGAATTCCAGAGTACAACAGTGATCCTCTGAGGAAATGAATTCTCACCTCTCCATGAGGACTACATATGTGCTGTAGTAAGAGCCACGAAACCCGAATGAACAGTCCACTGGTCTGATGAAGATACATTTTCTATGGCCCAGTAAGTAGCAGTGGTCATTAAGAACACAAACAGTGGAAGGACTGGTCTTATTGGAGGAGGAAGGAGCAGTCCATGGGAAAGGAATGGGTCGGGGACACAGCAGGAACCTTTCAGTACACATGGTGATGTGGGTAACCGTGGAGATAACGAGATAGTCTGAATGAAGTCCTCAAGGAAGCCATAATTACAAGGGATCATTGGATCCAAAGGTTCAGACGATGACTTCCAAAGCCCTGATGGACTTACTACATGGATACAAAATTCTAGGACTGTACTTTGGTAACAAGAAACAACAAAATTGTGCGCAATTTTCGAATTACCAAGAGCTACATTACTGGAGTCCTAACTATTGCTAGTGGGAATGACAGTTTTATACAAAAGAAATTATTCTTATTGTATGCTACAGAACTCCTAAATTCTTGCACTTCATGTTAACAAAGTGTGACATTTTATTAGCTAAGTACAAGCAGGTCATATCTATGTAACTACACTTTTGTGAATCCTTTAGTTCTAAGACTAAAGTAGTGCCTGTATTCTCAGGCACTCCATGTAATGTTTCTTTGCTGCCTCAAAAAATGTGGAGGCAGCTTCCTCATTTCTCTGGCTTTGTGAGATCAGTTAGTGACCCGACCTTGGCGGGATTCATTTGAGCCTCTTCTGAAACCGTTTTGGCAGAGTCTCTACAGGAGCAGGTCTCATCAATGGATTGGCCCCACCAATGCAGTCCCTCTGGCAGAGGATGCTGAAGGTACTCGACTTGCACATGCCTTGCCCTAGGTTTACAATTCTGCTATCGTAAGGGAAGCTGCCACTGGGGCACAGCTCTCAGCCCCTCCAGCTGTCTTAAGCCAGCCAGAACCAGCTAAGCTCGCCAGTCTGCAAAACACTTCCAGTTCCATTGCTGTCGGTGCTCAGATACTGAACTGACTGATCCAGACTAACACAAATAGGCTTGCATTTTGTATATGACAATGCATTGCTCCTTCATACATGACAGCACATTGTACTGTTGTTCCTTCATGCGTGACTGTGTGTTGCTCGTGGAGTTGGCACGTGAAAACCTCTGGGCAGTTCTGACACATCTCTTCAGGGCCATCGCTGCAACATTTTGGCATTTGAATAGAACTGAGTTCAAGTGTACATTTGCTTCATTCCAGATATTAATGAACTGGGAAACATTCCAGAAATGTAAGTAGTAAGTTAGCCCTCAGTGACACACATACGATGCAGATGGGTTATCTCACCAGTAATGTGTGGAGGCTATCATAGAGATGCTTCCTGCTATGTGACAAGGTTATTCAGTAGCTGGAGTAACACTATTCAGTTGTCGAGCACCTGCATGTCTGGGCTCTGTCTAAGCAATTCAGAAGTCATGCTGCAAAAGGTCAGAGCTCAGTAAGATTGAGATTAAGAGACTGAAGTTATTGCATCACATGCCGTGTCATTTTCTAAATTTTTTTTCTGTTTGCTGGCTGTTGACATTGGTGATATGTTTGTGTACATTTGGATGGCTACCCACGCTGCCAGTGTTGGGACGTGTACCACCTTGTTGCCTACCTGGGTCTTATTCTAGGTGCAGTTTGGGATTTTGTAAGCAGATTTTCTTCCTCTACGGCTCAATGTCCATTGGTGGCACATGTTTTGCAGATGTGAAGAAACACCAGACAACCTCAGAGTAGGTATCTATGATGTTTTTGGTGGGTGGGTGCACATTGCTGACCATACAGATAGTAATGGCTGCAACTGATACCTGTATTTCATGGTGGCCTGATACTTCAGTCTGGTATCCACCTTCCATCTATGCATCAATGGAATGGCCTTTTCTCTTACCCAAAAAATCTTTCCAGATGGCTTTGATTCAAGTAGTGTTGATTACCAACTGGATTAGCCTCTCCAAGAGCTTTTCTTCAAAGAGGTCACACTCATCCCCTTTGCCGAACCAACAGACTCCTGGAGTTTGTGCTTTTGCAACATGAATTGAAGTCTGTTAATATGTAGTTGATTTTTACTGTGAGCTGGTCCTCAAATACTCTCCAGATCTTGCAGCAGTGGAGACAAAGCAGAGTTAACATTTTGGATCCAGTGACCCTTCTCCAGAACTTGTCTGGACCATTTTATATCATTCTCACAAAGACTACATGCATTTATTCTCCAAATCCACTGCTTGTCAATAACAAGAAACTTTTGAAGAGATCTCCACTGAGGATGATTTATAACAAAATGGTGTGGCCAACCACTGCACGCATGTATGTTTCTCCAGTTACAGAATCACTTTGCAGTGGTTGAAACGTTGTTTTCCTAAATGTGGTGTCCAATGTAGTTGAACTGACATGATACTTTGATCGCTGATGTTAGTTTTAAAACTGTAACAAGTGTCTTAACTGCTATGCCTTAACTTTCATGGCGAGAAACAGACTGGCACTTCACTTTTTTTTATTTTTGTAAAGGAGATAGAGACCTACCAAGCTAGAAACCTTCTAACTTGGAGTAGAAGGTATGTAGTTAGGTCTGCCTCCTAGCTATTGCAAATCTGTACAAATATAAAAACTTATTGCGGTTAGTCTTCCAAATGCTTTATGATCCAGAGTTGGCCTAGCTTTCAATGAGAATTCTTTAGAGCTTACTACTGCATAGCCACTGTGCTGTGAGGTCGTAGGGCATACTGATGATTTGTAACTATCATGCCATAATAATTATGTAAGCTTCCATTTTTTCATGCAGAGGGTGGTGCGTGTGTGGAATCAACTGCAAGAGGAAGTGGTAGAGGATGGTACAATAACAACATTTATAAGGTAGGGGGGGAGGAATAGGATTGCTTTGGAGGGAAATGGGCCAAATCCTGGCAAATGGCCTAGATTAATTCAAGATATCTGGTAGGCATGGAAGAGTTGGATCAAAGGGTCTGTTCTATGATCTATAAATATGAAATATGGCTCATGTAGTACTGAAGAGCTCAATGAACTTTAATGACAACGCCTTGTATTTTACCTACGCACATGGCAATAACAGGCACTGGAGAGTCTGGAATCAAGCTAAGCCGTTCAGCTGTACAGTAGCACACTTCCCATGGCGTGTCATGCTGTAAGAGGACTGAGCTCAATTAGCTTTATATCAACACATCAAAAGCATGATATGGTAATACTATTACGAGCATGTCCCTTCAAGGTATATCACATGTAAGGACATGCACTGTCAATTCTTAATAAATGCAAAATACTGCAACTTGAAATAAAAACAGAAAATGCTGAAGGAACTCTACCAAACTTACTAAGTTTCTCTGGCACTTTCTGTTTGTATTTCTGTTAATTCTTCACATACTTTCTAAACAATGTGTTTTTATGATTGTAAATAATTCCAATTCCCAGTTTTTTTAATTGGATGTAATGAACCCACTTTTCAGAAGAGGTAGAGGAGAATGGTGGACTCCGAGCATCACGGGCTAATCACTGACTCTTTCTTGTATTATTTATTTCATTCATACTTAAAAGCTGCAAGCTGAATCATCACAGGCTCTGCCTGTTTATGGAAGCTGCACCACGACAGCAAGACAACATAGTTTTGTAAAGTGAAACCTAAGGTTTATAAATCTAAACCTTAAAATTCAAAAATTAATCAAAACAGGTGCATTTATTAAGTGCATTCAGAGTTTCAACTTTTTCATAAGTCTATGCCTTATCATTGAACATAAGAAAGAATGAAGGAGGCAATAAATGATCAGCTGTTCTTGCTAAGCTGCAGTCATGTGTGGCCACACAGAAGACCAACAGCACTGGCCTTATGCCACATTGATGAGTTGAGTCGCCAGGCAAATTAAATTTCAAGCTAACACACACAGAACAAACTAGCTGAGTTCAATAATGACCTTTTAAAGGGAACCTTGTTTGCATCCCCTTGTAAGGTAATCCTCTAGATACAAAGACTAACATTTAATCAGCCTTTTTAATTTTTTTACTCTGACATTATAATGATCCATGCACATGGATCCAGAGTCTCTTTGGATAGTGGGTATTTTTAGCCTTTCACCAGTTTTAAAGGTGTATCATTTTATCCTTTTTCCAACTACAATGTGGCGTGACATTTGCCAACAATGGAACCTACTTATCCTTTTTTCTCAATTAATCCTTTAATAACTCTTAAGAATTTTATGGTTTAATTTACGCTGCTTAAAATGTCTGGGGCAAGAGTGTAGGCTGCAGAAAGAGAAAAATCAGCTACACTTTTTAAAACTTAAGAGTGTGATATGATGCATTTTGAAGAGGACTAACAAAGCAGAGAGTGCACATTGAATGGTAGGAGCCTAGGAAATATAGAGTATCAATGGGACCTTGGTATACAAGGCCATTAGATAAGTGAAGGAAGCAGGACATGTATATAATATGGTTGATAAGGATACTTTTTTCATCAAGGCATTAATTGCAAGAGCAAAGGGATTATGCTGCGGCTCTATATGACATTAGTTAGGCCACAATTGGAATGCTGTGTGCAATTCTGGTTGCCACACTATATGGAGGGATGTGATTACACTTTTCAATGATTGCAAGAATTAAAAGAGCTTTATGGAAATAAGATTAAACAGCACATTGAGAAGAAATGGAAAAGAGTTAATACTTTCACGTAAATTCAAGGTCAGAGACAGACTGTACAGAAAACAAGATTGGACTTTGTGGAGTTATCAGTTCTTAAGATACAGCATTGGCTCAAAATCAAATACTAAGCGCGCAAGTGGCATCCAATTATAGAGCTGCAGAAAAGGACAGATTGCACAGCAAAGATCTTACTAAGGTACAGAAATTTCCTTTATTAACAAAAACCAAGGCATTTTAGGGGTAAATTGATGTTCTCAATAAATCCAGAATCGACAAAAGTTATTTATGCCTCTGGGCACTGTCCTGAATTCAAGCTTGATACTCGATCCAGAGTCACTATCCTGTCAAGGATAAACACAGCAGGCCAAGTTCTCTCAGATTATGCAGTTCCTATTACCTCTCTCACAATCCTATCAGATTTGTTACCATGGTTGAAGAAGCGGAATTTACAGCCTACAGAGATGAGACTATGTGGTATTGGGGGAATAACTGTCAAGAGCATAGGAATGCTACAAGTTACACTGCAACACATAGGAGTGTAAGCTAATTGAAAATGCGTACACATTTTGCAAACAAAACTCCTCACTTTAGAACCACCATCCTTGGATCTTCACTACCACAGAGATCAGGAGTCCCATTAGTTCTAAGAGAACAATTGGTTCAGCAAATGACCATTTTTGACCAACAGATTAAAGGGGAAACTCTTGGGCTTCCTGGACCAAAAAGAAGAATCTGTTTAGATTACATATGATGACATAAAAATGTTTCAAAGGTCCAGAAGAAATAGTGGCTGGAAAACTAAGAGACACAATCAAATTCAACAAAAACAGATCAGTGACCAAGAGTGCACTTTCGTTTGTCAGTATTGTGTTGAAGGACGGCCAGACCAATAGTTCGGCAAGTTAGCCATTAACACATACTTGGATTACCGACAGCATTTTGAGATCAAGGATGGCTTAGTGGTGTGTGACATGAAATTGATTATGACAACTTCCTCTTGGGAAGACATGTTGGGAGGGATGCAGCAGAATTAGGTGTTATTAGGTATACAGCCAGGACTTCATCAATGGTGCAGCACCTACAAATCACAAAAAGACAGCGGATCTTGTAACTTATTGTGAAATCTGCACATATTGGATTGTTGTGTCTGGTAAATACTTGTCATCACTGAAGGCAGATCTGAAGCCAAAACTCTGCAAAGTTTGAAAGAAGAAGCAAATACTGAAAGACAAAATAAGCACTGAAACCGACTTGAACTCTTTCAGGAATGTTTAACTAATGTTGTTCAGACAGCAGAACACTTTGGCGTTCAGAACCACGCTCATCAATTCTCAAACAAGAGATTTACCATTGTTCCAAGTCAACAAAACTACACTCTGGGAAAAGTGTAGAACAAGCACTCTGCCTCCATTGGGAAAGCCACAGATTGTATGTGATCGCATAATGGGTTAACAAAAGGGAAGAAAATGAGCAGTTGTTGCATAAATTAATGGAGCTGAATGGGTTATAACTCACTCAGATATGATGTTCATGTCACACTGGCTCCACCCTTTCTCATAATATCATACACAGACAGGAGACCAGAAGTTCCGCTTGAGCTTCAGGAGGGACCTGATGTATCTGCACTAGCTCCCTAAAGTTCTTAATAACTATGCCTGACTAAATATAGTTATACCTACTGCTATCATATAATAGACCTTCTTCTGACCTAAGAGATCTCTTCTAATTCAATTTCAGATCTGTTCTTTAGTTACAGGATACATCATTAGCTATTACTGATCATGAGAAAGGCCCAGCCAAAGGAGGATTGGTGAAGCAAACTACCCTAAACAAGCCTTACCGATTCCACAAATTGGTAGAAATGGCAAATACCACAAGATGCCAGCAGTGGCCATTTGGAAAGTTACCATAGGTACCACCCGCTGCTTTCCCAGGAGCCTGCGGGCACAAATGTGGCCACAGACTGATGGCCAGGCAGTTGAGTCAATGTTAGAGATAGTAGGAACTGCAGATGCTGGAGAATCTGAGACAACAAGGTGTAGAGCTGGATGAACACAGCAGGCCAAGCAGCATCAGAGGAGCAGGAAAGCTGACGTTTTGGGCCTAGACAATGTTGTTGGGTATACTGTTAAGTGGACATGCAGCAACTGCAAACTTTCCCCATAGAGATGGGATGGTGTGCTTTCACTGCTTTCAGATTCAGTACTGCATTATAAATTCTATTAAAACCAATTTCACATAAATCACTGTCAACAAGGAAGCCGAATCAAATGCTCAAATTCAACGCAACGATATATTTACCGTTAAATCTAACCAAATTCCATTCAAAACTAAATACAGGTTAAAACGAGCGAAAATACTGTCACAGTAATAATACAGTTGCAGCCGATGTAAACCAACAGAGCGAGATAGCCAAACCGAAACAACGTGGTACCTGATATTTAAAGGATGCGATTTGCAGTAGTTGCTGTAGAAGTGGTTCTCCTATTTTCTTGCTGGGGACATCAGCAACAAAATGCAGACAGAGTACCTCATCATCCTTAAACACTGCGTGTTTTACCATCGACTTGATGGCAACTGTAAATTTCTCTTGGAGACCGTAGTTTTTGTCAACCTTGGTAAACATCATCAGAGCATGAAACAGTACCGCTCGTTTCCCCGCTGTATCCCCGGGCTCGCTGTTTGCAAACGGGGCACTTCCCTGAGATTCTGCCGCTTTCTTCCCACTGAGATTGGCTGTCAACTGAACGTCGCCCTGTGAACTCTTTCCTGCCTGATTTTCCTTCATTCTCCTGGTGGTGCTGGAAAAATTTTCATGGTTGGATCCCAAGTAGTAAAAAGCAAACACTGCCAAAGCAGCCACAAAGAGCAACCCAAAGTGGTAGGAGCGGAGCGAGGCCTTACTCTGAACAATCTTCCTACACAATCCCATTGTTTCCGGAGCGGGCAGCTCCCAGCAATTGCTCCTTCAGGCCAACTCGGGGTCTACTTGCAGCTGGTCCGGCTGCAAAGCGCCATGGTGAAGACGATTGGTGGAAGGGGCAGGCTTCCACCTCAGCATCAGCCAATCCCAGGAGCACAGAGCCGTGAAGTAGTAGTTTCAGTAAGAGCGGCGGCCACCAATGAGAAGAAGCAAGAGCTTTCAGGAAATGACCGGAGGAGCTGTTGGCGTTAAGAGGTTCACCCTAGATAACAAAGTGTGAAGCTGGATGAACGCAGCAGGTCAAGCAGCATCTTAGGAGCACAAAAGCTGACGGTTCGGGCTTAGACCCTTCATCAGAAAAGGAGGAGAGGGTTCTGAAATAAATAGGGAGAGGGGTAGGCGGACGGAAGATGAATAGAGGAGAAGATAGGTGGAGGGAAGTGTATGGGTGGGGGGGTTCAGTCCGGGGAGGACGGACAGGTCAGGGAGGAAATGGAGGTGGGAGGAGGGAATGAGTGAGAGGAGGAACAGGCGAGGGAAGCGGGGACGAGCTAGGCTAGTTGTGAGATGCAGTGGGGAGAGGGGAGATTTTGAAGCTGGTGAAATCCCACAACTTTTTTTGAAAAAAAACTTTTTTGGGGCGTGGGCGCCGCTGGCAGCTCTTGTTATCCATCTTGATGTCACTTGCAAGTTTATCCTCAGTTTTTCCTCTTTTGTTTTTGGTTATACTTTATAGTCAGTCATATAGCACTAAATCAGACCATTTGATCCAACTTGTCCATGCCTACCACGTTTATAGAACATAGAACATTACAGCACAGTACAGGCCCTTCAGCCCTCGATGTTGTGCCGACCTGTCATACCAATCTGAAGCCCACCTAACCTACACTATTCCATGTACGTCCATATGCTTGTCCAATGACGACTTAAATGTACCTAAAGTTGGCGAATCTACTACCGTTGCAGGCAAAGCATTCCATTCCCTTACTACTCTGAGTAAAGAAACTACCTCTGACATCTGTCCTATATCTTTCACCCCTCAATTTAAAGATATGCCCCCTCATGCTCGCCGTCACCATCCTAGGAAAAAGGCTCTCCCTATCTAATCCTCTGATTATTTTATATGTTTCAATTAAGTCACCTCTCAACCTTCTCTCTAATGAAAACGGCCTCAAGTCCCTCAGCCTTTTCTCATAAGACCTTCCCTCCATACCAGGCAACATCCCAGTAAATCTCCTCCGCACCGTTTCCAAAGCTTCCACATCCTTCTTATAATGCGGTGACCAGAACTGTACACAATACTCCAAGTGTGGCCGCACCAGAGTTTTGTACAGCTTCACCATAACCTCTTGGTTCCGGAACTCGATCCCTCTATTAATGAAAGCTAAAACACTGTATGCCCTCTTAACAGCCCTGTCAACCTGGGTGGCAACTTTCAAGGATCTGTGTACATGGACACCGAGATCTCTCTGCTCATCTACACTGCTAAGAACCTTACCATTAGCCCAGTACTTGGCCTTCTGGTTACTCCTACCAAAGTGCATCACCTCACACTTGTCTGCATTAAACTCCATTTGCCACCTCTCAGCCCAGCTCTGCAGCTTATCTACGTCTCTCTGCAACCTACAACATCCTTCGTCACTATCCACAACTCCACCGACCTTAGTGTCGTCTGCAAATTTACTAACCCATCCTTCTACGCCCTCATCCAAGTCATGTATAAAAATAACAAACAGCAGTGGACCCAACACCGATCCTTGTGGTAGACCACTAGTAACTGGTCTCCAGGATGAACATTTCCCATCAACCACCACCCTCTGTCTTCTTTCAGCAAGCCAATTTCCGATCCAAACTGCTATATCTCCCACAATTCCATCCCTCCGCATTTTGTACAATAGCCTATTGTGGGGAACCTTATCAAACGCCTTGCTGAAATCCATATACACCACATCAACCGGTTTACTCTCATCTACCTGTTTGGTCACCTTCTCAAAGAACTCGATAAGGTTTGTGAGGCACGACCTTCCCTTCACAAAATCGTGCTGACTATCTCTAATCAATTTACTATTTTCTATATGATTATAAATCCTATCCCTTATAACCTTTTCCAACACTTTACCAACAACTGAGGTAAGGCTCACTGGTCTATAATTACCAGGGTTGTCTCTACTTCCCTTCTCAAAATAAAAGATTCCCATTTACTTGCATTTGGCCCTTATCCCCCTCAACCTTTCCCAATCATTTACCTGTTGAAATGACTTAAATTTTGGTATTTAGAAGTTTTCCAATCCTCTCTTATTCATGTTTTGTTTTTGTTTAATTTTAAATACAGGCTGCTAGTAGATGGGAATATTTCAGCCATGGTTTTCAAAAGGAGTATACACTAGAATTCTAATCAATTTTATAAACTGAAGACCCTACCAGGTCTTGAGACAGCAGAAAACATTCTGTGCCTGTATTTAAATTTTCACTTGTGGCAGAACTGAAGATCTGTAATGTTGGAGTCTTGGGGCTCACCAACACGATCGTCAATCAAGATTAAGCAGCATAATCTCAACCTTGATCAGAATATTTGGACTTGCTTTTTGAGTGACAGTTCTGTGGACTGTTTTAATAGAAGAAATCATGCCGGCTTTACAGAAAATGCCATCTGCATATATGATCACACATACGCACTGCACAGATGAAATGAAACCTCTCTCCTTTTTAAGAATGTTTCACAAAAAGCAGTAGCAGCTTAGACCCAAAACTGACTTAAAACTTGGATTACTATTGAAAACTTGTCTCAGGCTAATATTTTGACCTAGAAAGTCCGTAATAAACTCAACTATCCAGCAATGAACATCTTCCTGACTTGATGCAGTAACAGGCCACCAATTTGGAAAAGTGTAGCTAAAGCCCTAAACCACCTGAAATGAGCAAGGTATAACTGTACTTTGGAACAACGTAGTGAAAAGTAATTCATTTAGAAATTTTTGCAAAGTAGTCTTCAGGTATCAATGCTTTGGAAGTGGGAAGCCTAAATTTAAATAACATAGTAAGGTGTAAAAACAGACAAATAGATGCATAATCATTTTTTCCCTTCTGTAATATCTATTTAAAGAACCGTTAATAGAACCTGCTCGATTATTTTTGAAATATTTTTCTTCAAACTAACTTGGTTAGAAGCCAAGAAGCATACAACTAATTTAGCTAACTCTGATGCTGTTGATCGATCTAGAAAAAATACATACAGCACATACAAAGGTGGCAAGCTCTGCACATAACCAAGTGGTCCAACACAAAGTTTAAAAAAGCCCAAGGTTTTGAGAAGTAGCCAAGGTCCTCCACCTAAACTTTAATACAGGCATTACAGACATTAAATTGTGCAAACTGGGTTCAAGCAAGGGTGTGTCATTGCACCAACTTTCTTACCCAACAGTGACCATCCCAACATCTTATTAAGATGCAGTTATGCAGACGACACTTTGTAGAGATCAAGCTCCAAACTAGCATTGATTCACTAAGGCCTATGTGAAAACAGGCTACAGGCTAAACATAAGGAGCACTAAGGTCTTCAAACAACCTGTCTGACTGCACAGTGTAGCGTACCAACAATCAAGATTCACAGTGAATGACTGGTTCATGAGAATTAATTCACATAAAACTGGGAAACTTCTGCTCAGTAAGGGCAGACATCAACGATGAAATTCAACTTTGGCTCGATAGCACAGCCTTTGACTATCTGAGGAACAGACTGTTTAACGACAAACCCCTTAAGTGAACACCGAGATCAAGGTGTACAGGGCAACAGTGTTACTAGCCATTGTGTGTGTCAAAGACATGGACCATGTACAGCAGACATCTGAAATCCCTTGAACAATATCACCTGTGAAGTCTCTGCCAAACCTACAAATCTAATCAACAGGCAGTATAGATGCTCAGTAGTCTCTGGCAACTCCCCCAGTACTGAGGCAATGATTAAAATTAATCAGGCATGTTAGGTGAGCAAACGTCCACATGCAAAATATTTTCAAAAAAAGCTGTCTATTCAGGGCTTCATCACAACAAACAATTGCCAGAGGAAATGCTTCAACAATATCCTCAACACCTCGCTAAAAAATTGCAATGTCCTCACCAATTTGTTGTTAATCTCAAGCCCAAAACAACCAAATTTATAGAAGAGGCATTCATGCTGGAGCCAACCATTTCAAGCATCTTGAATAGGCCCAGATAGAGAAGAAATGCAAATAGCAGAAGTAATGTGTGAAGAAACCCACCTTACCACTTCTGCAAATATCACATGCCTACGGCAGGATTTATGATTCCAGTATTGGCTTGTTCAGCCACATCTGACCAATATCTCGAATGGAAAAAGGTCGTCATTGATCCCAAGGATGCCCAAAAAAGTTCAACCTTGTGGTGATAAAAGAATTAAAACCCTTTGGACATTAAAATTTTGACAAAAGGTGCAGTTTTTTTTCCCCCCCTCAGAAACCATTCCAACCAATATTGCAGCACCATCTAGTGATCAGAGCCTGAAATTAAATTAGCAGGAACCAGTCCCATTTTGAAATGGAGAAAGTGTGACAAAGGTTGACAAAATGTTTTGAAGAAAGGAAGATAGGCACAGCTAATGTTATTAATACAACAAATTTCCATTGTCCAACAACAAATGGTGTTTTGCAGCAACACAGAACTTAATGGTGTGATTAATCAATGACCAAATTTTAAAAAAAAATATTTTCTTGTTGCAAAATACTATCCCTGGCTAATTTTCATTGGTGTTTGAGGTTCAGTTCCTCAACTCCATTCAGTATTCCTGTTCCTTCTGCGAACTGCAAATTTAACTCATGTCCTGGGCTTTTAAAGTCTTCTCCCATTTAAGTACAACTTGCTAAATTTTACACCTGCAAATTTCACTTGTAGCAGACACAATAATCATAACATGTAGAGGCCATGTGAATTATTGTACTGGTGTTATCTCTTTGAAAGAACTATACAATTAGTTACAAATGGCCTTTATATCTAGAGGACTGGAGTACTATGATGTAGAAGTTACATTGTGGTTATACCTGGTTAAACCCCACTTGGAGTACTGACAGCAGATCTAAGCACCACATCTTTGGAAGGACATTTTAGCATTGGAGGAACTACAATGTGGATTTATAGGAACAATGCCCTGCACCTGGGATTAAGATATGAGGCCAGATTATACAAATTAAACCAGTTTTTCTCTAAAATTTAGAGGCTTAAGGGATAATCTGATCAACATCTTCAAGATATTGACAGGAAAAGACAGGTTAGATGAACTATTTGTACAAACTGTGAATTCTTTAACAAGGAGGATAGTCTCAGAATTAGGGACAGACCATTCAGGAGAGATGTTAGGAAGCACTTCCATACACAAAGATTAGTAGATATTTAGATCTCTCATCTGCAAACAACAGCAGATGCTGAATCACTTGCTAATTTTAAATCCAAGATACTCAAATTTGTAATGCAGAGTATTAAGGGATATGGGACAAAGGCAGGTGTACGGAGTTAAACCACAGATCAGCCATGAACGGTAGAAAAAGCTTGAGGGGCTGAATGGTCTAGTCCTGTTCCTTATGTTCCTAACTGACATAAGCACCCAATATGCTAACTTAAGTGTAACACCGATTTCACTCATTTACAGGCCTGCCTAAATATAGTACCAACAGTACTGTGATGTGTAGCAACTTGCCCACCCATCCTTGGTCTTCAACTGCTGACCTCCTGTTTTAAGGTATAAAACAGACAGTGGTAATTTACACCACTAACTTTATCTCGAGGAAAATACAATCTCTGTAACACAAAAGACTTACTGCAATTTAAAATATTAAATGCAGTTATTAAATTATTAATATTAAATTTATTGTTCACGGAATGCACAGGCTTTTCAGAAAGTTTTTAATACAATTATTCTACATTGTGAACAAAATATATTCGATACAGAAAAGCTAATATATATGAGATACAATTCCATAACTAATCAAAATGAATGTTTATTTCAGCTTCGAAATTATGGGAAAATATTAGTTTTATGTATAATGGATCTGATTATGTGCCAAGCACACAATCATTCCACGTGTAACTCTCATCTTATTGACTAATAAGTAGTTTCAGATGCTTACTGGCCTAACAAACAGTAAAACAAGTAATGTACATGTTACATTGCTCGACTGCTTTGAAGCTCATAATGTAGTTCATCATTTTCAGTATATTTCAAATAAAGTTTGAAGGATAAATTATTTTGTAAAAAAAAAACTGAACAAGCATGAAAACAAGAAACCACACCATTAGAAAATGTTTGTATTTTGCCATCTCTGGAATGTTTATTGATATTGTATATTATTTCAACATGGGGACACAACTTTTAACAAAAGGATTAAAAATATGGTTTCCCAAGGATCCTCATTCTTAATGATTGACTTTAAATTTAAAAAAAAATTCCTTCTTACTAGCCTTTTACAAGAACATGGAATACATGAGCTGTGACTTCCATTGCAGCTCTGTTAAATCGCCGACTTATTTAAAAAGCTGCTGCCACTTAGTTGTTTAAAAATTGGTAAATAAAACAAAAATCAGAATGCTGATATATTAATATTCCTAATTACTGAATATGGTTTGACTATTGGAAACGAGTAGGGAACATGTAAATTTATTCAGACTTGTAGCAATTGTAAGACAATTAAGACATCCAGTTTGTATTCCAATGAAAGATAATGAGTCAAGATAAATTTAGAACTTTTACACTGTTTAACTTGTAAATTGACTTAATGGTACAATATATAGCTAGTTATCCAGTAATCCCAATTCTCGTTAGCAATTTATCATAATACACATCTTTAGGTGTAAATACAATTTATAGATTTAAAAGTTATGTACACAGTACACCAAATCAATAGCTAAGTATTATAGCCAAATGTGGCTAGAAGGCAAAGTATTTAAAATCAATATATAATACATGCTATAATTAAAATTTCATGGAGATAAAGAATATACAAAGTTTTTGGAAATATGAAAATATTTCCTGAAACATTCACTCTGTAAAAAGAAATAAATTTAAGGGGTATGGTCCCAATATGAATTTATTGCTCCTAAAAGCACTTGTGTTAGCAGTATCAGATGCGCACAACTGCTCTGCAGTTGAACCATCACCAAATCCTTGACATCTTTAAAGTGATTTTAAAATATTCTAAAATGGTGTAAAATGGGCTGGTGAGTAAAGAGATGGTATTATTCTTCCTATAATTTGGGTACACACAAAAATTTCAAAAAATCTGTTCAACTTGAACACCCATTCTATTTGCACATCTCCCACTGGTGAAGCACCTCAGAAGATTTTAGCTTCAACTCAAGCATCACAATAATAAAAAGTGCAAAGGTTGGTTGTTTGCATAGACAACATGCTTCAGAATATAATAAATCACTGCATCTGCTTGCAAGTAAAAGCTCCTTCATATTTAATAGTTATACTTAAAACTCAAATCCTCATTTTATTTTTGGTTTGGATAATGAAATAAATTGATGAATATGGTTCAAGATGATTGCACTGAAAGAATGATTGCAGCTCTCAAGTGATAAAACTTAATCAGTCTCTGATCTCCGCTGGAAACGATTTAATATTTCTGGATTATGAGAGGCCATGTGGGAGAAATCTCGGAAAATATCCTGGTAGGTTGCATCACCTGCAATAAAAAGAAAATTAACTTTTGAGTGGTTGAAGAATTGGATACAATAGATTTTGAAATCAAAGTATTATTCTAATTTACACAGCCAACGTCTACATTTTGCATTAGCAGATACACAAAATTAAAACCAGAACATATTATGTGCTTTATAAGATTACAGAAGCAGCTTCTTTATTCCTATTCTAATTCTGAAATTAAATACAAGTTATGTCAGCTCAGACCGAACATGTACTGAATGCTTGTTTCTCACAGTATAAACCAGAATTTCTGGGCAAAAGAATTCTTATTGCACAGGAAGTCATTCAGCCTATTGTGCTGTATCTTCAAAACATGCAATCAGTTCCACTTACCAATCATAACCCCTTTTAACTTTTCTTTCTCAAGTACCAGTTTTTCAATTCCATTTTGAAAATTATGACCAAACTGTTTCAACATCAGCTCAGATTTGCATTCCAGATTAAAGCAGTTTGATGCTTAAAACAAAAGGCTCATTGTCCCTATGCTTCTTCCATCCACTATCTTAAATCTTTATCTCCTGGTTATCAATGCACTTGTCATTAGTAACAATTACTCCTTACTTACTCCATCAAAACTGCGAATAATTTCAAGCATCTCTAAATATTTCCTTAACCGTTTTTTTGACCATGGTTTTCCACATAACTGCCTCTGTTCTAGATTCTTAAGTCTGGCTCCTGCACTGATCAAAAAGGTCTAAGATGGCCAAGGCGAAACAAATAATATCCCCAATGACACAGACAATAAAGTGTAGGGCTGGATGAATACTGCAGGCCAAGCAGCAGAGAAGCAGGAAAGCTGACATTTCGTGCCGAGACCCTTTTTCCTGCTCCTCTGATGCTGCTTGGCCTGCTATGTTCATCCAGCTCTACACCTTGTTATCTCAGACTCTCCAGCATCTGCAGTTTCTACTATCTCCATATCCCCTATGGCCGTGCTTTTGAGAGATTAACAATGCTTGAACTCTACTTTTCCTATGTAGTCTACCTAATGGAACTGATGTTATGTAGCTTCTCTTCTACTCGCCCCAACACAAAATAACATTTGTTCTATTTTCTAAACACTTTATATATTCATATTTCTTCTAAAAGCCACCCCTAAAAGATTTTGCTTTCTCAACCCTTTAATCTCAACTGATTTATTCCCAATTGAATCTTGTGCCCAACTGTGCATTGTAATGCTACACCTAATAGCCCATGCTTTTCATATTTAAAGATATTCAAATCTATAACATTTGTTTGAATTAAAGATATGCCGTGCTACTTAACAGTATAGTAAATTACCCAGGAATTCATTACCAACTATAGTATACCACACCAACATCAAAAGGAAGATACAGAAGCATACACATGATACTTAAGTGTTAAAAGTCTTAAAGAGCTATACCATTTTTCAGAATTAGCTAGTACTCAAAAAAATGTTTAACATAATGCGTCATCTCCCCAGTACATACAGAAATTAACTTGTGGGGAATTAAAAAAAGTCAGGTATCAACAGATTGTAACAAAAATATTCTGGAGCAGCAGCATAAAACAAGACTATATGTAAGATACATATTTTCTTTATTCACGCACTTAGGCGTTACTGGAGCATTTATTGCTCATCCCTAATTGTTCAGAAGGCAGTTAAATGTCAAGCTGTTTAGTCTTGAGTCACATGACCAGGTAAGGATGACAAAATTTCCTTCCCCAAAAAAGGTACTGGTGAACCAGATGAGCTTTTATGACAATTGACAGCGAGTACACAGTCACCTTTATTCCAGACTTTAATTGACCTCAAATTCCCCCATCTGCCATGATGAGATTTGAACCCATATACCCAGACTGTTAGCCTCGGGTGCTGATTTACTACACTGTTGCCCCCCCCCCCCGACTAATATTTTTTTAAAAAGCTGTACAAACATTTCTGCCATTATCAATAATTAGCTTATAATACTGAATAAAAAAAATATACGTATACACCACACAAGGTAATAACAACCATACCTGCATGAACCTCAGAGCAGCAAAAATAGAAATCAAGAGTGCAAGAATCAAGAAACAGCTCATTCAGAAAGACTGAGATGACAGCTTCAACCTCTAAACACTTGCTTTAAGACATTCAAATTCTTCATTTCACCAATTCCACATAAAAGATAAGACGCTTGCAACTCTGGGAGATTTACTCTCTAATTGAATCTCAACACCCAACATTTTCCTCCTCTTCCCCTTTGTAGCCCGGTCTTTTCAGTCACCTGACTGATAGATCTCCACTAACTATCATCTGAATCATTCAGCAAGCTACACAAACTCTAATCCAGGACATATCATCTCTCTTTGGTTCTTCACTTTCAGTCGGGAAAGAGAGTTACTCACTGAATTTGATGTTAAAGTCAAGTCAATTACATGGCTTAAAGGTAAACGGATGGTTGGCATTAACCGAATGTCTCTAAACTCAAAAGAGTACACCGAGGCACTGGGTGTGTCGTCAGAAAATTTGTAAGATTGCATACATGGGAATAAAGAAAGGTTTCAAGATAAAACTGTGTCTTGGTTTTTAATTGATCACTTGACAGGTCAACACAGCATTAAATTTTAGTCTGACTTTTGTGTTTGCGCAATCATAATGCACGTAACAGCTAAATTCTGAATTTTATCTGTCGTTCTGGAAAAACTGGGAAACAGTCAAGACGACTGGAAAGAGGTGAGCAAAAAAAGTGCTAAAAATTGGAGTACAAATGAACAAAGACCAACTCTCTATTTCTAACAAGCCTAAACAATACAAGAGCATTTTTCAGGACTACTGCATACTCAGTTTGAAAATGTATATTATACTAAGTTACTATTCAATTAAACTTAAGCTTAATTTATCACTGCTGTACAGTAAGACGCCATTTAACACTGTCCAGTTTTATGTTGCTTCCCTTAAGTGCTGGTCAATAAATGGGGCTGTATTTTCATTTTGTGACTTCTCCCTCTTTACACAGTTGCTGGAAATAATCAGCAAGGTTAAAGGAATTTTGGTCCTTATTTCAAGGGGTTTGAATGGTAGAGAAAGTAAGTCTTACCACAACTGTATAAGGTGCTGGTGAGACCACAACTAGAGTACTGACAGCAGGTTTGGTCCCCTTATTTAAGGAAATATTTCATTTCATTGGAGGCAGTTCAAAGAAGTTTTACTAGTATTATCCCTGGTGTGGAGAGATTGCCTTACAAACAAAAGCTACATAGGTTGGGACTCTGCTCGCTGGAGTTTAGAAGAATGAGGGGTGATCTCATTAAAATACAGGATTCTTAAGGGGCTTGACAGGGTAGATCCTGAAGGGATGTTTCCCTCATGAGACAGTCTAGGGTCAGAAGGCAGTCTCAGAATGAAGAGGCACCAATTTAAGACTGAGATGAGGAGAAATTTCTTCTCTCAGAGTTGTGTGTTTAGAAATCCTGGCCACACATACACCTGTGGAGGCAGAGTCCTTGTGTAAATTTAGGGCTGAGATAAAAAAATTCTTGATCAGTAGGGATTCAAGTGTTACAGAAAACACAGGAAGGTGGACGTGAGGAATTTCAATCACATGATCCTCTTGAATGGCAGAGCAGGCTCAAGGGGGCTGAATGGTCGACATTCTCCTCCCCACCCCCCCCATTTGTTAGTCTCCCAGACTCATCCTCTTGCCAAATCTCCAACTCTTGGACTCTCCTAATCATCAATAACCTCTTCTGAACACTCACTGTGGACAAAGGAACTAGACATGAGTGGCAAAAATCAAGAGGAACAGCTTTGACTTGCAGGTGTTAAGTTCTTTTCAAGTGGGTTTGTGATTAGCTTCACCACTCTCCCATTAATCAAAACTCTCCTAATAATTACTTGATCCCAACAATGGTAAAATGTATGCAACAATGTATACTTGGGCTACTGGTAAGTGGCATGATCTCTCTCTGCCTTAGTTAAGCTGGTGAGCACAGGCCTCGGTTACTTCTCCTTTGTCCATATTACAAATGCAGGTGGAAAGCAAGGTTGCTGATCGAAAGGTGAAGTAGACAAAGAAGGAGTTTCTGAAAGTCAAAGTTTCTTCTCTTGCCTCAGGCTGCTAATCTTCAGACAGAAAAGTGATGAGAGGGACAGTGAATGAGGAGGAGCTCCAACGAGGGCAAAAATTGGCAAGGCAAATCAGGGAATGGAAGAGAATGCAACACGGAAGGTCTGCAGCGGAAAGGTAAATTGGGGGCAGAAGAGGTAAGAATTGGTGAGAAAGCCCAGAGCAGCCAGGAGGGTCAAAGGGTCATGTTTGGTTAGCAGGATCTAAGTAAGCTGGAGGTATCGCAAGTAAGAAGTTGCCACCATTGTTATATATTATTTATTTTAGTTACAAGTTATTTAAATTAGCAATATACAAATTTAACAAAGAATTGCAACTTAAAGGATCTAATGTTTTAATTTCGTTTTGACAAAGTAAATGGGAAAATCTGATTCACTTAAGAATACAATTTTCAGAAACATAACTCATGAGTAAGTCAGAACTTACTATTTACTGGTAATAATTCAATTAAAATTTCAGGGATCTATCCTATTAAAACTAACAAAGCAATATGCTTATTTCCAAAAATCAAAAAAATTAAATCGAAAGCAGTTTATTGAAATAGGTTGGATATTTTTAGTAGAGCAAAAAAAACTAAGATATGTACACATAAGCACTCAGAAGTAGAGTAATGTAACAATTTCACATTTCAGTTTGTTACCAATTACATCAGAATTTTAATTAATTCCCCTATCCAAAAGAGTAAACTGCAAAACAGTACCTTATTTGATTGTATTTTAATTGGTTTCAAAGTAGACAAGTACCTTTGTCGTCAAGCAGAAATTAAATTTATCTTAAAAGCAGTGGTGCAAGTCAATAGATATGTGCAATACCAAGTTTGAGTGACAACAAGACCTACTGATGAGCCTAGATTGCTGCCATTAGTGCTAAGATGAAAACAAAATCAGATTCAGGTACGATCCTGCTGGAAGCAAAATCATAATTAGCCATTTGCACTTCATAATTTAATGCTTACATTTAAATACTAATCTAAAAAACCTGAAGGTTTGAAGAGTCTTTTTTTAGTCCATTTGGACTGAAAGGCATTAAACTGTACTCCCTTATGTAGTCTTTACCTGACATTCAAATTCAAAAGCTGACAAATACAAATTTGCCAATTTTTAAAAAAAGTATCTGACAACTTTATATCAAACTTTCCAGATCACAGTTGATCCTGCAATTTTCAGGCAAGTCCTGAAATAATGCCATTCAGCATACGGAAGTGCAGAATATCCGCAAGAATAATCTGCATGTTAAGAAAAATTACAAAAGAATTCTGCAGTCAAAGCTTATTTGGGGGGGGGGGGGCGCGAAATCAGCCTACACACTAAAATAGATGATGCAATAGTTGAAGGCAATTTGGCAGTTCAGTGCACTTACAATCAACATAAATAATTGGAAATCTTCAGTGAAGGTAACAGCATGTTAAAAGTCATAGGAAATATATTTTGGAGATAATGATTACTATCTGAGAATCAGAATGACTGTGAGAGTCTTAATTAACTCATTATCTTGAGATATTCCACATTTCTAACTTAGCTGCTTGGATACAGAATTGGCTGGCCAACAGAAGACAGCGAGTGGTAGTAGAAGGAAAATATTCTGCCTGGAAGTCAGTGGTGAGTGGTGTTCCACAGGGCTCTGTCCTTGGGCCTCTACTGTTTGTAATTTTTATTAATGACTTGGACGAGGGGATTGAAGGATGGGTCAGCAAGTTTGCAGACGACACAAAGGTCGGAGGTGTCGTTGACAGTGTAGAGGGCTGTTGTAGGCTGCAGCGGGACATTGACAGGATGCAGAGATGGGCTGAGAGGTGGCAGATGGAGTTCAACCTGGATAAATGCGAGGTGATGCATTTTGGAAGGTCGAATTTGAAAGCTGAGTACAGGATTAAGGATAGGATTCTTGGCAGCGTGGAGGAACAGAGGGATCTTGGTGTGCAGATACATAGATCCCTTAAAATGGCCACCCAAGTGGACAGGGTTGTTAAGAAAGCATATGGTGTTTTGGCTTTCATTAACAGGGGGATTGAGTTTAAGAGTCGTGAGATCTTGTTGCAGCTCTATAAAACTTTGGTTAGACCGCACTTGGAATACTGCGTCCAGTTCTGGGCGCCCTATTATAGGAAAGATGTGGATGCTTTGGAGAGGGTTCAGAGGAGGTTTACCAGGATGCTGCCTGGACTGGAGGGCTTATCTTATGAGGAGAGGTTGACTGAGCTTGGTCTCTTTTCATTGGAGAAAAGGAGGAGGAGAGGGGACCTAATTGAGGTATACAAGATAATGAGAGGCATAGATAGAGTTGATAGCCAGAGACTATTTCCCAGGGCAGAAAACACTAACACGAGTGGTCATAGTTTTAAGCTGGTTGGTGGAAAGTATAGAGGGGATGTCAGAGGCAGGTTCTTTACGCAGAGAGTTGTGAGAGCATGGAATGCGTTGCCAGCAGCAGTTGTGGAAGCAAGGTCATTGGGGTCATTTAAGAGACTGCTGGACATGTATATGGTCACAGAAATTTGAGGGTGCATACATGAGGATCAATGGTCGGCACAACATTGTGGGCTGAAGGGCCTGTTCTGTACTGTTCTATGTTCTATGTTCTATGTTCTATGTTCTATGTTCTATGTTCTATGTTCTATGTTCTATGTTCAAAGACGCATAACTGTGGAATACTGATGTAGGCTGACAAGTTATTTCTTTCAAAAAAGCATATTGAACATTTAGTGGCAACAATCTTAAGTCTTCACTTTGTGATAAATGCTAATTCCTCCATAAGTAACTGCATTTCCTTTTACAATAATGCTCCATTTAAAGTGCAGAAAGAATACACCTATAATAATAATAATCATCCAGATCAGGAACATAAAAAGGCACACAATTTACATTCAAAAAAGACATCAGGACAGACAAGAATAAAAGCAGTAACAGGAAACAATGAGATGCATTTGCTAGCACCAATTTGTCTTTGTGGCTGACAATGAAAAGCAAAATATAAAAGCTAATCAGAATGCAGCATATGGCTTGCTTTTATCAGTGCATAACTATTTATCTTGTGGTCTATTACTAGTAGACTACGGAACTTTGAATAAATGTTCATATAAAGTTTTTGAACAATCACAATACAGTTCTCAGCTACAGAATTGTCACTGTAAATTCTGGGATCTCAACTAAACAAAGGTGTTTTCTAATTATTTCCCAACTTAACTTCGCTTACCTTTCACCTCATGCAATAATTTCCCACTTCGAAAATTTTCCATTGTTATGCAAGTCTCCAAACAAATTTAAAAACTGTCATTTCTGTACCTAATTTTGTACACCTAGGTTAAAATTTCAATTCAAGGATTATAATATAAATTTTAATTTACCAAAAAGAAAAAACAAAATAAAACTGTATACAATATGAAATGTGCTCATAAAAGCTTGCTAATATTAAGAGGAAAAACATAGCTAAACTAATTAAAATTCTTTTAAAAGTCAATGAAATCAAAACACTGTCTGTAATACTTCAAGTGTTCACGTCTTACTGTTCATTCTTGACCATTGAAAGTAACACTAGAGTAAAACATGTTGAAGTTATAATATTTCATCTTAAATGAATTACTTTATAGGAATATTATTAAAAACAAATATTGACATTTATATTTCAAAACAAGGATCAATGTCTAGGTTTTGTTCAGAATTTCCTGATAATTAATCTATATCCAACCAGATAGGTAAGTGCTGTCATATGTTTTGTGTATTGTGATTTATTTTAGACCATGAATTCTTCCCATTGACTTTCACCAATGATATTTCTGCCAAATATTTTGAGGAAATAACAGAGTAAAAAATAACACTTTTCCAATTAAGGAGGGTCTGTTAGGAACAAAGTGCATGCAAAAAAAAAGTACGTAACAGGGAAAAAGAAGTGGAACTGTTGCATTTCTGATGGTCAACCACTTAAATGTGATAATAAAAATTTCAAATCAGAAGAGATCAGTTTTGATCCTCAACATGGATTGATTTCGGGAAATGCTAAAATTACTTTCTGCTTGTCCGAGCTAAAAGAAGACAACTAGCGTTCCTGTTCCTGACTGTGTGAAGTAAAAGCACAATCACGAAATGAGGGTGTCACTATGGCCAGCATTTGTTGCCGATCTCTAATTGTCCTTGAGAAGGTAGCAAAGAGCCACCTTCTTGAACTGCTGCAATCTATGTGGTTTGTAGGAAAGAAACGCCAGGATTTTTATCCAGCTACAGTGAAGAAACAGTGATACAGTTCCACGTCAGAAGTGTATAACATGGAAGCATACCCATTTTGCTATTCCTGACTTTCTAGACGGTAGAGGTCATGAGTCTGGAAACTGCAGTCAATCTAACGATCCTTGACAAGTTATTGCAGTGTACCTCGTATGATATATACTGCTGCCACTGTGCTATAATGGTGGAGGGAGTGAATTTTGAAGGTATTAGATGGGGTGCCAGCTTTGTCCTGAAATGGTGCAAACCTTCAGATCTGCCTTTCATAGAATTATACGACCCCTACAGTATCGAAGGAGGCCATTTGGCCGACTGAGCCCGCACCAACCTTCTGAAAGGGATCTCACCTGGACTCCCACCCTGGGCCCACAACCCCAGATTTACCATGGCTAACCCACCTAGCCTACACATCCTTGGACACTTCGGATAATTTATCATGGCTAATCCACCTAACCTGCACATCCTTGGACCGTGGGAGGAAATCCACACAGACACGGGAGAAAGTGCAAACTTCACACAGATAATTACCCAGTGCTGAACTGAACACAGGTCCCTGGTGCTGTGAGGTAGCTGTGCTAACCATTGAACGACCATGTTGCCATTTATCCAGATAAATAGGGAATATTCCATCACCCTCCTGACTTGTGCCTTACAGATGGTGGACAGGCTTTAATGAGGCAGGTGGTGAGTTCAGCAGAGTTCCCAGTTTCTGAGTTAGTTTTGTAGCTACAGTGCTTAGATAGCTAAATCCAGTTCAGTTTCTGGTCACTAGTAGCCCCCAGCATGCTGACAGTGGAGGATTCAGCAATGGTAATGTCATTGGACATCTGGGGTGGGGCAGGGGTGGTAGTCAGGTGGGGTGAATGTTGATGGTTGCTTACCTTCCTATTACAGATGGTCATTGGTCATTGTTTGCACTTGTGATACTTGCCACTTAACAGCCTAAGCCGGAATGCTGTCCAGGTCTTGCCGTACTTGGACATGATCTGTATCAGTATCAGAGTTAAACATCGTGCAATTACCAGCAATCATCCCCACCATTGACCTTACTATGGAGGGAAGATCAATAATGAAGCCACTGAACATGGTACCCCGAGGAACTCCAATGATTCCTCCTGGAGAATGCTAATTCATGGGCACCAGGTAAGGATGGGATTAGAGGTGGCTGTAAGCCTCTCCACAGTTGATTATCTTCCTATGTGGATGAAGACAGAAACAATGGTGAGGTATCAGAGGGCTGTCAACATCCATTTGAACAGACTATGCAGGTCTCAGGAACTTGGAACTGCAGTATGGAAACAGAAAACTAAGGAGAAACATCTAGGTCATTCCAAAAAACACTACTATTTTCATTTCGATACCTTAGTACTATTAACTTTTACCAAACATTCAAGAGGTACAGAAAATGCAACTAGATACTGCATGTTTTAAAATTTGAGGTGCATTGTTTTCATTGCCAAATAACTTTGGTACCTGCGTTTTTTTCTGATTGTAAGATACTCTTCATTGGAATTTGGCTGGTTGCAATATTGATCCTCCAATTGGACAAGATCAATCAATTTATATATTGTACCACCAGCCACATGACAAAGTCATGAGGCTCTCATTCCTTACCCCAGCCCCTGATAGATGTTGTTTAGGTAATCCATTATTTAAGGAGGATCAAGATTCTTGTAGCTGTAAACTAATAAATTCCTGCATGCATTTTTTATATTGCATCTCTGTATGACTGTTATTGGAATATTGACCTGACTGTCCAAGGCCTTCAGATTCTCGCATCTCGTCATTCATCTTTGCCAGGCGCAATCTAAGAAAACAAAAGTACAAAAATTTACAAAAGAAAAGTAACAGTGAGAGGAGACCAAAATCAGCATGGAGAAAACGTACAGAAGTCAACAATAGATGTACATTCAATTGTTTATACACACAGGTGGACACATGCACAGACACTCCAAATTGGATGGCATGAAACTATTTTGACAACGAGATAAGCAATAATCCACTGTAGGCATCGTCAATTCAATTTATGACCTGCCATTTTGGTCTCGTCCTATTATATGGAATACTTAATGCTGCATTACATTTTCATGTCTTTGACCTGGGAAAGTTAATAAGATGGCAAATGATGAGCAATAGACACCTATAAAAATTTAACAAACCATCTAAAAATAGGACATTACAAAGAGGCAGACAGAGTTGGGAGACTTTGATCGTGACAGTCAGCTTATCTCAAAATAAGCACGAATATATCGATATAAAAGCTGAAATGTTTTCTTGCTATGACTCCAATCTTTTTCCAGCAGATGGCAACATCATTCAATTCATATTTCAGGTTTCATAAACCCTAGAACGTGTCAAACAAGACAAAACAGGAAATTCTGCTTGGGAAGCCTGAAAAATTTAATACATAATAAATCTCTGCGACATGTGAACTATACTCCAGGGCAATTAGCAGCATAGGAGGCATAATCAAAGAACAAAGAAAATTACAGCATAGGAACAGGCCCTTCAGCTCTCCAAGCATGCGCCAATTGAGATCCTCTGTCATTTTGAGGAAATCAAAAAACCCCAACCAGGATAGTCACAGACAAATATAATTTCTACTGCAAAGCAATAGAACATTGATGGCCAAGAACAGAAGTAAATACAAATAAAATAGAATACCTGCATGAAAAATCACATCAAAAAAAGTGAAGTTGCTTGTTCTTAAAAAGATGATGTTTTGCTGAACCACCTTGAATCTTTATGAAATGGCATCCCAAATTGACAAAGGAGGGTTGTGGATGGCTTTGCTACACAAGGAATGCATCTAGATTTTGAAAATGTCTTTTATGAAATACCAGACACTGTAAAGCACTGCATGAAAAACTCTTCTAGAAAATATAATTTCAACGCAAGGCAGTTAAGTTAAACTGCAGTCTATTGTCTTCAACTGAAAGCTTGGGCTTTGCATCCAAACTCATCATTTGCAAATAGGAACTCGGAGCACTCTCCCGCAAAATAAAATAAAAGTTAAAGTGGCTCAGTTAATAAGTTTCAGTCAGAGGTTGACTGTTATTTGCTTGTTGTGAAAATCAAGAGACATTGAGCCAAGGTGGGTAAATGGAGTAAGGACACAATCTTAAATGAAAAATAATAGGATGGAGCATTTGAATAGTCTACCTGAAGTTCCAATTTCCAAAATAAGCAGAATGTAAATCACACATATAAAAAAATCATAAATATAATAATAGAGTGTGAAGCTAGAGGAACACAGCAGGCCAAGCAGCATCAGAGGAGCAGGAAAGTTTGACGTTTCGGGTCGAGATCCAAAATGTCAAACTTTCCTGCTCCTCTGATGCTGCTTGGCCTGCTACGTTCATCCAGCTTCACACCGTGTCCTCTCAGATTCTCCAGCATCGGCAGTTCCTACTATCTCCATAAATATAATAATACTCACAATGTAACTATGTCAGCATTTGCAGCTTCTATTGCAATGGCAAGTGGGTCTTTCATTTCTTCATCTAATGCACCTTGATCGGCTCCCCTTTTCAGAAATAAACACACCTGCCTAAGGTAAAGCAGCAGACATCACTGTTTTGTTGCAAATTAAAGACACTCAATTTTTTAAAACAAGATGAAGGCAATTTCATACAGTTTATTATTTAAATATTTCCAACTCAAAACTGCGCAAGACACACAACACAGGGATACAATGGAAAACTACTGTATGTGATCTCCATGCTGCTATCCTGGTGATACTACTTTGGAGGGACATGACAGATGACAGATCTTTTATTTTTCTTAATTCTATTACAGGAAGTGGGTGCCATTGGTAAGGTCAGTGTTGGTTGCTAATCCCTATATGGCCCTAAACAAAGTTGCCTGCTAGACCATTTCAATGCCAATTACAAGTCAACCATACTGCTGGAGTCAGATCTAGGCAAGGCCAGGTAAGAATGGCGGATTTCCTTCCTTTAAAGGTCATTACTGAATCAGGTGGGTTTTAACGATAATCAACGCTAGTTTCATGGTAACCATTACAGAGACAGTATTTCAATTTCAGATTTATTGTTGTTTTTTTTTGCAGAAGAAAGTATTGAGAAACTCCGAATCATCAACTCCGCCAAACCCTTTCACCAAAGAGAAAATATTGTGAAAAGCTTACTTCTCTACACCCTGCAAAGTTCCAAAGCATTTATGCAAATGTAATTTTGTCTGCTCTTTACAGTTTGCTTTCCCTACCAAAACAAATCCTGTCTTATTTTACAGCATATTTACTTGCTACCATTTTCTAAAGAAAAGCTTTGAAAATAATTTATCAAAGAAACACAGGGGTGACTGTAACATTCCTGTTCAAAAGAAAAGAGGAAAGCATAAATGAGTAACCTACAAATTACTAGCAGCTGTAAAGGATAACAGTACGAAGCACTCAACATGACAAAGTTAGCACAGCCCTGGTCAGTAATCAAATCCTAAAGGAACTCATTTACCTGGATAGAGGACAGCTAATGAATTAAAATGAATAAAACAAAAATTGGATTAAAAGAAAATATTTTAACTTAAATGACGCACAGCTAGTAATACGTCCCAGAAAAACACGAAGAAGCTCCCACTTCTATAACTAAAAGGCATCATACAGCTTCTGACAGATAGCAGCACCAAACAAAGGTGCTGTTATCTTAGCAAAGCAAAGGTCAACAAGTGTTAGGAAAAAATCTTCCAATGGTTGGTGCCATCACTGAACACAAAGAAGTGGTTGAACTGAAAGCCAATCACACAGCCTCAGAACATTATTACAGGAACTTCAAGAGTCTATGGTTTTCTCCGATCAAATCGGTGAGTTGGGTCTGTGCAGCTTTGTGACAATTTTACACTGTTCAGACCTTTTCATAATTCTTCTGCTATACAGCAGCCTAAGTTCACAGCCTACAGGACATGGATAAAATCAAAACAGAGCTGACAAACAATATATAATATGTGCACAAAATAAACTTTAGGTACAGACCATCTTCAAAAAGAAAGAAGCTGAACCAGATGATCTTCAACAAAAATACATTTGTCAACTCACCCACCACAAACATTAGTTGTAAGAGAGTTCACTGACCATAAGAGTAATGGGACTGGTCATATTAATAACAAAACTGCAAGAGCAGATCCAAAGCTGTCATTTTGTGTTACATGCTTCATCTCTCCAGGAGCTTTGGGATACTCGCTAGCATCTGGCTGTGTACAATCTAGAAGCTCAACATTATCTAGGATACAGTCATCCATTTGTAAACGGTATTCAATATATCCCTCCTCTACTATCAACACCCTGATTACATGTGCTATACACAGAATAGATTGCAGCAACTCTCAATATGAACTTGCATAGCACCTTTTAGCATTGCAACCTCCACCACCAAGAATAAAAAAGTCACAAAATACTCAAGCACAAAAAACCCTGTGTAAAAGAATTAATGATCACAGAGTGAAAACCTGTTACCCTGCATACACCAAAACCTCAAACTGGTCTCTAAATCACACTTCATACATTACCGCCAATGTGTGCTAAACTTACATTTGTATATAGTGTTAGTCTAAATTCATAACATCTTGCAAAAGTCTGTTCCTGGAGAATAGCCAAATCAGACTCGAAAAATGAACTCTTCCTCTCGCCACAGGTGCTGCCAAAACTGCTGAGATCTCTAGCATTCTCTCTTTTTCAGGCAATTATTAATTATTGCAACATTTTATTTTACCCAATAGAACCTCAACGATTAACTCTCTAAATTGTATCTCCACACCTTCTAGCCTCAAGTACCAAACTCGTAAATTACCAACCATAGCATGTAACATGAGGCATGTGATGAGAACCATTCAAAAAGGAATCCCTTCATCACGGTTCCTAGCCGTGTGCATGACCTTTCCCACCAGTAAAGCAACTCTTAACCCCATGATATCAGTGGATTCCATTTATTTTGAGACCTTTTCTTGATAGTTTCAGAAGATTTTAATGTTGCACAAGTACCATCTTCCTGTTACTATTAGGATTGTGAACAGTAAAAGATCAAGAATTCGTTGTTATGCTCCTTGGCACTCACTAATTTGCCTGAACTGACTTTCATCCTTTCAGTGATAATGTCCCTCCAGAAATGCAAAGGCAAGCTGACCTATTAAATTTCCAATGATGATAAGAGTTACCTGGCAACCTGCACACTTATAGATTTGGCCAGTAGGTTTCCTCCAAAAATATGCAACAATCCTGAGGCATGCCCGGGAAACAAGGAAACAAAATGCTTTCGGGCCTTAAAACATCCATTAGCTGACTCCATTACAATAGGCATAAAGAAAGGAGTAAATATATTTGCACACTAGTGAAGGTAAACAAATTTATTACCCAGTATGACCCAAGATGGTGGCATGATGTAGTGGTCCCCTTCCATGACAGTCTCTGTGGTTCACATCTGCTCCATTCTGTAGCAGAAATTCACAGGCAACCAAAGAGCCCTGTGATAAGAGATACAACTTCAAGATCCAAATTTAAACACAAATAAATGTGAGTCAAGTGACTAATAAACAGTAGCATTAAAGAAAAACACATTTGGTGAAAGGAATGAAGGGGGAAAGGCCTGTGGAACAGGGAAAAAAGGGTTGAAGAGCAAGATTAAAAGTGAGTGGAGTAAATGAACAATGAAAATGTATTCATTAAAATTCCATATTTCAGTCTCATTTAGTTTTGAGATGACAGGCACCAGTGAAATTTCCCTAGAGTATGCCTGAAATTGTAATGATTATAAAACAATTATTGAGTTATATAATTATGACGGCATACCATTGACTTGGACCATAGTGAAAATTCAGAGACACAATGATACCTGATAATATTCAAATATTATTATCTAAATAATCAGGATAACATCAGAGGAACATAACAGTGTGCAACCAGCCTTAATAAATTTAATCCATCAGGGGATGCCGATAACCAATCTTCAATTTTGGGACTCAGTAAACATACAGTCTTTAAACAGATAACACTACAAGAAGGGGAAAAAGCCCTCTGAGTCAACCTACCCCAAGTACAGCCTGAATAAGAGGAGTTGCTTTATTATCTTCAGCATGAATCCAGTTTACTTCAGCTCCATGGGCTAATGCTTCTGCCATATCTGGAAGACTTCGAACATATGCAGCTTTATATAATTGTAATCCAGGAGAAATAATTGTTTCTTCAAAGACAGATGAATTCCTTTCACCTCCATCCAGAGTAGATGCTTCCAAAATTTCTAAAGAAGCAAACAAACTTCAGGATTGTCCTTAATCAAAGATTATACTGCTGAAGATACTCAGCTTTCAAGCTACTGGCATTATATTCTACATATATTTAACGATGAACACATTCCTCTCATTCTACTCAAAAATTTCCAGGTTACAGACAGATTGCAAAGTTAAGGAACCAAAACTCAGTTTAGAATAAATTAAGTTCTAACTACATAAAAGATAGATGAATACGTACGTGTAATGTAGGATAACACAAAATGGATATGTATCTAAATATAAAGTTGTTAATTTATGCAACTGCTATTCACCTTGGCAAAATGCTACCAACCTGGTTCAGGTAAGATGTTATTGGAAGTTACAGACATTACTATATCCTTGCTGCCCTCAGAGCTACATGGTACATCACTGCCTGAATTTTTTACTCCTTTAAAGAAACAAAGAAGTTAAAGAAGATGGACTATGTCAAGCTGATAATAACTCTTCCAGTTTTACTTGATATATCAAAGTTTCTATGAATATAATTAATACACTATCTGAACACAAATTGTAAAATGTTTGGCATCGAGCTGCAAATCAGATTTGGAATTAAAACACTTATTAATAACAAAGGAATTATTTTATTCTATCCCTCAGACTGCAGGCTTTAAATCTTATAAAATCAAAATGCTAATGTTACAAACACACAGTCAGAATAGAATAATATCATAAGACCTGAATACTGAATGTTATTAAATAAACTGAATAATTTTGACTTGATTAAATATTACTAAGTTCCACGGGGATCTATAAATGCAAGAATGCCAAATTTTAAATCAACAATCTCAATAATTTACACCACAAAAATAAAGGGGCAAGAAACAGACACATTTAAAGTGACATAGAAACATAAGTGCAACAGCAGGACATTTGGTGGTTCAAGCTTGCTTCACCATTCATGATGATCATCCAACTCAGTGGGCTGTTACAGCTTTGTTGTAATATCCTTTGATCCTTTAGCGCCCAGTGCTACATCCAATTCTTCCTTGAGATCATACAAATTTTTGCTCGCAGATAACAAGGTGTAGAGCTGGATGAACACAGCAGACATATGGTAATTACGGGATAGTTCTTTGAATTCCCTTCCCCTCCCCCATTTCTGAAAAAGGGCCTACGCTCATAACGTCAGCCTTCCTGCTCCTCTGATGCTGCTTGGCCTGCTGTGTTCATCCAGCTCTACACCCTGTTAGTGATAATGGGAACTGCAGATGCTGGAGAATCCAAGATAATAAAATGAGAGGCTGGATGAACCTCCCTACCTCCCCACCTATACTCTCCTCTCCACCTATCTTCTTTTCTCTCCATCTTCGGTCCGCCTCCCCCTCTCTCCCTATTTATTCCAGAGCCCTCTCCCCATCCCCTTCTCTGATGAAGGGTCTCGGCCCGAAACGTCAGCTTTTGTGCTCCTGAGATGCTGCTGGGCCTGCTGTGTTCATCCAGCCTCACATTTTATTATCTACACCCTGTTATCTCAGATTCTCCAGCTTCTGCAGTTTCTCCTATCTCTGAAACAATTTTAACCCCACTGCGAAGCCTCTTCTAAGGATGTCTACCCTGAAGAAGTTACCCTCCTCCCTCCGGAAAAACCTCAGTGGATCTCTCTCCCACTGCAACTCTCTCATAATCTCTTAGGCCTTGAAACTACTTGACCACATCCTGAAGCAAACCAGGTATGACAGCCACATCACCTTTCTTAATACCTGCCTACGGAACCAGATCATCCCCAATGGACTACAGTCCACATTCAGGCCTTCCCAATTTTTCCCCAACTGTGACAATGTCTACATTCAGAAAATTGAGATACGTTAGAAGCATTTCTCCCTGCGACTCCTGAAACACACTCACAGCAATGCACTGGTGTCTTCTGGCACTACAATCAAGCCTAACCCAGCTCAGAGCCTGCCTCTCCCAGACCTGCAAAGGACCTCTCCTGTTTTTTATTCTTCATAGGATCCACAATCTGAACTCTCAATTCTACTCAGCTTTATTGGACACAAAAAACTGTAAGTACAGTAACTTACTGGTGCCTACCACCCAAAATGGGCTTCCTCCATCTCCCAAAACCCCAACCCTACCCAGGACGCTCCCCACAATGTGCCTGCCACCATTGGCCATGTGGCCACTGTCAGAGCAACCACAGATGACGTCACATCCTCCGCCATTGGGTACGCCACTTCCAGGACAGCGAACACTATCAACACTGCTGCTGATCCTACCGCCTCCATTTCCGAGGCCAACACCACAGACACTTAGGACGCACCTACTGTCACCGCTGCTGCCGCCTTCTACCCCTCAGGTGACCTCCCACCCACAGCCTCCAACCTCATTGTCCCCCAACCCCGCACCGCCATTTCTGTGGAAGGGCTCGAAACGTCAGCCTTCCTGCTCCTCTGATGCTGCTTGGCCTGCTGTGTTCATCCAGTTCTACACCTTGTGATCTCAGATTCTCCAGCATCGGCAGTTCCTACTATCTCTGAAACAAATATTTGGTCTCAACTGCTTTCTGTTTTAAGTGAATTCCACAGGCTCACCGCTTTCTGTGTGAAGAAATTTCTACACACCTCATTCTTAAACGGTTTAGCCTGTATCCTAAGACTGTGATCCCCAGTTCTGGACTCCCTGCACGAGCACAGTATAACCCTGTTCAAATTTTACAGCTTTCCATGAGATTCCCCTCTCTTTCTTCTGAATGCCAGCAAATACAATCGTAACTGACTCAACCGCTCCTACAACAGTCCCGGCATCCCAGGAATCACTCTGGTAAATAAAAGCCCAAAGAACTGTGGAAGCTGTAAGTCCGAATCAAAAAGAGAAGTTGCTGGAAAAGCTCAGCAGGTCTGGCAGCATCTGTGAAGAGAAATCAGAGTTAACGTTTCAAGTCCAGTGATTCTTTCTCAGAACTGCTGCTAACCAGGAAAATGTCAGACTATATGCAGAAGTTAGGGTGACGAAGGGGTTAAGGAATAAATGATAGGTGGGGATAGAGCCCAAAAGAGAGAGAAGACAGTTAGACAGACAAAGGTGCGGATAATAATCTGGTTGAGAGAGTCAATAGCTGTTAATGGAGACTGTTAGTGGCTAAGTAGATAGTATGAAAAGGCAGACTATGTGATAACAAAGCCTGGTGTGTGAGGTAGAAGGCTAGGACATGGAAGACTTGAGGCCCTCGAATTATTGAACTTGGTATTGAGTCCAGAGAGCTGCAGGGTACCCAAGCTGAAAACGAGGTGTTGTTCTTCCAGCTCACACTGAACTTTCTGGAACATTGCAGCAAGTCTGAGATAGGGATGTTGGTCAGGGAACAAGGTGGTGTGTTAAAGTGACAGGCAACTGGAAACTCAGGATCTTTTTTTGAGGGCAGAACATAGATGTTCTGTGAAGAGGTCACCCAGTCTACTCTTTGTTTTCCCAATGTAGAGGAGAACATATTGTGAACAGCAAATGCAGTAGACGACATTGTATGAAGTGTTGCTTCACCTAGAAGGTCTGTTTAGGCCCCTGGATGCTGAGAACAGAGAAGGTAAATGGGCAAGGATTATACCTTCGGTGATCGTAGGGGAAGGTGCAGTGGGGCTGTAGAAGATTATTGTTTGTGCAGGAAGAGTGGACCAGGGTGTCCCAGACGGAACAGTCCCTGCAAAACGTGGGTGGGAGGGTTGGGGTGGTGGGAAAGTGTGTGTGTGTCTGGTGATGGCATTGCGCTGGAAGTAGTGGAAATGGATCTGATGATCTTCTGGATGTGGATGCTGGTGGGATGGTAGGTAAGGTCACGGGGAACCCTTTCTGTTGTGGGAGGGGAGAGAGGGGGTGTGGGTGTAAGTGTGGAAGATGGGTCAGACTCGGTTGAGGCCCCGGTCAAAAGCCGTGCTCAGGAATTCTCAGTCAAGGAAGAAGGTGGACATTTTGGAGGCTACCTTGTCGAAGTTGGCCTCATCTGAACACGTGCAACGGAGACAGAGGAATTGTGAGAATGGAACGGAATGGAACCTTTGCATCTATGTTCTGCCTGCAAAATAGACCCTGAGCTTCCAACTGCCTGTCACTTTAACATTCCACCCTGTTCCCTGGCCAACGTCTGTCACAGGCTTGCTGCAGTGCGCCAGCGAAGCTAAGGACAACCTAGAAGAACTGAGAACATAGAACATTACAGCACAGTACAGACCCTTCGGCCCTCGATGTTGTGCCGACCTGTCATACCGAACTCAAGCCCATCTAACCTACACTATTCCATGTACGTCCATATGCTTATCCAATGACGGCTTAAATGTACCTAAAGTTGGCGAATCTATTACCGTTGCAGGCAAAGCGTTCCATTCCCTTACTATTCTCAATGAAGAAACTACCTCTGACATCTTTATCTTTCACCCGTCAATTTAAAGCTTTGCCCCCTCATGCTCGCCGTCACCATCCTAGGAAAAAGGCTCTCCCTATCCACCCTATCTAACCCTCTGATTATTTTACATGTCTCAATTAAGTCACCTCTCAACCTTCTTCTCTCTAATGAAAACAGCCTCAAGTCCCTCAGCCTTTCCTCCTAAGACCTTCCCTCCATACCAGGCAACATCCTAGTAAATCTCCTCTGCACCCTTTCCAAAGCTTCCACATCCTTCTTGTAATGCGGTGACCAGAACTGTACGCAATACTCCAAGTGTGGCCGCACCAGAGTTTTGGACAGCTGCAGCATAACACTACCTCATTTTCTGATTGGGGACGCCGTAGCCCTCTGGACTCAAAATCATGTGCAATAATTTTGGGGCCTGTACTTTCCCATGCCTTAGCCGCCAACCCCACACACCAGGCCTTGTTATTATATAGTCTGCCAATACACACTACCTATTGCTAGCTACTAACAGTCTCCATTAACAGTTATTCAATCTCCCAGCCAGATTATTATCCACTCCTTTGTCTATCCAACTGACTTCTCTCTTTGGGCTCTATCACCACCTATCATTTACTCCTTGCTCCCTCCCCCACCTTCTCTATATAAACCAACATTTTCCTAGCTACCATCAGTTGAGAGGAAGGCTCACCTGATGTGAAAGGATAATTGATTTCTCTGAGACATGCTGCCAGATCTGCCAAACTTTTCCAGCAACTTCAGTTTATGTATCAGTCAGGTAAACCTTCACTGCACTCCCTCTACAGCAACAGCATTCGTCATCAGGTAAGATGACCACAACTGCACATACTATTTGCCTTCTTCACCACCTGCTGTACCTGCAGGCTTACGTTCAGTGACTGGTATACAAAGACACAAAGGTCTTGTTGCACATTCCTTCTCTCAATTTATAGCCTGTCAGATATTACCTTGTTTCCTCTTTTTACTTTCAAAAAAGTGGATAACCTGACATTTATCCACATTTTACTGCATCTGGCATGCATCTGCCCACTCATTCAGCTTGTCCAAATCACACTGAAACATCTCTACATCCTCATCACCACTCACCTTTCACCCCAGCTTTGTGACATTTGCAAGCTTGGTGACATTACATTTAGTACTCTCGTCTAAGTAATTAATATATGTTGTCAATAGCTGAGGTTCTAACAAGGTATTACAGGGCTTGCACGCTTCCAGTTTATTCAAAAAATGCATATGGCTTGTAAAATTCCTTTTGTCTGCAGTGAACATGCTCTGGTTGAGTACAGTCTGTACTCTGGCTGTTCTTAGGAACAGCCAGACAGACACATTGTTCAGTCAGATTAGCCAATTGTTGGAACACATGGCCTACGTACCTGACATCTCACCAGCACTGAAGTTCATGCGTGAATTGCTCAGTTGTGTGATATGCAGAATATCATCCAACTTCCGGGTGTTCAAAATAGGCAGGAGCACAGACTGCATCCAACTAGACTTCATTTACAAAACCCAAAACAAAAACAAAACTACTGTTAGATGTGATCCCACGATTGGACAGCACTTTCTGAATAATCTTCAGCGTGTTATTAGCTGTACTAATCACTAAAAAAAATTAGTCAAGTTCATAACATGGCTCATTTATGCTTGGTAGAAACAACATACAAGCATAGACGAGGACACATTCTCTTCCAACAACAGAAATATGTTCATGTGTTGCATTTTCAAATTGCCCAGAAGCATGAGGAACCTGTGGTTTCCCTATGACAATGTCTCAGTCACTGAGCTTACCAGTCAGCAGTCCTTTTATCTGGTAGTATAAATTACTGAGATTGTTTGAAATTTGGCATTCTTGGGTTTGTCCTGATCAATGCAAGACAAACGCCTTTAGCAACATGTTTCGCGATGCAGGAATATTCAAGTTCCAGACTAGGAAGCAACCATTTCAATCTATAAATCTAAAAACAAACAGACTTTACCTTTTTGATGCTATGATATCTTACACACACAAAGATGAATGCAACAATGCTCATTCACATTGAGATAAGCTTTACACTGATGCAAAACAATTTACAAATAAAAAAACCATGGTTTAAGACCAATCATCCCAACATTTCACGAAAACTACAAAAATAAAATCAGTTTATGATACTCTTTCTGCAAAAGCCAATATAATTAACAATGAAAAACAACAACTGCAAATACAAGGGGGAAAATCAAATGGATGAAGGAAAGTGCCACTTTAATTATTAAACACTTAAAATGTTTAGGTAGGTCAAAACTCACATACACCCATAAGCAGAATCAAGCAGTAGATGAATTTAGTAGCACAGGCACTGAGAAGCTTCATATGTGCAGTACTTACTACTACTAGATTTTGAAGAGGTGTCAAAGTAGGAGAATAGCGAGTCTAGCTCATCTGGACAGAAGAGAGACTCCCGACGTGGCTCAGTGTTACTAACAGCAGCTGGTTACATGCATGTTAGCAAAGCAAAGCAGCCATTGTAATAGAGGAAAACAGAGGAAATTTCTTTTAAAATATTCAAAGAAAAATACACTGAAAGATAGATTTTAATTAGAAACACTCTAAAGTGAATCACAACATTTGGTAGACAGAACAGCCAGGATTTTGTGGTAGGGGTAAAACCGTCAGCAACATCTGCATTTTGCACATTTGGAATTAAAAGTTCCAATAGTGATTCCAGACTTCTCCAAAGAATATGCAGTTGAACAACAGATGAAAGACATTTTTAAAAAAAAAATCACTGAACTGTCAAGAACTTCTCCTTGATTACTGTAATATTAATGTTAAAATCCCTGTGAAAGTTATGCTTTCTTAATGTTGGTGAGATTACATATTTAACATCTTAGAAAGTCAAAACTGCTGATAACTTCTAACCCTGGAAAACTACTTTGATATCGGTGCAATGTTAAAATTAAAATGTCATAAAATTCTGATTAATTTTA
This sequence comes from Stegostoma tigrinum, assembly GCF_030684315.1. Lineage (NCBI taxonomy): Eukaryota > Metazoa > Chordata > Chondrichthyes > Orectolobiformes > Stegostomatidae > Stegostoma > Stegostoma tigrinum. The sequence goes on from NC_081367.1 coordinate 42,605,915, forward strand.
AAAAAAATAAAATTTATTTCAACTTCTAATTTGTATGCTACGGATAAATCTAGGTCTTTTAAAATCCTGGTTTACTGTATGAGGACTCTTTGAAGTTACTGGCTACTGATATTACTTTTGTTGCATGCCTGGAGATCCCTTTTATTTGACTCTAGTGCCAAATGATTATTGAGAAAGGTAAAATCCAGGCCACAGAGATCGACAGATATTTATAGCCAGCTTTCTTCAAGGTTAGCAAGTAGCATCATAAAACTGAGCCATCGTATTTTTGAGTTCTTTACCACAGATGAAAAAGTCATGAACCCAGATTTTGCGGTAATAATGAAAATGAAATGGTCATCATTTGCTGCCATTATTCCTATGAAATTAACAACTCTAAGTTTGCACATAAGAAATTAATCACAAAGCTGCTTCAGTAATTACATTACTCTTTCATTAAACCTGCTTTTAAGTTTGCCGCAGATTGCAAAAACAAAAATCACTAAATTAATAACAACCTGCTCTTTCTAAAAATAATACTATTGCCTTATTACAGGACCTCTTAAAGTTACATAAAGTTGAATGGTTCAACAGTGGTTTTAACAGCAAAGTGCATTCATATTACTCAGAAAAGTTACTCAGTTTCTCTGGCCCTGAAAAATAGATTTTATATTTCTGGAACATCAAATTTTCCATTATGTAATCATATATTTTTTGAACATTTTCTGAAGGCCATTCATGATGTTTCAGATTATATTTTAATCCCAGGTGAATACACAAATCATTAATAATGCTATCTGTAAAATTTAATTAAATATAATGGATAATTAGAGCTCTTTGTTTTCTAAGTTGCTGTCTGTGAGCATATTTCAATGTGTCTGGCAGCCCATTCCACTTGCTGACATCACTGTGACTGAACAGAGATCCAGAGATCCTCTTGACATGGCACCAGATTCAAATGAACATCAAGTAAGGAGAAATCTGTGTCATGGAGATCACTATACACTTGAAAGCAGCTTTCTTTGCTGTCAGCAGAATATGTCGTCACTTCACCGCTTACCACAAAATACAGGCCACAGTTATAGGTTACTGGTATTAAACAAAAAAAAAGAGACAGGAATATGTGTGGTATCATTTCTTTTCCATAATTCAATAATGATTTTTCCCCATTACTCGTTACAAGTTCTTATTCTATTTTCACATGATATATCACAGATTATTACCTGAAAATTTCGAACTGCTCCCTGGAATGGATAGAAATTTGGAGGCTTGTTCATGTGTGCCTTCAAGTTGCTCGGTCTGTGGTAAAACCTGTGGACTTTCTTTTGTTGAAGATATTCTGTGGGATTTCTGCACAAATTTCTTCTCAACATATTTAGCTTTGATCCAAGCTTCCTTCTCAAGCCTAACAATAGCATAACATTAAAAGTACTTGAAAGGCACAAAAAAAGAGACATTTAGTACCTTACAGTTTAAAAGCAACACACTGTTGTGTGATTATGTAACATGTGGTAGCAAATGCTAAGTATTTATACACATTACATGCAGTTTCTATTGATAGTTTACAAGTCTTCTGTCAAACATTTTTATTTTATATTCCGATTACAGAAATCATAAGTTACAACCAGTGTCACCATTATTCTATTAAACGTTTTCAGTGGCAGCTGAAATATTTTTGAACAATAATCTACCCCATTAAAACAAAAACTTCTATTTATATTCTATACTTCATCTAATTCCTCAGAAATATCTCATGGTACTTCATATCAAACAAATTATCTAGAATAAAACAAACTATGATCAATTAATTTGTTTTACAGTGTATTTCTTGAGGGATAAATGTTAAAAAAAACTCGTTTGAATGGGGTCATTATTTCTTTAATATTGATAAGAATAGAAGTTGAAGGTAAAAAGACGAGCAGGCTAGGTGGATTGGCCACGCTAAAATTACCCACATGTTCAGGATGCGTAGATTATGTCAGTTATAGGGTGATGGGTGTGGGTGGGATGCTGAGGGTCAGAGTGGACTTGTTAGACCGAAGGGCCTGTTTCCACCCTGTAGGATTCTAAGTACCATAATTTAAAACCTATTTAGTCAAGTTCACACGTTTACCCGAGAAAAAAACTAAATTATAAAGAAGTTTTATTATTTACCTTGAATCTCCTGCATTTGGCTTTTTACAATGCATTTCCTCAACTCTTGCCTCATATATTCTATTTATAATGTTATTTCCCAGTGCACACATAAGCTGTCAAAGAAAATGAGGATATAAATTTCAGCAAAGTTCACTTGGAAAGACGACAAACTATATTGGTAGGCTACTCGTAATATCTTTGTTCTAACTTCATGATTAAATTTTTATTTGCTAATTTGAATTTCCAACTCGAAGAAAGAAACTGCAAATTCTCTGAAATGCTGTTTTGAGATGCAGATTCACCTGTTAAAAATATCACTATGCTATTAAGTTCAGATGTCACCACCTCAACTATAAAATTGTATCAAAGTGGGCAAGTATATTTTAAGCATCTTTGATGTTGCCCTAGACGAAATAATGGGAAATAAGGTGTTTTGCTGAATAATGCAACATGCTCACATTAATTTCAGCAACTGATTTAACATATAAATACTAAACACACAGGCTCACTGTCTAAAACATTCTTTTAACAGAAATCGTGACAAGAAATCACAAAGTTCTTTTAAAAAAGACTTACTTTTAAGAGCTCAGGTTCCCATGAATCCAGTGTAAGGGAACGCACCTTAGAAAAATGGACACCTAGACTCCTAAGCACAACCAAAAAAAACCAAAATAATACAAATAATGCCAACATTCATCACTAGTTCAACTCCTACAAAGTACAGAAGCTTAACAGAACAGCAATAAGTTAAATTGACAATGGTCAAGCTAACAAAAACAGAAGTTCTGGAAAAACTCAGCACGTCTGACAGCATCTGTGGTGAATAAAAAAATCAGAAGTAACGTTTTGAGTCTGCTGACCCTTCCCAAGAACCAGTCACCAGACCCAAAACGTTACCTCGGACATTTTTTCCCTTCACAGATGCTACTAGATCTGCTGAGCTTTTCCAGCAACTTCTGTTTTTGTTCCTGAATTACAGCATCTGCACTTTGTTTTTTAATGGTCAAGCTAATCCTTTCCTTCTTGTAATTTTCTTTAGAGATATCCCTTCATAACCCTATAAAACTGGACAGAATTAAATCACAAATTTTGAGCCGATTTTGTCCCTAATTGATAGCCCAATACCCTACCAAAATAGAATAGCAAAAATTCAGTTACCTGTAAACTCTACATTCAATGAAAACAGCAATTTCAACATATATTAAGCTTAAATCATACCAAGTGAGTGAATACAATTCTTTCCTGATCTGTTATAAATGTTTCCTATTTTAGCAATGTTAATACCTGTGAATTCCTGAACATTCAATGCATAGAGTGATTCCAAGATTAATGCTTGCCCAACGAGGGTCTGACTGGCCACAGTCACAGCAATATGTATTGCCAGCAATGCACTCCACACGCTGAAGTGCACTTTCTCCTTTTACTGGTCGCTCCTTCAATTCACTCCCAGAGTCCAGACTGCTGGTAGAAGGGGATGATCTTCTATCTAGTTTCTAGGAAGGTAATAACAAAGTTTCCTTCTTTCAAATCAAGCCCCAAGTAATTTCATAAGACCACAGATTATAAAATTACAAACAAACAGTCACTTATCCCATCTGAACATGTTGTAAATGGTATCTCACAGAAACATTTTTGTCTTTAAACCATAATGCCTTCTCAATCAGTTCTTGCTGTAGCCACGTCCACTGCAACATTGGACTTCTGCTCTTCTATTATCTCCCTTTCGACTTTCTCTCATAACCAGCCTTCTGACGCTGGTCATTCCTCTGTCTCATCAATGGCAAAGACTTGAGTCTTTAAGTCACAACATCATCTTGCACTTGTGCAGTGCCATTAATATAGCAAAACTACATAGCAGACAGTTACAAAATAAGATCTATCAATATGGAGAAAATAGTGCAACTTAGCAAAATCTTGGTCAAAAGAAGTAGGTTTATGGAGGTTACTCCATAGCTGCAGCTGAACGCAACCTACCAATGATGAAACAATTAAAAGAAAAACTTTAGAATGCTTAACATGCCAGAATCAGACAGCTGGAGATACCACAAAGACTTTAGGCTGCAGGCGCTTGTAAGGACAGAATGGGTTGAGACAGAGGTATTAAGGATAAGAATTTTTAAATCAATATATTGCTTGACTGAGCCAATGTAGTCCCACGAACTGAGGGAATGGGTGAATGGGACAGTTCATAGGGCATGGATAGTAGAGTTGCAAATTTAATTAATTGTTCTACTCTTTGTATACTTGGAAACCATCCAGGAATGTGTTCACTCAAAAACAGGAGGTACCAAGGGAATGGGCAAGGATTTCAGACACAATTGGTCAATGCCACAGAGTTGGAAAAAGACAGTCCATGTGGTGGCACACACGATGTAACTGCAAGGTTATCTCAGGATCAAATATAACACCAAGGCTGCAAGCAGTTTGATTCAGTCTCACACAGGGGATAGGGTCAACTGTTCAGGGAACAGAATTTGTGGTTAGTTTGAAGACAATTACTTCTGTTTCCCAATAGTCAACTGGAGAAAATGTTTGCTGATCTAGAGCTGAATGTTTCACAAGATTTCTGATAACTGTGGCACAAACTAAAAACAAGAGCAAATCAGTAATATAAGTGATAGCAATAAGAACATTTTCACAACAAGAGTTGAGGAAATTTGGACTTCTGTCCCTCAAGGCTTTGGATAGTACCTCAACTGAAACTGTCAAGACTGAAATTGATATGACATTAGGCAAGGAACATGGAACTGGTAAAATAAGAAAGAGGCACAGATCAATTGCGATCATAACTGAATGGTGGAGCCAAGCTACAAATGTTATTGTTGTATTAACTGGAAGACCAAGTTTGCCAATACAGACTGAAGGCAACTGTACTGGAAATGTCCTGATTAAGAAGAAACATTTGTCTTTATGAAATGTCAGGAGCTAAATACATTAAAAAAGGTCATGCTGTCTATCTCTTATGATAACAAATGATGCTTAATCCACTATAAACTGCATTCAAATTTGAGACATCTGTGAACAAGGCAACATGGACACGCACAGGTTAGTAATCTTCAAATTCCTAACCAGAGTTTAACAGTAAATAGGGCAATAATTAATACTCATTTTATGACAGCATAACAAAGATTTAGTTTTTCTTTCACATTAGCTGCAACAATCATTTTACTAAGACAGAAACACTGAACCAACTTAAACATTGATAGATATAAAACTTTTTTCTTCACCAAATAAAAATATCTAGTCAAATGCCCTAAAATTTGAAGACTTTGAAGTCTCAGTTAACCACACAGATGTATCTTAACTGTCACAAAAAACATAACAAATGATCCTAATATGGCCACATCTATTATTATAAGTTTGGTTTCGAAAGACAAGCATATCTTTCCACACATTCAGATGTCTAGGTAACACTGGTAACAAATGGAATATAAACTCAGGATTATCAATAACTAAAGAAGGAATCATGTGCTATCATAAAGCAGATAGAAGTAAAGCATTTAATTTTTGTGTTTTTTTGAGATGGTCAATGTCTCTTCATAACTGGGTTATACCATGCACAAACATAAAAAGAGTATACAGCAAGTTCAGGAACATTTCTGAATGAAAAAGCTTTCATAGTAGACTGAATTGCCTTCATGTTGATTAACTCTAGAAAGACAGTACCCAAACGTGTACCTTTAATTGCACAGCATCCTTTAACAATACACTGAAACATCCTAAGTAGAAGTGCGAGTATATGGTGTGGTTCAAAACTAGAAACTACAGAACAACTATCAGCAGGATTAACTGCCAAAATTAAGGAAAAATTTCTTGGATGGGAATTATGCTGGCAAGACTATAATTAATGCTAGACTCTGGTGCTAAAGTGGTAGTTGGCTTTCTCCTTGAAAAGCTGCAGTGAATGAGTTTTAAGTGAAAATATATTGCATACATACTTCAGCATAGCTCTCTTCTCCCTTCTCTTTGTACGCTGTAGCTATACTAGCTTGAACAGCTTTGATCCAAACCTGTCGGATTTTCTCAGAGTCTGCTTGCAGCATACAACTCCTATGCAAAAACATGCAGAGGTTTAATATTTATGGAACTACTGGAAACACAAAAATTTAGATATCACACCTACTATCCAAGTAGCACCATTCTTGAAAGTGTAACAAGAATCAATAAACCTAATTCTTCGTGCCGCGGTTGGAAGTGATTGATAATTAGGAAATCCTAAATACACCTACATTTAGTCCATCTTACAAATCAAACATTAGCAAATACTTTAAAAATGGGAAAACAATTATTTTGTTAATTGCTCCACTATACTAAAACTAAAAGTGATGGGACAACGTGACATGGTTCTGATGACTATGGATTACAATAGTTGATTACAATAAACAAGAACTGGTACTAAATATGAAAAAGAGATTCTGCCCACATAGAAAATCACATGCAACTTAAAAACACCAACTGCCTGAATGTTATCTCCACTTGTTTCCATCAGAAACCTAATTTCAGATCTTAAAATCAAATTATCATCTTGCAAGATGAATCCCATGCAAAAGCTAAGTATACAGAAGATACATTCCAAATTATAGCCTTTCAGAAATAAGACAAAATGTATAGATGAGAATAACAAGGTGTAGAGCTGGATGAACACAGCAGGCCATGCAGTAGAGGAGCAGAAGGCTGACGTTTAGGGCCTAGACCTTCTTCAGAAAATGTATAGATGCTTACTTTGTGGGAGAGACTACTTCAAAACAGAAGCGCCTTTCAATATCCTCACATGGTTTGACTGTGCAAAGTCGTAAATCATCAACTACTACTGTGAGGTTATCCTGTAAAGAAATTTAAAAGTACTCCAGTTAAATTAAAATGTTGAAATATTTAAACAAATTTAATTATCATAGTACTACAGATGCAGGAGAATATGTACGTTCATGTATATCATTATGTGTCAGATGCAATCGTAAGCAAAAACTGCAAAGGTCAATAGGTATACAAAAGCCACACAAACACATTAAACTGCGATTTTACATCAGACACTGGTACAGAGTTCTTGTTACAAATATAAATTAATTTAGGGGAAATTTCTGAGCATGGTATAAAATTCACAATTTCTGAAGTAACTTAAGTTACTAATAAGCAATTGTCAGCTGTTAGTCCAAGATTTTGTGCTCAATATACTTCTTGCTTACCTTAAACTTCTTTTGGTAAACCAGCTGGTTGTTTTGAATTGAAAACCAACGCCTGTTGAGAGAGAAGAACTTATGGGTTGTACATAGGACTATTACAAAAACAAATGACAAATAAACATTGCAATATTTGAACAGCTTTGAAAACAGCCCTGTTCTAATACTCCTTTTACATCTTGCTTTTCTGAAGGCAGTGTCCCTGCTAGCAATTAACTCAAGGAACCCTTGATGAGTCTACAGATTCCTCTTCAAGCTATTTTACCAGAGAATGAGCAACACAGGCAAACCATCCATCCAATCTGTTCTCGGGCTATAAACCTTTCAACTTGTTTCTGTGAAGAATAGTCGACAGCAGAAATGTAACTGATATTTACATCTTCCCAAGCTTCTGATACCAATGTTAATTACAGCACTTATTTAATATATTAACAGATCAACAAGGTTAATGCATAGTTAATGCATGGTCCATATCTCTCAGTTACACACAAACTTTTGCAATAGACATAACAGGAAAAAAAAATCACTTTTCTTCTGCCCATCCTACTACCCTTCTTTCCACCCACCTGATCCTGACCATCAGTGTATGTTTATTTTATGACACACTGTTTCCCCAGCCTGGTTGTAGGCCAGTGGTCCTCAAATCTAACAACTGCACAGATGTTAAAAGTCAATTGGCACTTAATTATTTAGGGCAATTACTCCTCCACTTGTTCTTCTCTACAGAAGTGCCTCGACATGTTGGAACTAAAATCCCATGAAGATGATTTTTAAAAGAAAAACAAAAGTTGTTTTGGGGATGAATTAGTAGTTACAGTCCATCTCTTATTGTTCACTGGCTGTAAAGGTCACCACATAGTAGCCAAACAAGTAGGAGCCAAATACGTTAAAAACCTGTAGAGATTAGGGACAATCTACCAACTCTAAAGTCATTTTGTTTCCTAATGCCAGTTTACAAATTAATAGATATATTGAATTCAATACCCCAAACTATCATTGTGGGATTTAAGCACTCAATGTTAGGTTGCTATCCAATACCAATACGACATCTGTTACACAAGTGAATGGCAGCAGATCATCTTACGTGTACTGCAGTCGTGCTCTATAAACTGGTGAGCAACTAGATGCCATTTTTTCATTTTATTACTAAATGCAGTCAACTTAATTCACAGATAACAGATTAAATGTCCCACACAGTTCAAAAAAGTTCTGAGAAAGTAATTTTCACAACTGATATTAAAATCATTCTCATCAAATGTGAGTAACTGATTTTTAAAAAATAAACTAAGTCTGTTAGTTGAATAAATTTTTCATAATATGGAATCTTAAAACTTGAATGCCATATTTATTGTTGAAACCATCAGTTTACCACACAGTCAGAATTTGAAGTTCAACACATTAGTAGAAAGGATAATTAGTTGTGTTAATAGCGCAAAAGGCAAAAGAAGCAAAAATAATGCTGCCTCTGGTTTGCAACTAACACAGTACCCATGCCGTGAAAAAAAGGACAGCATGGTGACCAGTTTTAAAAGCCACGGATTAAACCAGGTTTACCCGAAGTTCTTTGGAAACTTGCAGACAGGTGAAAGCTAATATGCAGAGATAAGAAGGGGGAGATAAGATGTCCAGCTGACTGTTGGTACCTGATGTGGGGGGTCTTTTTCCTGTCACATGACAAAATAGGGTGGGATCAAGACATAGAAAGAAAACAGAAAAAATGAAAATAGTAAAATGAAACACTAACTAAAAACATAGGAAGATAAAATGCATCCTAAAGTAAAGTGGTATAATTTGCCTGGTTGCATGAGATCCAATAAACAGCAGAGATTAAATATTCTTGTACTGTCTTGATACAAATCAACAGTTTTACACTTAAAGATGTAACTGCAAAATTAATGAAACGCATTTGATTTCAGTTCGGCACACAGTGATCGGTGGCAATGGAGAAAATTGTATTATAGATAAAGGACATTCAAGGACTTTGTCGCTTACACAGTTGCAGACTAACATTAACCAATACAAACTGACACCATGCTAATAGATCTCTCATGGCACTGTACATGAAAAATCAAGACAAAGTCAATTTTTCTCAGTGCCTCTGTAAGTATAGCTTGGCAGAATCTGTGAAGTGTACAAATACATGTATGATTTTGAAACAGGATTGAAATGCAAGTTACAGATCAGGAAGACCTTTGACACATTGGAATTAATCAATTCAGAAAGATCCTACAACTGTTTACATCTAAATTGCAGCTTTGCATGCTATAACATGTAAAGGAATTTCACTGAAACAGCAACAAACTGAACTTTGCACAAATCCACTTAGGATTGGCTTGGCCAAGGGGTAAATTTTAATAATGATGTTTTAAAGGTGGATAGCAAGGTTTTGCAGCAGCTGAATCAATGAAATTCATGCTTATATACAAGGTCAGAAATAGAGAAGCACAGAATCCTTGATAATGGGAACTGCAGATGCTGGAGAATCCAAGATAACCAAGTGTGAAACTGGATGAACACAGCAGGCCAAGCAGCATCTCAGGAGCACAAAAGCTCACGTTTTGGGCCTGGACCCTTTATCAGAGAGGGGGATGGGGAGAGGGTTCTGGAATAAATAGGGAGAGAGGAGGCGGCATCTGGAATAAATGGGGAGAGGGGGGAGGCAACAACTCTCTTGTCTTCCCTGGACTGACCTATCCCCTCCCTACCTCCCCACCTATACTCTCCTCTTCACCTATCTTCTTTTCTCTCCATCTTCGGTCCACCTCCCCCTCTCTCCCCATTTATTCCAGAACCCTCCCCCCATCCCCCTCTCTGATGAAGGGTCTAGGCCCGAAACGTCAGCTTTTGTGCTCCTGAGATGCTGCTTGGCCTGCTGTGTTCATCCAGCTTCACACATTGTTATCTAGCACAGAATCCTTGTAGGTCGACCACTTTGGAATTTCCAAAAAAATACGGTGAGAATGTAATCACACTGTAGCACAATTCTTTTTGCCGAGTTGATTGATTATGCCCCTACCATGCTACCTGCAAGTTTATTTAACATATCGTAATACAGGATTAAAAATGTGTTATTTGTCTTAAGGGTACCTTTTTTGATTTTGTACCAGTGGCCACTAGTTCTACTCCTGCTGTTTAATGAGAAATAATATTCAAGATTGTATTTGTTTAACAGTGTTTTACGCCTCTATCAGATCAGCTCTCCTTTATTGATTGATCTGGGAGACTTTGTTGCTCAATCATAATTTATGTAGGGGCAGTGGAAGAAGCATGGCTTACAAACAGCTTAGGCCTCTAACAGTTAGAGTTTAGAACAATGAGAAGTGATTTAATTGAAGTATGTTTTCCCCTTGTGGGGCAATCTAGAATAAGGTCACAATTTTAGGCTTGGGGTGACAGTTTTAAAACAGAAATGAGGAGGAATTACTTCTCTCAAGGGGTCGTGAATCTGTGGAGTTCACTACTACAGAGTGTGATGAACTACTGGACACTGAATAAATTTGAGGTAGACAGATTTTTCATTAGTAACAAGGTAAAGGGTTATGGGGAGCAGTAAAGTAGAGCTGAGGCAGAAATCAGATCAGCCATAACTGCATTAAATGATATAGGAGCCTGCTCAGAGTTATTATGTTCTAAAAGAATCTGCAAAGTGACATTTGTAGGGCAAGCGCACAGGGAAAAAATATGGCAGATGAAGTATCATGTAGGAAAATGTTAAATCATCCACTCTACCAGGAAGAGCAGAAAAGCATTACAGCATTGTTTAAATGTAGAGAGGTTATAGGACTCTGGAGGTACAAAGGGATCTTGGCATATGAAATGTAAAAGAAGTCAGTATGCAGGTTCAATGAATCAAAAGAAAGGCAAATGAAATGTTCTTGTTTGTTACAAGAGCAATGAATTATAAAAGTAGATGTTCTACTCTTTAAATGGTGAGGCCAAATCTGGGAGTATGGTGTAAATTTTCCTGTCTCCTCATTTAAGGGAGAATATAAATGTGGCAGAAGCAGTTCAGAGAAGATTCATTTCAACTGATGCCTGTGATGGTGGGGGCAGTGCATGAGGACAAGATTATGTTATCAGTAAAGGTCAGCCAGGTTAAGACTGCATTCTTCGGAGTTAAGAATAAGAGGTGACCTAACTGAGGCATACAGGATTCTGAGGGATTTTACAGGTGGATGCTGAAAGGATCTTATGACAGAAACCAGAAATAGAGGACAGAATAGAAATGCAGTGGGTCTTCCTTTTAAAACTGAAATAAAGAGGATTTTCTGGGAGCAGAGTGTCTCTGGAAGTTTGACCAAGAGATCTGTGGAAGTCAGGCCACTAGGCATTTAATGCATAGATAGACTGACCTCCTTGCTGGTGAAGAGATTATAATTATCAGGGATAAGCAGGAAGGTACAGTTGAGGCCACAATCAGGTCAACTGTGATTTTACAGAATGTCAGAGCTAGCTGGAGAAGCAGCTCCCAAATTGTATGTTTGCAATGTAACAAGCATACAAGAGCAGTATCTGAATGTTCCCTTCACTCCCACTGATGACAGGTACAAATTCTTTCAAAATTTCCTTGGAGGAGTTCATAATCAGCTCATAAGCAGCTGACAAAAACTGCTGCCAAGATTAAAAGCTAGCAGCCAATTAACCTGCAAATTAGTTGTGGCCAGAGAGGGTATAGATGAAAACGCTGACCGATACCTTGGTTCTTGCTTTTATCATACGTCAATGAATTAGTGTTCACCATTTTGGCCAGGATATGTACATGTAAAACTATTGGTTTACAGCTCAATACTACAATGAAAATCACCACAAGTGCTGGAATCAACACAGTCAGTTTGATTCCGATCTACCAATTGATAAGGATCTATGCACTAAAAGTATGAACACTGAGAAACTTACTCTACTTTAATGCAGTAGGGCCAAGTTCTGTATCCAAGGAAAAGTAAGTCAATTAGGAGAAGTCGACTTCATTTCATTTGCTAAAATGTTTTTTCAGCAGTTTGAAATATAACCGAGTTAAGTCACCTGGAGTGTACCTCATTCATGGTTGGTGGCTATGCAGCACTCAGAATCTGGAAGCAGGACATTCGGGGCCCATCAAGCCCACAACTACCCTCTGAAGAGCATCCCACCCAGACCTACCCTCTCACTTTATCCATACAACTCTGCATTTCCCACGGTTAACTCAGCTAACCTCTCCAATCCTGGGCAATTTAGCATGACTAATCCACTTAATGTGCACAACTTTAGACTTCGCAGATTTTAAATCAGTCACCATGAGACCTTAGACTGTTTGGTAAAGTGTTTCTGTTGTTTTAATTTTAAAACAACGTAACTAGAACTGCTAATCTAAAACTTAAGCATAATTTGGCCAGCTAGATCTAATGTTTGATAACTTTGTATTGGATGCTGTCATTACAATCAAGATGAACAAACTTTGTAACTGGATAATTTCACTTGCAACTGAAACATAATTCTTACATTCTACTCAAAGAATTTCTGTTTCTACTCACAAGTGATAAAAAAAATTGTGCGTGAGACATTAATTATTTCATCCTATTCATGTGTCCTTCTCTGTACTTTACATGCAATCAGTGCAGCATATTTCAGTGTGAAGTTGGAAGTTTAATCTTACCGGTTCCAAGTTTTAAAGGCATTGCTGGCTCGTTTATACAAATATCCTTCCATGACTACACCATTAGCAGCATCAATGTTAAATTCTATCTTGGGATCATCGCTGGAGAAATCCTAAAACATATGATTTGAAGCTGAATATAAGCGTAACAATTACTTGACATCAAAAGAAGTTAGTTGAAAGCAACAGTTAAATCTAAATGTTTGTAGTACAGTCATCCTAGAAATCCACAAAAGTGCATTTAAAAAGCATTGATAGTGAAATATTGCATAATCATCTATTTTAATTTCACTTTATGATATTGTAACTTTGTGTTTCTTAGTCTGTAAATGATCACCAACTTCATAACCAATAATGCCAACCTAACTATAATAAATCTGATTTCTATTTGGTACAAAAAGATTTTCACTGAAGTATAATAATTTTTTGTGAAGCAAAAATGGGGCACCGTGGCCTCGCGTGTAAAATATTTGAATAAAAGCAAAAAAGTTGTGCAGATGCTGGAAATCTGAAATAAAACAATGTACCAGAGAAACTCAGCAGATCCAGCTGTATCTGTGGAGGGAGAAAGAATTAACATTGAGTCCAATATCTCTGCTTTGGAATTCTTGCCAGAAGTACTTGCTTTATACACCTCAACTATTTTTTTCCTTTCTTAGCAATTAGTGCAACTGACAGATCTTTTCCCCAAATAAACTTGGTAAACTCTAGCCCCATCCCCTCCACATTCAAATGACTTTTTCAGTCATAACATTTGAAACTGAATGTAAAAGAGCTCACTGAGTAGCATATCATTTTTCCCTATATTAGTTGTCGTTTCAAGTTACACATCAAACAGTCGAGTATCATTTTTTTTTACTTCTACTATTACTGTGGCAGACTGGTTCAGCTGTACTGCAAGCATAAGAAAGTAGGATGAAGTGGTGTGGTCAATGTGACAACTGCTCATAAGATAACTTTTGTAAAATGATGACGAAGCATGGAGCTAATAATTTGGTACTCCCATCGGATATCATTTAACATTTCCATTTAACTTGTGAACTATAAATTCACTTTCAAATTAAAAGGAAACTGTTTCTGCCTAATAACATTATTGTTGAATTTCTTTTTTTTTGGTTTTATGTTATGCTGAATTATGCCATTTGAAAATTCCCAACTGCCACACTTGGAAAGTCTGTTTATCAAAAAAAACTTAAGAAACAGACCCCATATGCCATTTTCTATTTCTGGGTAGAACATAGTGTCTATGAAAATATGGAAATTTTCTCATTTGGATATCTTTTTTGGCTACACTTATCCTCAGTGCGATTCTCCTTAGATATTTTAACAATCTTTCATTTTCTTGACATATGGTGAAATAATTTAATTCTTAAATTGTCTACTAGCTTTGCCAGTAGCAGCGCTACGTTTTTGCGGCACAGATGCTACCAACAAACAAGGTGGTGCCCATCTCTACAGGACATAACACAAGGTCAATGTACATTTATGTCCCCCCTACCGGATGCAAGGTTGTCACCGCCTGATACTAACTTTTCTGGTTGTGTATGCTCAAAATGAGATTCAAGCAAGTACAATTTGGCTGAAGTCATTTTTTGTATTTTTTTTGTATTTATAAACTGATCCTATCACATAAATGCACTAGTTCAACAGCACTAAGAACCAAAGTGGGTAGCAGATCAAAAGGTATTGTAATTTATTTAGACTCAAACATGCACAGACTTAAGTTTAAAATACTTGAATTTCAGAAGGTATGCTAAAGAGATTAAAACATGATAGCAAGGTAGAAGAGGAGGGTAGGAAAGATGAAGGGCTAGTATGCAGCAAAGCTATGGGATAGATATAAATGAACAGATTCAGAATCATTTATGAAAACTGCAAGAAAATTAAGTACTGTAAATGCTCAAATCAATCTACATCTGCCAACAAGCAGAGGAGCTATAACATTTCAAATGCATACTCAGAATCCATGAGGATTCTTTGAGGAAATCCATGAATCGGAATCATGAAGTAACACATGGCATAGGAATTCTTACTCCTATGTTCTTTATGGCACAAGAATTCTGGACATTTGGTATGACTGACAATTAAATTGAGCGCTTTTTGAAACTCTTCAAAATATTCATTCATGGGATTGTGGGTGCTGTTGGCTAGGCCAGCATTTACTGCCTATTCCTAATTACCAACAGGGTAGTTAAGAGTCAACCACATTGCTGCGAGTCTAGAGTCACTCGCAGGCCAGATTAGCTAAGGATGGCAGTTTCCTTCCCTAAAGAACATTAGCAAACCAGATGGGTTTTCCCAACATTGAATGTTGGTTTCATCACTATAATCAGATTCTCTATTCCAGATTTCTGTTGACTGCAAATTCTGCCATAGTGGGATTTAAACCCAGGTTACCAGAACATTACGAGGTTCGCTAGATTAACAGTCTAGTGAAAATACCACTAGGCCACCGCCTCCCCAGATACAAGTCAGAAATCAGGCATAAAATTATAGTTCGTGCATGCATATGTATGTGTCTGCAAGAGAATGTTGAGTAAGGTGGGGTCATAACATGGACAAATTACAAAATTTAGACATTGAAATCCATTTGTAGGGCGGCATGGTGGCTCAGCGGTTAGCACTACAGCCTCAGTGCCAGGGACCCGGGTTCGATTCCAGCCTCGGGCAACTGTCTGTGTGGAGTTTGCACATTCTCTCCGTGTCTGCGTGGGTTTCCTCCGGGTGCTCCAGTTTCCTCCCACAATCTAAAGATGTGCAGGCTAGGTGGATCGACAATGCTAAATTGCCCGTAGTGTTCAGGGGTGTGTGGGTTATAGGGGAATGGGTCTGGGTGGGTTGCTTCAAGGGGCGGTGTGGACTTGTTGGGACAAAAGGCCTGTTTCCACACTGTAAGGAATCTAATCTGTTATCCTATTGAGAGCAAAAGGAACTTAACAAGGTTGAGGATGATGAGGACAATACAGTCTGAAGGGCTTTGAAACTGTAGCATTCTGAATAAGTTGCAGTCTTTAGGAGGATAGGTGGCAATTTAATGACCAGTAAAAAAACATGGCATGTTGTTATCAAATCACATTTCAGTAGCAAGTGCTGAAGATGCCGAAATGGAAGAAAACAACACTGTTAGCAGTAAAAACAAAAAGAGAGGGGAGCTGACTAGAGTCAAGCCCACATGCACATAACTATTAATGGGCAACAAAAAGAGTCTCTAGATTTGCTGAATAATGACGGAGAAAGCTTTGCTCTTCTGGGTCCTAAATTAAGACAGATAGTGGACAGTATATCAATAGTCCCATGGAACGGATAGAAATAGTTAGGAAGTAAAGCTAGACGTCACTCTGAGATGGGGAAACCGACCCATCTTTTCCATATTGCCAAATAACAGGACTGTAAAGCAATCTGCAAAAAAATGAAGAGAAATTGTTGCAAGAGACTTGATATCTAGGTTAGAAAACTGTTAAGAATGTAAATCAGACAAGGCATATTATGGAAGTGAATCTCACACAGGAGACAATGGAGATTCAGGTGAAAACTGTAACAGGTGTCTCAAAAGCCAATTATAATGATTACAGTAAGGACCCCTGAGAATTTAATTGCAAATCAGAAATGAAACCCACACTTAAATCAGCAATACAGCACAAATAAACATTCATGACAAGGGAAATGGGCAATGCGCACATCAACTAGGCAGGAAATAAAAAAAGAGACAACGTGGACAGATTAGCAAACACTAGACTGAGGAATGGAAGTTGGGGAGCAGGTGATGAGCTAGAATGAATTAATGATTCAAGTATAATAAGCAGTGACAGTTCATCTCCTAGTCTTTAGATAATGCTGAATAAAAATTTAATAATGCAGAGGATATGACTTCTGCCATGAATATTGCAACATCTTGTTATTCATGTAGAATAAACCTGATCTCATATAGAACAACAATTTAGGCACCCCAAAATAGGTAAAATCATCAGTTTCGGTCATTTCCATAAGAATCAAGAAGTCAAAAACTCATTATCATCTCATTTAATTCTAACCATGACTTCATTACTATTTCAGAAGATTCCTTGGTGTTCTTGAAACATAATGCATTTCATCAATCATTAAGAACTTCTAGGCATGAGAGTAATACCAATGGCCCAATGTGTATTGCTTAAAATACTAGCACACCGTTTTAAATAATGTAGCATTTCCTCTAGAAAGCAGGCAAGGTCAAGCAAGATTGGAATTTATTGTTAAGGCTGGTAATGATATATCAGCCCTTGAACTAAGTAGTTGCTTTTTTAACAGTTCCTTACCAATTCAGGGTAGAACTTTCTGTATTAGACTATACCAAATGTCAAAACAAATTTCTGTGGTCTCAAATCATAGAATAAGACTTGGTATAATTAATGATTACCAACAAACATTAATTCTGTTTCTCTCTTCAAAAGATGCTCTTGACATTCTGAGTGTTTCCAGAGTTTTCTCTCTTTGCAAGATTGAGGACCACAGCCATATAAAGCATCTCATTGTAACACAGAGCTGAAAATGTTCTTAGAAAGCATGCAATATGTTTTATCATGGAGAGGTAGATTCATTTTAAATGATGACTGAAAAGAAGGTACTTGCTAACTTGAAATTTACATGTTCTATATTAAATAATTGTTGTTGAAGTATACCATTTCATTAGATAATAACCCAATTGCCATATATTAAACATAAAAAAGGTGATAATAAGGAATAGCATAAAACATTTGAGAGAAACTTATGCATGTATACACATATCATGAACTATAGTTTTACTCATTGCAGTCTATTAAGATAAACTGAACCAGATTAGACTACATGTCGTCTTCGTAGAATCAATGACATTCAGTTGAGAAAACTAAGAACCTGGTGACACTCCCAGCACATAACCGCTTGACAGTAGTTCTCAACTGAACATTTAATTTAAGCTGTAAAAAATTATCTAATTTTGTACAGCAGAAGGCTTTAGGGAATAAAACTCACGGTAAAAAGTGACATAGGGAATCAAAAAGTAATTAAAATGTAATATCGGCATAATGAGGAGATGCAGTCACCGAACTGAAATTCTACAGATTTGCAAAATTTTTGAAAGATACTTGCTAAAACTACTCATTCATATATAAGCATATTTATTTTTACTCATTCATATATAAACATATTTCATAAAAGCAACTTACCATATATAATATGTAACGAAACCTGAAGAATCTCATTGCAACAGCTCTTTACAAAATCTGTATTCCAGTGAAACACAGCAAATTTTCTTGCACTGAGTTGATAAGTTGACAAGTTGACAGTTTATGTTGATTGCTGAATCTACAGCTCAGAATTCATACCTGATATTGGCTATCACTATGTTTGCAAATACAATCGGTTTCTTTGAAATTTGGGCCATACTTTTTTTCCTATGACTTACTGATAAATAACTAGATACTTGTGCAAATGAGGCAAGATTCTTCTGTTCACAACGCCAGCCTCAATGCATTCACCAGTTGGGTCTAGAGTTTCGATTCCTTCCTCACAAATGAAAGCTGTCAGCTGATATCAGCCAGCTGACATGATCATGAACAAATTGAGTTGTTAACGAACCGATGCCTCGTAACACAGTTTAATTTGCTATTAAAACATTTTAATAGGCAATGACGCTCACAAATAGCTCAAAAAAAGCACATGTTTGATGCTTAAATTAGGTAAATTATGTTGTCATCTGCTGTACATGCTTGACATGAAATATGTAAAGCATTCAATTAATTGAAAACTGTATCAATCTCTCATGTTACATTTATGTTGCCAAGAAAACCTTAGTATGTTGCAGTAGATAACTACTTTTATTTACATCGAAACCTTTAACGTTTAAAAAAAAATGTTCAGTGCTTCACAGGAACCTTATAGAGCAACTTCAAAAAGCAAATCACATAAGGCAATATCAAGGCAGATTGCCAGAAGCTTGGTCCAAGAGATAGATTTTTAAAGGAGTCTTAAAGGAAGGAAGGAAGGAAGGAAGAGGTAGAAAAGCACAGAGTTTCAGGATAGAATTCCAGAGCTTAAGTTCTTAGCAGCTGAAAATTTATGAGCCACTGGTAGAGCAAGTAAAATCAGACGCTCAAAGGGCCAGAATTAGTTGAGAGTACTATCTTACACAGTCGGAAATCACATGACACCAGGTTATAATCGAAAAGGTTTTCTTGAAAACACAAGCTTTCAGAGCCTCCCCCCTTCTTCAGTCGTTAGTGAGAGAAGTGGACTCAGACACACAATTTAGGAGGAAAAGATCAAAGGGCCACTCCACTGATGTGGATGTACTCAGCAAACCCGAGATGCTGTTAAATCTTTAATCAGTCAGAAAGCTTTATTTCATTAATATCTATATGTAAAATCCTCGAATTCCTTTCAAGTCACTGTCCTGAGAGAACTACAGGTTTTATCAATTTAAAGTAGAGATGACATTTAAATCAGACAATGCATGTTAAGTGTGAAGCCTTGTTTAGAATGTGCGCTTTGGTCTGGAGTCAGGCTGGTTTTATTTCTAAAAAGTAGGAATTTATAGAACTCCACATTGACTAACAGTTTATAAATTGTGCACTTTTTGAAGAAAACAGAATATATCTGCAAATACAAATTCACCCCATTGATTCACAACTGAGAGAGTGAGCGTGCATGAGCAGGTGAGTGCACAAGGGGGGGGACGAGTGAGCGGGGGCAGACATGCATAATTCAGAGAGAGAGAGTGTGTGCGAGAGTGAGCACAAGAGAGACTATGTGAATGTGCATGCTTGTGTGTGTGTGTGTGTGTGTGTGTGTGTGTGTGTGTGTGTGTGTGTGTGTGTGTGTGAATGTGCATGCTTCTGTGTGAGAGCGAGAGCACGCATATACCATAGTGGGGTCCCCCATAGCGCAACATTAACCCAAGATCCCTGTTGAAGCCGTCCTCATGGGTTCTGAAGTTAGCTATCAGCCTCTGCTCGGTGGCCCTGCAATGTTGTGTATCCTGAAGTCTGCCTTGGAGGACATTTACCCAAAGGTCCGAGGCTGAATGTCCCTGACTGCTGAAGCATTCTCCCGCTGGGAAGGAACATTCCTGTTTGGTGATTACTACGCAGTGTTCATTCATTTGTGGTTGCAGCATCTACATGGTTTTGCCAAAGTACCATGCCTTGGGGCATCCTTGCCTGCAGCGTATGAGATAGACAACATTGGCCAAGTCACGTGAGTATCTACTGTGCACATGGTGAGTGGTGTTCCCACGTGTGATGGTAGTGCCCATATCGAAGATCTTGTCGAGGGTGTAGAGGATACCACGACAGGGTTGTACAGGGCTGTGGTCGACACTGTTCTGGAGGCTGGGTAGTTTGCTGCAAAAATAGTCTGTTTAAGGTTTGGTGGTTGTCTGAGGGCAAGAAGTGGATGCATGGGGAAGATCTTGGCAAGGTGCTCATTATCATCGATGATGTATCGAAGGCTGCAAAGAACATGGCATAGTTTTGCCTCCATGGAAAGTGCTGGATGCTGAAGGGTATCCAATCAGACATACCCCGTGATAACAAAGTGTGAAGCTGGATGAACACAGCAGGCCAAGCAGCATCTCAGGAGCACAAAAGCTGACGTTTCGGGCCTAGCCCCTTCATCAGAGCTCTCTGATGAAGGGTCTAGGCCCAAAACGTCAGCTTTTGTGCTCCTGAGATGCTGCTTGGCCTGCTGCGTTCATCCAGCTTCACACTTTGTTATCTTGGATTCTCCAGCATCTGCAGTTCCCATTATCTCAGACATACCCCGTGACTGTCTTCTGTGGAGGTCATTACAGGTTTTCACTGTGACACGTCAGAACTGGTGATCGATGAGTTCAGCATTGTATCAGGTTTCCATGAGGGCGTCCTTCAATACCTTCAGGTGTCCATCTCACTCCTCCTCATCCAAACAGATCTGTATATGCGTAGGGCTTTTCTGTAAGGGAGATATGTTTAGGGTGGAAGCTACATAAGTGCAGCATTGAGAGGTTATCCGTGGGCTTGCGGTAGAGTGAGGTACTGAGGTGTCTGTCCCTAATGGAAATGCATGTGTCCAAGAATGAGACTGATTCTAAATAGTAGTCCATGATAAGTCTGATGGTGGGATGAAACTTGTTGATAACACTATGTAGCTGTTTCAGTGATTCTTCGCCACGAGTTCAAAGGAAAAAAATGTCGTCAGTGCATCTAGTGTACAGCATTGGTCTTTCTTCCTCTTTTGTGACACGTGCACTCGCTCTCACACACAAATCTGTAGGGTGTCTTTGTATTTGCAGATGCGTTCTATTTTGCTCAAAAAGCAAACAATTTAGAGACAATGTGGTGTTTTGTAAATTCCTACTTTAGAAATAAAACAAATCTGACTCCAAATAAAGAACAAGCTGATTCTAAACAAATCCTTACACCTAACATGCACTGTCTAACCAAAAAGTTCACCTCTTCTTTAGACTGATAAAACTTTTAGTTCTCTCAGGACTTCAAAAGGAATTTGAGGATTTATAGGTATATTAACCAATTAAAACCTTTAACGGATTAAATATTTAACAGCATCTTGGGTTTGTTTAGTACATTCTCATCATTGGTGTGACTCTTTGAAGTTCTGTGTCTGATCCTACCTCTCTCACGAACACCTGAAGGAGCAGTGAGGCTCTGAAAGTGTGTGTTTTCAAATAAACTGTTGGACTATAACCTGGTACTGTGTGATTTCTGACCTTGTCCACCCCAGTCCAACACCAGCACATCCACATCACGGCTGTCCTACAAGGTTAATAAGAGTTTCTGGAAATTACAGATAGGGGAGGGGTAAGGTCTTGAAGGATTCGGTCACACTAACAGCTGTACCACCCACTTACATCTCACTCAATCCCTCCCTTGTTCTCATTCCAGAAAAAACGTCCCATATAAGGACACAAAGAGCAAGGAGGGTTGGCGGGGTGCCTGACAATTGGCTGCTCACTCCCTACAAGGAAGGAGCCTTGACTTTGACTGCCCCAAGTGACCATGTGGTAGAGACCACCATTGACTTACTGTGCTCAGACCCCCAACTGAAGGGTGATTCCCTTGATGTGACTGAGCAATCCTCCCGTGGAATTAGACGCAAATCACCATTTGAGCGATGCATATGTAACGTGTTTGCCATGTCAGCTGCTGACACATGAACGAAGTGCCACAAAGATATAGCATGGTGCTGTACTGCTACATAGATAAGCTGCAGAGCTGGGCTGAGAGGTGGCAAATGGAGTTTAATGCAGACAAGTGTGAGGTGATGCACTTTGGTAGGAGTAACCGGAAGGCAAAGTACTGGGCTAATGGTAAGATTCTTAGTATGTAGATGAGCAGAGAGATCTCGGTGTCCATGTACACAGATCCTTAAAAGTTGCCACCCAGGTTGACAGGGCTGTTAAGAAGGCATACAGTGTTTTAGCATTTATTAATAGAGGGA
Source organism: Stegostoma tigrinum (assembly GCF_030684315.1). Lineage (NCBI taxonomy): Eukaryota > Metazoa > Chordata > Chondrichthyes > Orectolobiformes > Stegostomatidae > Stegostoma > Stegostoma tigrinum. The sequence goes on from NC_081367.1 coordinate 42,628,289, forward strand.
TCGAGTTCCGGAACCAACAGGTTATGCTGCAGCTGTACAAAACTCTGGTGCGGCCGCACTTGGAGTATTGTGTACAGTTCTGGTCGCTGCATTATAAGGAGGATGTGGAAGCTTTGCAAAGGGCGCAGAGGAGATTTACTAGGATGTTGCCTGGTATGGAGGGAAGGTCTTACGAGGAAAGGCTGAGGGACTTGAGGCTGTTTTCGTTAGAGAGAAGGAGGTTGAGAGGTGACTTAATTGAAACATATAAAATAATCAGAGGGTTAGATAGGGTGGATAGGGAGAGCCTTTTTCCTAGGATGGTGATGGCGAGCACGAGGGGGCATATCTTTAAATTGAGGGGTGAAAGATATAGGACAGATGTCAGAGGTAGTTTCTTCATTGAGCATAGTAAGGGAATGGAACGCTTTGCCTGCAACAGTAGTAGATTCATCAACTTTAGGTACATTTAAGTTGTCATTGGATGAGCATATGGACGTACATGCAAGGTGTAGGTTAGATGGGCTTCAGATTGGTATGACAGGTCGGCACAACATTGAGGGCCGAAGGGCCTGTACTGTCCTGTAATGTTCTATGTTCTATGTCCGCCTCTTGGCTAATAACTACTGACGATTACGAGGACCTGCTTGGTTTTGTGCCTGTGTTGCAAGGCGAGACAAGGCAATGCCAAAAAATGCTTCGAGCATCCAAACAGATGAGAGGTGAGTGGACACTAGGAGAGCAGGGGACCAGAGCAGAGTTGCAGCCTGGTCCAGTGAGCTGGGTGCTTGTCCAAACATACTGTTCTTACATCAGGACCTCTCATTGCAGTGCTGATACACTCAGATTGCAGCACTGAAATGCAGAAGTACTCTAAGTGGTATGGAGATAGGTCATGATGGCACGGAAATGAACAGTGGCTGTCTACAGCCACTACTCATGGCATGTGCCCTGAGATATTGGTTCCAACTGTCCAAGATGGAGGTCTGGAAGAGAAAGTGGCAAGCTTGAGTTGCCAGATATCTGCTCTGATTCTTACATGTAGTTGCTATTCAGCATGTAGTAAAATAGGAACCTGCCTATTAATGAGGCTTGATTCAGTGCTCATTAAAGGGGATAATTCCCATTAGTAAACACCTCATCACACCCTCATGAGAATCTCAACTCGACACCCAGAACTCTGTTAGAAAATGCATCTTGTTGCCCCTAGATCAAAGCTGGCCTTCTCATGCTATTCTCTCAGATATTTCACCATAACCTACATCATTCAGGGCTCTTTGTTTATTACATATTGCCTATCAATACTGTTTTTACATATTTTGTCATGAAAAAATAAACTAATAAATGATTCAGCATTACGCGTCAAAAACAAAATACAGTTATTAGCAGAGATAATGGGAACTGCAGATGCTGGAGATTCCAAGATAATAAAATGTGAGGCTGGATGAACACAGCAGGCCAAGCAGCATCTCAGGAGCACAAAAGCTGACGTTTCGGGCCTTGACCCTTCATCAGAGAGGGGGATGGGGGGAGGGAACTGGAATAAATAGGGAGAGAGGGGGAGGCGGACCGAAGATGGAGAGTAAAGAAGATAGGTGGAGAGGGTGTAGGTGGGGAGGTAGGGAGGGGATAGGTCAGTCCAGGGAAGACGGACAGGTCAAGGAGGTGGGATGAGGTTAGTAGGTAGCTGGGGGTGCGGCTTGGGGTGGGAGGAAGGGGTGGGTGAGAGGAAGAACCGGTTAGGGAGGCAGAGACAGGTTGGACTGGTTTTGGGATGCAGTGGGTGGGGGGGGAAGAGCTGGGCTGGTTGTGTGGTGCAGTGGGGGGAGGGGATGAACTGGGCTGGTTTAGGGATGCAGTAGGGGAAGGGGAGATTTTGAAACTGGTGAAGTCCACATTGATACCATACGGCTGCAGGGTTCCCAGGCGGAATATGAGTTGCTGTTCCTGCAACCTTCGGGTGGCATCATTGTGGCAGTGCAGGAGGCCCATGATGGACATGTCATCAAGAGAATGGGAGGGTTAGCAGTTATCTTTGAAGAATGCACATTTCGTGTCCACAGAGTGTTTAAAAATTCCAGTAACATCCTGCAGCATCTCAAGGAAGAGTTCCATAATTTGGGATGAGGTTAGAGTATAATATTTGTTCCCAGTGTGATTAAAAATAAATAATGCTTGTAAAATTCTTTTGACCTCTGCAAACAACTAGTTGTGTATATACACCTATCTGGTATTCAATATAAATATTTTTAAGCACAGTTACTTAAGTCGTCAAGGTCCTGGGCCAGGGCCAATAACATTTCTTGCAGCAACAGCAGATCTAAGTTGAAGACAAAGTAGTGACTACAAATATGTATCCAGTCAGACTAAAGCCAGAAAGTAGAAAGAGTTCAGCAAAGACGTAAAGTTACTAATAGGATCAGTAGGATTACTATTACATCATCTAGTGACAACCATTAGTAGACATACATATTCTGTAACTTACCTGAACAGCAGCCTATGATTAGCATTTAAGAAAAAGGGGGATAAAAAGAAAACACATTACTATTGTGCAAGTAAACGTTTACTAAGCATGGGCACATTGAACAGAACAAGTGTTGAGAACCATTTGAACTGTATACTATTTCAGTCAGTTTTTGTCCAGTGTGTGCAGGAGGGCTTCCTGACACAGTATGTAGATAGACCAACAAGGGGCGAAGCCACATTAGATTTGGTACTGGGTAATGAGCCTGGCCAGGTGTTAGATTTGGAAGTAGGTGAGTACTTTGGTGATCGCGATCACAATTCTGTTATGTTTACTTTAGTGATGGAAAGGGATAGGTGTATACCACTGGGCAAGAGTTACAGCTGGGGGAAAGGCAATTACAATGAGATTAGGCAAGATTTAGGGAGCATAGGATGGGGAAGGAAACTGCAGGAGATGGGCACATTAGAAATGTGGAGCTTATTCAAGGAAAAGATCCTGTGTGTCCTAGATAAGTACGTACCTGTCAGGCAGGGAGGAAGCTGTAGAGCACGGGAGCCGTGGCTTACAAAGGAGGTGGAATCTCTGGTCAAGAGGAAAGCGGCGGCTTATGTTAGGATGAGATGTGAAGGCATACAGTGTTTTAGCATTTATTAATAGAGGGATTGAGTTCCGGAACCAACAGGTTATGCTGCAGCTGTACAAAACTCAGGTGCGGCCGTACTTGGAGTATTGTGTACAGTTCTGGTCACTGCATTATAAGAAGGATGTGGAAGCTTTGCAAAGGGTGCAGAGGAGATTTACTAGGATGTTGCCTGGTATGGAAGGAAGGTCTTACGAGGAAAGGCTGAGGGACTTGAGGCTGTTTTCATTAGAGAGAAGGTGGTTGGGGTGACTTAATTGAAACATATAAAATAATCAGAGGGTTAGATAGGGTGGATAGGGAGAGCCTTTTTCCTAGGATGGTGATGGCGAGCACGAGGGATCATAGCTTTAAATTGAGGGGTGAAAGATATCGGACAGATGTCAGAGGTAGTTTCTTTACTCAGAGAGTAGTAAGGGAATGGAACACTTTGCCTGCAACGGTAGTAGATTCGCCAACTTTAGGTACATTTACGTAGTCATTGGATAAGCATATGGACGTACATGGAATAGTGTAGGTTAGATGGGCTTCAGATCGGTCTGACAGGTCGGCACAACATAGAGGGCCGAAGGGCCTGTACTGTGCTGTAATGTTCTATGTTCTATGTGACGCAAATTATATGTAATATACGGAAGTTAGAGGCAGTATAATGGCAAACAGCAAGATTCCAAAAGGAGGTTCAAAATGAGGAAACTGTTATGCAGAGGAAAAATCTAAGCATTCTTTGTAAACCATAACAATTTTGTAAGGCAAGTCTAAGACTCAGAATCCAAAAAAGGATTCTAAGTACCTTTCATATCCAGGTCATGATTTTCCAATAGAAAGGGATACCTCTTGAGATGGCTGTATGGGCAGATGTAAATATATTATAGCCCTAGCTGCAGCAAGAAAGTAGGTGTAGTGTTTACTATAGGAATTTCTAGATATGGAGCATAAAAACCTACAACGGCTCTTGCATGTGGCCAAAATCAGGGTTGACTAAGAAGAGTTAGATCTCTTCTGAACAACTTTCAGTCTGTTATTAAGTCAATGGTTAGGCTCAGTCATAGCATTTTGCCTACATAATCAGATGAATACAACAAGGGCTATGAGCCCCAAAAACAGCCTGAAGATTTGTGTTCCAGAACTAGCCAAAACTCACCAGGCCCTCCCTGTACAGTTGTAATACTCGGATCTACTCAACCAAATGAAACATTGTTCAGCTATATCGAATTCGCCAAAAGCATAACATGAGTGTTACTGCCCTACTCTCAAATCATCAGAGATGAAAGACGTCACCAACTGCGTTTTAAAACAAAACTCAACTGTAAACCAAGCATCAAAAGTCAGCTTAGTTCCCAGCAGGGACCACTTGATTCCAGATCTCATTAACACCTCAATCATCGAGGGCCGAAGGGGCTGTTCTGCGCTGTATTGTTCTAAATTCAATAATAAGATGTGGTTTCTGAATTATAATCTATATGGTTGGAGGCAAGAAGAAGGGAGGGAACAGTGGCCATCTCGGGTATTTATTACAGACCTCCAAATAGTGGAGAAGTAGACGAGTGCATTTGTTTGCAGATTATTTTAACCTGAAGGCCAAATGGAGTTGCGATAGTTGGTGATTTGAATTACCCTGGGTAGACTGGGAAAAAAAATACAGAGTCTGGGTCACTGAAGGAAATAAATTTCTACAAATGCGTGCAGGAGAACTTTTTGGAACAGTACATTTCTAGGGATGGAGGAGATATGCTGGATCTGGTCCTGGGGAAAAGGTAGGCCAAAAAAAAAGACAGTGAGGGTGCATTTGGCAAATATCAACCATAAGGTTCAACATTAAATTGGAAAAGGATAAAAATCAGTAAAGAAATCAGACCCCAGACTGCAAAAGGGCAGATGTGGGGGATCTAAAAGTTGTACTGCAGCAGGTTGATTGGGAATGCATTTTGGTGGATGAAAAATGGGAGACTTTCAAAACAGAGATGAAGAAGGTCCAAGCTAGGTACATATCCATTAGAAATGAACTGAAGGATAGAGTGGAGCTTATGAGGAACATGCAGGTTAAGCTGCTCACTGAAGCAAAGGGTATGACAGAAGAGTACTTTGCTTCTGTCTTTACCAAATTTGAAAATGGTGACAATAGCCAGATTGCCGAGCAGGGCAGAGAGAGGCAGAGACCACAGAGCTATGAACAGACATTTTTCAGGGGTGTTATTACTTAAGAAAAGGGGCAATGAATTAACCAGGAAAGTACAGACCTGTCAGCTTATCAACAGATGGAGGCCATAATACAGAATAAGATAAAAGTACATCGAGGAAAATAAGTTAATATTAGACATTAAACATGGTTTATCAAACATGCTGTTGACAATATAATTGAGTTCTTTGACCAGGAGACACACGCAGCAAAGGAGGGTTGTACTGTTTAAGACTTTCAGAAAACATTTAATACCATAATGCCATATGGCAGGTTGGTTAGCAAATTAGAAATGTTCGCAATTGAAGGATTCTTGACAGCATAGATTAGAAGTTGGTTAAAAGATAGGAAACAGAGGGTAGATATAAACATTTCGTAGCCTGCAGTAGAGTTGAAAATGGCATTCCCCTGGGATCAGAATTGTCCCCTACCCTTTCAGAGTCATATGAACAATTTGGACATGGACATTGAGGGCAAAATCTCTAACTTTGTGAATGGTACTAAGCCTAGGGAGAAAAGTGAAATGTGAGGATGATGCTGAGTGACATAAGATGGACATTGACAAGTTGATCAAAGGGGCAGGGACCTGGCAGAAGAATTTCACTGTAGGGAAGAGGTAATGCAGTTTGACAGAATAAACAGAGACAATTCGGGTTCAACGGTTCAACTTTGCATGGAGTACAGGAGCAGATAGACTGGGGGTTCACATACATAAATCTCTGAAGGTGGCCAGGTAAGGTGGAACAGTTGTTAAGAAGGTTTATACAGTCCTTATAAATAGAGACATAATGTATTAAAGCAAGAAATCATGCTACACTTCTAAAATTGGCATTATTCTAGTAATGAGGAATTTTAGATATAAGGGAACATTAGAGAAACTGGGCTCACTGTCTTTGAAGCAGACTAGATTAAGGGGTAATCTTCCTGAGATATTCAAAATTATGAACAATTCTGACTGGGTAAAGAAGAGTATTCTGTTTCCATTAGTTGATATGTCAGTCACTAGGGAGGGCACCATTCCAAGATTGTCAGCAAGACCTAACAGTGAGATGAGGAGAAATTTCTTTACTTAGGAGAGCTGTTAGGATTTGGAATGCACTGCACATCACAGTGTAGGAGGTAGACTCCATACAAGGTTTCGAGAGAGTGCTGGATTTAGATTTTAAAAGTGATGAATTTCGAGGGCCACGGAGATAGGCCTGGAGAATGGAAATAGCTGGCTAGCTTTTCTAGAGCAGGTATAAACATGTCAGGTCAAATAACTTCCTGCTGTAATGTAAATTTTGATGATTCCATAAGGTGACCTGTTACCTTAGTTGGCTGGACAGCTGGTTTGTGATGCAGTGATGCTAACAGCATAGGTTCAATTTCTGCACTGGCAAAGGTTACTGTGAAGGACTCTCCTTTTCAACCTCTCCCCTCACCTGAGGCATGGCAACTGTCAGGTTAAACCAGAGAGTTGTCTATCTAACAACGTAAAGCCCTACAGTCCAAGTATAACTACGGTGATTTTGCCTTTTACCTTTACAACCTTAATCCAAACATTAATAAAAGAAAAATTGAATTTTAGAGAAGTCTTTAGAGTGACTCCCCTAGGTATAAAAGCAGTAATGTGTTACACCCTGGTGAAATAAGAGTAATTGAGAATCAAGAGGACACTTCTCAACCAGCTACCATATACCACAGCTCACTGGGGTAATGCACTGACAAATTCAATCCCACTATCCCCAGAGATATACCATGAGTGTGAAAAAGGTTTAATCATACTATCCAAAGTCCCCAATTTACCTGACCGATGTACTAAGGGTAAAAGATCGAATTTAAAAGGTTGCTGTACTGAATAGGAAAATAATTGTTTATTACAAACAAGCGTTGATTTAACCAAATACAAGTAGGAAATTGCAGTTGTTTTATAGCTCTACAATTTATTCCTTGAATATCAAGGAAAAATGCAAAGAGGAAACAAATCCACAGCATCACCACAGTGCACAGGATTTGTTGAGTTGCTTTCTTTCTCTTCCTTTTAATTCCTTTTTAGCTCTTTGCTACTGACACAAAGTTGTTTGCACAGCTTGTTATAAGCTCTCTTTCATTCACTGGTTAAGAATTCATCTTTTCACTATTTTCAAAAGAATTTTATTCCTCCTACTAGAGGAGGTTTACAGAGAATAGGATGTAGAAGACAGCTAGCTATTATTGAAGCTATCACCTCCACACAAGTGAGGCACACCAGATGAGAAGTAATATTTTGATGCACTCTCTTTCAGGCTACATAATTCTCTACTGCACTGTCTCCACACAAACCATGATCGCCAAGACAGGAGGCAATCAGAACACTGCTATCATGCAGTTTTTCTTTAGTTCTGAACCAGCCTTGTGGTGCCTGATTCAATTCTTGCTGCTCCAGGAAAATGCAACATTTACACAGAACTCAAAGTGCTCCAGTACACACTTTAAAAACCACAGTCATACCTCTGCAGAGTCTCCTTAGTTTGAAGCACTACCTTTCTTGTGCACATGGTCAAAACATAAATTTAAAAAAGGTGTCTTTATATGTATTGTGACTGCAAGAGCAGGCCAGAAGCTAGGTATTTTGTACCAAGGGGCCTACCTCCTCAAGTTTTCCCACTATCAAAGCACAAGTCAGGAGTGTTACGGAATTCCTTGCATTTGCCTGAATGAGTGCAGGTTTAATAACTCAAGACACCATTCAAAATAAAGGAACTCTCTTGATCAGCACCCGACTTTCTTCATCTTTGACATTCGCTCTCCATCCAACAGTTGGACATGCTGCTGTTGTGTACACAATCTAGAAGATGCACTAGAATAAACCAGCAAGGGTTTCCTCCTAAATCCAGGGCATCTGCTCTTGAAAATGATAAAGGCAACAAGGACAGCCATGCCTCAGGGTGTCTCCAAGTAATACTCCATTGTAACTTGCAGACTTGGACACTATTCTTTTCCTTCATCATTATTGGGTCAAAATCCTGGAAATCCCTCCCGAACAGTGGCAACTCTGATAGTAGGCTTCACAGCTCTTGAGAAAGATAACAAACTCATCAACTTCTACATTACAAAGGGACAAACACCACAAAAATCATTCTTCACCAAGAAGCTAAAAGTAATCAGAGACAGTAGGAACTGCAGATACTGGAGAATCTGAGATAACAAGGTGTAGAACTGGTTGAACACAGCAGGCCAAGCAGCATCAGAGGAGCAGGAAGGCTGACGTTTCGGGCCTAGACCCTTCTTCAGAAATACTTGAACCTCAAGTGCACCATCTATACTTTCAACATTAAATGTTTTCATTCCTATGTGAACCGTCTTTGTAAACTCCACCGCTGAGGTGTCTAATTCAGCACCACTGTGCTAAATTAAGAGAAGTTTTGTACTCCTGGCATGTACTAACATGGAAACTCATGTGGGGCTGTCGGTGTTGGACTGGGGTAGACAAAGTCAGAAGTCATTCAACACCAGGTTACAGTCCCAACAGGTTTATATGAAATCAAAAAGCTTTCCAAGCACAGCTCCTTCATCAGGTGAAGTCACTTATTAGAATTAATTGTTTCAGATTGTTCATTTCATTCAAAGTGCTGGAGAAATTTAGCAGGTGTGGTACCATCTGTGGAGTATATGTTTCAAGGCCACTGGCCCTTCGTCAGAACTTAGGTTCAGTTAGAAAACTAACTGAAACAAAACAGAGTCCTGAAAATGAATGGATAAAGTGGTACTTCTTCAACCATTGGCTAGATATTTCATGCCTCATGTATTTTTGGGCTGGGAGATTTGGTAGGGGGTTGGGGGTGGGGAGGGTTGGGGAAGAAGAGTTGTCAGTTGTTATCTGGCTGGTGCATTCTCCATGGCAATGGCTACCAGAATCACAATGCACTTGCCAACCAAACAGTTCTATTCTCATGCAGGAAAAAGTTGTTCCCCTCTATATTAGTACTTTTGCAGATTTACAGATTTTTAATCAGTAAGGACATCAAGGGTCATGGGGAAAAGGCAGAAAAGTGAACTTGAGGTTTATCAGATCGGCCATGATCTCATTGAACGGTGGCTTAAATATGATGGGCTGAATGACCTACTTCTACTCCTACGTCCCAGGATCTAATGGTCCAAAAGAACGCAGGAGACAATGCTTTAACAATTCAGCAACGTCAAAAAAGCTCGACTGAAGGAATCAGAGTGAAATCCAGTCTTGGTACAGAAAATAAAATCAACTTGCTTCTACATGTCTATGCAAAGACCTTATCAACCAAAGTAATATTCCTTTGCAAACAGAGTCTGAACATCCTTTAGTGCCACACAAGACCATCCTAAATCTTTCCAAACTGACTGCAGTTCTGTTGAAAGGTTATCAACCTGGAAGGCTAATCCGATTTTTCTTTCCAAGGATGTTGCCAGACCTGCTAAATATTTACAGTATGTTCCATTTTTATTCTGGTCTTCTTGGTTTGACTATTTAATAAAGCAACACCAGAGGCCTAGAATTGTAGAACTCAAATACAATATTAAAAAAATGATTTCAGTATTTAAGTAGACTACAGCATGTCATGGGTGGGAAAAGCAGGATGCAGCAGCTAAATAAAAATTAAAAGGTGGCCAGCACCTCACATAGGAGCTTTCTGAATTCAAACCAACTTAGTGGAAATTTGATCCCTGAAATATTGCAACAGTTGATAAACCAAATTAGGGTACAATAGACTTAATCTTAAATATTGTCCAGTTATTTTATGTCAATGTCATTTTAGTTTTAAATTCTCATATTTGGTCCAACTGGGTATCACCTTACCATTACATATTTTGATTACTGTGAAACTTTATAGTTTTCTACAACTTTCAGAGAAAGATATGCATTTGGCCTTTGTTGGGCCATCATAGCTATGTGGACCAAAGGGCCTGTATCCTTGTTGCAAAACTCAATGAGTGTCTAACCAAAAAATGTTTCTCCAATAAAAAATGCTTAATTAAGTAAACTGTGATACATTTTTGGTGACTATCCATTTCAAAAAAATTAAACTCACAATAGTCAGAGAAGCAAAACAAAAATCTAAAAAATTCCCAAGTAACAGCCCAGCCGATGGCTTTATTTAGTTTAGTGTTTCTTTTTGGGATAGTACAATTAGAGCAATTGCTTTTAGTGAAGGCTTTTAATTGATCATTGTAACACTGATTTACAGGCAGTGGGGTGCAATAATATATAATACTGTAAGGCATTTAAATTGTATTTACACTGTCAGGTGAGGTGGGATGTTTATGTTAGGTAAAATTCACATCTGTCCACATACCTTTTGTTGAATAGTGGAATGTTTTTGTTCCATGTCTCTCTTCTCTTTAGCTGCATCCACAACTAATTGATCCAGCTGTTGAAACAGAATATTAAATCACTTCTTAAATTCAAAATTTCTAGGTTGTGAATCTCAACTAGTTACCTGCACATAAATATCCCTCCTCATTTTAGAAACAAATGAATAAAATAACATAAAAAGAATGACAGGTCTCTTAAAAGAATAAAGATAAGTTAATGCTACCTGATCACGTCATTATGTCTATGTTTACAATAATGAAACTAACAAAATCCTAACAAATCAATTTCTTCAGTCCTACTTACACTTTGAAAAACAGATTCAGCATCTTCCAATCATGATGCAATTAAGTTTCTCTATCTTATAATTTGTCCTCTACAACATTAAGGAAGCATTGCAGCAAGGATGGAAATTTTCAGCATCCATTTGGATAGCTTCTGCTGAGGTCTTGTTGGTAGTTATCAAAACAAACAACTTGCACTGATCCACATGGTATCTTAAATTCAGAATGATCGTATAGTTCTAAAAGAATATCTGTTTGTGGCATCAGACCAGTAAGAATCACTGTACATATAATGTAAGCACTGGCAAAGGTTGCAGTGCTCAATCATTGTTGCCTGCATCAGCAGCTATGAATGCCTGATAGGGCAAACCAGTGGCACAGGCTCTGATGCCCAGTGGTACTGCACCAATTAGACAGAAGCAGTCAAAGATAAATGTTCAAATTTTCCAACTGCATTTCTTGTCTAAAGGCAACAACAGAAAACCACCTTGCTGACTAGGTAATATTTTGTACATGGGTTATTTATAAAGCAACCATAAAAAAACTAATCATTGTATACTTTACATATGGAATGCAACTTGCAAAAAAAAACCTGAAAATGTTACTCCAAATTCTTTCCCAAGAAATATTTCTGTGAAGCAAGCAAATTTAATCCTGCTAGCTCCTATGCCCTCACTCTTTTCTGGTCCCTAAATACAGCTACCTGAAACCTACGGCCACTCTAGTCTGAAACTACCTGAATTCATCTGATCTCAGAAGGTAAGCAGACTCAGGCCTGGTTAGTACTTGGATGGGAGACCATCCAGGAATACTGGATACAGTGGCCTTTGTATTTGTCAAGGTAAGGTTTGATCAGGGATAGTCAACGTGGCTTTGCGCATGGGAAATTGTGTCTCACTAACTTGAATTTTTGAAGAGGATTGATGAGGGCAGAGTGGTGGAAGTGATTGGTATGGACTTCAGTAAGATGTACGACAAAGTTCCTCATGGTAAGGTAGTTAGCAAGGTTACAGCACATAGAATACAGGGGGAACTAGCCATTTGGAACTGACTCAAAAGGTGGAAGACAGAGGGTGGTGGTGCAGGGTTGCTCTTCAGACTGCAGGCCTGTGACCAGCAATGTGCTACAATGATCGGTGCTAAGTCCACTGCTTTTTGTCATTTATAGAAATGATCTGAATGCGAATATAGGTGATATGGTTAGTCATTTTGTAGATGACACCAAATTGGAAGCATACGGAACTGTGCAGAAGGTTACCTCAGAGTACAACAGAATTTTGATCAGATGGGCCGAGGAATGGCGGATGGATTTTAATTTAGATAAATGAGAGGTGTTGCATTTTGCAAAGACAAATCACGGAAGGACTTATACACTGAATAAAAATGGTCCTGGAGAATGTTGCCGAACAAAAGAGACCTTGGAGTGCAAATTAATATTTCCTTGAAAGTGGAGTCATAGGTAAATTGGATAGCAAAGACAATGTTTGGTATGCTTGTCTTTATTGGTCAGTGTATTGAGTAAAGGAGTTGTGAGGTAATGCTGCAGCTGTACAGGACATTGGTGAGGCCCTTTTTGGAATACTGCATTCAATTCTGGTCTCCCTGCTATAGGAAGGATGTCGTAAAACTTGAAAAGGTTCAGAAAAGATTTACAATTATGTTGCCAGGGTTGGAGGGCTTGAGCTACTGGAAGAGGCTGAATAGGCTGGGACTATTTTCCCCTGGAGGGTCAGAGGCTAGGAGTGACCTTACAGAGGTCTATGAAATCATGAGAGGCATGGACAGGGTGAATAGCCACAGTCTTTTCCCCAGGATAGGGGAATCCAAAACTAGCGGGTATAGGTTTAAGTTGAGTGGAGAAAGATTTAAAGGGACCCACGGGACAAGTTTTTCACGCAGAGGATGGTGTGTGTCTGGAATGAGCTGCCAGAGGAAGTCGTGAAGATTGGTACAAAAGCAACATTGAAAAAGGTATTTGGATGGGTGTATGAACAGGAAAGGTTTATGAGAGAGAAATGGACCAAATGCTGGCAAATGAGAACAGGTTAATTTAGAATATCTGGTCAGCATGGACGAGTTGAACTGAAGGACTTGTTTCTGTGCTGTACAACCATCAAGAATGCAGATGATAATGTATTAAACCTGAACGGGAAGGCAACAACTAAATTCAATACAACTACAAGATTTAACAGAGCACATGAGCAGAAACCAGTGAAAAACTCTTCTGCTTACCCTGTCAGCGATGAAATCAGTAGTTTATTTTTTAGGGGCAGTAGTATTGGAGTGAGGGTGTGGATGGAGATTCTGTTGTTGTTCAAATTATTTTACACAGACAAAATAGCTACAAAACCGGTATTAAGGTGAGTAATTGTGGTAAATCTGATATCAAAACAAGTCAATATACTGCTCCAAATGATTTCTTCAATATGTTGCAATTCTACGTATTCATTTTGGAAATTTTATGAACACGCAGAGGAAATGAATTTCAGCATCACAGTACAACGGGAGGCTACTTTTAAAGAGAAATATACACTGCAAGTTACTATGATATTTTGGGAGGTAAACGATTCCAGAAGCACGATTTAAAAAGTGTGAACACCACTGCACTATCCAAGCCAAGAGTTATCCCTTCAAAACAACCAAAACAAATAATTTTCTTAATTAAAGCAAAACACTGTAAATACCAAAAACCTGAAATGAATACAAAGTGCTGAAAATACCTAGGTCTGGCTGCATCTGAGTAAGGAGTTTAAATTTTGAGCTGAATCAATCAGTCTCTTTTGCGAGATCTGCTGAGCATTGCCAGCAATTCCTCGTTTTCTCTCATTTACTTGGTGGCTGGTTGTTACCCTTTGCTGTGCATAAATAGTCTATCATGTGTGTTCTCAAAGCAAAAATGGCTGTCTTTGACAAGTAATTTATTGGTTGTGATGTACTTTGCAATGTCCTCTGCTCATGAAAGACACTGTACAAATATTTGTTTTGTACTCATCAAATGAATGATTATCTTGGTCTACAAAAGTAGTTAGCATCATTTCAAATTCAGTGCCTCACTCATCTAAAACTAAAACTAAATCAGGAGATTTAAGAGCCGTAAAAATTTTAACGAACAAAAACCAAATTCAAAACATTAATCCCTTTCCTTTCAAGCAGATTGTTTAATTAGGATATATGCAATAATTATTGATCATTTTAGCCTAAAGTATTACGTTCTCAAACAAAGCTAAACCCAGTTTTCCTAAAATGCAAAGAGCTAGTCAGCAAGAAGGGACTAATATAATATCTGCTAAATTGATGTACTAGCCTTCGTAATTTAGGATTTCAACTTAATCTATTATTTATGTATCCCTATCAACAGGCACAAAGAAAATAGTCTTTACAGCATTAATGGCTGGCTTCAAAACAATATACAAAATAAAGATGCGTTTCAACTTTTGAATCTACCTACTTCCAACCAAGACTGAACAACTGAATAATCCTGAAAACAGAGTTAATTTGTATTTCAGTGAAGAACAGGCAAATTGATCTAAAAGCTCAAATAATGAACATTTAATTAAAAATGCATCTCTAAGTAATTTTACAAATGATGTCAAATGTGCTTTTGGAAAGTTTGTGAAGTTAGCATTTCCCAGCTACAACTTGAATGTTGTGTTTGAAATGGCTCTACTGCTTCTGAAATTTGAGATTTAAAAAGGTGCCCAATTTACGTGGCAAAAACACATATTGTTTTTTATTTAGTAGGCCATTGTTGCCCTAGATTTTTCACCATTTGGTTTTGAACTACATTTCTTCCTTCTCCTCAAATCTAAGCTCTGAATTCTTCAGTGTCTCTTTATAGCCATTGTCTCTTAACCGGGTACAAACCTTCTGCATATTACTTACGTAGCACCTGGTCACATTCTTTACATTAAATATATCACAAAATCAAACCAATATTTTCTCAAAATTAAGTATTCAAAGTCTCTGTCAAAAAAAGTAACTTCAATAAACTTTCAGATAAAATTCTAGCAAATGACATGATAATTCTGCACACACTAAAAGCATAGGATGCTGTTCACCTCTCAAACAGGGTATCCAAAATGAAAAAAAAAAGTATTTCAAAATTTTTAACAATTTCACTCTAAAACTCTGGAACTCCCTCCCGACAGCAGTTTAATAAGGTAGTTCACCACCACCACCTTCTCAAAAGCAATTAGGGATGGGCAATAAACACTGCAGAGAGTCAGGGACTCCCACATCCCACAAAAGAATAAATAAATTCTAAAAATCCTTAAGATTATTTTACACTTTTGAAGTCTTACCTGGGCTCCCAGCTCCTTCATGTAAGGCTCCAGTTCCATAAAAAGATCATATCCCTGATGAAAGAATGTGAGATGGGCATACATAAAGGATAACATCTGAAAACGAAAAGTTAAAAAATAATTAACTACTGACATTGTTATCTCGTACAACAAATTGAGAACAGCTTAGGAATTAATTGCACAATGAAAATTAAACGCACACAAATTTTGTTTCAAGATATTTAAAGCTATGAAAATGAACAATTGGCAATTTTAAGATCACAACGTGATATTTTGAAAAATTAAAAACATACACTTCCATGTGTGAAAATGTTACAAATGTCACCAGCATAATGTCACTGCAGTGTCAAGCTTAATCTATTAATGCCATGCAGCCTTCACTCGGATATTCTGTTTGGTCAATACTCTATTAGAAGAGAGGTATTAAGCAGTGAAAACAGCAGAAAAGGTGAGAAGAAAGAGTGAAGATTATGCTTCCCTCACGGCAGAGTTGAGGAAGAGAGATGGGAGAGATAAGATGCAAGGCATTTCCCTTGTGCCTCCCAGATCTGTCCAGTGCACAATCTTCAGAAATGGATTGTGTTTGGAGTTTTAAGTAACTGATGTTTCACATTGCAAAAGAATTATTACCATATTATCTGCATGTATATGAAACACAGACAAGTAGTACACCTTTCAAAAAAAACTTAGACCAAATTCCATTCCCAGCACACTTTACCAAGCCATAGCCTGTTTTCATAATATATTTCCCGCAAAAGTGTACGCTTCCTCATCTTTCATCAAAAGCAATATTTGGTTTAAATGTTCATTTAATAATTCAGAGTTGACTAAACATATTTTGTCACAATGACTGTAATCAGACTTTGAAGCATGTTCAGCATTTCTTTTTATGTTGTCCAGACTCAAAATACATTACAACTATTCAGATATTGAGATATCGTTCATCAGTTTGCTAATTACAGGAGGTTTGTAAAATTTGGGAATAGTCAATGCATTATCAGCTCTTTAATATTTGCTTTTACATTTAAAAGGTCAAATTTTACATGACCTTCGCTCTGCTTTACAGTCTATAAACGTAAAATGCAACAAGTCTTGGCATTTCTGCACTGCCATAAATAAAGGAAGGAAAGATATTTTACTTTCATTCCAGGGCATCCTTCCAACAAAAGTACCCATCAGAGTGTGGCACAATTGATCAATAGGGTCTCTATCATTCAAAGACATCAAATTTGAAAGATACCTTCAGAGGTATTCCAAGTACAATATGCTTCTGAGAGTGAAAAAAAAGCATGGTAGTGCTTTCTCATACCCTATTACCTACCAGCACTCAAGAAAAGGACCCTACACAAATGCTTAAAATGTTTAATATACATACGCCTAGCACAGTGGGGGGTAACTTCTGGCAACAACCTTCAAATTAAACTTTACACATGGCAATCCTCAGAGCTTTCCAGGGTATTTCTTGATAAAGTATAGCTGTATGTTTGCACACTGAAATACACGATGGGCTGTGGTAAAGCTGTTCAAGTGTTGCAGCATGCCATTGTTATGCATGTGGCACTTCTGTGGTTCTCTACAAAAGCACAAAGCAGTAAACAAATTGGAGGTGGTCACAGTACATGGAGCACAAGTTACTTGAGGAGACAAATTGTGACAATCTAGAAAACAAGAAGGGAGCCAGACAGGAAGAAGGCAGAAACTTCAAGTCATGAGCAAGTATCAGTCTCAAGCTCAAAAGCTCAGTAGAAAAGTCTGAAGCATATGGATCCTAGCCTTTGAGGGAGCTGAGCAACGATGAGCAGTTGGTTAGCTTTTCTTTTTATAATTATTGTCACGTAATGTGAGTAGTTTAATTCTTGAGAATTTGGTGCTACTGAAAGGTCAAATTCACACAATGCACATATTTAAGTAAAAACCATCAAATCATCACATCTCCTATTGAGTAGAAATTGAGATATGGGCTGTTACAGTACATCCTAAAATTTGCAAAGCAAGTTTAAGAGGGGAGGCATTAGATTGAAAGGAAAAAAAGCAATTTCCAGTATGTCAGAGATAATGCTGTGTGGAACTCTTCTTTATTCATTCACAGGATGAGGGCATCGCTGGCCAGGCCAGCATTAACAACAGAAAATTATAGAAATACTCAGCCCAGGACGGTGCCAAGGCGGGAGATAGAATTGACAGCTATTAAATACAGTATGTGAAGGATGGAAGACCATTTGACTGGAAATAACAGCTTATCTGAGCTGTTGTTAACTGAAGTGGGCTGGCAACATAAAGAGAGGGAAGGAGCCAAGAATGGAGAAGAGGTAGAGTTGGGTGATGTAACAGTACATAAAGCTCCACATGTACTATTTCAGATGATATCATTAGGGCAATACAAGTTTTGTTCCCTTTATTCTTCCATGGGATATAGACATTCGAAGTTTTCATCCATATATTTCTTTTTAAATGTTGTACAAGTTTCCAGCCTCCACTACTTTCCCAGGTAGCATTCCAAATTCTGGAAAGCCAGTATTTATTGCCCATCTCTAAATGCCCTTGAACTCACCGATTATTAGAACAATTTAAATGGCAGTGAAGAGTCAATTACATTGCTCTCGATCTGGAGTCACATGTGGGTCAAACAAGGTAAAGATGGCAGAGTTTCTTCCCAAAAAGAAATTAGTGAACAATATACATTTTTACAACGATCAATTATAATTTCACAGTCACTATTACTGAAACATTTTCTGCAAATCCAGAATTATTAACTGAACTTAAATCCTGCCAGCTACCATGGTGGAATTTGGAGCCATGCCCCAGAGTATTAGCCTGGATCTATGGAGTACCAGTCCAGTGACATTAACGTGACACCATCATCACGGAATAAGAAATGCGAGACAATGGAGGCTAATTCTGTGGGTGGATTTCAGAGGTATGGGTAATGAGACCAAAGAGAATCCAGTTGAGAAGAGTGTCAGACAGCACAGTCTTACTTTCCTGATGACGGACAAGCTTTTCAAGGAGGATTATTTGCTTACCTATGCCAAATGCTGCATAGAGGTAGTCAAGGATTAGGCAGAATTCAGGCACCATGGTCTGTCATAGAAAGGTGCAATACTAATCAGGACCACTTCATTGTTGTAGCAAGGGCAGAAACCTTAGTACAAAAATCCAGACATGGGGAGGGTGGGTCACAGAAAAGTTGGGATTGGAAAAGACAATAAGTTGACACAGGATGCTAAACTGTAAGGACAGCAGAGTCAAGAAGTTACAGACAGGGTGTGAATGGCTAAAAAGGAAGTTGAACTTGATTTAAACCAACCTCATTTAAACAACAGAACAAAATGTGACAGGAGATTAAATAGTTCACAATATCAGTGGATATGGGGCTAAAAAGGGGCACTGGGAATAGTTCATTAGGTGGATCTGATGGACAGGATAAACTGAGGAAAATTAGGGAAGGGTACAGGTGCGTGGCTAGGGCCAAGTATAGGACAACGGGTGGGGAAGGAGGCAGAAGTCAAGGAGGATGCAGAACTAATTGAACCTAACTTTTATATTGAAATCCATATCTTGGACAAGATAAAGACCTTGCACAGAAGATAATAGCTGGGAACGAAGGGGTAAAAATGTCAAGAGTTATCTTTGCATTACAGGAGAATCCAGGAGAATGAGAAGACTTAGTCAAAGGCAACAAGGCCCACTAGCACTTTGTGTTGTCTAGAAATGCCAGACAGTAAATAACAAAAGCAAATGTATACCTAATATGATCATGTTCGGGGCCTTGAACTTAATTATGTGAAAATAGGAATGGTGCAACATGAATGTGCGAGACTAAGGGACTTAAGTGGGTAAAGAGCATCAAATATAGAAATGAGGGCGTGATTGAACTATTCAGAAATGAAAACCTAAAGTCAACGTAGTTGAAAGTTTGAATATTTTTAAACTGTGTTAGAACTTGTCTCCCAAGATCAAACGCAGAAGGAACTGAAGTTAGAACGGTTAAATGGAATGTGACTGGTGAAACATGCAAGGGACTGATCAAAGATGACCTTGTCTTATGACTGACACAACAGGAATAGACACTGCATTAGGCAAGGTTGAGTTGTACACATAATGATGCTCATAAGGGAGAGATTAAGGAGCTCAGTGAGCTAAAGAGGTGACAAGGCTTGAATTCAGACTTAAATCACAGTTTGAGAAATCACTCATGCTTCATTATTTCCTTCGCTCAGTCTCTGCATGAAGGTTACCTCAAAAACTCAAGGAGAATCTTGGTTGGATGACAAAGGACATGGAGAGGTGAGAGAGGCGAATGAAATATGGTGTTCAAAAGGAGCAGAACGTACCAAAATAACTGAGAGGAATGACAGAGGAAAGAGGGGTGGTGATGGTCTAGCGGGATTATTGCTAGGCTATTATTCTGCAGGCCCATGGCAGAAGGTGGAATTTGTATTCAATAATTTTTTAAAAAAAGAAAGAATTAAAAAATTAATGATGGCCATGAAGCCACTGTTGACTGTCAGAGAAAAAAAATGTCTGGTTCTCTAATGTCCTTTAGAGAAGGAAGTTGCCATCCCTAACTAGTCTGCCCTACGTATGACTCAACTGCCGTCTGGGAAATTGGGGATGGGCAATGGATGCTGGCTGGCCAGCAGCACCCACATCCTGTGAATGAATAAAATAGTATCAATTAATGATAAAGACCATCTCACAGTGCAGCAATTTAGCGAGGGTGATACAAGAGGTCTGGAAGCCAGGAAGTCTATACTATAGGGCAAAGTTTTTGTCAAGTATTTATGATAGTAATCTAATTGACCATATTGCTTTGAGACATACAATAACTCCAAGGAGGTGAAATGTACAGAATAACAGGAAGGTTTAAAAAAAAATCAACTGCAGAGTTGGTGCAGGAACTTAAAGCTTAAATTAGCATCACTTGGTAGACATTGGAGGCTACATCAAAATAATGGCATCATCTGAACCAAATCAGCAACATCTGGGTGATGACATGAGGTGATACAACACTCTGAGAAGATTTAAATTTATTTGACAATAACACTTCAGAACAACCTGGGCTATCAGATTAAACAGAGAAGTCAGACTGTCCCACAGATTCAAACATTGATTGTGAGAATGCAAGTTCTCACAAACTTTATAAACTGCTGCAGTTTTCATTTCAGTTTCAATATTAAGGTGACTTTATAGAAAATATACTTAAAACAGTATAAAATGTTGGAACATCGTTACTTTACAAAATATCTGATGCGAATGGCTGAAAATCCACAGAAGATGTTAATGCTAATATTGAGCTTAAACATGATCCCCTCAATAGGTTGATATTAAAATCTGGTCAGGTCTTTGACAGAAACCATCAATTCAAATCAAATATTGTTCAGAACATATGATAGGATGACATGCATGTCAAATGATCAGTAATTAGAGCTAAAAGTGGCATCTAAATAACCTGAAAGATCAACATTTAATCATCAAACCACTTCTAAGAAGACAAAACCTTACCGATTTTAAAATTTCAGATCTTCTCTTTGACTGAAGGACATTGATCTGACAGGGAGGAAAAAATGAACAAATACAGTATTAAAATTTTAAACATTAGCTAGCAGCAGGAGAATTACATTCAATCACAATCTATACCTGCATGATCTGGCAATCCCACACTTTTACCATTATCAAACAAAGATATCAACCTTAGTTCCATGAAGAGTAAATAAGCTTGCCAGGACTAGCACCAGTGAACCTAGTGAAGCTACAACACAGGACTACTTTCATGCTAAACGATGAATACAGTGTAAAACAGGCAAGGTGAAGCAATCCCACATCCAAAAGATCACATTATGCTCTCCATTCTGCAACACCCAGTCATGAATGGTGGTGGACAATTTAAAAAAAAACTCACTGGACCAGGAGACTCCAGAAACATCCCCATCAAATAATAGGCAGCCCAGCACTTCAGTGCAATAGGTAAGGCTGAAATATTTTCAAGCATTTTCAGACAGAAGTGCCAAGCAGACAATTCAAGGGCTTCCAAGGCCCGCAACACCATAAATGCCAATCTTCAGTCAATTCGATCCACTCTCACGCCATCAAGAAGCAGTTGAAGGCATTGGATGCTGCGAAAGCAATGGGTTCCGATAATATTTGGGCAACAGTCCTGAAGGATTAAGCTCCTGATCATCTTGCACTTATGGCCAAGCCATTCCAGTATAATTACAGAGGCAGTTACTGAACAATGTGGCAAGTTGCTCAGGCATATCCTATTGACAAAAAGCAGGACAATTCCAAACCAGCCAATTAGCAATTCATTAGTGTCAATCATTAGGAAAATAATGAAAGATGTCATTGATGACTTGATTAAACAGCATTTACTCTGAAATACAGGCAGCTCCTGGGTTGCAAACAGGTTCTGTTCTAAAATCCATTCACAAGTCAATTTGTACACAAGTCATTCAGAACACAACACAGAACAATATAAAATAGCTGTACTTAAGCTTGAGACAAAGTTTGTAAATCAGACGCTTGTAAATCAGGGACTGTCTGTAATCTGCTTATTGATGCTCAGTTTGGATCGAGATTGGGGCATTTAGCTCCTGGCTGCTTTGAAGGTTTAGTCCAAACATTAGCAAAAGAGCTGAACTCCAAAGGGGAGTGAGGATAATTTTCTTGGCATCATTGGATTGTGAAGATTCAAGAAGCCTTAGCAAAACTGGATTCAATAAGAATCAGAGGAACACACTGCCCTGGTTGGAGCCAGAACTCTCAAAAGAAGTTGGTTGCAGTTGTTAGGCAAGTCAGAGAATAGGAATTCTGTATGTAACTTTGACTCCTCAATGCCTGTCCACCATAAACAAGGCATAAGGAGAAATGTTTTGCAATACTCTGCCACCTGGATATGTACAGCTCCAACAGCTTAAGACCACACAGAGCAAAGCTACCTGCTTGACAGGCATCTCTTGTAACATTTTCAACATTTGCTCCTAACAGCACTGATAGTAGCAAGTCTGCACCATTTAGAAGACACAGTGCAACAACTCATTAAGACAATACTTTCCAAGTCCAAAACAAATGTGACCTTGGAAGATGAGGACAGCAGAAACATGGAGAAACTGCCGTCTGGAAATTCCCCTCCAAGCCACACATCATCCTAATTTGGGCTATTCAGTCAATGTAGTTGCATCAAAATCCAGGAAACCCCAACAACCCTCTGAGGGAAATGTACACCAGATGGACTGTAGTAGTTTAAGGAGACAGCTTATGAGCGCCTTGTCAAGAGCAAATAAGGACTTGCAGTAAATGTTTTCCTAGCCCTAGCCAGCATCCCAAGAAAGCTTAAAGATTTATTCATTCAATTTTTATTGGCGTAGAATTCATGACAAAACAACTCAAGAAAGATTAAAGAAAACACACATTCTTTGTTGTTGGGCTGATTATTTTATAATTGTATCTCCAAAGAGCTACCAGGCTAATACAAATTACAGGGCCGTTGACAGTACAGGCAAGACTAACATTAGATTAAATACAACACACGACTAGAACTGACTAACTCCTCCCAAAAGACTGACAGATGAATGCATGGTACATATGACATATCCAAATGATGAAAGGCCTGAACTGAAAGGAACACTGTCAAGAGAAGTAGGACCTAAACTTGTGAGTTTTATCCCCATGGAAGCACAGATAACCATATCAACATGAAATATAAACCTAACAATCTAGCCAACAAGAAAACTGTTAATTTTTTTTTGGAAATAGAACTGACTATGCTTGATCTTCCTGCTAACTAAGAAAGCCCTTGACAGATTTATAATAGCTTATTCACTTATTTTGAAAGCAAAGTCCAACTGTCTTATTGCTTATACATCATAATTGCTTAAAGAACATACCTGTTAAAGATTAATTGGAAAAAAAAGAGCTCAACAAGAGCCTGAATTAGTACCTGCAGATCAAAGAATCAGAATGCACTTATATTCTGCTTCTTGGGCTTTTTGAGATTTCTTCAAGCTTAAAAATGTACCAGCTAACTACAAGCTCCTTTTCAACGATTACGTTGTCAATTCAGTATTTATAAGTGGTTGGCTTACATTTAATAAAGCCACTTCGTTTTTATTTCAGATAAAATGCTTTGAAGTTCCAAATAACAGGTATATTGGAACATTAAATCATTTCCCTCTCCCCAGATGTTGCTAGATGTACTGAGTTTCTTCCGTATTTGCTAGGTTTACTTTCAACCATGGTAACTATATTCTGCCTGCAAATGGTTTGACTTGAACTAGAGAACAAGTTTAAATTAAGTTCACAAACCAAATGAAATCAGCTGCTTTCATACTTCATTTTGTACTTGTGTTACCACAACCTCTGATATTTACTTCAACCACCACCACTGTTTTCAACATCCCTTGTCTTTTGTTGGCACTGCATCATACATCACTACAAATTTTGTCCTTCCTCATCCTTCCCCTCAGATTTGTGACTTGTATTCTGGGTGAGGTTTTTTGAAAACATAAGATCAAGCTGAGGGAGGAGCAAAGAATGAGTGAAAGGATCTTGCAAAGAAACAAGGGAGAACACATCTGGTAAAAGTAGTACAATATGTTGCTTTCTGTGCCAAAACCAGTTTGGTTCAAATGCAGATATCCAGAGAGTGAGAAAGATTCAACAGAAGACATTTTTAGAAGTCTCATATTCAACATGTCTGTAAGTCATGTAAATCTTTTTGTGCCTGTGTTGATCGTTGCTTCTACAGCAAATAGGATATTTGAGTTCTGAGAAACCCTGCAGAGAACAAGTTAAAGAACCATAATGCACTTCACTCTCTTTTTAAAAAAAAGAAAATAAATTGAAGGAAGACTTTGGATTCAATCTCCATTTTTAACAGTACATTTATCATTTTCTCAGATAAGGACTGCTCTGCATTATTTACTGTTTTTTGCTGCTTAATGATGAAATCAGCATTTTTGGTGACATGGCTGAAAATGCAGAAAATGATGTCAGGTCACAGATTAAGATAAAACAACAAAACAGAGAATTTAAAAAGCAGAGAAACAATTGAAAGTGCCAAGAAAACAAAATTGAAGTCAAAATCAAAATTTAAGATCAAAAGAAAAAGTACAAACTGAGAAAAGAGAAGAAACAAAATCTATAAAAGATTAAAAACAACATTTTATAAGCTACTAGCATTACGCTGCAACACTTGTACCAATGCAAAGCAATTTCAAATTCACATTGACAAGTACAAGTGAATCAGGTGTTGATGAGACTCAGCATTTCAGAAGGTAGATTCACTCTAGGACACCATCTCACACCACACTACTTGGCAACAGAAGAAACAGAATTTCAGTCTAGTCCTATTATTCACATGCAAACAGCAGAGTATTTTAAACTATCACAATTTCTTCCTTTTAGCTAATTTAAACTCTAGAAATTAACACCGAGTGCACTTAGGTAATTATTTTACTATTTTAAAAAAGGTATTCTTGCCTGAAGCAACAATTAGGTTAAAGGGATAAAAATGAGAAAACACACACACAAAGCCTTAGACTACCATGAGCAGTGTCATGGGAAAGTGGGCATACTCCAATAGACACTGGAATATTCTGATCCCTTGAGAATCTCTCGCTTTCATAAATCATTGGAATTTTAGGTTAGACATTTTTTTGCAGTTATTTCAAGCACACACAGATTCTTCAACAGAAAACAGTGCGAACATCTGCTTATGCTGCTTCTTAAAGATTTGCACTCAATTTCTGCCAAAACTGAAGAAACTCTGCAGAAATTCCAGGCATTTTCCTGTCAATGTGATTACAGTGCATAATATGCATGCTCACTTAATCAAGACTGCAGGCTATTTCATCTAAGCTAACAGCTCTGTGATTAATAAATATACTTTCAATGTACACTTTGTCACTTTTTTCTTAATAACTAGGAGACATTATTTAGTAAGTTCTTCTTGACTAGTTGCGTCAACTCAATAGTAATGGCTCGGCTGTTGCACGTACTACCTCCACGCAGCAAAAACAAAGCTATTCTGCCAAATAAGTTACCAATAATCCTCATGATATATTTGTTTTATATCTATGAAATCACTGACTGGCCGAACAAGAGGTCAAATAGACTTCAGGTTTCACATGGGCTGCAACAGATAGCACTTTTTGGGCTGCTACGTGATGGCTAAACTTGCAAAGGAGGATCAAATTTCTTCCCATGGCTTTCAGAAAGCAAATGTTAAGGCAGTTGTACCATAATACTAACCTAAACAACACTGGTGCATAACAGCTTCAAACATCAGTTAGATCTTTTACTTTGTCAAATAAATGGGTGGCACATTGACTCAATGGTTAGTACTGCTATCTAACAGCACCAGGGATCAATGCTTTGATTCGACCCTGAGCAACGGTCGGTGTGGAATTTGCACATTCTCCTCGTGTCTGCATGAGTTTCCTCCATGTGTTCCAGCTCTCTCCTATGGATAGGTGGATTGGCCATGGTAAGTTGCCCATTAGTGTTCAGGGATGTGCAGGTTAGGTGGGTTAGCCATGGGGGATGCAGGTTTACAGAAACAAGGAAGGGTGGTGGGTCTGGGTCAGATGCTCTTCAGATGGTCGGTGTGGACACAATGAGCTAAATACTTGCTTCCACACTGCGGGCACTCTATGAATCCATGAAATACTCAATGTAAGAAATGGTATTTTCACAAATGTTGTTTCATAGGCTTTATCACTAAGACGAGATGAAACTATTGACCTCCAAAACTGATTTTCTGTGTTAACCTGTAGTATCTTATGATGCAATGCATCATAGAAATATATCAAAAGATAACAGCTGCTGCACATGCTTGATGCAAATCAGCACATCAAAATGGTGGTTAATGTATGCCAATTTTCTAATTCAGCAGAAATTTAACGATGACCACAAATCCATTGTCAATTGCCAGATAAAACCCATCTGGTTCACTCATGTCTTTTAGGGAAGGAAACTGCCATCCTTACCTGGTCTGGCCTCAAGTGTCTCCAGACCCACAACAATGTGACTGACTCTGAATTGCCCTCTGGACAGTTAGAGATAGGCAATAAATGCTGCCTGGCCAGTGATGCCCTCATCCCGTGAGTAGATAAAGGAGTTCTTTAACAAGTTGTTAAATTCATTTATAATGCTACAACACAAAAAAAAAGTGTTTTCCAAATCTTAAAATCAAGCAAGAACTGGCCCCATGCCTCACCTTCCTTGCTCTACAAAATGCTCCCACTTTTTAAGGGACAATGTAAAATTACATTGTACCTGTGGTACAATGAAATCATTCTCTGCAGTTTTTACAAGAGTTCAGCATTTTATAAAATTAATAAAAATCAATTTTCACGTCAGGAATTATATTTAAAAACATAGGTTCCTTCTGATAAAAAAAATCTTTAACAGAGTAAATTAACATTAAATGCCACATGCCAATTTTCTACAGCAGCATTCAAATATATGGTTTGTAGGTGTAACAAACAATGCGTGTATAAAGGGGTTAGCAGACAAATTCCTCGGGAGATCAGACACTTCATTTTAGATAAAAATTACAGTTTGTATTGGAAATCTGTAGAGGACGAAGGCATTTTGGACAGTGCCGTGCAAAGAAATGGCAAACAGGCTTGAAAAGCCTGTTCAATCTAACTAAATGTTGGAAAGTTATGAACCTTTGATATGCCCTTCCTTTACGCAAGCTGAGCATTCTTCCCCACTGAAGGTAACAAGACCCTCAGCCATGCCCATTTTATTTCTCAGGCTTCAGCTCTTATTCCTTTCTCCCACCCAGAACCATGACAAGGATTCTTCTTTGGGAGTTCCAAATAGGATGCAAGCCATCAATGCCAGGGGGATTTATCTCCTTGTAGCCCCATTGGTTTGTCTAAATCTGTTTCTTTAGTGACAGTACTAGCATTTAATTAATGTCCTGTATTCTTTGGTATTAATGGAACATTCAATGTATCTTTAACCCGATAATCAGATGTAAAAAAAAATCTGCTTAAAATATCTGCCATTTCCTTGTTTTCATAGAATCCCTACAGTGTGGGAACAGGCCTTTTTGCTCAACAAGTCCATGCCAATCTTCAAAACATCCCCCCCAAGACTCATCCCCCTATAACCCACCTAAGCCACACATCCCTGAACACTACAGGCAGTTTAGCAATCCCAATCCACCTCGCCTGCATATCTTTGCAATGTGGGAGGAAATATGAGCACTGAGAGGAAACCCACGCAGACACAGGGAGAACGTGCAAACTCCAGACAGGCACTTGCCAAAGGGTGGAATTGAACCCAGGTCCCTAGCGCTGTGAGGCAGCAGCGAAAACTGCTGAGCCACCATGCCGCCCGTATCTACAGTGCTGTTTCTGATAACTATCTTCGCAGATTCATTTTCTAAGGCCTATGTTCACTTTGACCCCTCTCTTCCTTTTCATATGCTTAAAGAAGCTCTTATTGTCAGTTTTTATGCTCATTGCTAGTTTACCATTGCAATTTATTTCCAATCAATTTCTTTAATCCTCCTCTGCTGGATTTTGAATTTATCCCAGACTTTGGGGCTATCATGATTTTTGCCTCTTTATATGCTTTTTCTTTCAACTTTATACTCCCCTTCACTTCCTTGACTAGTCATGGTTGGTTTAGCCCAATCTTAGAACCTTTCCTCATTGCTGGGCCATATGTTTGCTGGGAGTCAAGAATTACCTCATTAAATGTTTACCACTCCATGCTTACTGACTTTACAGAACATAAAACATAGAACAGTACAGGCCCCTCGGCCCATTCTGTTGCACCAAACTTTTACCCTAATCCTAAATTCTATCTAACCTCCACCCTGACCTTATACTATCATCCTTACTATCATCCTTATCTAATAGCTGCTTAAATGCCCCTAATGAGGCCGACTCCACTACCCTCTCCGGCAATGCATTCCACACCACTACCACTCTCTGAGTAAAGAACCTACCTCTGACGTCTCCCCGATATCTACCTCCACTCACTTTAAAACTAAGCCCCCTCGTAATAGCTACCTCCACCCTAGGAAAAAGTCTCTGGCTGTCCACTCCTATCTATATCTCTGATCAAATCTAACTGCCCAGTTCACTTTAGCTAACAGTATCTTCATTTCATCCTAATTCCCTTACTAGCTTCTTAAATCAACAGATCTTGCACTATTTTCACCATCTCCTCCATGATACTACCATTAAGTTTCCCCTGTTGCCTCCCAAAACTCCAAAAAGATTATTCTATCCACACCTCTGATCCTTCCTTCAATTACACCCAAGCTCATTCCCATGGTCCCTTTCCATGTCAGCACAAGAGATACAACTGTACCATTTTACTCCTCCTTACTTAGAGGCCAAGAGGCCAAGATCCCAAAACACTCCTTCCCGCAGCAACACAGAGATTTATTGTATATTCCATTTACTGCTTTGAATGCAATCTACTTTACACTCAGGAGAAAAGATTGGACAACCACTTTGCCAAACCCTTCCATTCGAGCCAACAAGCATAGACGTAAGCATCTTGTCACAATCATCCTGACATTTAGATGCCCTCCAAATGCATTTCACCTAGTTATCATTCCATTTGGACTTGCATCACCAACTCTTTTCAGTTCAATCTCTCCTATCCCCTATCCTATTTATTGGCCCTCTGAAGCTTTTCTAGTCCTCCATCTTTCACGTCTTTAAAAACTTATTTCTTTACAAATCTTTCCTATTTTGGTGAAAAGTCACTAACCCGATACATTAACCCTGACTGTCTCTCTCTGTCTCCATAGATGCAGTCATACATTCTGACTACTTCCCGCACTTTCTGTACTTCATGGACATAGCAACGTCATGCTCAGTAAAGATATACATCAAACTTTCTTTATACTTTTTTTTAGAAAAGGGAACTTCATGAATGAAATGGCAAAATTGGATCAGTATTATTTAGGGGACTTCAAACAAAAACAAACATAAAAAATTCAGTAGCATTAGATAACCTGACATCACAGTGCCAAATTCTGCCATGCAATACAAAGAATCAGTATTAAAATCTAAAACCATCCCCTTACAACATATTCGAGTAAAAATAACAAATCGTGCAACACTCATCGTACAATTGCTAAGTGTGGTGAATTACATGACAAAAATTGGAACCTACTTTTTAATTAGGCAGGAAGGACAATTACTTTTGCTGAATTACTTAAAAACCCAAAAAAGTATATGCATTTATAAGCACCTATAAGATTTGGAGCAGTAATTCTTTTTGAGAATTCCAAAAACAATGACTGAGCATTTCCTTTGCTGTTTGAGGTGCTGAATGAACTCTGGCATTCTGTTTTTGTATTAGATTCCAGCTCAAGTATTAGTTTCAAGATCTAATCATTAGGGGTAGAGAAAACATCTCTTTTTGAGATTTGGATTTCATGCTGATTCTGGATCAAATTCAGCATTAAAAGGAATGAAAGGCTATGTTACAATTGGCGATAAAATCAAATGGATACTAGTCAGCAATTTAAACTAGACTGACACCAGAGACACTCATTTCTTGGGCTTTTGCCCAAAATGGCCTTTGCATTCAAATTTTTAAATTGGCTGCACAGCTGATTTCTGGTGGTGGTTGATAGTTTAAAAACAAAGTTTCATGATGTTTTGGTGGTGGGAAAGTCATTTAGTTGTGCGTGATAGCACTTCCAGATATAAAAGCAAGAAAATAATAAGTGCCTCTGGGGTTCCAATGGCACAGTAGTAATGGCCTGACCTCTGGGCCAGGAAGCTAAGTTCAAGTCCCTTCTGCTCAAGAGGTGTGTTATAACATCTCTGAACAGGCTCATCACAAAATATTGATCATGAATTAATTCCTTTGGAGTTTATCATTCACCACTCTTGTGGTGCAGTGGAAGTGTCCTTACCCCTGGGTCAGGAATACTCAAATCCCACCTGCTCCAGAGGTTTTGTAACATTAGCTCTAAACAAGTTAATTAGAATATAGAAAACGAGCCAAGAAGCCATTTCGCTTCTTATACTAGGGCTCGTTGCACAGTGATAGCATCCCCATCTCTGAGTCAGCAGGTCCAGGTTCAAGTTCCACCTAGGGGTGTGTAATAACATATCAATCTATTCAGGTTGTGTTATGTTTAGAAAATATTAACCTACTTGATAGGCTTTACAATCTAAAGACTTCAAGAATCCGTGATAGCAATTTAATAAAAGTTGAATTTAAATTGCTGAAATCTTCATTGTTAAATTAGGTTTAGCAATAGAGATAGTAGGAACTGCAGATGCTGGAGAATCTGAGATAACAAGGTGTAGAGCTTGATGAACACAGCAGGCCAAGCAGCATCATAGGAGCAGGAAACCTGACGTTTCGGGCCTAGACCCTTCTTCAGAAAGGATTCTTCTGAAGAAGGGTCTAGGCCCGAAACGTCAGCTTTCCTGCTCCTATTATGCTGCTTGGCCTGCTGTGTTCATCAAGCTCTACACCTTGTTATCTTAGGTTTAGCAATATCTTTATTCAGACAAGATGCATTCCCTCCATCGTTTGTCTCACAAAACTCCTGATGTGTCTTTCTAGGGCAAAAATTTTAAAAAACCAAAACGCATAACTATACTGTTGTCTAATTCCTAATTCCTACGATTAGGTGCAGTTCATTGGTGACTTTCTTCATTTGCTTTTGTGGTATTTTACTGCAGAATTACCAAGAGTGTTGAGTGTATTGTAGGCGTTTATTTAAAAAAAGTTATGGAAAATATTTGTTTAGTAAGAATTTTGAATTGGAAATAATTACTATTTTTCAGAGACAAAGATCAAAATGATATCATATTGTATGAGATCACACATTTTTATTCAATGTTAATAAATTCTTTTTAAGCTCATATACAAAAACGTAAAAGTACTACAATATTACTTCAGGCATGATTCTGTGTTTTTGAAGATCAGAAAACAATTTCAATCATCTGTTAAACTAGTACAAATTTAAGAGAGGCTTCAATTTTTCTTTTCATTTGCAGGAGAGAAAAAATCTCTTGGAGGTTTATAATAGGCGACTTCAAATACTTAAACTACTGCCTGAAGAAATGGATTAAAAATACCAGAAGACATAAAACGAAAGGATTACTTTGGAGAAGAAAGATCCTACCATTTTGCATACTGCAAACAGAAATAAATACAGTAGATAGCGGACCATATTCAGGTGAGACAGTGAGTCACATATAAATTTGCATTCTCATGTTTGCAATGCAACTGATTTTTAATTTAAACAAGATATGCTGCAAACGGTAAAATTTTACTCAGTTGCAGTGCCTTTTTTTTGTTTTGCTGACATTGCAGTGATGAAGAAAAAAGGTTTAATACTTTAGTTCTAAATAGTTCAAAATAAATCAGATACTTTAGTAAGTGTAATCCTGTATATGAGGCAATAAACTTTACCTGCAAAACATAGTCCAGTGCTATATGTCGAAAGCACTTGCGTGTTGCTGTTAGGACGTTCGTAGCCTCTTCCACTTCATGTTGCTTATTTCTTTGAACTTGAGCATTTTTCACTAACGCATTTTCTTTCTCTTCACTGACCTTGTCAAACTGTTTTTTTACGTCTTTAAATTTTCTAAGATCCCTGGAAAAGATAAATACAAAGAGCTTGTATTTGCGCAGTACTTTTTATGACTGCAAGTAATCCCAGGAAGCTTCAAGAAATAATCAAGTACTTTTTCCATTTATTTATTTGCAGGATACGGACATAGCTAGTTATGTCAACACATTGCTGATTGCCAATTGTCCTCGAGAAGATGAACAGCTGCCTACTTGAACAGCTCATGGGAACTATATCCAGTCCAGTTAGGAAGCCGGTTCCACGATTCTGATCCGGTAAGGCCGATGGAACTACAAAATAGTTTCAAATTAGGATAGTGTGCGTCTTTGCAGGGAAACATATAGCTGGTGGGTGTTCCTATGCAACCACTATCCTCTTCTTTCTATGTGGTACACTCAAAAATTTCAACAATGCTGTCAATAAACCTAAGGGGAGTTGTGACAGTGCAACTTGTAGATGGAACAACACAACTGCCACTGTCCACTGGATTTGAAGGGAACTACATCTAAGGTGATGGATGGAATACCAAGAGGGCTGCTTTGTTTTGGGTGGTGTTGAGCCATCCAGAAAAAGGTTGCTGGAGCTGCATCTCTCCAAGTGAGGACTATTCCAGCATACTACTGACTTGTGAAAAGTAGATGGTGCATTTGGAGAATCAAGAGGTGAGTTCCTAGCCTCTGACTCGCTCTTATACCCACAATATGATTGGTCCAGTTCAGTTTCTGGTCGATAGTAACTCCCAGGATATCAGGAGTGAAGAGTTCACCTATGCCAGTGACCAAAGGCAGATGGTTGGATTCATTGCCTGGCACTTGTGTGACATGATTGCTGTTCGCCACTTGTCAGCACATATTTAAATGTTATCCAAATCTCACAGTGCAGGTCCATAAGCAGTTTCAGAATGAGGAGCAACAAAAGGTGCTGAACATCTTGCAGTCATTAGCAAACATCCCGACTTCTGACCTCATAATGGAAGAAAGGGGATTGCTGGATCAGCTGAAGATGATTGGGCCACAGGGTGCTACTCCAAGTAACTTCTGAAATGATATCATGGGGTTGAGGTGACCAAACTCCAATAATCCCAACCATCTTCCTTTGCGTTTGGTAGGATTCCAAGCGATGGAAAGATTCCCTACCCCATGAATTCCTATCATCTCCAGTTTGGATACCATTCTCTGTCAAATGCTGCTCTGATGTCACAGACATTTATTCTCACCTCCCCCTTGAAGTTCAGCTCCTTTGTCCATGTTCAGACCAATGGTTTAACAAGGTCAGCAGCTAAGCGGCCGAGTTAGAACCCAACTGATCAGTCCGGCAGCAAGTTATTCCTAAGTTATTGCCACTCGCTGATAATTGATTTATTTGTTGTCATATGTATTTTGTAACAAAATACAGTGAAAAGAGGTGTAAAATGTTAGCACTCTCCAGAGCCAGCTTAAAACACAGAAAAATAAACCAAAACACAGAATATCAAGGCAGAAAAACAAAGAAAAAAAAAGTGTTCAACTTTACAGTCCTTGTAAGTGTTCTGTCTTGGGCCATGGGCCTGGTAGGCAGGCACGAGTCTCCTTTGCCACACCATGCCAGCACCGGAATGGAAGTCACCACTCTTTGGCACCCTCTCGCCTCTATCGAGGCCCTCACTGGATCTCACCAATGCAGACGGCACTGATTCCAGCAGGTACTGCACCATGTTCTGCCACCGCCACATGGCTTTTGGCCCACTTTGCAGATGCAGCCACTGCTGATGCCAACAGGTCTCGTACTGGGTCCAAACTTGCTTCTGTCACCACCTCCACAAATCTGTGCTGGATGCAGATGCCACCAGGAACTCAAACTCAAGCAAAGTTTTAAAAAGAAATTAAAAAAGAAAAGGAAAGCAGATAAGCCCCAGGCTCAGAAGTCCTACCCCACCACTATCTTACCCTAAGTATTTTGAGAACATGGGTGTTACTTCGCTGAATTGATTTATCCTGTTTTGGACATACCTGGGCAACGTTCAACACTGTTCTATAGATGTCAGCATGGCAGTACAGCCGGGACTGGTCTAGAATGGTGGTGCCTGAGACATAGTCACACGTAGAAACATACCTTGCAAACCATGTCAGTCCACTGTCTGCTGTGGAGCAGCTGTTCTTAATTTTGATACAAGTCTACAAATGGGAGCAATGAAAAATTCCACAGGATCAACAGAGCTGGGTTTGCCTATATGATTTCTGGTGATTTCGTCTTTGTGAGCAGTCTATCCTACTTCTTTCACTTCATTTAAGCATGTACCAATTTGGGACAAACAAGCAGCTCACCAGGCCATTTCAGAAGGCATTTAAAGACAACAATATCACTATGGGTCTGAAGTTACGTCAGCTGACTTCTTTGCTTGATCATTGAATCAGGTAAGTTTGAGATAATCAACAAGTCTTAAGTTCCAAATATTTTAACTGAGATTAATTTCCAACAGCTGTGGTGGGATTTGAACCCATGACAAAGCATTAATCTGGGTCTTTAGATTACTAGCCCAGTGATAACATCACTCCGCCATCTCTCTACAAAAGCAGGGAAACAAAACAATCAAAATGCACACAGCAAAGATTCCCCAAATGGCAATGCAAGAAAAGACCACCTAATTTGTCATCATGATGTTAAAGTATTCTTCATTTCAAATGTAATATACATAATACATCTGCACACCTAAGCAAAAACGCAGATCTTTCAGATGGAATTTCTTCACAAAATCAGACTAAAATCAAAAAGAAGTTTCAAAAATATTAAATAATACAGTGATGAATTAAAAATGCACTTTTCAACGACCATTTGGAAGATGGTAATTTAGCAATTAAAAATAAACAAGTTAATGACTCAAGGAGTAAAATCAGGTATATAAATGTGCACTCGAAGAAAGTCTGGCAGAATTGATACCTGGGTTTCAGGTACCTATCCTTTTAAAAGAATGTTAAATGAAAATTTAAAAAGGCAACAGGGAGAACAAAGAGCCAAGAGATAATAGATTTACAGAAAACATTGATCAGAAAATTCTGAACAACCATCGTGGGAAATGCATCCTAATTTTTGTTAGCATACAACGCACATTCACCAAAAACACACCAGGAGTTAGAAAATTATAGATGTAAATGTAAATCCGGAATGCTGCGTTTACTTCCATCAGAGGAAAAAAAAAGGCCAAGATTTGATGCAAAGATAGTAAGAATGGCCAATGCGGGAGTCAGAGAAGGGTCCCAACCCAAAACGTCAGCTTTTGTGCTCCTCTGATGCTGCCTGACCTGCTGTGTTCCTCCAGCTCCACATTGATGTAGTTAGATTTAAAAACTATACTGGGTTAAGAGAGAGTGAATCAAGGAAGAATACACTAAACATAGTAGATACGCTCCAATAACCTTTCATTGTGTGGCCTTTATTTGTAGGTGCCCTGATTGTTCAAAACAGTTGATGTACAATAAATTGGACAAGCTAATATTCTGGGATAGCATATCTACTGTAATTTTCTTCCTTTTTGCCTTCTGGGATAGCTCTTTCGACCCAGAGCAGCTGCTCATGCTTCATGTTTTGGGAGCTGTCAGCAGTTCATCAGTACTTGACTTATTGGTACAATAGGGCTTTAAAATTTAGTTACAGATTGGAAGGCAAGACCATGTGGTATACCCTTAAATTATTTAGCTTTCATAAATTTTTAACCAGATTTACCTGATAAAAGGTTGGCCCTGTTTAATGAGAATTATGGTTTTGTAACAGAAGTTCCAACAACCAGGAGTTAATTTCTGCTTAGCAAAGAAGGGGAAATAATTATGTTCACATCATCAATTCTATCCATTACCCCTATTTTCTGTCTTTATTTCTATCCCTATTCCCCTTCCAGATTAATAAAGTGTGAAGCTGGATGAACACAGCAGGCCAAGCAGCATCTCAGGAACACAAAAGCTGACGTTTTGGGCCTAGACCCTTCATCAGAGAGGGGAATGGGGTGAGGGTTCTGGAATAAATAGGGAGAGAGGGGGAGGCGGACCGAAGATGGAGAGTAAAGAAGATAGGTGGAGAGGAGAATATAGGTGGGGAGGTAGGGAGGGGATAGGTCAGTCCAGGGAAGACGGACAGTCAAGGAGGTGGGATGAGGTTAGTAGGTAGGAGATGGAGGTGCGGCTTGAGATGGAAGGAAGGGATGGGTGAGAGGAAGAACAGGTTAGGGAGGCAGAGACAGGCTGGGCTGGTTTTGGGATGCAGTGGGGGGAGAGGACGAACTGGGCTGGTTTTGGGATGCAGTGGGGGAAGGGGAGATTTTGAAGCTGGTGAAGTCCACATTGATACCATTGGGCTGCAGGGTTCCCAAGCGGAATAGGAGTTGCTGTTCCTGCAACCTTTGGGTGGCATCATTGCAGCACTGCAGGAATTGTGTAATTACTCCGCCTCTGCCGCATCTGCTCCCACGATGAGGCATTCCACTCCCGCACATATAGGATGTCCACGTTCTTCAAGGACCGCAACATCCCCCCCTCAGTGGTCGAGAACGCCCTTGACCGCGTCTCCCGCATTTCCCGCAACACATCCCTCACACCCCGCCCCTGCCACAACTGCCCAAAGAGGATCCCCCGCGTTCTCTCACACCACCCCACCAACCTCAGGATACAACGCATCATCCTCCAACACTTCTGCCATCTACAATACGACCCCACCACCCAAGACATTTTTCCATCCCCACCCTTGTCTCCCTTCCAGAGAGACCACTCTCTCCATGACTCCCTTGTTTGCTCCACACTGCCCTCCAACCCCACCACACCCGGCACCTTCCCCTGCAACTGCAGGAAGTGCTACACTTGCCCCCACACCTCCTCCCTCACCCCCATCCCAGGCCCCAAGATGACTTTCCATATTAAGCAGAGGTTCACCTGCACAAATGCCAATGTGGTATACTGTATCCATTGCACCCAGTGTGGCTTCCTCTACATTGGGGAAACCAAGCGGAGGCTTGGGGACCGCTTTGCAGAACACCTCCGCTCGGTTCGCAATAAACAACGGCACCTCCCAGTCGCGAACCATTTCAACTCTCCCTCTCATCCTTTAGATAACATGTAAATCATGGGCCTCCTGCAGTGCCACAATGATGCCACCCAAAGGTTGCAGGAACAGCAACTCATATTCTGATTGATACCATTGGGCTGCAGGGTTCCCAATGTGGACTTTACCAGCTTCAAAATGTCCCCTTCCCCCACTGCATCCCAAAACCAGCCAAGTTCGTCCCCTCCCCCCACTACATCCCAAAACCAGCCCAGCCTGTCTCTGCTTCCCTAACCTGTTCTTCCTCTCACCCATCCCTTCCTCCCACCTCAAGCCGCACCTCCATTTCCTACCTACTAACCTCATCCCACCTTCTTGACCTGTCAGTCTTCCCTGGACTGACCAATCCCCTCCCTACCTCCCCACCTATACTCTCCTCTTCACCTATCTTCTTTTCTCTCCATCTTCGGTCCGCCTCCCCCTCTCTCCCTATTCATTCCAGAACCCTCACCCCATCCCCCTCTCTGATAAAGGGTCTCGGCCCGAAACGTCAGCTTTTGTGCTCCTCAGATGCTGCTTGGCCTGTGTTCAGCCAGCTTCACACTTTATTATCTTGGATTCTCCAGCATCTGCAGTTCCCATTATCTCTCCCCTTCCAGATTGTTCATTTTTCAAATCTATCTCCAAAGCTTCATTTCCCACCACCACCCCCCACTTAAGTGTTGTCAGGTGCCCTTTTTGTTTGTAGATGCACTTTTGTACAGATTCCACAGAATTTCCCCTGAGAGTCAATGAGGGAGGATCAATTTAAACATCAATATTAAGTCAAAATTAAGATTAAGAGGTGCTGGAGGAATGGATGCTTTGTCAAAGGGGAACATAGGAGCAAAAGTAAGCTTTTCTGCCATTGCACTAGTCAAATGGGATCCTGGTTCTCCTGATAATTCTCAATTCCACACTTCTGCTTTTTGCTATAACCCCTGACTCTGCTACTAATTAAAAATCCGTCTCTCTGTCTATTCAGCCTTGAATATACTCGACAAAAGATCTTTCTTGCTCAGTGCTCTGAATAAAGGATTGGGAAGTCATGTTGAGGTTGCGCAGGACATTGATGAAGTCACTTCTGGAATACTGTATCCAGTTATGGTCACCCAGTTATAGGAAGAAGATTGTGAAGCTGGAGAGGGTTCCAAAGAGATTTAGCAGCATGTTACCAGGTATGGAAGGTTTGAATTATAAAGGAAGGCTGAAACTTTCATTGGAGTGTAGGAGGTTGAAAAGCGACCTTGTAGTTCTTTATAAAATAATGAGGGGTATAGACAGAGTTAATAGTAACTCTTTTCCATAGGATGGGGGCTTTCAAGACTAAGGAGTACATTTTTAAGGTGACAAGAGAGATTTAAAAAGACATGAGGGTCAAATGTTTTATACAGACAGTGGTTGGCACGTGGAATGAACTTTGAGGAAGTGGTGGATATGGGTACAATTACAATGTTTAAAAAGACATTTGGATAAGTACATGAATAGTAAAGGCTTGAAGGGATATGGGCCAGGTGCAAGCAGGAGGGGCTAGTTTAGTTTGGGATTATGTTCAGTTTGGGATTATGTTCAGCATGGACTGGTTGGGCCAAATGGTCTGCTTCTGTGCTATATGACAAGGTGATGTGACTAGTAGCATTTCATTTCTCCAACAAAAAGCCAGCACACTGTTAAAGCACTACCATGTTGTAAACTTCACGTGGTTTTGTCAATAAAATTATTTGAAAACTGTTGAAATCAACTAGTCCAATTTCCTTGTTTTGGCTATGTCACTTTGTCAATGGGATATGACTCATGTCAAAAAACATGCTTATGTGAGGCATATCGTTATCAGCAACTTGCATAACAATTAATCCTTTAATAAAGATCTTCGAACCATTACATATGAATAGCAAATGTAGATTCAATTAGGCAAGGAAGCACACCAGTCAGTTCACCCATTTGACTCAGTACTTCATAATGTTTATCTCAGTAATCTTTCCGATACTTTTCCAAACTGTCTACAGTAGAGCTCTCTCAAACCAACAGCCAGCCAAATCACGGAGTCAGATGTACAGCACAGAAACAGACCTTTGGTTCAACTCATACATGCCAGCCAGATATCCTACATTAATTCTATATTAGTCTACATTCAACCTGGAAAAGTGTGAAGTGATTCATTTTGGAAGATCGAATTTGAATTCAGAATACAGGGTTCATGGCAGTGTGGAGGAACAGAGGGATCTTGGGATCCATGGCCATAGATCCCTCAAAAAGGTACCACCCAAGTTGACAGGGTTGTTAAGAAGGCATATGGTGTGTTGCCTTTCATTGGCAGGGGGACTGAGGTTAAGAGCTGAAAGGTTATTTTGCAGCTCTATAAAACCCTGTTCATACCACACTTGGAATATTGTGTTCAGTTCTGGTCACCTCACTGTGGGAAGGATGTGGAAGCTTTAGAGAGGGTGCAGAGGAGATTTACCAGGATGCTTCCTGGACTGGAGGGCAGGTCTTGACAGGAAAGGTTGAGGGAGCTTGGGTTTTTTTCCATCAGAGCAAAGGATGGAGGGGTGGCTTGATAGAGTGGCAAGCCAGAGACTTTTTCCCATGGCAGAAGTGACTATTACGAGACGGCATAATTTTAAGCTAATTGGAAGAAGGTAATCGCGAGATGTCAAAGGTAGGTTCTTCTCACAGAGTGGTGAGTGCATGGAATGCACTGCCGGCAGTGGTAATAGAGTCAGATACATTAGGTACATTTAAGCAACTCTTGGATAGGCATATGGATGATAGTAAAATGAAGGATATGCAGGTTAGTTTGATCTTCGAGTAGGATAACACGTCGGCAAAACATTGTGGGCCGAAGAGCTGCACTGTACTGTACTATGTTTCTCATCTACTCGCATTTGCTAGCATGTGGCTGATATCTCTCTAAACCTTCCCTATTAATATACCCATCGAGATGACTTAAAAGTTGTAACTGTACCAGCCTCCAACAACTCCTCTGACAACTCATTGTACACACGCACCACCTGATGCATGTGAAAGTTGCCCCTTAGGTCCCTTTTGTGTGTTTTCCCTCTCACCTTAAACCTCTGCTCTCTACTTTTAGATTCTCCTACTTGAGGAAAAGACCTTGACTATTCACCTCATCCACCCCTCACGATTTTATAAACATCTGTAAGGTCAATCCTCATCCTCATCCTCCAACAGTACAGAGAGAACAAGCCTAGCCTATTCAGCCTCTCCCTACAATTCAAACCCTCCAATTCTGGCAACATCTTTGTAAATCTTTTCTGAATCCTTTCAAGTTTCACAGCATCTTTCCTACAGCAGGGAGACCAGAATTTCTTGCAGTATTCCAAAAATGGCCTAACCAATGTCCTGTACAGCCGCAACATGACCTCCCAGTTCCTGTACTCAATGCACTGACTAATGAAGGCAAGCATACCAAATGCCTTCTTCACTACCCTGAAACTCCACTTCTAACAAACTGTAAACCTGCATCCAGAGATCTCTTCATTCAGCATCATCCCCCAGGACCATACCATTAAGTGCCCTGATTTACCCTCCTAAAATGCAGCACCTCACATTTACCTAATCAAACTCCATCTGCTACTCCTCAGCCCATTTGCCCATCTGATCAAAGTCCCATTGTACTCTGAGGCAATCTTGTTCACTGTCCATTACAGCACTAATTTTAAGGTCATCTCAAACTTACTAATCATATCTCCTATACTCACATTCAAATCATTTCTATAAATGGCAAAAAGCAGTGGATCCAGCACCAATCCTTGTGGCACACTGATGGTCACAGGCCTCCATTCTGAAGAGCAACCCTCCACTACCACTCTCAGTATTCTATCTTCCAGCCAATTTTGTATCCAGATGGATAGTTCTTCCTGTATTCTGTTTGATCTCACCTTGTTAACCAGTCCACCGTGCAGAACCTTGTCAAATGCTTTACTGAAGTCCAATATAGACATTGAAGACAGTGGTAGACATCAACAGAGAATGTTACACTAGTGAGTTTCAGAGAAGCTACAATACAGCATGTTCAGAGACGGAGGAAATCGCGTAAGGCAAGGAGATCGGATTTTTATAAACAGCTAATACGTCATTTAACAGCTATAACACAAATTGCAGAAGGGCTGTGAAGATCAGGTTTCACTGAAATAACGAGCAAGCATTACAATTTCATAGCTGATGTGGAGGTCTAAAATTTAGCTTCAGGTGCAGCTGTAGCAATATGAGTGATTTATACAGAGAGAAAAAAAACTTTATAAAACTACAAGTGAAAAGGACAGCCTTTGGTTTTAAGCCTGATTAGCAAAGTGTTAGCTTTTAAGACTTCTAGCACTTCTAAATCATATCTTCCTTTTTGTAAAGCTCTAATAGTGAATACTGTGAGGACACATTTTCCTTTAAGTTTGTACAGTAATCTATCTCGACTGACTTTTAATATTCAGGACTGGTATTAAGTTATCACAGAACAGTGCTTTTGAGCAGTAAGACTGTGCTAAAGCTGCGTTTTTGAGCAAAGTGTGTTGCAGATGTTTTTCAGCAATTTCTGAATCAGTAAAATGTTAAAGGGGGAGAAATGGCTTTAAATAGGATGATGTGCTCTTCCTATCAGATGTAGGAGATCAGCGAGAATATGAATTTTGCTGGAGACTTCGTCTGCAGGAAGTGTGTTTGGTTGTGAATCCTATTGCCAATCCTAATCCAATTGGAAAACAGAAAGGCTGAGCTTGTACAGTAGACAAGGGTAGCAACTCAAAGAGTTTAGCAGAGAATGAGGCAAGACTGACAAATTAAACTGTGTTTAATTTGATACAAGATGCCGGAGAGGTAAAGCAGATGAACTTAGGGCAAGGTTGGGAACAGTTCCTTTATTCATTCACGGGATGAGGGTGTCACTGGCTAGGCAGCATTTATTGTCCATCGCTAATTGCCCAGAGGACAGTTAAGAGTCAACCACAATGCTGCGGGTCTGGAGTCACATGTAGGCCAGTTAAGGGTGGCAGTTTCCTTCCCTAAACGACATTTGTAAA
The DNA here is from genome assembly GCF_030684315.1 of Stegostoma tigrinum. NCBI lineage: Eukaryota > Metazoa > Chordata > Chondrichthyes > Orectolobiformes > Stegostomatidae > Stegostoma > Stegostoma tigrinum. Next base: position 42,670,102 of record NC_081367.1, read on the forward strand.
CCAGATGGGCTTTTCCAACAATTGACAATGGATTCAGTCATCATTTGACTGTTGAATTCAATAAATGCCTGGAATTAAGTTCCACCATGTGCCACGGTGGGATTCGAACTCAGGTCCCCAGAACATTATCTAGGTCTCTGGATTAACAGTCCAGCAATAACACGAGGCCATTGCCTCCCATTGGGTATGGCATGGGTATGACAGAAGCTTGGCTCAGGGATGGACAGGGCTAGCAGCTTAATATTCCAGGGTATAGTTGCTACACGAAGGATAGAAAGGTTGGGGCAGGGGCAACACAGGAGGGGGAGTGGCGTTTTTGAATATAGATAACATTATGGCTGTACTTAGGGAGCATATTCCTGGAAAATCTCCCAGTGAAGGTATATGGGTGGAATTGGGAAATAAGAAAAGGGGCCATCACCTTGTTCAGATTGTATTACAGGCCCCTAATAGTCAGTGGGAAAGGCTGTAAAAGGGCAATCCAGGAAACTACAGACCAGTGAGCCTTACATCAGTGGTGGGTAAATTGTTGGAGGGGATGCTTAGGGATAGGATTACATGCATTTGGAAAGGCAAGGGTTGATTAGAGATGTTTAACATTGTTTTGTGCACAAGATATTGTGTCTCACTAATTTGATTGAGTTTTTTGAAGAGGTAACAAAGATGATTGAAGACGACAGAACTGTAGATGTCATCTATATGTACATCAGCAAAGTATATGACAAGGTTCAACATGGTAGACTGGTTAGTAAGGTGAGATCACATGGGATCCAGAGAGAGTTGGCCAATGGAATACAAAATTGGCTTGAAAGTAGGAGATAGAGGGTGGTCGTAGAGGGTTGCTGTTTGGACTGGAAGCCTATAACCAACAGTGTGTCACAAGGATCAGTGCTAAGTCTGCTGCTTTTCAATATTTGCATAAACAATTTGGATGCGAGTGCAGGAGGCATGGTTACTAAGTTTGCAGATGACACCAAATAGGTGGTGTGGAGCACAGTGCAAAAATTACCTTAATACACAACAGGACCTTGATCAGATGGCCCAATGAGCGAAGGTGTAGGAGATGAAGTTTAAATAATCGTAAAGTGTTGCATTTTGGTAAAACAAACCAGTGCAGGACTTGCAGTTAATGGTAGCGGCCTGGGGAATGTTGTTGAAAGACGACGCTTAGGGCTTCTTTGAAAGCGGAGTTGCAGCTGGACAGGTTGGTGAAGGTGGTGATTGCCTTCACTGGTTAGAACACTGAATACCGCAGTTGGTATGTCACGTTGCAGCTACACAGGACTTTAGTGAGGCTACTTTTAGAATACTGCATTCAAGTCTAGTCGTCCTTCTACAGGGAGGATGTTGTTAAACCTGAGGGGGTGTGGCCAAATTTTGCAAGGATGTTGCCAGGATTGGAGAGTTTGAGTTATACGAGATGCGAATAAGCTGGGCATTTTTCCATGAACCGTTGGTGGCTGACCTTACAGAGTTTTATAAAATCATAAGGGGCATGGATAGGGTGAATAGTCAAGGCTTTTTTTGCCTATGGTGAGAGAGTCCAAAACTAGAGGCCATATGTTTAAAGGTGAGAGGGGTAAGAATTTAAAAAGGATTGAGGGGTTAACTTTTCATGCAGAGAGTGATGCCTGTATGGAACGAGCTGCCTGAGAAAGTGGGAGGCAGCAGATACAATTACAACATTTGAAAAGCGTCTGAACAGGTATATGAATAGGGATGATTTAGAGGGATATGGGTCAAATACTAGCATATGGCACTAGATCTGATTGGGATGCCCAGTCAGCGTGGACGAGATGAACCAAAGGGTCTGTTTCCATGTTTATGACTCTATTGCGACTTTTATAACAGTGAAAATTGATTCAGACTGCTCTTTCAGCAGAGTTGTTTCAACAATAATACAAAAATAATTAGATCCAGTACCACTGTCATCATTCTGTAAATGTTTAATTCTTGTAACTTTCATTATGGTGCAATATCTCAAAGTATGCTTACCTAAACCACTGCATGGCAACTATTTTTACGAAATTAAACAGTAGCTGTTACTGGTGATACAGTTCATGAGAGGAAATTTATTCTTGTTGTTTCCAAACTGACATATCACTAAATGCAGAAATAGTATAACATTCCTAGTTTCACTGAGGTTCACACATTTAAAAATTTTACTGCAGAAAAGATGAAAAATTAAGTAAAATTTAATGGCTAAAAGGTTAATAAGAACAAAAAATAAAGATGCCTACTCTTTAACAAATGTCTGAAGTTGTAACTTGATGGATCTTTGGGCTTGGTCAAACAGAATCTGAAATAAAAAAATAAAACATTTTACAATAGAGGCAACAGTTACTGAAACTGAATTATTTAAATCAACAGAAGCATTCATGGTGCGTGTTCGAGTGTAATTTTCTACTCATGATCTGAGACTTCACATCCAATAGTCTCTTATACTTTAGTTAAAAACATGATATGAACAGGAATTACATCTAATGCTTGCTCTTTACAATTGCAATTGATTTCGTAACTGACAGCAAATTCTTTCATCTCCAGTGCTGAGGTTCTTGTTAAGGGAAGTAACCAACATAAATCCTCAGTTCAGAACAATACATCCTGAAGAATTTTTTCCATATCTCTCAAATCCCACAAAATTATAACTCATATTCATGTCAATAAGAATACTTATAGCACCACGTCTAAAAAACCATGAGCTCCTGGTTTTGCAATAAACTGATTAAAAGTCATCATATAAAAAATATTCCATCTGTAAACAGTAAAGGTTCTGTTGACTACTCACAAAGTACATTTTTGCCATAACCACATACAAGTCACAGTTTCCAAATTATTTTCAGGCAAGGAAGTAGCTTCATTCTACATTTTTGCAACAGGCTTTTCAGATGATTATCTCAGAAGCCGCAGTTTTAAATCTTTCTGTGGTAAATCTTATTTAACAGCAAGTCTCCATCTCTACTACAACTCAGGAAGTTCATAAATTTCTTCACGCTCACCATATAATACTTTTAATCACTCTTCTTAGTATTAATAAACGCTGAGATAGTTAGCCTTCAGGCACATCAGCCCAGTGGTTATTTCTCACATTAAGGCTTTGTTAAGATTTATGGGGACACCAATAATTTTTGAGAGAGAAATTAGCTATTAAGTAATTTAGTTCTAAAGAATAGCACAACAGATTTCACATTTTAAATGTATATTTGATTGACTGAACATTTTGATATAGTAGGCAGTTTATACACTTTAAATAGACAGGCACTTTCCACTTTTATACTTAACATACATTGTACTGACCATGACATTACAGCCTACGGTTGCTCTCAACTTTCAATAGGTTGCTGTATCCCTATTTCACCAAACAGTCATTTAAAGTTACTATCACAAAGCACTTTGCTTACTTCAGTAACTTACTTAAATCCGCTACCAGCATTAAAACGCTGTCCCAATGATTCTTTGCCTCTGACCATGCCAGGGAGAATTTCCCTGAATCTTTAAATGCCTGAGGGAGGCATCACTTCAATGAAAGACCATCTTTTTTTTCCCTCTTTCTCTCGCATCAAATGTGGTGGGTTAGAAAGCCATACAGCCTCCTCTCTGCTGACCACATATCAGGAAGACCAGAATTGCATGCAGTATTCCAAAAGTGGCCTAACCGATGTTCTGTACAGCTGTAACATGACCTCCCAACTCCTATACTCAAAGCTCTGACCAATAAAGGCAAGCATACCAAACACCTTCTTCACTATCCTATCTATCTGCGACTCCACTTTCAAGGAGCTATGAACCTGCACTCCAAGGTCTCTTTGTTCAGCAACACTCGCCAGGACCTCACCGTTAAGTATATAAGTCCTGCCCTAATTGCCTTTCCAAAATATTTCTGAATTTCTGCCCCAATAATCAGTAACACATCTTTAAATTTCTTTAATCAAGAGGACGTAATGCAGGAAAAGAGTACAGCAGTCACCCAGGTATATAAGTTGCATATTGACAAATTTTCCAAATAGAATAGCTTTGTTGTTTTTTTCATATCCAGTTCAAATTACATTTTTTTCCTTCAATGATCTGTTTAGTAACAGTGGTATTCCATTGGCCACCATATCCATGTTAATAAGCTGGCTAATCCAGCTACATTACAAAAACAAAATGGCCAAACTAAAGTATTTTAGAACATTATCACCACCCCCCCCCCCCACCAATTTGAAACTGGTGGAACTCAAATTCTTTAACACTGTTTCACTGCTCATTGCTCAAAGTTTAAAGTAGCATTTCAGCCAGTCAATTCCATAAATTTAGACATGCATCCAGTGTCTAATCCTGCACAATTGAAAGATTCTGCCACCATCACACTAATCACTGCAGTGAAACTTGTGGCCAACTAAATTCCTTCTCAATATTTCCATTTTCTTCTGAATCTTCCGTCTAATGTTTAGCTTTGATTAAGCTATTATGTTCTGAATTTATCTGGATGAAGATATATCTAACAACTTTTAAGAAACTTGATTCGAATCGGGGGAAATATCTCCACTGGCTGGAGTCATACCTGGCACATAGGAAGATGGCTGTGGTTGCTGAAGGTCAGTCACTTTAGCTGCAGGAGTTTCTCAGGGTAGTGTCCTGAGCCTGGCTATCTTCAACTGCTTTACCAATGCTCTTATCTCCATTATAAATTATCAGAATTGGGAATGTTCACCAATGATTGCACAAGTGTTCAGCGCCATTTGCAACTTCAGGTTACAGTCCATGCAAAAAAAAAGCAAGACCTGGATAATACCCGAGGTTGGGCTGCAAGTAACAAATAACATTTACCCCATACAAATATTGGATAATGATATCTCATCACCACATTTTGACATTCAATGCCATTATCATTGCTGAATCCCCCATTATCAACATTCTAAGGGTTACCAGGGGCCAGAAACTCAACTGAAGTAGTCACATAAATAGAATGATTACAAGAGTAGATTACAAGCTAGGAATACTGCAGCAAGTACCTCAAACTCCTGATCCTGCAGCAAAGCATGACTTAACTTGTGTCTTCTAGACAGTGGGGTATGACAGAATACTCTTCACTTGCCTGGATGAGTACAGCTCCAACAACACTCAAGAGGCTTGACACCATCCAGAACAAAGTAACCCGCTTGACTGGCACCACTGCCCCAAATATCCACTACCTCCACCACCAGTGCTGAGCAACAGCAGTGTGTACCATCTACAAAATGCACTAGAGAAATTCACCAAGACTCCTTAAACAGTACTTTTAAACCCACAATTATTACCATCTAGAAGGACAAGGGAAACAAATACATAGAAATACTGTCACATGCAAGATCCCCACCAAATCATAAACAGTCCTGACTTGGAAATAGATCACTGTTCCTCTAGTATCAGCAGGTTGAAATCCTGGAACTCTCTCCTTAACAGCGCACAAAAAAAAAACACTGCAACAGTTCTAGGCAGCACCTCGCCATCACCTTCTCAAGACCATCTAGGAAAGGGCAATAAATGCTGGCCTAGACAGCATCACCCACATTCCATGAATGAAAAATAATACCACCCACTCTCCTTGTTGCCACCAAAACAGAAGGATTCCACCTTGTTGAACAATATCAGATAACTTTGACAGAAGCTATATTTACATGAGAATTGTAAAGTCCCAAGGTTAGATCCTTGAACACCCCAGTAACACCGATTTTAAAAACACTGTGATATTAAGTTACAACGTTAGTAAACCCAACTAGTTCTAAATGTCTCCCCTACTTACACCGCTTAATTTTACAGACAGAACTAGAGCACTCACGTGGTAAAATTCTTGCACAAAAATAGTTTACCAAAGATACAGACAAATTTAAAGTTGCCATCATGACTTTGTTTGGCTATTCACTGCTCTATAATCATGTACATTATGCGCTATACAACCAAAACTTTCAGCTTGATGTTAATGGGCAAACTTGATATTTGATTTACATATTAAAAGAAATATTCTACTATATCCATTATTTGAGCACCATTATTATTCTATTCGACTATTCTTCGTTTCACAAGAACACAGATAACCTGCTAGTTTGTAATGGCAAATTGATTAAATCAGTGCATTTGAAATGACAAATTACTGCAGATTCCCAAATTCTGAAACTCCGACTTATGATAGGTAGACGTATAAATTGTCCAAAAAGATTGAGCACTTCTTTGTATTGTTGAATTTTAACACAGAACACAGAACACTACAGCACAGTACAGGCCCTTCGGCCCTTGACGTTGTGCCGACCTGTCATACCGATCTCAAGCCATCTAACCTACCCTATTCCATGTACGTCCATATGCTTATCCAATGACGACTTAAATGTACCTAAAGTTGGCAAATCTACTACCGTTGCAGGCACAGACTTCATAACAGGCACAGCACCCTACTCTTATTATCGTCTAGCAGGATATCAAACCTGGTCCGAAGTAGAGAGCATGCCTTCCTGCAACCGAGGCATACTTAAAATGAAGGGCCAACCTCATGAAAGTACAACAAGGCTAGGTCCTGCATGTCAAAAACCGTAAGCAGCAAGTGACGGGATGGATCTCTCACAACTTACAGATCAAACTTAAGCTCTGCATCCTGCCACATCTACTCAGGAATGGTAGTAGGGAATTAAGTCGCTAACAGGAGGAACTAGCAGCTCCACAACTCGGGAGACCAAGACAAAAGACAAGGCTGAATATTTGCATCTAACTTCAGCCAGAAACATCAAGTGGATGATCTTTTTCAACTTCTTCCTGACATCCCCAGAATCACAGGTGTCAGTTTTCAAAGTAATTCACCCCATAATAAATCAAGAAATAGTTGAAAACATGAATCCAACAAAGACTATGGGCCTTGACAACAATCTGGCAATACTAATGAAGACTTGCACTCCAGAAGCTCTAGCTTAGCAATCCTAGTATAACTACATCAATAGAACGTACCCAAACAATGTGAAAGTTGCTCAAGTGCGTCCCATGCACAAAATGTAGGACAAATCTATCCCAATCACCACAATATCTGTCTATTTTGTATCATCATTATCAGAGAGATAGAATCGATTATCAACATCACTATTAGCCAGCACTTGCAAAGTAATTAAGTGCTCATTAACAGTCAGTTTGAGTTCTGTTCGGGACATTCAGGTTCTGATGTTACTGCACACTTGATTCAAAAATGGATTTTTAAAAAAAAAAAGGTGAACTTGCGACGCGAGATTAGAATGACATCAAGGCAGCATTTGACCAATAATGGCATCAAGGAGCCCTAGCAAAACTGGAGTCAATGGGATTCCCAGGGAAAGTGATGCACTGGTTGGACGGTTGTGATTGTTGGAAACGCCTCTTCCCAATTTCCTTACTTTTTTTAAAAAAAATGATCAATTCTAACACTTTCTCTGTGACAGACCTCAAGCTAAATGGCCTTCGGTTTTAGACTCCCCACTCTCCAACCCCCCCACCCCCCACCTCTTCCTGTAAAATAAGATTAATTTTGCTACTTACCAGTTTGATAGCATCTTTCTAGAACGTATTGCACTTTGGAAAATTGAGAAATCTGACCCAGTTTTTGACACAATCCTCTCTATGTTATTAAGGAGGCTTTACAGGATTGATCAGACTAGTTTTGTGGAGGTGGCAGTGTTTTGCGTTTGTAGCACCTAGGGCAACGCCATGTGGGCCATTCAGTTTCATTCCTTTCTTTGCATTTTGCAGCAGTTTTGATACAGCTGAGAGAAATGCTCTACCATAAGAAAGTATTCAAGAACCACACTGTCATGAGTCTGAAGTCACAAGTTGGTAAGACCAAGAAAAAAACGACAGATTCCCTTATTTAAAGCACATTTGTGATCCAGATGGATCTAAACAAAAAGACAGTGCTTACAAGTAGAAGAGTTTTCAATTTCAGCTTTTTACTGAATACAACGTTAATCTGCTCACAGTGGGATTTGAACCCACGTCTCCAAAACTATAGACAACAAAGTGTGATGCTGGATGAACACAGCATGCCAAGCAGCATCTCAGGAGCACAAAAGCTGACGTTTCGGGCCTAGAGCCTTCAGACAGCTCTCTGATGAAGGGTCTAGGCCCGAATCGTCAACTTTTGTGCTCCGGAGATGCTGCTGGGCCTGTGTTCATCCAGCGTCACTGTTATCTTGGATTCTCCAGCATCTGCAGTTCCCATTATCTCTCTCTCCAAAACTATAGTCTGGGCCTCAAGCTTGCTAGCCCAGTCACATTGCCCCAGGCCATTGCTGCCTGCCTCTTAACAGAGGAGGAGTAGAAATAGGCTGCTGGGGAGAAAATTTCAAAACTTAGGGTTTTAGCGGCTGTAAGTACAGCTGCATAGCAAATAAAATGAAAGATGCCTTGAAGCTGGAATGAGAGGAGAAACTCGGAGGTATGTTGAAATGATGGAATTTATCCCGCCAAAAGGGAGTTAGGCCCTAGATGGATTTGAAAATAAAGAAAACATTTCTGGCATAACGCAACCTTGTTCAGACAGTTAGATCAGTTTTATTTTTAAGTACATAAATATTTAATTCCAAGGTCTGCGCGCAAACATACCTGATTTGGGAATCATGTGCTGTCTTTCAAAATAACTCCCGTATATTTTCCTAGAATAATTGCAAACTCAAATACTCTAAAGGTTTGAGAACAAACAGATGACAACATTTGACATTTCACACTGCAATATAATTTGATGTGCTGGGGAAACTTGCCAAAGACACCACGTCCAAGATAACAAATAGGAGTAAAAACGTTTGCATCCAACTTGATAAAATTTTATGGAATTATTGCATTATGTAACATCTGAAGAAGAGTGAATTTACGGCCGTATGTTTAATTAGCTTTACTTAATTAAACGTAATATAGTACTTTTTGAACATTACAATCTTGTGTTGCATGTAATGCACACCTGTTATGTTTCATAACATTCAATATTATATTTTATTAACTGTTTCTTTTGTAATGGCATTTTCTGATAAATTAACTACAATTTTAACAGCACATATTTACCATGCATTTGGTACTGATAAACACAGCATCACAGGATAACTATTAAGCTTAAAACAAAGACTTGACAAGCAGAAAACGCATTAAATAGCTGCAAGCCTCAACAAGCTTTGACAATGACTGGATATGCAACATATAATAAATTGGTGACATTACCAGGCAGAAAAATACTACATGCCAAATTCAATCAACCCATTGCAAATACACAATAAAACAAAAGATGCCATATATTATGAATTAACAGTCATTATGAACTATGACATTTGCTAAAAGTAAATTACTTTGCCACTAGAAGGTGGTTATTAATAAAGTTTAGTAGCTCAAAATGCTGAAACTGCATATCACAACATGGCCTGTTACACCTGCTCCTCCAAAAACAATTCACAATCATGTGGCTTGCTTAATTTCAAACATTCCATGATGGTTAACAGGAGTATTAACAAATAAAAATTAACAGCCACAAAAGATGTACCTCAGTTCCTCAGAGAATCACACCAATGTACCAATGGAAGAGGCCATCCAGCCCAAGCTTCTACACCAACTCTCCAAATGAGTTCCTGCTCGTCTGATGCTGCTTGGCCTGCTGTGTTCATCCAGCTCAACACCTTGTTATCTCAGATTCTCCAGCATCTGCAGTTCCTACTATCTCTGAACAAATGGCTTGTGTCTTGTGTCAGAGCCTAAAATCCAAATAAACAAACAATATCTACTACTCTGCCATTGTCAATCTTTTTGGTAACTTCCTCAAAAAACTCAAACAAATTTGTGAGAAATGACTTCCCGCACACAAAAACATGCTGTCTATCCCTAATCAATTTCTGCCTCTCTAAACCTGACATATAAACTCTACACTAACTCATTATCAGGCAGTTTGAACCTCCACACTTCAATGGCTCTTTTCTGGGCAGCAGAGGTTAAATTGTGGTCATTAAAACACATTGTTCAACAGGTAAATGCATATTAACCAGTAGACTCACTTTCTACAATGATTTATGAAAGTGCAAAAGCCACAATTTCCATAAAAAGTCACGGAATCACAGAAGAGTCTATGGTGCAGAAGGATATTATTCTGTAACTTAAGGACTAGTTGTCATTTTTTCCAATCTGTGGCAACACGCTCCTCTAAATCTTCTAAACTCTAGACACTAAACTTCTTAACCTCTCTTCATAGGACAGACCTCGATTCAATCTAGTGAACTGCCTCCAACACAAATACATCCCTCCTCATGTAGGGGGATCAAAAATGGATGCAATGCTTCAAGTGCAGTCTCACTAATGTCTTGCACAGTTGCAACAACATTTGCCTACTCTAGATCTTCAACAATAAATACCAAAATTTCACTTGCCTTCATTATTACTTGCTATACTTGCATACCAGCTTTCTGTGATTCATGCACAAAGACACCCAGATCCTTCTGCAATTAAGTACTCTGAAGTTCCTCACTATTTGCGCAAGGAGTTGCTTTTCTATTCTTCTGACCAAAATGGAGAAAGTCAACCTTATCCACATTAAAAATCTGCCAAAGTTTGACCCATTCACCTCATATATCCATACCCATTTATAAATGTTTTATTTCTTCATTTCTACTTACTATCCCACTGATTTCAGAGTAACCTGCAAATTTGCCTATTATACCTCTATTCCTGCATCCAAGTCTTCAATAGATTGCAAATAGTTAGGGCCCAAGGGTCAGAGCTTGTGACACTCTACTAGTTACAATCTGTCCACCAATAAATGACCTACTTATCCCAAATATAACACAACGTGGAACTGGAGGAACACAGCAGGCCAGGCAGCATCAGAGGAACAGGAAAGCTGACATCTCAGGTCAAGGCCCTTCTTCAGAAAATCAACTCTTGTATCACAATTCTTGTTTTCTGTTGGTTAGTCAATCCTCTATCAAAGCTAATAAAATTACCCCAAGTCAATGTGATTTCACTTATCTATCAACCTTCTGTGAGGCACCTTATCAAAAGCCTTCTGGAAGTCCAGATATACTGCATCTACAGGATCCCTATTATCCATTTTGTTTGTGACATCTTTGGAGAACTCTTAATTAGTCAAATGCAATTTACCCTTCATAAAACAATGTTGACTCAGGTGGGTTGCATTTTGACTTTCCAAATGTCCTGTAATTACTTCCTTATAATGGATTCTCTCAATTTCCCAACAACGGATGTTAAATTAGTCTATAACTTCCTATTTTCTGCTTCCCTCTGGAATATGGGCCAAAATCTCAATCCCAACCGTTTACCCAATACTTTCGCCCCCTGATGATAATGATTGTTCTAGGCTCCTCCCGTTCTATAACTTCTTCATTCCCTGTTACATTTGGAATGTTACTCATAGCTTGGAGAATGTTGCTCATAGGCTCGGACAGAAGGGAAATTTAACAGCGCTAAGCACTCTTCATTCAACAATCAATGTTAAGAGCGTTTACAATCGTAAAATGTACAATGTATCGTTTAGAGAAATTATAATTTTATTACATTGTGTTCAATGATATTAAGGAGTGAAAAGGCACAAATAGTGTAGAGTGAGCATTTCTTTTTAAATAAAAATGAGCCCAGCAGAAAAATAAACTAAACCAGCATGCTAAAAATGTAGTTTTGTGATTCTTCTGCGATTCTCTCAATGCAAATGCAACAATCTATTTTACGAAAAAGAAAATTGTTTAGAAGTAATATTACATTTTGGTAGGATCTTCCATTGCTTTGGCCAACTGGAATGCAGGCAGTTGAATCATCTTTAAATTCATGCCACAATATGTTTGTATTGTTATTCATTGATTGCAATTTTATTGCATTAAGAAACAAAGCAAGCTACTGATCTGATCATGACTCCATTTTCATTACTCAATGACTCAAAGAAAAAAATTCTTAGAAACAGGCTTCCATGGTAACAAAGCAGTTCAGAATCTTGTTGTAATGAATAGCGCTGACCCAAACATAATGTAATAATAGTTGCGATGCTCATAAAGAAAATAATAGTTACTATTAACATTTAAAGAAGTAGATTACCTTTCCACATATTTCTCTTAAGAAAGAAAATAAACCTACACTATTCATTACTGCACACAGGTGAGTGACCAAGGAATATGATTCGTTTTCAGACTATGAAGGATTTTAGATTCATTATGAACAGTGCACAATATCAGTAATGAGGGCCCCACTAATCATTGTTTGAATTTTAGCCTCACTTATTGCTTATCTTGACTTTAAAATGTATATAATCTGGCTAGTTATTTAATCATAAAATGGTGACATGATACAGCGTTTAGACCATCATATTTTTGTCAACTGATGGCCATACAAATACAACAGTAATACAGTATATAGAGATAGGCAGAGAAAGAATCATCCTAGCCCAGTAATGGCCAGGATTTTTACTGATGGAAAAAGTGGGATTGAAGGGTGGTTGGCAATCAACTGTTGGCATCTGATGTCATTATTGTTTTGTACATATCGTAACTTCAAAAGATTGGGATCAAATAGTTTAATGTATGGAGAAAAGCCCAGAGGTTGCCAGTCACTGAGGCTATGCTGAGACTACTCCCAAAAGGTAGCTAACCATTTAAAAATCAGCAAGTCATACAGCAGAGAAAAAGACTCTTTAGCCCACCATGTCTATGCTGACCAAAAAATGCCAAATTACACTGATCTCACTTACCTGCATGCGGTCCATAGCTTATGCCCTGGCATTTTAGGTGCTTGCTCCAGATGCTTTTTAAATGCTGAGGTTATCTGCAACCCCACCCCTCCTATCCTCTCAGGCAGCAGGTTCCATATTTGTACCACCCTCACTGGGTGATAAAAATTCTTAGATCTTCACTTACATCTCACCTTAAACTTAGGCCCTCTGGTCTTAGACACATTTGCCCATGGATAAAAGATTTTCATGATCCAATCTATACAGGCCCTCCACAAATCTGTACACTCCAAACAGATCTCCCCATCAGCCTACTCCATTCCAGGGAAAACCAACCCAACCTATTCAGTCTCACCTCATAACAGAGACTTTTCACCCCGAGGAACCTGATCAACATCCATTTCAGTGAAGTTTTGAACACTGTTGCTGCTTATCTTTCAGGATTGCCTGGGAGTCTTCAATAATTAGAGATCTATCTACTGGGTGCAAGGGTGAGCAAAGAAACTGAGGTAGCATGGCTGTGGAGTTGAAGGGGTTCAATGTTTTAACTGATTAAGACTTGGACTGAAGACACATGCAGCAGACAAGGCTCATGCTCGGTTGTCTTATCACTTATTTTGCCTGTATCAATGAAGCCAGTAGCTGTCATTTGAGAAGAACCACTCAAAGATAACAAAGTGTAGAGCTGGATGAACACAGCAGGCCAAACAGCATCTTAGGAGCGCAAAAGCTGACGTTTCAGGCCTAGACCCTTCATCAGAAAAGAGAGAGGGGGGGAGAGAGAGAGGGTTCTGAAATAAATAGGGAGAGAGAGGGGGAGGCGGATCGAAGATGGATAGAGGAGAAGATAGGTGGAGAGGAGACAGACAAGTTAAGGGGTGGGGATGGATCCAATAGAGGTGAGTGTAGGTGGGGAGGTAGGGAGGGGATAGGTCAGTCGGGGAGGACGGGCAAGTCAAGGGGGCGGAATGTAGAGGAGGCTGCAATGGGTATAGCGGATGCAGTATACCACAAAGGCAGGTGTGCTTGATGTGGAAAGCCTTCTTGGGGCCTGGGATGGGGGTGAGGGAGGAGGTATGGGGGCAGGTGTACGATTAACTGGGAGTCCCTCTCATTCTTATCATCTGCTAAAGGCATATTGCAAGGGTTTGCAGGTTGATACTCTGTGGCCAACAAGTCCTGAAGTGAAACTCAAACTAGAGTATTTGCAAGTACTTTGCAGAAAAGACTTGGTATATGTCAAGTATCAGCCAACTAGGTAATGAATGTCAAAGTAGATCCAAGCCAATTGGTGTGACAGAAGCCAAGACACTTTCCATTTTTATTAACTACTTATTAACTACTCAATCTTACAGCTCCTTTCACACAATATATATCTCATTCATATCAACCCAGTCAATGAATTACATCCTGTATAGCTACATGCGACATTGTCTTTGAAGAGAGATGACAAGGTGGACAGCCTTGAAGATGAATAGATCAGGCAGCCAATAGTTTGAACAAGGGGGTAGACACTTTGAGAATGCAAATAAACTGTGCGCACATGTATGTGTGTGTACTTATTAAGCAGTTGTTAAAAATCAAAATTTGAAAACAAAAGCAAAGCAAGCAGTTAATTACACAGAAATATCTCTAGAGGTGCAAGTTTATTGAATAGAATTAAACAAAATAAAACTGTCTCTAACGATCACTGAAAACTTTGAGAGGAGTGTTAAGTTAAGAAAATAATAGAATTCCAAAATATACCACAGCAAGCTTTGCAACAATGCAACCACTTAACGCTTTGAAAAAAATTTTGAACAATGCACAGGTGATATACTCCCTCAGATGTAATGCCACTATGACAGACTAATGTCCATTATCCTCACAAAAGGGAACACATCTAAGTCAAAGAGGAGATGACACAACCACAGATACAACTTACAACACTAACCAACCATGTGCCATCAATTAAATTGCTTCCAGTTGCCTTCACTGCGAAACTATGCTATTCCCAAAGGAAAAACAAAATTGAGATCTGCACAGTTTCTCAAAGTGGTAGGCAATTATACCATTCCTGCCATAATAAATAGCTGGTCTACACCAGCAACAAAAAAATGCAGGAACAATGGACTCAAAAAAAGTCAAAGATGGGACACATCAAATAGCTCTCTCTTGTAAATTGTGTGAAGGAAAATAAAAGCATTAGCAAGTGTCAGCAGATTGGAGTCCAATCGTGATCAATGGCCTTGAAACAAAAAACAGTAAAACCTGAAATCAGTCAGAATTCAGGGATGTTAGTAACACCTGACTGGTTTTTCAAAGCACAACAGGGTAAGAGAATCAATCTCAAGTATTGTGCCAGTACCTCAACACTTTGGCAAACAGGTGACATGGTTCAGTAACATCCACCTCAACAGCTCAAGGGGATCAATACTGCAGCAAGTAATTCATCTCCTGTCTCCTGACAGTCTGCCCAAAATCAAAGGGTCCAAGTCAGAGTATGATTAAATACTCCTCATATGACTGATTGGATTCAGCTCCAACAACATTCAATAAACTTCACACCATCCATGATAAAGCAATTCAGTTGACTGGTACCCTGTTCACTATCTTAATACACACTGCTGTCTATAATTTGCAAGATGCACAGCACCAACTTGCCATAGCTGTTTCAACAGCACCTTCCAAAGCAATGACCTCTTAGCACTTTCAGAAAGAGAAAGACAGCAATTATTTGAAACACGTCTCCCTCCAAACTACACCTCACTCTGATTTGGAACTATACAGCTGTTCCTTCATTTTGCATGTTCAAAATCCTGGAATTTTCTTCATACCAGCATTTTGGGCACGGGTGACCCAAGAAAGCAGCTCACCACCACCATCTCAAAGGCAGATGGGGATCAGCAATAAATGCTAGTCTAGCCAGTAGACATCCACATCCCATCCCGCAACGAAAGAAACATTACACTGCCGATTTCAATATACTAAAATTGTTTGCTGACAATTCAATTTTTTTAGCCTCTATTTAACTGACAAAATGCATGTCAATTAGGACACATCAACAAAATCAGTGCCAGAATTTTGACTTACCATGTGGAAAGCGACCATCTCCTGAAGGCTCTCCGAAAACCTCACCAGACTGTTCTATTGAAAGCATACATAAATCAAAAAGGATGTCAATTTTGACTAGTTTTTATATAAGCAATTCTTAATTCATTACCTAAAAAAATGTAACTGATTATATATTTTCTTTCAAAGTTAAACACACTAAAGAACCCACAAAATGGCAAGAGGAAAAAAATTAAAGTTGAGCCAAAGTATGAATTAGGAAACTTTAGAATCTGACTCTCAAGACAGCAAGAGGAGAGCAGGTGGCCTGGGAAAAGAGAGTGGTCATCGGTTAGAGATAGAGCCAAGGGAGGGCTTCAATACAAGAAAAATAATTGGGTGATCAGTAGCCAATGCAAGTCTGTAAAAACGGGGGTAGCAGAGAATTGAGACTTGTTGAGGGATAGATTAGACGAGACAACTTTGGGTGAGCTATATTTTACAAAAGTTGAAGATAGACGGTTGGCTACTCTAACTTTGTCCTGGCCAAGTATGGAATAACAAAGGCTCAGGATCAAGGATAGTCCAGGTCATCCTCAGACAGAAGTAAAGAATGGCAATGGAGGTAAAACCCCTCTGGATACTTGTCACTGGCTCTAGTGAGATTCAAACAAAATTCAATACTTGTCATACTGGAGTAGTACTAAAGAGAAGGCATTTTGAAGTTTTTCTTCCTGCGCACATGAAGACATTTTATTAAAACTAAAATTCTAGACAAAAACCAAGATTCAGATTGCAGAAGAGAAGACTGCGGATTGGCTGGCAAGTGGAATTTGATTGACAGGGGTCTTGCCATAGAGAACACATTGTTAATTGTCAATCAACATTAATCACAGTCAAGCTTTGTTAAATTTTAAGCCAGGTGTGGTGACTCTAACAGTCAGGGCACTGCCCCAAGAAAGTGAACCAACAAATGGCAGTCACCTATTTTGTTGAGTTGAAACAAGCATGAAGTAGATGTTCTGCGTACAAAGAACAGGACCCTGTCTATTTGTACATGTTATTTCCAGTGTTTGAAAACATACAACACTGAGCTCAAATGACAATTGGGTGCCAGTATAATCTGGCACTAACTTAGAATTATCCAACAAATGTTGCCCAATTGCTTAATCAGATGTTATATTTGAGATTCCCAGTCTGAATGTGCATGCACAGGCTCTTCAGGTACAGTCAAAACCTTCATTGCTGCAAACAGGGCTGGGACCACCTCAATGTCATGCCCATCTGTCACTGCTTCATCATCAGACCCAACAATGATGGCGCCAATCCTCAGGCACCATCTTTCACCTCTGGGCCTACCTTGCCGATTTCACCTCCACTAATGTAGCATCCACCAATTCGGATGCCAAGTCCTGTGTCACCCCAAAAGTAAGGAAAACTGTGGAAAGTAAGGAAGGGTTCACTTGAAGTCCACACTGGACCCACTCAAGGTCCACCACTGATGCCATCGAGCTCAAGGAGGTAAGTTAATAAAATCAAAGATAGGAAAAAAGAAAAGTAGTCAGAGCAGATGAGCTCGGCTCAGAAGCCCTACTCCGCTTCCATCTTGCAGTTAAGTTTAAATACAAACATACAAAATAGTAGCAGAAATAGGCAATTCAACCCTTTGCGCCTGCTCTGCCATTCAATAAGATCATGGCTGTTGTGTTTCGAATTGCACAATCTACTCCCAACAAAACTTATGATAACACAATTACAGCCTTCCATAAATAAGGAGACTAAAACTGCACACAGCATTCAACATTCAGTCTCAGCAAGTCCTGTAAAACTAAGGCATTGCATCCTTGCTTTTATTCTCAGTTCATCTCAAAGGATAACATCTCATTAGTCTTCTTAATGTTGGCTTTACTTGAACACTAAAGGTTTGAGACTCAGGAACCACAACACCTAAATACCTCTGCACTTGGAATTCCATATTTGCTCACTTTTAAGTGATATTCTGCGCTTTCATGCTGCCTGCCAAAGTGAATCACTTCATATTTTCCCATGTTATGTTCTATCTGCCAGGTTCTTTTCCATTTATTATCTATATACTTCTGCAAACTCCTAAGTCACTGAACAATCAGCCTGTAACTAATTTTCAAAAGAAACTCAGCTACTAATCTCATATAAATTTATTCAGAGCAGGGTCTTACCTCAACAAC
This sequence comes from Stegostoma tigrinum, assembly GCF_030684315.1. Taxonomy (NCBI): domain Eukaryota; kingdom Metazoa; phylum Chordata; class Chondrichthyes; order Orectolobiformes; family Stegostomatidae; genus Stegostoma; species Stegostoma tigrinum. The sequence continues at coordinate 42,688,009 of NC_081367.1, forward strand.
TTCATCCTTGGCGGACTGATGGGCAAGCTCACGAATTCCATTTACAAACTGCTTGTTAGCGTTACAAAAGTTCTTTCCAGCATCTATCATTCCAGCACACAGCTTCACTACCTAAGACAGAAAAAAAAATGAAGTTTTAGAGATTACCTTAAATATTAACAGGATACAATGCAGGAGAAGAATCAGAACTACAAGAATATTCAAGTCTCGAGATAACAAAAGTTGTGTGGAACTAAGAGGAAAAGTAAAAGCAAGCTTGTGAATAGACTGGCTCAATCTCAGACTGTTTCAAGAGAGAGGAACGTAATAAGTAAACAAGAAACAGTTCAGAACAGGCACCAATATATACTTCCAATATTTAATTGGAGGAAATTTCTGCTCATCTAGTAAGGGACAGCTATTAAGCAGTCTGACAACTTGGCAGCAGTGGAGATGTAGATACAGCTGATCTCACAAGCCTGTTTGCTATTCGATAAAATAACGGCTGATGTGAATTTGGCATGAGCTTTACTTCCTATCTACTGCTCAAATATCAATCCTCTACAATTCAAATCAATTCATCAAACCTCCTTCAATGGGGTAGGGAAAGAGATGAAAAAGAGAGAGGGGAGAGGATGAGAGATGAGAGGCAAGTGGAGGGAGGGTGAGAAGACGTATTGTAAGAAGGTGACAGAGTAGGATGCTCCTGCCAGAACTCTTCTAATCCACCTGTTCTTTTACCTTTTGTTTCTCCTCTCCTCTCAGCACCGGAGGCTATACTTTAGCATCAGCTGGCACCAGCAGCAAGTTCCCAGACAAGTTAGACTGCAGAGATGCCAAAGTGCTGATGAGGTAATGCTCGCTGTTGTTATGGGAGTGTACAGTGAAAAACACCACCACTGAGCAAGGGAAGAAAAACCAGTGATGACAAATCTCTGGCCACAATTAAATATTTAAAACTGGAACCAGGTAACAACAGCTCCAAGAGGCAACTGTAGGATGATGGTCAGAAGGATGAGGATGCTGTGATTAACTATGTCAAAAACTGCAAACTGGCTGAGAAGGAGAAGGACAGAGAACCTACCTTTAATCATATCTGCATTAGAATCACAAGTGACATTCTGTAAAAGGTGTTTCAGTAATGCACCAGGGTCACGAATATGATTAAAAAGGACTCAAACTTTGAGGTCCAGGAAAGATTTGCATGAAATTTGGGAAACAACACAGTCAAGGTATTTAGAGAAGGAAAGGAAGTTGGTGGTGGTCAGGTCAAGAGAATAGCAGGCAGGTCTCTTGGAAACTATGATTTCTAAAAGAGAACAAAAAGGAGATGGGAAATTTTGACAGAGATACAATTTCAAGACAGGGGTGAGGGATGTGGGAGTTTTTTTTTAAAAAGAGGAGGTCTGGTTCAGTGAGCCGGGGAGAAGGAGAGAAGTAGCAGTAGTAGTTGATCAATCTAGTCTCAATCTTAACAGCAAAAAGAAATCCATCAACTCCTCATCCTTGGAACTTCAGGTGAAGGGGCAAGGCAGGGGCTTGGGAAGGTGGGATGGGGGATTGGGGTGAGAAAGACAAAAAGGTTTGGTGTTATCTTTGTATCCAGGCACGTTCCAGCAGTAAGCATCTCTGGCAAACAAGTGATGGCAGTAATTGGATCTGATAGCAACTAACTTCAGGGCAAAATGGACAGGAGATAGCTTTGGCAAATAAGGTTAAGGAGAATCCAAAGAGGTTCTGCGAATACACCAAGGACAAACAAGAGAGTTACAAGGGAGAGAATAGGGTCCCTTAAAGATCAACAAGGCTGCCGACTTGTGGAACCGCAGAAGGGAGACAAACCAAACAAGTACAGGCATTTCTGCTATAATACGTGGTTCATTAATATATATGAAGAATAATGGACACTGTTTGTACAACATGAATTTTCTACTGTACAGTGTGGCAATTTTCTACAGCGTGAGATCGCACAAAAACACGATTGTCATATTATATGAGAACTACACTTGTTACACCCACATGGATGGCCTAAATGCCCTCCACGACTTCCTCTCCCGCAGGCCCAACCAGTCTCCCTGCACCAACACCCTCATCAGAACTCGTCCTTACCCTTAATAACTTCTCCTCTAACTACTCCCACTTGCTACAAGATACGTGGAACAGTCACTTTTCTGCTGCCAAACTGGCACTATCCCCCACTTCTGCCGCTACTACATCGATGACTGTACTGGCACTTCCTCGTGCTCCCACAAAAAGCTTGAACAGTTCATCAACTTTACTAACACCTTTCACCCCAACCTCAAATTCTCCCAGACCTCTGTTTCCATAAAAAAGAAAGAACTGTGGATGTTGTAAATCAGTTGCTGGAAATGGTCAACAGGTCTGGCAACATCTATGAAGAAAAAAAAAATCAGTTAACGTTTCAGGTCCAGTGACAAAATTGGACCAGAAACGTTAACTCTGATTTTTTTCTTCAGATGCTGCCAGGCCTGCCGAGCTTTTCCAGCTACTTTGCTTCTGTTCCTGTCTCTTATCTCTGATGATTGCCTTGAAGCCGACATCTATTTCAAGCCCACCGACTCCCACAGCTACCTAGACTACACCACCTCTCACCCACCATCCTGCAAGAATGTGATCCCCTACTCCCAATTCCTTTGCCACATCTGTTCCAAGATGGGTTGTTCCTCTCTCGCGCAGCCCAGATGTCCTCCTACTTCAAGGACACAACATGCCCCATCCAGTAATCAAAAATGCCCTCAAACGCATCTGAGATAGCAGGACCTGCAGATGCTGGAGAATCTGAGATAACAAGGTGTAGAGCTGGATGAGCACAGCAAAGCAAGCAGCATCTGATGCTGCTTGGCCTGCTATGGTCATCCAGCTCGATACCTTGTTACCTCAAACGCATCTATTGTGTTTCCCACATTTTTGCCCTCACATCCCCTCCCCCAACAAAAACAAAAACAGAATCCCCCTTGTCCTTATATCACCCCACCAATCTCCACATCCAATGTATCATTCTCCGCCACCTACAAGCCAACCCCACAATCAAAGAAATATTTCTCTCCCCATCTACCTATCTGCCTTTCATATGGACCACTCTCTCCGCGCTCCTTCATCTGCTCCACACTCCTCACTAACTCCACTCCCATCGGCACCTTTCCCGCAACCACAGGAAGTGCTACACTTGTCCCTACACCTCCCTCCTCATCTCCATTCAAGGCTCAAAATAAACCTTCCACATTAGACAGGGGTTCACCTGCACATCCATCAACTTGGTCCACTGCATCTGCTGCTCCCAATGTCGCTTACTCTACATCGGTGAGACCCAGCAGAGGCTTGGAGGCCGTTTTGTACAGCATCTGCACTCTGTCCACAACAAACACCACTACCTTCTGGTTGCGAACCATTTTAACTCCCCTTCCCACTGCCTGGGCGACATGTCCCATCCTGAGCCTCCTCCAGTGTCACGACAACATCATCCGCAAACTGGAGGAGCAGCGCCTCATACTTTGCCTCAGGAGCCTACAGTTCAACGGCCTAAACATGGAATTCACCAGTTTTAAAATCTCCCCACCCCAGCTTCAAACCATGTCTAACCCTCCATCACATCCCCACCTCCTTGATCTGACATAACCTTTCCATTTTTTCTCCCACCTATCCGCCCCTCCCACTTCACTGACCAATGCCCACCACTCGCCAACTGCACTCCCCTATCACCATCCCACCTACGTTCCCCAGCCCCATCCCTCCCTTCTCTATTTCTGAGCTTCCTTCCCCCTCCCCATTTCTGAAGAAGGAGCCCTACCCAAAACATCAACTTTCCTGCTCCTCTGATGCTGCCTGGCCTGCTGTTTTCCTCCAGCTCCACATCGTACTATCTTTTACATTTGCAGATGACACTAAAGTCAGTGAAGTGGTGGACAGTGTGGAAGAATGTTGCAGGTTGCAGGGAGACTTGGATAAACTGCAGAATTGGGCTGAAAAGGTGGCAAATGGAGTTCAATGCAGATAAATGTGAGGTGATTCACTTTGGGAAGAGTAATAGGAAGGCAGAATACTGGGTCAACGGAAAGATTCTTGGTAGTGTGGATGTGCAGAGGGATCTTGGTGTCCATGTACATAGATCCCGGAAAGTTGCCACCTAGGTTGACAGTGCTGTTAGGAAGGCTTACGGTGTGTTAGGTTTTATTGGGAGGGAACATAGAGCATAACAGCACAGTACAGGCCTTTTTTGCCTCGGGGGTACGTTTGAGATCTTGCTATATTGGAACACCTATTTAGTAATAGTTAGTGTATTTATTATTCTGTTAAGTTTTTCCCCCAGTAGAGTTAAGCTATTCTAAGTTTATAGATCATAGAATCCCTTTGGCCCAACAAGTCCAAACTGACCCTCAGAGCATCCCACCCAGACCCATCACCCTAATCTACACACTCCTGAACACTATGGGCAATTTAGCATGGCCAATCCACCTAGCCTGCACATCTTTGGACTGTGGGAAGAAACCCGCGCAGACACAGGGAAAGCGTGCAAACTCCGCACTGGCAGTCGCCAGAAGGTGGGGTCGATGTGTGTGTGTGTGTGTGTGTGTGTGTGTGTGTGTGTGTGTGTGTGTGTGTGTGTGTGTGTGTGTGTGTGTGTGTGTGAGAGAGTGTGAGAGTGTGAGAGTGTGAGAGTGTGAGAGTGTGAGAGTGTGAGAGTGAGAGAGTGAGAGAGTGAGAGAGAGAGAGAGAGAGAGAGAGAGAGAGAGAGAGAGAGAGAGAGAGAGAAATCACAAATCAGGAGTTTTTACACAAAACGTGAAAGGCACAGCTTTTGGAATTGGCAGACCAGCTGGAGCTGGGATTGCTTTTGCACCCCAGGGGGTGGTAATTGCAGCAATAGTTCAAATGTTTACAATTGCTGGAAATTCCATCACAATCTTTGGAAACAACTAAAATTCAGTTGGAAAATTAAGCAGCTTGAATGAGAGGCAAAAAAAAGAATAACCCTAGCAGAAGAAAAAAATAATTTAAAAACTTTGGAAGTTGGCAATTAGAGAGGAGAGTTGGTTTAAAAAGGGTAGAGGCAAAGGTAGAAGGCAGGTTTAGGTTTGGAGCATAGTGATGAGAAACAAACCCATTAGTACCAAAGGCTGTGAGGATCTGTTAATTATGTCAAGCATTGCCTAGGTTCGATGGGAAGGATGCAGATGCCTTTTGCATTTCATTTGAGGAAGTGGCTAAACAAATAAAATGGTCAGTGATCATGTGGGTATTATTGATTGGTATAGCTAGTGAGATTCACATCACTATCAGAGGAGGATTCTATGGAATAAGAGTAAAGACATCTTAAAAGCAAATGAACTAGTGCCAGAAGCTGATAGACAATGTTTCACATAGAAAACCTAGTTAAATCTAAATTGAGTTTGAAAGGATCAAACAAACAACGTAATTCTGATAGGTCGATAAGGGCACTGGAAAAGCAAGGTCTAGGCCGGAAATGTCAGATTTTGTGCTCCTCTGATGCTGCTTCGCCTGTTGTGTTCATCCAGCTCTACACCTTGTTATCTCAAACAAGCAAACAACTCAAACAATTATTTTGGAGGGGTCCAAAACTACAAGAATGAAATTAGTGAGAACTCACATGGAAAAGCAGAGTTAAAATTGCAAGATTAGCAGCAGAAATGGTTGATGATTTATGAACTAATTCATAATCAAAGTTTGGCTTCCAAGACCAACTTTAATCTGTGAGGGATAGAAATTGTGGGGGGAGGTGGGGAGAGAAATCTTCAGGCGGTAAGGCAAGAGGAGATATCAAAAGATAAAGATGGCTTACCACAGAATTTGAAAGGAAAGCCATGAGAGGGAAAGGCAAGTAAAAAAGGTCAGGTGTTTTCACTGCAATAAAAGTACACCACATGAAGTTGCAGTATTGGCAGTTTAGAAAAAGCACTGGCAAGATAGATGGGGTAAAGAAGTTAAATATTAATATACAGGTGCATGTCAATCTCAGATGGTGAAAGAGATAGGTAATTCAGGAGTATTCTGAGGAGGATAAAAGTGGTAACGTGGAATTCATGGGGAGACAAAAAGTGTTTCATTACATCAAGTGATGTTGGAGAGTCCAGTGCAAAGTAGAGAAGCGGTGGTAGAAGAACTCAAGAAACCTTTGATTCCAGTATTACAATGCATCCTTGGTATAAATGATATAAGGTAGATCACAGGTGGGAGTGATGCCTACTATGGATGAAAAGCCAGAGAAGAATTAGGCAACTGAGGTGTTACTGAAAATATTTACTTGGAATTTTCCTCACTGTTTGATAACAAAGAGACAAAGCCTTTCTTCAGCAGAAAGCAGCGGGAGCCGGGCGGAAGCAAAGTTGGAGCAGAGAGGCAGTTGGGAAGGTAAGCGATTGTTATTTAAGCACTTACTTCGAAGCCCCAGGTCCTACACAGTAGGGTCTCCCTCCCTCCCTCCTCCTCTAACCTAATTAAAAGTCCACAGACTCGCAGCAGGAAGAGCAGGAGTGTCGATCAGAGGCCTACAGGTGGGTGAGTCTCTGCTTTAAAGACTAGAAAATACCTACCTTTGCCGGCAGAGTCCTCTATTCCTGTTCCAGCAGCAGAAAGAGCGGGAGCTCTAACCGAGAAGGACTCTCATGTGTTGTTAAGGCAAGCCTTGCGTGTTGTGTAATTGATTAAAAGTTTAATTGCTTAGTTGAAAAAGTGTAGCAGAGAAGTACTAGAAAGCATCTAATACATAAATTGTAAAAAAGTAGTAATGGCTAGACAGGTGATGTGCTGCAGCTGTATGATTTGGGAGCTGGCTGATCCCATTGTGAACGGCAGCGACCACATCTGCAGCAAGTGTTGGTTGCTGGAAGAACTCCGGATCAGAGTAAATGATCTAGAATCTGAGCTTCAAATTCTGCGGCACATCCGAGATGTGGAGAGTTACCCGGACACTGTTTCAGGAGGCAGTCACACCCGGTAGATTAAATAACTCAAATTCAGAAAGTGCTCAGGGACAAGGTGTGACTGTAAGTGAGGCAGGTAGGGGGATTCAGAGTTCAGGGGTGCAGGAGCCTCAGCCCTTGACCTTGACCAACAGGTATGAGATTCTTGCTCCCTGTACGGATGAGGAAAAGGACTGTGGACAGGGTGAGCCAGCTGACCACGGCACCGTGGTGCAGAAGGCCATTCAAGAGGGGAGAGCAAAAAGACAGGTAGTTGTTATAGGGGATTCTATAATTAGGGGGACAGATAGTATCCTATGCAAGCCGGATCAGGAGTCCTGCATGGTGTGTTGCCTGCCCGGTGCCAGGGTGCAGGACATCTCCGACCGGCTTGAAAGGATGTTGGAGTGGGAGGGGGAGGACCCAGTTGTTGTGGTCCACGTTGGGACTAACAACATCGGCAAAGCTAGGGTAGAGGACCTGTTCAGGGATTATGAAGCACTAGGAAAGAAATTGAAGTACAGGTCCTCAAGGGTCATAATCTCCGGATTAATGCCCGAGCCACATGCTAATTGGCATAGGGAAAAGAAAGTTAGGGAAGTAAACACGTGGCTAAGGGACTGCTGTGGGAAAGAGGGATTCCATTTCATGGGGCATTGGCATCAGTTTTGGACCCGGCAGCGGGGGGGGGAATCTGTACCATTGGGACGGTCTCCACTTGAACCAATCTGGAACCAGTGTTCTAGCGAAAAGGATAAATAGGGTGGTCAGTAGGACTTTAAACTTCTGAGTTTTGGGGGGGGGGGGGGGGGAGCGACCAGGGGCGCAAGATGCACCAAGAAATAGATAGGGCATGTCAGAAAGGCAAGGACACGGTGATCATGGGGGACTTCAACATGCAGGTGGATTGGGTGAATACGTGTTGTCGGTGGATCCAAAGAAAGGGAATTCATGGAATGTTTGCAGGATGGCTTTTTGGAACAGCTTGTGATAAAGCCCACAAGGGAGCAAGCTATTCTGGACTTAGTGGTATGAAATGAGCCTGACTTTATAAAAGATCTTAAAGTAAGGGGACACTTAGGAGGCAGCGATCATACTACAGTAGAGTTCAGTCTGCAGTTTGAAAGAGAGAAGGCAAAACCGGATGTAATGGTGTTAAATAAGTAAAGTTAAATAAAGGTAATTACAGGGGCATGAGCGAGGAATTGACGAAAATCGACTGGAAGCAGTGTCTAGTAGGGAAGACAGTAGAGCAACAATGGCTGGAGTTTATGGGGGTCATTGAGGACACAATACAGAGGTTCACCCCAAAGAAAAGATAGATTATCTGGGGTGGGATTAGACAGCCATGGCTGACAAAGAAAGTCAGGAAATATATCAAAGAAAAAGACAGCCTATAAAGTGGCCAAGAGCACTGGGAAATCAGAAGATTGGGAAGGCGACAAAAATAAACAAACAGAGGATAACAAAGAGAGCAATAAGGAAGGAGAGGATGAAATATGAAGGTAGGCTAGCTAGTAATATTAGAAATGATACTAAAAGCTTCTTTCAATACATAAGAAACAAATTAGAGGCAAAAGTAGATACTGGGCCGCTCCAAATTGATGCTGGAAGGCTAGTGATGGGAGATAAGGAAATAGCTGAAGAACTCAATAAATACTTTGCGTCAGTCTTCACAGTGGAAGACATAAGTAGTATGCCAACAATTAGGGAGAGTCAGGGGGCAGAGTTGAGTATGGTAGGCATTACAAAAGAGAAGGTGCTAGAAAAGCTAAAAGGTCTAAAAATTGATAAATCTCCTGGACCCGATGGGCTACATCCTGTTCTGAGGGAGGTGGCTGAGGAATTAGCAGAGGCTTCGGTTGTGATCTTTCAAAGGTCACCGGAGTCAGGGAATGTCCCAGATGTTTGGAAAATTACTGTTGTAACCCCTTAAGAAAGGATCAAGGCAAAAGATGGAAGATTATAGGCCAATTAGCCTAACCTCAGGAGTTGGTAAAATTCTTGAATCCATTGTCAAGGATGAGATTTCTAAATTCCTGGAAGTGCACGGTCAGATTAGAACAAGTCAGCATGGATTTAGTAAGGGGAGATCGTGCCTGACAAACCTGTTAGAATTCTTTGAAGAGGTAACAAGTAGGTTAGACCAGGGAAACCCAGTAGATGTGATCTATCTAGACTTCCAAAAGGCCTTCGATACGGTGCCTCACGGGAAGCTGCTGAGCAAGGTCAGGCCCATGGTGTTCGAAGTGAGCTCCTGGCTTGGACTAAGGATTGGCGGTCTGACAGAAGGCACAGAGTTGGGATAAAAGGCTCTTTTTCAGAATGGCAACCAGTGATAAGTGGTGTCCCACTGGGTTCAGTGTTGGGGCCGTAGCTGTTCACCTTGTACATTAATGATCTGGATGAAGGGACCGGGGCATTCTGGCGAAGTTTGCCGATGACACGAAGTTAGGTGGACAGGCAGGTATTCCTGAGGAGGTGGGGAAGCTGCAGAAAAATTTAGACAGTTTAGGAGAGTGGTCCAGGAAATGGTTGATGAAATTCAATGTGCGTAAATGTGAGGTTTTGCACTTTGGAAAAAAGAATACAGGCATGGACTATTTTCTAATTGGTGAGAAAATTCGTAAAGCAGAAGTACAAAGGGACCTGGGAGTGTTGGTCCAGGATTCTCTAAAGGTTAACTTGCAGGTAGAGTCCGTGATTAAGAAAGCGAATGTAATGTTGTCATTTATCTCAAGAAGGTTGGAATAAAAAAGCAGCAATGTGCTTCTGAGGCTTTATAAAGCTCTAGTTAGGCCCCATTTAGAATACTGTGTCCAATTTTGGGCCCCACACCTCAGGAAGGACTTACTAGCCCTGGAGCGTTTCCAGCGGAGATTCACACGGATGGTCCCTGGAATGGTAGGTTTAGCGTATGCTGAACAGCTAAGGATCCTGGGATTGTACTCATTAGAGTTTAGAAGGTTGAGGGGAGATCTAATAGAAACTTACAAGATAACGTATGGTTTAGAAGGAAGTTGTTTCTGTTGGCCGGCGGGGGGGTGGATAGGACCCGTGGGCAGAGCCTTAAAATTAGAGGGGTAAATTTAAAACTGAATAAAGACGACATTTCTTCAGCCAGAGTGTGGTGGGCTTGTGGGATTCATTGCCACAGAGTGCAGTGGAGGCCGGGACGTTGGATGCCTTCAAGGCAGAGATCGACAAATTCTTGATCTCAGAAGGAATCAAGGGCTACGGGGAGAGTGCAGGGAAGTGGAGTTGAAATGCCCATCAGCCATGATTTAAACGGTGGAGTGGACTTGATGGGCCAAATGGTCTTAGCTCCACTCCTATGTCTTACGGTCAAGGTTGACACAGGACGAGAAATCAAAATAGATAGGGAGATCAAAGTTCAGTTGTCAGAGACAATGTTCGATCAGATGGCTGAGAAAACAACAAGACTGGGTGGAAGAGAAAATGAATATTTTTAGTTCAGAGAAATTAACTGAATTACAACAGAAAGAGAGAAAACTAAAAGAAATTTATCACAAAGCCTACACAGAAGAAGAATCCGAGTGTATATTAAAAATGAAATCTTGATTAGGAAACAGACTAGAGAGCATTACATAATCAGTTGAATGAGAAATTCGAATTGTATTACCAGTGGGTTATGGAAGAGAGGTGTTGCATGTAGCCCACGAATTACCAGTAAGTCTTTCGGGAGTAAGGAAAAACAAGCCAAAATCCAAAAACGCTTTTTTTTTGGCTTTCACTGCATAAATGGTGGTTGAATGTTGCCAGACATGTCATATCTGTCAGATAATTTGAAAACCTCAGGCAGTGAGAAAACCAGCACTCTTAACACCCATGCCCATATTTGAGGAACCATTTATGGGGGGTTATTTGATTGTATCGGACCCCTGCTGGAAACAAAGTGGGAATCAGTATTTCAAGATAATAAAATGAGAGGCTGGATGAACACAGCAGGCCAAGCAGCATCTCAGGAGCACAAAAGCTGACGTTTCGGGCCTAGAACCTTCAGCAGAGAGGGGGATGGGGAGAGGGAACTGGAATAAATAGGGAGAGGGGGGGAGGCGGACCGAAGATGGAGAGTAAAGAAGATAGGTGGAGAGAGTATAGGTGGGGAGGTAGGGAGGGGATAGGTCAGTCCAGGGAAAACGGACAGGTCAAGGAGGTGGGATGAGGTTAGTAGGTAGATGGGGGTGCGGCTTGGGGTGGGAAGAAGGGATGGGTGAGAGGAAGAACCGGTTAGGGAGGCAGAGACAGGTTGGACTGGTTTTGGGATGCAGTGGGTCGGGGGGGGGGGGGGGGGGGGTAGGAGGATAGAGCTGGGCTGGTTGTGTGGTGCAGCGGGGGGAGGGGACGAACTGGGCTGGTTTAGGGATGCAGTAGGGGAAGGGGAGATTTTGAAACTACTGAAGTCCACATTGATACCATTAGGCTGCAGGGTTCCCAGGCGGAATATGAGTTGCTGTTCCTGCCACCTTCGGGTGGCATCATTGTGGCACTGCAGGAGGCCCATGATGGACATGTCATCTAGAGAATGGGAGGGGGAATGGAAATGGTTGGCGACTGGGAGGTGCAGTTGTTTGTTGCGAACTGAGCGGAGGTGTTCTGCAAAGCGGTCTCCAAGCCTCCGCTTCGTTTCCCCAATGTAGAGGAGGCCACACCGGGTACAGTGGATGCAGTATACCACATTGGCAAATGGGCAGGTGAACCTCTGCTTAATGTGGAATGTCATCTTGGGGCCTGGGATAGGGGTGAGGGAGGAGGTGTGGGGGCAAGTGTAGCATTTCCTGCGGTTGCAGGGGAAGGTGCCGGGTGTGGTGGGGTTGGAGGGCAGTGTGGAGCGAACAAGGGAGTCACGGAAAGAGTGGTCTCTCTGGAAAGCAGACAGGGGTGGGGATGGAAAAATGTCTTGGGTGGTGGGGTCGGATTGTAAATGGCGCAAGTGTCGGAGGATGATGCGTTGTATCCGGAGGTTGGTAGGGTGGTGTGAGAGAACGAGTGGGATCCTCTTAGGGCGGTTGTGGCGGGGGCGGGGTGTGAGGGATGTGTTGCGGGAAATACGGGAGACACGGTCAAGGGCGTTCTCGATCACTGTGGGGGGAAAGTTGCGGCCCTTGAAGAACTTGGACATCTGGGATGTGCGGGAGTGCGATGTCTTATCGTGGGAGCAGATGTGGCGGAGGCGGAGGAATTGGGAATAGGGAATGGAATTTTTGCAGGAGGGTGGGTGGGAGGAGGTGTATTCTAGGTAGCTGTGGGAGTCGGTGGGCTTGAAATGGACATCAGTTACAAGCTGGTTGCCTGAGATGGAGACTGAGAGGTCCAAGAAGTTGAGGGATGTGCTGGAGATGGCCCAGGTGAACTGAAGGTTGGGGTGGAAGGTGTTGGTGAAGTGGATGAACTGTTCGAGTTCCTCTGGGGAGCAAGAGGCGGCGCCAATACAGTCATCAATGTACCGGAGAAAGAGGTGGGGTTTGGGGCCTGTGTAGGTGCAGAAGAGGGACTGTTCCACGTAACCTACAAAGAGGCAGGCATAGCTGGGGCCCATGCGGGTGCCCATGGCCACCCGCTTAGTCTGTAGGAAGTGGGAGGAGTCAAAAGAGAAGTTGTTGAGGGTGAGGACGAGTTCAGCTAGGCGGATGAGAGTGTCGGTGGAGGGGGACTGCATCCACTGTACCCGGTGTGTCTTCCTCTACATTGGGGAAACCAAGCAGAGGCTTGGAGACCGCTTTGCAGAACACCTCTGCTCAGTTTGCAACAAACAACTGCGCCTCCCAGTCGCAAACCATTTCCACTCCCCCTCCCATTCTCTAGATGACATGTCCATCATGGGCCTCCTGCACTGCCACAATGAAGCCACCCAAAGGTGGCAGGAACAGCAACTCATATTCCGCCTGGGAACCCTGCAGCCTAATGGTATCAATGTGGACTTCAGTAGTTTCAAAATCTCTTCTTCCCCTACTGCACCCCTAAACCAGCCCAGTTCGTCCCCTCCCCCCGCTGCACCACACAACCAGCCCAGCTCTTCCCCCCCACCCACTGCATCCTAAAACCAGTCCAACCTGTCTCTGCCTCCCTAACCGGTTCTTCCTCTCACCCATCCCTTCCTCCCACCCCAAGCCACACCCCCATCGACCTACTAACCTCATCCCACCTCCTTGACCTGTCCGTCTTCCCTGGACTGACCTATCCCCTCCCTACCTATACTCTCTCCACCTATCTTCTTTACTCTCCATCTTCGGTCCGCCTCCCCCTCTCTCCCTATTTATTCCAGTTCCCTCTCCCCATCCCCCTCTCCGATGAAGGGTCTAGGCCCGAAACGTCAGCTTTTGTGCTCCTGAGATGCTGCTTGGCCTGCTGTGTTCATCCAGCCTCACATTTTATTATCTTGGAATTCTCCAGCATCTGCAGTTCCCATTATCTCGGGAATCAGTATTTGTTGACCATAATGGATATGTCTACTAGATTTCCAAAAGGCTATTCCTTTATGCAGTGACATGGCTGAAGGACTGTAGAAGAGAGTTATTCTATTTTTGTTTCTTTTACTAGATATGGACTACCCACAGAAATACAAAGGGTCAAAATTTACAAAGGCATTGAAGGAATTTGTATCGGCTCAGCTGAATGGCTAAAATTGATGATATGCAACAGCTGCATGAGTCCTATGAACATTCCTGCACGTGCCAAAGTCAGCACAGTCAACATGTTTTTCTGTACTTGCAAGCAGCCAGTTTATCTGTACTTATGACTCATTAAACTATAGGAGAGAGGGTTTCATTCCAGGCTGTTGGACTTCACGTTGGACTGGGATCATAAACGGTGCAAGGAACAGACTAAGCCTAGAAACCAACTGTCAATTGATGGGACCCCATCAGGCGGGAGGGAGGCTAAGTTTCTTTCCCCCCCGCCTTCCTTTCTCATCTGTTATTATTACTCAATGGCTGTTCCTTTCTTTTTATTTACTCGATAAAATGTTCCTACCTAAACAAATTGCTGGTTTCAAGTCTTCTCTTAAGTCCACTGAACCAAATCCAAAAAGGATTGCTTGGATATACTGTGATCAAAGACATTTTTGGCGATAAGGATGGGATTCTGGAAAAATGAGAAAGAGAATGGAAAAGCAACTTAGCGCACTGGAGACCTTCCACATTCCATGGTGGAATGCAGCAGACTCTGGATTCGGGTCTGTTGCTATTATTAGCACAATTAGGACCCTCAAAAGGATGGGGGACTGGTTACATCTGAAAAAAAGAGAACTAGAGGCCAGGTCTCTGGGCTTGTAAGTGCACTGAACCTTGGAGAAGACGTTTTTCAGTCTGGCTTTAACGCACCTTTGTTGATTTTCCAAATGCTGCCTTGTACAATTTATATATGTTTTCGTTGTCTGGAACTCGAGATCTGGGAAACTTTGAAGCTTTTTTATAAAATTCATCTGTGGGTCATGAGATGCGGGTGTTGTAGGCTGGCTACCATTTATTGCCCACCCCTAGTTGCCTTCGAGAAGGTGTGGTGAGCTGCCTTCTTGAACTGCTGCAGTCCAGCTTCTGTGGGATGACCTACAATGCCAAGAGGGAGGAAATCCCATGATTTTGGCCCAGCAATAGTGAGGGAACAGTGGTATATTTCCAAGTCAGGAGAGTGCCTTGGAAGGGAACTTGAAAGTCATGTTCCCATATATCTGCTGCTCTTGTCCTTCTAGATGGAAGTGGTCATGGGTTGCCTAAGGATCTTTGGTGAATGTCCATAGTGCAACTTGTAGTTAGTACACACTGCTACTATTGAGCAGTGGAGGTAGGAGATGCTTGTGGATGTAGTGCCAATCAAGCAGGCTGCTTTGTCCTGGATGGTGGCAAGCTTCCTACATGATGCTGGGGCTGCACCTATCCAGGCAAGTGGGAAGTATTCCATCACACTCCTGGCTGGTGCCTTGTAGATGATGGACAAACTTTTAGGAGTTAGGGAATGAGTTACTCACTACATTATTCCTGGCTTCTAACTTGCTCTTGTAGCCAGTGTTTATGTGGGGAGCCCAGTCTGGTTAATGATAACTCCCAGGGCGTTGGCAGTTTGCATTTTGGGAATATATGGCGATTTGAAAGAGCTTTGTGTGCCTGTATCAGGGTGGGACATGTATGGTTACTGTCATGTCTTAAGAACCTCTGTTTGTGTAGAGCAAAAATCTGCAAAAATGTTGTTTCAAAAATTTGGTTTCTAAAACGTGGTAAAAATTCACCTTTTGGAATTGGCTCTATGTTGTGTTTAGACATGGTACTTCTCAGTTTAACCACATACTGAATTTCATTTTCTGGCCAGAGTGAACTTCCAAATACTGTTTTAACACAAGTGAAACTTTAATTCAGGAAGACTAGACTGACTCATTGGAATGTTGAAAATGCAACATGCTGCGTACAAGGAGTTTAGTTAGGAAAGACAAACTTAACCAAGGGATGAGCTTTTCCTTCCTTCAAGTAGAAAAGACAGATGAATTACATTCAGCAGTTCAAATTCATTGTAGATTAATGCTAATTAACCCATTCTGCTGGACGTGGAATGGATGGAGCTGGGTTTTTTAAGAAAATGAGGGGTTTGAGGACACTGAACGCTAAACCCATTTGCTGAATTTCAATGTTGCAACAGTGATGGAAGATGCATCCTCAGCCCATCAGGCCATTCATCAACAACATATTTCAGTGTTGGGGAAGTATTGTGGAAACACTAATTTTAGTGAGTTCAGGAATCTCAAAACCACTGAGCCTGAGTACACTTAAGCACATCATAACAAAACCAATATTAAGACTCACATACCCCGGTATTCTAAACACATTTAAACAAAATATAGTTATTCTGAAAATTTTAAAAAGGATTCTGGGAGATGATAAAATGAATGCACACAGTTTAAGCGGTTTCAATCCACGGAAGTGGTTAGTGACAGAGTAAACTGAATGTCGAGCCTGGACAAATTTAGAGATATAGCAAAGATCTAGAATGAGTTATCAACAAATTTTTTTTTAAAATGTTGTTCATCTTAGGAAAAAGAACTAAGTATGTTTTGCCTGAATCAAACTGAAATGTCTGACTTCAGTTTTAAAATATTACAAGATTAATGTTCCATGGACAACAAATCTCTACAGAACTCTCGAATTAAATATGGTGGAAATAGTTAAGTTGCAAAATTGAATAAAAGACAAAGTAATTAGGGATGGAGGCTGACAGAAGATCAAAAATTTTAGAATAATGGGTTGAAATGGCAATTGAGGTTAGAATGTATTTTGGTGAAAAGCAAGTTTAAATGACAGCACCAAACCGACAGCTTTCTCTTGGTGATGTTTGTGTCCTTGTCTTTCTCTTTAATCTTGACTTGGTGATCAAGCCACTACCCGAGGCATTAGAACCATACATGGAGAGATAAGTAAAACCTCAGGTCATCTGATCAGGTCATGAGAGAGTCAAGAATGCACGACAGTCTAGGGGCACCGAAATAATTGTGCAAAAGTGAATGTTACCTCAGAGGTAACAAACATTGGATGGTACAAGAACATGCATTGAAGAACAGCTCTCAGCCACGTACACCTGCTTAACAAAAGGATCAGTGGCCTTGAAGAGCACAAAAACACACTTTAGACAATAAGTCACCGACACAAAATCCATAGAAAAAACCTGATTTTAAAACAAAGGAGTATTGGTGAAAAATGATGTAAATAAAATGTAGGACAATCAAAATTAGTAGTGTGATTGGCTACTATGGCAAAATGTCACAGAAAAGAACAAACATGGACTCTGGGAGGAGAGTTTATAGATGGGGGCGTGGAGTACACGAGCGGTTAGGCTAGGGCATGGTGGTTAACTTGAAAGGGGAATGTTTGGCAGGAGAGAGGATAGAAGGATGTCACTCCATCTACGCAGCCAAGCTGAAAGCACTTATTGCTGCCCTCCTGCTAGGAAAAAGGACAGAGTTAACATCTACACAGACGATAGAAATGCTTTTAGAGTAGTCCATGACAACATGGAGATGAGACGACATTACCTCAAGTGGTAGTATAATTAGACATGCGACCCTAGTCACATATCCAGTGGCAGCAGCAATTAATCTTAAGCGCACAGAAAGATCCAAACACCAGAGCAGCTAGACTGGCACTCTCTTCTTCCTCTCTCCCATTTAAAAGTTTTAAGGGCCCTCAGCAGGAATGGGATCCTTGATCCCAGGACAGGAGTCAGAACAGATCAAGTTGTGTGTATGTGATGTGGTTGCACGGTGACTGTAATTAAGGATATTACTGCTATTAGCACAAGCATGAAAATGCTAACCCTGTGGGCTCAAAATTAAGAGGACTCCATCGGAGGCAGACAAGCACATGGCACAACTTGCCAGTTCCAGCACAGCCTTGACTGTACACCAGGGGTGGGATATATTTAAAGGACTGGTCCCCAAAAGGCCACTGTGGTCATTAATCTGATGATACATCACATTGTTATATTATTCATGTCGATGACAGTTATTTTCATTGGAGTTTTAAATCTTCTAGCGTAGGTTACATACACATTATATGCTCTCATGTAGCTGTCACTGATTTGCATCTGCAATTGTAACATGTGCAGTCAAATGTCAGGGGTGGATTGTATTGAATTGGCTGAAGGGCTAAAATTGTTGATGATATTCAACAGCTGCGTGACCTTTAATGAGTCATGTACATTCCTATACATGCCAAAGACAGCACAATCAACATGCTTTTCTGTACTCATGGCTCTTAAACTGTACGACAGAGTTCCATTCCAAGTCAGACTTGACCTGCGATCGGGATCGCAAGCAGTGCCAGGAACCATCTGAGCCTCCAAACAAGCCATTGATCCGCGATGGGCAGAAAGCTTATTGTCTGGTTTTCCTTTTTCATCTGCAATTATTACTCAACAGATGTTCCTTCCATTTTCATTTTTTAAAAATTTACTTAATAAACATTCAGACCTAAAGAAATTGCTGTTGGTCGACTCTTCTCTACGCTACATTTAATCAAATCAAAAGAGAGAACCACCAGAATACACTGATCCAAGACAGAAATTATGACTGGCTGAGAAATAAAACAATTCAAATCTACTGCATACCATCCAGAATCACAAGGAACATTAGAATGGTGGCAAACTTCAAGACCACATTGAGGGCTTATAGTCAAGACCGTCCAGAGCATTTGGATAACAGAATTCCATTTGTACTTTTGGCAAGTGAGAGATGCACCTAATAAATCCACCAAATTCAGTCAATTTGAATTAGCTTTTGGGCATGAAGTGACAGAACCACTTGCAGTTAAGGGAAACTGAGGAGTCAGAGTTCAGAGATCACATATTTGGACTAAGTGTAAAATTTTAGGTAAACAATTAAATAGAGCAGGGGAGCTGGTTAGACAGTCTTTAAGAGTAGCAGAGCATGTGGTGAAACAAGAAGCAGACAAGCAATCAAAGCTTTGTACTTTTGCTAGTGGAGATAAAGTTCTAGTGTTGCTTCCAGGGGTATGTGAAACATTAAAAGCAAGGTTTAGTGGGCCTTATCAAAATCAAAAAAAAGGAAAATGAGTAAGGTGAATTACTAAATAAGAATGCCAGATTGAGATTTCTTTCAATGTGTTATGTCAATATGCTCAAAAAGATATTTTGATAGGGAAGGAAAGCAAAAGGAGAATGTTACTGGTTACAGCACGAAAGGTACAAACCAAGTTCAGATGATTTAATGAAGAATGTACAATTCAAATTTGACAAGTCCTCAAAAATTGGAATAAAATATTCAGTTACCTTCCAGAGCAAAAACAACTGTTATTACAATCACACAGGGAGATATGTGGGAATATGCTGGGAAGTACTAATCTATTTACGCACGTAGATGTGGGAAATGCTGTTCCAATTAAGCAACATCCTTATCGGCTTGTCCCAAAATTAGAGGGTGAGGCTCAAGAATTGTTTGAGTCCACTTCCAAAGACAATACAATTGATGGGAGTTGTAGTAACTAGACCTCATCATATTAAAATAGGCGCCATCTAGTTTTGGAACTGATGATTTTGTCTGGACTATCTCAAAGTCAATGCAGTTGCCAAAACTGGTTCATACCTATTCCATATTTTGAAGACTGCATTGAGAGGGTGAGACAAGCAACTTTAAATGTAACGTTGGACTGACTCAGGAGGACATGGCAGATACTTTTAATCGAAAGGAACGAAAACAATTTCAGCTTTCATGACACTGATTGGACCATACCAATTTAAAGTCATGACATCTGACATGAAAAATTCACTAACTTTTCAAAGACTAACTAACAAAGTCATTTCAGTATTAACAAATTTGTGGTGTACATCCTTGACCTGATGATTTTTAGTCACACACAAAAGAACATTTCCAGCATGTCAGAATTATTCAACCCACTTCAGGAAACAAGCTTGGTAATAACAAATAACAAGGTGTAGAGCCAGGGAGCATCAGATAAGCAGGAAAGCTGACATTCTGGGTCTATCTTTGAAAATTTCTCAAGGGTCCAGACCCAAAATGTCAGCTTTCTTGCTCGTCCAATGATGCCTGGCCAGCTGTGTTCATCCAGCTCTACACCTTGTTATCTCAGATTCGGCAGTTCTCATATCTGAGACTTGGTAATAAACCTGGCTTAGAACAGGTTCGCAAAAGCTGAAGTCACATTCCTGGGCCATGTCACTGGACACGAACAAATAGTCTCATGGAATGTGAAAAGAAAAGGTTTTTGTGGAAGTTTCTCAAACTATTGAAGAAGAGGAGAGTACTATAATTCCTAGGATTGAGTGGGTTTTAATCGGAAGCTCATACCGAATTTTAACAGTGTGATTGCTCCATTTGTTACCTTATTGAAGAATTACAGAAAATGTCAGTGGACGGGAGACTGTCAAAAGGCATCTGATAGCCTGTAAGCTACATTAATCACTACCTAATTGCTAGCTACACCTCATTACACAAAACCATCCAAGGTGGTAATTGATGTGAGTGAGGTGGTTGTCAGTACTCTTACAATACGACAACAAGAAGATGGAAAGACCTATTGGTTATTTTTCCACTAAACTAAAATCAATGGAAATATTCCACAAAGAGAGAACGAAACCTGGAGCTTGGTGTTGGCGTTACTACTGGCAATATAAACATTGACATGTTATGTGTCTGAGACAATTATACATACTGATCATGACCCCCTAAAGTTGAGAAATTTAAAGACAAAAATTCCAGCCTGTTGTTTAAATGGAGCTTATTATTGCAGCCATTCACTTTGAAAATTATGCACGTTTCAGGACAAAAGAACGTAATTGCCAAAACATTGTTACAGCTTTGAATGCAAAGGCAATGTGTTGTAGCGTACAAATAACACAAGACTTACAGTTTTCAAAGATGAAAGCATTTTTGTAAATTGGTGGTTTTTTTTCCCCCCAAAAAAAGGAGGGGAGGTGTGACAATATTGCGGCTTTCAGAAGTGTAATTTTGTCTTGGTTTCTTTTAAGGAGAGAAATTGAACAAGAGGTTCAGAACAGTGGTTGGGTTTGGGTTTGTTCTTTTCTTTAAATAAACCAAAAAAAAAGTGAGAAAAATAGAAGCAGCCTAAATAGGTTTTCTAGGTTGTCTTTAAGCTTTTAAATTCAGCAGAAGCTGCTGGCGTTTTGAAGTAAAAGCTACTCTCCACCAGCCCCCAACCCCTCTCAGTTATAGTTAGAACCTGGGGTTTCTCTTCCTAATGCAGGCGTTTCCATGAGGACAAAATCAGAAGTCAGATGTCAGATTTTCTTTCTTGCCAAGGGGAGGTGTTTACGGTTATTACCATATTGGAACATCCAATTAGTAATGGTTACTGTATCTATTATTGTGAAGTTATTCTAAAAGTTCATCTTTGTTGTATTTAATCCAGTGTTTGAATAAATTGTGTTTTGCTTAATGCTATGTAGTTTGACTTGTCCAATTGCATCTGGAACACAGCACTTTACTTTATCCTTCAAGAAAGAGAGTTAGGCTGTAGGTTACCTTAACATTTTGAGTGGGTCTGGTCTGGCCTGGCCCATAACAAAAAAGGGGCAGAAAAATGCAGTACAAGCTCAAAGAGTGGCTCTGGCCACCTCTCCCCACCCCCGCAGAAAAAGGTCACAAGTTATAGAAGGATTTTAAAAATGTACACTGTATAGAAAAGCTTGGGTTGTGAGTCTCCTATCCTGATACCACTCGCTCGAGCCGCCCAACGGCAAGTAAGGATGTCTGGGATCACTGAAATCAGCGGGGCGCGCCTTTCCTTCTTCCGAACCCTCCACCGGATGACTCAGAGCGTGGATCCCGGACGAGCCCCCAAGCTTGTGAGATATAGAAATCCTTGTGCTCACAATCACAAAGTCAGGAGACAAAGTCTTGGAAACAAGTTACTTGCGCTTCATTACAAGTCTGCAGAATCGAGTGCCTCCCATTGCCTGAGACACACACAGGCCAGGGAGCCGCCCCTTTTTATACATTATTTTATCCATCTATGTCCTCCCTTTTCGGCCCTGTCCAATCTGAGCTCCAAGGTGCACAATCTTCCCATTTCGTCCCTTGTCCCACCCTCTTCATACATTGCATGTTATGTTATTTAAGCAGTCTCGTAAGCATGGGCGTGAAAGTTAATATGCATTGTCTCATTAAGCATGCGCTTTAACTATGTCTATGGTGCAAAGCAAAACTTAGCAGTTTGGGTCCAGTTCATTCTGGTTTCTAACTGCTTGGCCTTCATTCCCTTATTTTATCACTCAGCTCAGTACCAGATGTCTTTTTTTCAAAACTGCAGTAATTCTTCACTGCAGTTCACTCATCCCTATCTCTCACACCTTGATTCCACGATCTTTAAGAGCTCTATCTATCTCTTTCTTGAAAGTATCCACAGCGTTGGCCTCCACTGCCTTCTGGGACAGAGCATTCCATATATCCACCACTCTCTGGGTGAAGAAGTTTTTCCTCAACTCTGTTCTAAATGGCCTACCCTTTATTTTTAAACTGTCCCCTCTGGTTCTGGACTCACCCATAAGTGGAAACATGCTTCCTGCCTCCAGAGTGTCCAATCCCTTAATGATCTTATACGCCTCAATCAGATCCCCCCCATCCTTCTAAACTGAAGTGTACACAAGCCCAGTCACTCCAATTTTTCAACATATGATAGTCCCGCCATTCCAGGAATTGCCTCGTGAACCTATGCTGCACTCCCTCAATAGCAAGAATGTCCTTCCTCAAATTTGGAGACGAAAACTATACACAATACTTCAGGTGCGGTCTCACCAGGGCCCTGTACAGCTGCAGAAGGACCTCTTTGCTCCTGTACTCAATTCCTCTTGTTATGAAGGCCAGCATGCTATTAGCTTTCTTCACTGCTTGCTGTACCTGCATGTTTGCTTTCATTGACTGATGTACAAGAACACCTAGATCTCGTTGTGCTTCCCCTTTACCTAACTTGACTCCATTGAGATAGTAATCTGCCTTCCTGTTCTTGCCAAAGTGTATAACCGCACATTTATCCACATTAAACTGCATCTGCCATGCATCCGACCACTCACCGAGCCTGTCCAAGTCACCTTGTATTCTCATAACATCCTCCTCACATTTCACACTGCCACTCAACTTTGTGTCATCGGCAAATTTGCTAATATTACTTTTAATGCCTTTGTCTATATCATTAATATATATCGTAAACAGCTGCGGTCCCAGCACCGAATCTTGTGGTACCCCACTGGTCACTGCCTGCCATTCCAAAAGGGACCCGTTTATCACTTACTCTTTGCTTCTTGTCAGCCAGCCAATTTTCAATCCAACTCAGTATTTTGTCCCCAATACCATGTGCCCTAATTTTGTTCACCAATCTCCGATGCGGGACTTTATCAAAGGCTTTCTGAAAGTCCAGGTACACTACATCCACTGGTTCTCCCTTATCCATCTTCATAGATACATCCTCAAAAAATTCCGGAAGATTAGTCAAGCATAATTTCCCCTCCGTAAATCCATGCTGACTCTGACCTATTCTGTTACTGCTATCCAAATGAGTCATAATTTCATCTTTTATAATTGACTCCAGCATCTTTCCCACCACTGACGTCAGGCTAACCGGTCTGTAATTTCCTGTTTTCTCTCTCCCTCCTTTCTTGAAAAGTGGGACAACATTTGCCACCCTCCAATCCGCAGGAACTGATCCTGAATCTATAGAACCTTGGAAAATAAATACCAATGCGTCCACAATTTCTAGAGCCACCTCCTTAAGTACCCTGGGATGCAGACCATCAGATCCCAGGGACTTACCGGCCTTCAGACCTAACAGTCTATCCAACACCATTTGCTGCCTAATATAAATACCCTTCAGTTCGTCCATTACCCGAGGTCCTTCAGCCACTATTGCATCTGGAAGATTGCTTGTGTCTTCCCTAGTGAAGACAGATCCAAAGTACCTGTTCAACTCCTCTGCCATTTCCTTGTTCCCCATAATAAATTCACCCATTTCTGTCTTCAAGGACCCAATTTTAGTATTAACCATTTTTTTTCTTTTCACATACTTAAAAAAGCTTTTGCTATCCTCCTTTAATATATTTGCCCAGTTTTCCTTCATAGCTCATTTTTTCTCCGTGTATTGCCTTTTTAGTTATCTGCTGTTGCTCTTTAAAAACTTCCCAGTCCTCCGGCTTCCCACTCATCTTTGCTCTGTTATACTTCTTTTTTATCTTTATACAGTCCTTAACTTCCCTCGTCAGCCACGGCTGCCCCTGCCTCCCCTTAGGATCTTTCTTCCTCTTTGGTATGAACTGATCCTGCACCTTCTGCATTATATCCAGAAATACCTGCCATTGTTGTTCCACTGTCATCCCTGCTAGGGTGCTGTACCATTGAACTTTCGCCAGCTCCTCCCTCATAGCTCCATAGTTCCCTTTATTCAACTGCAATACTGACACTTCTGATTCTCCCTTCTCCCTCTCAAACTGCAGATTAAAACTTATCATATTATGGTCACTACCTCCTAACGGCTCCTTTACTTCAAGGTCCCTGATCAAATCCGGTTCATTGCACAAACCAGATCCAGAATTGCCTCCTCCCTGGTAGGCTCCAGTACAAGCTGTTCTAAGAATCCATCTCGGAGGCACTCCACAAACTCCCTTTCTTGGGGTGAAGATAGATAAGTCCCCTGGGCCGGATGGGATTTATCCTCGGATCCTCTGGGAAGCCAGGGAGGAGACTGACGAGCCTTTGGCATTGATCTTTAACTCGTCATTGTCTACAGGTATAGTGCCAGATGACTGGAGGATAGCAAATGTCGTTCCCCTGTTCAAGAAGGGGAGTAGAGACAACCCTGGTAATTATAGACCAGTGAGCCTTACCTCAGTTGTTGGTAAAGTCTTGGAAAAGGTTATAAGGGATAGGATTTATAATCATGTAGAAAATAATAAATTGATTAGGGATAGTCAGCATGGTTTTGTGAAGGGAAGGTCGTGCCTCACAAACCTTATTGAGTGCTTTGAGAAGGTGACCAAACAGGTAGGTGAGAGTAAACTGGTTGATGTGGTGTATATGGATTTCAGCAAGGCGTTTGATAAGGTTCCCTACAGTAGGCTATTGTACAAAATGCGGAGGAATGGAATTGTGGGAGATATAGCAGTTTGGATCGGAAATTGGCTTGCTGAAAGAAGACAGAGGGTGGTAGTTGATGGGAAATGTTCATCCTGGAGACCAGTTACTAGTGGTGTACCGTAAGGGCTGGGGTTGGGTCCACTTCTGTTTGTCATTTTTATAAATGACCTGGATGAGGGCGTAGAAGGATGGGTTAGTAAATTTGCAGACAACACTAAGGTCAGTGGAGTTGTGGATAGTGACGAAGGATGCTGTAGGTTACCGAGAGACCTAGATAAGCTACAGAGCTGGGCTGAGAGGTGGCAAATGGAGTTTAATGCAGACAAGTGTGAGGTGATGCACTTTGGTAGGAGTAACCGGAAGGCAAAGTACTGGGCTAATGGTAAGATTCTTGGTAGTGTAGATGAGCAGAGAGATCTCGGTGTCCACGTACACAGATCTTTGAAAGTTGCCACCCAGGTTGACAGGCCTGTTAAGAAGGCATACAGTGTTTTAGCTTTTATTAATAGAGGGATCGAGTTCCGGAACCAACAGGTTATGCTGCAGCTGTACAAAACTCTGGTGCGGCCGCACTTGGAGTATTGCATACAGTTCTGGTCACCGCATTACAAGAAGGATGTGGAAGCTTTGCAAAGGGTGCAGAGGAGATTTACTGGGATGTTGCCTGGTATGGAGGGAAGGTCTTACGAGGAAAGGCTGAGGGACTTTAGGCTGTTTTCGTTAGAGAGAAGAAGGTTGAGAGGTGACTTAATTGAAACATATAAAATAATCAGAGGGTTACATAGGGTGGATAGGGAGAGCCTTTTTCCTCGGATGGTGACGGCGAGCATGAGGGGGCATAGCTCTAAATTGAGGGGTGAAAGATATAGGACAGACGTTAGAGGTAGTTTCTTTACTCAGAGAGTAGTAAGGGAATGGAATGCTTTGCCTGCATCAGTAGTGGATTGGCTAACTTTAAGTACATTTAAGTCATCATTGGACAAGCATATGGACGTACATGGAATAGTGTAGGTTAGATGGGCTTCAGATCGGTCGGCACAACATCGAGGGCCGAAGGGCCTGTACTGTGCTGTAATGTTCTATGTTCTATAAAAATGGGCTTAGAGCAGAATTTACAATTAAAATCTCAGATTTTTGGGAAGATCAAGTAGATGTATTAGAAACTAAGCAAAATGGCATCAACAATCTGGAAAACGTTAACTAACTGCAGTTAGTCAAAGCAAGGCCATATCTAAGAACATACGACACAGGAGCACAAGTAGCCCATTGAGACTGCTCTGTCTTGAGATCATAGCTCATGGCATTTCCATACAACTCTTGAATCCCCTACAGACGAAGGATCTGTCTCCTCACCTTGAATATACTTTAATGACCCAAACTACTCTCAGAGAGGATGTTCTTAGTCATATGTCTTAAATGTGCAATCCCTTAGTCCTGAAATTGACCCATAAAAAGGAGAATTCAACCTTTCCACATCTACCTTGTCAAATCCTCTAAGAAACCTGTATATTGCTGTAAGGTTGCCTCTTATACTTCTCTCTTCCAATGAGTACAGACCCAGCTTACTCAACCCATCCTCATTAGATCAGGCCCTCCATACCAGTCATCAGCCTACTGAACCTTCTCTGGCCTGCCTCCAATGCCAGTATTTTTTCACAGCAGGCTATTATTTTATTCATTTTCCTCATCCAGGTCATTAAGAATTGTACCCCCAGAATTGATCTGTGGCCCATTAGTAGTTATAGGTCACTGTCCTGAAAACGTTAAAATCCTCTCTCCAAGTTAATCCACCACCTCCAACCATGGGTTCTTATTCAGTAGCTTCATTTGAGATACCTCAAAACCATCTAAAAATCCAATTTGACAGCTTAATTGGCTGGGTAGCCAAACAAAGCCAAAATGCCACTTTCTAGATCTTCCAATTAATTAAAAACTACAAAAAAATGCCCAGTTGGAAGATATTATTCCAAAACAAAGCACAAAAAAATAAAAATTGGAGCACAATGTTTTGAAATTTCCATCGTTGGGATGTGTCAATAACACACAATGTCCCCATAGAGACTTCTTAAAATGCATGAATTTATTGAAACGGTAAGGACAATATTGGAGTTTTAAAACAGATACTGTAGAACAGAGAATTCTTCAAATTGAAATGGGTGGACAGCAGCAGTCAGCTATTTGACTGCTTTAAGAGGAAAGCAGCAAGCTCAAACTGCTAGAAAGATTGGCAAAGGAATGTTTGGAACAGTAATGTGCAGTTAAAAAGAGAAATAAGAATATAACTGTTGTCACTTTCTATTTCTGGTTTTATTTTCACTACGTTTGTTTATAGTGTCTCATCTGAAAAAGGTGGAAGCTAGGGTCTAAAAGGGATGCCTGAAACTAAATGGGAGCTAGAGAACAAGTGGTGAATATTTTCAAGGGCTGGTTGAGCAAGAAATGAGTGCAAAAATATGGCAAAACCAGTAATTGTGGTTGGAGTTTGTGACGCATGAATTACAAATAAAATTCCAAACAAAGAAGTAGATGACTGGGCTTGGTCAATTAGTATTTTAACCTCTGGTATTTGGCACCGGATATATCATGAATGCTGATGGTACTATGAAGCATAAATTGGCAAGCATAACTAAGTTTGCTTCTTGACCTATATGCAGGACAGCTCTCCCAATTTTGGCATAAGCTCACAGATATTAGTGAGGAGTGTTGGCAGGGGTGGGTGTGTTTTTATCATTTCTGGTGTGCAAGTTGATGCCACATGGTCTGACTTGTCAGGGGTCAGAAAGAACAAAACCAAGAAGGAAAAAAGGACTGGTTTGCAAGACCATTTCGGAGGCCAGTCAAGAGACAACCCCATTGCTGTCAATCACACGTACCACACAAGCTAATCCAGGGTATGACAATAGATTTTCTTTTCCGAAGAGCAACTGCAAAAATGTTTTTACAACAGCCTTTATTCTGGTCACAATTACTGAAACTAGCTTGTAATTCATATTTATGATTTGACATCAAGTTCCCAAAGCTGCAATCGTGGGAACTGAACCACTGTCTCCATAGCATTAGTCCAATGATGTTACCACCATATCAGTCTTCTCAAATCATGTCGGTTGTGAATATACACAACCCAAGTCAGGCAATTATTTAAATTAAAGGGCCAAAAAGAGTATTTCCATTTTTAAAAATGGAAATAAACTGGGCAATGTCTAAAGTTCTTCAGTAGATTGTGGTTGGTTTGCTCATACCAACCAATAACTGGACAATCTACGTAAAATCTTTTGAAATCCTTATCATCTTGAAGAACACACATTGCTGAATGGGTCTGTACTGACATTCCAACATGATATTAAAAAAAAACTACTTCAAAATATTTCCTGCTGATATGAAAACAAAGGATCGTTGGCACATTATTTCCTAGAACTTGTTGGCATTACAGTGGCACAAGTCCTGACAAATGCAAACTTCCTTGCAGAAAGAGCAAGTACGGTTTCTTACTTAACCATTGATATTTCCTCAAATCATGTACCACTTGTGTCACAAATCAAGCACATAAAAGGTGTTGGCAGATGGCCCATGTAAACAAAGAAATACTACCACTATATAATATATACATATATATAATACACACCTTGTCCAGCTTTGACTCCAATTCAGCAAAATCCCCTTCAACATCTTCTAGGCCAGCTCTGTTAAGGAGAGAACAGAAGTTAGACTATGATTGTCATTTTGCTTTGCTAATCCTTCACAACATGCCAAATAGCCCCATCATCATGATTGTCTAATGCTCACCAGTTTTCAGTTCTGCTATCACAATTGGTTACATGTGCCCAAGCAACATAGATGTATAAAGTGTTCTCAGAAGCTTGCACCTATCATAAATTACATTAAACTAACAAAGAAAAGCATAAGGTACAGTCTGAGGGTCTCCCTTAAAAGGATGGCAAAAGGAACATGTATTTGATAATATGTATTTCTGTCTAATCACAAAATACACTAACATTACTGGCGACCTTTGGATAGAGAGTTGAAAACAAGGTTTGGATGCACACAGACTCATTTGGCTGAACAGCAATTAAGAAAAATACAATAAAAATGCCAAACCTCAAGAAGGTACACTGACCTAGTTAGTCCAATCAGTTTTTCAGACTCAGATTGAGAGAGTTTAGAAAATGGAGTTTTAGTGACAAACACTATTTCTATTCCCATCTACAAACATAAGAAGCAGCCATTTAGCCTGTTCAGCCTGCTCCATCATTCAGGACACAATTTGTGTCAAGATGTGGCGTGGGCTAGAGTGCTTCAGCTACGTGCAAAGACTACTGTGTTTTCCTTCGAGAACTATCAGGTGCTAGCCTCAACCTTTAAAAGATGCACAAGTTTATGAAGAACGTTAGCATGATGGATAGAAAGCCCATTTACCATTAGCAGAGTGGTCAATAACCAAAGGGCATAAATCTAAGCTATGAGATAAAAGGCTAACTGGAGAGTTGATGAAAATACTTTGGGTGGTGGGAATCTGGAAATCACTGCCCAAAAAAGGAAAGTTCAAATCAGTAATTCTGAAGAAGGGTCCTGACCCGAAACGTCAATGTTCCTGTTCCTCTGATGCTGCCTGCCCTGCTGTGTTGCTCCAGCTCCATACTGTTATCTCTGACTCCAGTAAGAACTGCCGATGCCATCTCAGAGGTCAAATCAGTAGCTCATTTAAAAAAAAAAGAGTACTTAGACGTTCACTTGCATTGCCACAGTCTCCAGAACTATGGGCCAAAAAGTTGGAAAATGGAATTAGTATAGTTTGATCTTTGTTGATGTGAGGAGACAATGAGCCAAAACAGCCTCCTTTTGTGTTGTAGTTCTTTTGGATCCTCTAAATAATTACAACATTTAAAAAGGAATCTGGATGAGCATATAAATAGAAAAAGGTTTTAGAGGGAGAGGCCAAATGCTGGCATGTGGAACTAGATTAATTTAGAATACCTGGTTGGCATTTGGACCATTTCTGACAAAGTAATAATTCTGCCATTTTCCTGCACTAACACCGATATTTAAAAATCAATACTTTTAAATATCAAGAAATCACTTCCCAGAGCTCAAGGAAGAGTCCCTTTAGACATCAGAAGCAGAAAATTCCCAAGATTTACCTCCCTGAATGAAGAGCTTGCCCTTTCAATACTAAATAAACTTTTCAATTTGGCAGGGGAAAATCTCCTTCTTCTAATCTTCCCTACCAAGCCTCAATAATTTTGCATGCTTCAACAAGATCACCTCTCATTCTTGTAATCCAAACTTGAGAGCATGGTTTCCCAAATCGTAGGTTTCGAACCCCAGCATAAAAAGATTTTTCAGTCACAAGCTCCAAAAGTTAGAAAGGAAGTTCTGAAGGAGTGTAAACAACTGCCAAGACCTTCAAAATCATTTCTAAAATTGGTTGGCATGGTCTAGTGGACAGATCTTTGAAAGCTATTCCTGCTCCAAAATCAGCTTGTGAAAAATGTTTTTTTTCTTAAAAAAAGGACACTAAAGGTTTAGCTGGTTGAACACAGCAGGCCAAGCAGCATCTCAGGAGCACAAAAGCTGACGTTTCGGGCCTAGACCCCTCCACAGCAGGCCAAGCAGCATCTCAGGAGCACAAAAGCTGACGTTTCGGGCCTAGACCCTTCATCAGAGAGCCCTCTGATGAGGGGTCTAGGCCCGAAACGTCAGCTTTTGTGCTCCTGAGATGCTGCTTGGCCTGTGTTCATCCAGCTTCACAATTTGTTATCTTGGATTCTCCAACATCTGCAGTTCCAATTATCTCTGACAATAAAAGTTTAAACACTTCCCACCATGCTCCACCAGAAATGTTCCAATGCATGCAGTCATTCCTGACATTCAGGAAAAGAAAATCCAACTGGCTCGAAACTATCATTTATGTTGTGGACCTCAAAAAACCAAAAACAATTAGTACACCCAGCTGTAAGAGGAACAAATCAATACTTCAACATTTCTTTATGCCCTCATGTACTGCATGCTTCCATGATTGAACACGGAGATGGAGGTGATCATGAAGCCTTTGCTTCACTGCTTATCAATGTTTGCAACTGGATTTGGAAGAATTACTAAACTTTCACCTGATTTTCTGGTTGTGGAATTTTGAGTTCTTTGCAGCTTGCTATTTCCACCACTTGCATGCAAGTTTCATGTTCATATTAAACCCTTAAATAGATCTTATCTAATCAATTGACAAGTAACAAATACGTAATTATGCCAAGAGTAAAATTTTAAAAGATTTGTTAAGGCTATCCAACCACAGCAACAAAAAGAATATTTTACAGAATTCATAACTTCAGCCTCAAATCTTCTTGATTTAGTGATATTACCTAACAAAATAATTAATTATTCCTAACCTACAGGGATCTTTAAATGCTGCCATAGAGACTGTTAGAAAATGCAGAGAGAGGTTATTTTTGTACACAAATCTGAGTCAGATGGCATTTATTTTTTCCCTTCTCAACTGTAACTGGAATATTAAATCCAAGTAAATACCAAACCACAGAGATCATCCATATAATAGAAAAACCCGAGATTAGTACGAACTGATGGTGACATCAGCTAATGGCTGAAGACTTAATATCTTCCCAAAACAAAGAATACAGTCAGAGCTGGGATAAAGTAGTTGCATTGATGAGCTTTTTTAAAAAAAAACATAAATAGCACCAGAAAAATAGTCATGTTTTGGTTAGAACATGTATCACAAATGGAGGGTACATCTTCTAATTCAGATAACAGTGTGGAGCTGGAGAAACAGAACAGGACATGCTGCAGAGAAACAGGAAATTTGACTTTTCAGGTTGGGTCCCTTCTTTGGAAATGGGTTTCTGAAGGGTACCAAATGGAAATATCAACTTTCCCGTTCCTCTGATGCCACATGGCCTGCTGTGATCCTCTAGCTCCACACTGTATAGTTACTTGGCTCCAGCATTGGCAGTTCTTGCTATCTCGGACATCTTCTAATTGGGTATAGAACATAGAACATAGAACATAGAACAGTACAGCACAGAACAGGCCCTTCAGCCCACAATGTTGTGCCGACCATTGATCCTCATGGATGCACCCTCAAATTTCTGTGACCATATGCATGTCCAGCAGTCTCTTAAATGACCCCAATGACCTTGCTTCCACAACTGCTGCTGGCAACGCATTCCATGCTCTCACAACTCTCTGCGTAAAGAACCTGCCTCTGACATCCCCTCTATACTTTCCACCAACCAGCTTAAAACTATGACCCCTCGTGCTAGCCATTTCTGCCCTGGGAAATAGTCTCTGGCTATCGACTCTATCTATGCCTCTCATTATCTTGTATACCTCAATTAGGTCCCCTCTCCTCCTCCTTTTCTCCAATGAAAAGAGACCGAGCTCAGTCAACCTCTCTTCATAAGATAAGCCCTCCAGTCCAGGCAGCATCCTGGTAAACCTCCTCTGAACCCTCTCCAAAGCATCCACATCTTTCCTATAATAGGGCGCCCAGAACTGGACGCAGTATTCCAAGTGCGGTCTAACCAAAGTTTTATAGAGCTGCAACAAGATCTCACGACTCTTAAACTCAATCCCCCTGTTAATGAAAGCCAAAACACCATATGCTTTCTTAACAACCCTGTCCACTTGGGTGGCCATTTTAAGGGATCTATGTATCTGCACACCAAGATTCCTCTGTTCCTCCACGCTGCCAAGAATCCTATCCTTAATCCTGTACTCAGCTTTCAAATTCGACCTTCCAAAATGCATCACCTCGCATTTATCCAGGTTGAACTCCATCTGCCACCTCTCAGCCCATCTCTGCATCCTGTCAATGTCCCGCTGCAGCCTACAACAGCCCTCTACACTGTCAACGACACCTCCGACCTTTGTGTCGTCTGCAAACTTGCTGACCCATCCTTCAATTCCCTCGTCCAAGTCATTAATAAAAATTACAAACAGTAGAGGCCCAAGGACAGAGCCCTGTGGAACCCCACTCACCACTGACTTCCAGGCAGAATATTTTCCTTCTACTACCACTCGCTGTCTTCTGTTGGCCAGCCAATTCTGTATCCAAGCAGCTAAGTTCCCCTGTATCCCATTCCTCCTGACCTTCTGAATGAGCCTTCCATGGGGAACCTTATCAAATGCCTTACTGAAGTCCATATACACCACATCCACAGCTTGACCCTCATCAACCTTACTAGTCACATCCTCAAAAAACTCGATAAGGTTTGTAAGGCATGACCTACCCCTCACAAAGCCGTGTTGACTGTATTTGATCAAGCCATGCTCTTCCAGATGGTCATAAATCTTATCCCTCAGAATCCTTTCTAACACCTTGCAGACGACAGACGTGAGACTTACCGGTCTATAATTGCCGGGGATTTCCCTATTTCCTTTCTTGAAGAGAGGAATTACATTTGCCTCTCTCCAGTCCTCAGGTACGACTCCAGTGGAGAGCGAGGATGCAAAGATCTTCGCAAGTGGCGAAGCAATTGCATTTCTCGCTTCCCAAAGCAGCCGAGGACAAATCTGATCCGGGCCTGGCGACTTGTCAATCTTAATGTTTGACAAAATTTTCAGTACATCAGCTTCCTCTATCTCTATCCATTCCAGCATGCACACCTGCTCTTCAAAGGTTTCATTCACTACACAGGTCGTTTCTTTCGTAAAGACAGAAGCAAAAAACTCATTTAGGGCTTCCCCTACCTCCTCAGGCTCCACACACAAGTTCCCTATGCTATCCCTGATCGGCCCTACTCTTTCTTTGACCATTCTCTTATTCCTCACGTAAGTGTAAAATGCCTTTGTGTTTTCCCGGATTCCTTCTGCCAAGCAGGGTATGTTTAGATATCAAAACAAAAAATCAGAATAACCCCCAGCGGCCTTATTACAATTTAACACTGCCATTATATTGTGTTTTTTTTAAAATAACACACACCAAGGAAAGCACAACAATCTGCTCTCATATTGGAAACTTAGACTATTTATCTCTGTCAATTATACATGCCAACATCCAAGCTGTGACATAAAAGGTCAATGCACCGAGCAGTCAACTGTTACTCGACCATGGATTTGGTTAGATCTGATTGTTTCTACCACTTCCATTTCTAACCACAAATTGCGTTTACTTCAAGCCATTTGCAAGCTTATCCATTTTCATCAACATTATTCAATTATCATTCTGTTATAGCTCTTTTGTACTATTTCATCCAGACAAGCATTATTAAACAAAATATTTTACACAACCTTTCCTAATACCAGATGGCACTGGCAGTAGAGTGCACAATTCAAGAGACAAACATAAACCCAAAATAGTGTTCCCCCCACCCCCGATGGATTAGTACATTACACAAGACGGAAAGTAAATATGCAACCATGGTGAGAAGAACCAAAGTATAAAGCCTGCAGAACGGTATTTTGAAAATCAGCAATATGCAATTAGCCCCAACATCATGACAATAAACGAAAGCCAGCCATTCTCAAGTTCACTGCAAAGTAAGATTGAATTCACAAAAGGTTTAATTGACATTTTGCGCAGCTCCTACACTATGCTTTCAGCACATCTGCAATTTCTTATTGTATATAACATACATTGTATATTATATTGGCAGAGGAATTGAGTTTAAGAGCTGCAAGGTTATGCTGCAGCTCTATAAAACTCTGGTTAGACCACAGTTGGAATACTGCGTTCAGTTCTGGTCACCTTATTATAGGAAAGATGTGGAAGCTTTATACAGAGAGTGCAGAGGATATTTACCTGGATGCTGCCTGGAATGGAGGGCCGGTCTTATGAGGAAAGGTTGAGGGAGCTAGGGCTTTTTCCATTGAAGCAAAGAAGGATGACAGGGGACTTGATAGAAGTTTTAGATGAGAGGCATACAGTGGATAGTCAGAGACTTTTTCCCAGGGTGGAAATGACATTTACAAGGGTCATAATTTTAAAGGTGATTGGAGGAAGGTATAGGGGAAGAGGTCAGAGGTAGGTTCTTCACACAGAGTGGTGGGCATGTAGAGTGCGCTGCTGACAGTGGTAGTAGAGTCAGATACTTTAGAGACTTTTAAGCGACTCTTGGATAGGCACACGGAAGATAGTAAAACTTAGGGTGTGCAGGGTAGATCAATCTTAGTAGGATAATAGGTCTGCACAACATCATGGGCCGAAGGGCCTGTACTGTGCAGTACTGTTCTATCACTATGCACAAGTAATTTTGTCTTGTCAGAGTGCCTTCCTTGAGATGAGATAATAATCAATGTCGATGCTGTCAAAATAGTAAAAAAAATCAATTAAAATATTTAAATAACTTTACTCTCCTCTTGCCTTTGTTAAAGCTTTCCCTCCAACCAATATCATATTAACTTCAATCATGTTGCCATTTATGGGCCAACGATCATGTAAAATATGGCAACCAGGTTAAATTCACCACCACTCATTTCTCTCTAGCATGAGTGTGTGAACTCTCCAGTGGTCCTCCGGGACTATAGTGACTAACATGTCAATACACGAGGATCTGGACTTTGAGGATTAAATATACTTTCCATCAGACTGAGATTCAGGCTCTAAACAAAATAAATTTATCCAACTTTAGAAATGTAAATTAGAAGTACTAAGTGGCATGCTCACAATATTTACAAGAATCACACTTCTCCAATCAAATAAATAACAACAGGTAGACCATTTAGCCAAAGGACATGTTACTTTTGCATGAAACTGATCCTTGAAACAGTAGCTCATTCTACAGATTCCTACCACAGATGCACGATCACCATAAGATTTTGGGCTGAATGGCCCAATTCTGCTCCAAGTCTGCTTCGCCATTTGATCAAGGCAGATTGTGGTTCGCAAAGCCATGCTCCTGCCTTCTCTCTATAACACTAGACCCCCTTAATAATCATCAAGAAGCCACCTGTCTTAAATATATTCAACAACTTGGTTTCCACAGCCTTCTGTGGCAGCGGGTTCCACAGATTCACTGTGTGAAGAAATTCCTCCTCACCTCAGTTCGAAAAGGGTCGTTCCTTCACAGAGGTTGCAAATACCCAATGTTACTCCATGCTTTGAGTCAAATCTTTCCTGGACATTGTGAAGAATAGATCTCAGGAAGTGGGCAAATAGCATGATAGAGCCCAGTGGGAAATGCGTAATAACTTAGACCAATAACACCATCTCATCCCAGCCTAGCCCCTGGCATTTCCCAGGCCTGAAGAAAGCCTTGGAGAAAATTTTTAAAAAGAGCATGAGTAAATGAAAAAAGTTTGTGCAGTAAAATACCTTGCGCATCAACTCCCACAGGCAGCTGTCTATGTGCAATATCAAATCTCTGTAGAAAATGACTGATCCTGTCGGGTGAATCCCTAATCAGAACATCAAATGTCATGTTGAACACATCACTGAAGAGAAGAATCTTCCTAACAGAGCCTTTATCCAGTCTCAGCATTACTGTTTGCTGACTTGGAGGTGGTTGTAGTGCCAAAGAGACAGATAGCCAATTCCTCTTAGAGCAGGACCTTGCACAGTGCTCTACGGAATGTTCCAAAAGGATCTCATTGTTAAAAAAAGTGTTTTGCAAAATTCAGACACCCCTGGCCAGGAGAGCGTTCATTCCCCTTGAAAAGATGGTTTTGAATCACTGCCTTGAACTGCTGCAGCCCATGTGGTGTAGATAAACCTGCAGTGCTGTTATGAAGGGAGTTTCAGGATTTTGACCAAGCAAAAAAGTGAAGGAAAAAACAATAGTCCCAAGTCAGAAAGGTGTGCAGCTCAGTTGAGAACTTAGGAGGTGGTGTTCACATGTATCTGCTTCCCTTGCACTTTATGGCAGTAGAGATTATGGGTTTGATGATGTTGTCAAAAGTAACTTGCGAGTTGATGTAGTGCACCTTCTGGATGATTCACACTACTGCGGTAGTGGTGGAAGCAGTGAATGATTACAGATGTTAAACAGTGCAAAGTTAAGTCATTGACCTTATACTTAAAACACAGTCAAGAAAAGAGATTCATCACACTTCAGTTTATGCCATTTAGATGACGAACAGGCTTTGGGGAGTCAGAAGGCAAGTTACATGCCATGCAGTTCCCAGTTTCTGACCTGTATGGCTGGTAGAGTGCAGTTGGAGTCAATGCAAATACCTCTACTCCGACTACACAGCCAATATTGTGAAAGACACCCTTTGGCCTGCCTGAAACTTGCCAATCTTCCAACGCCAATGAGCTGTCCATAACCAAGGGCTGTAGACTGGCACAAGGATGGGGCCTAAACAGTGCAGATCACAGTAAAGCTTGGGGTACTTTCTGCAAAGTTTTAATGTGGAAAGGACACTATATACAGCTCCCTAGCTGTAGTACACCAAGGAACTGGAACCTGTGGAAGACCTTGGGCTGCATTCATCAGATAGTGTTTGATACAAGTTATGAACACATTTTAAAATATAAAATCTGTTAGAGTGCCACATGCAGTGTAGATCAGTAGAGAGGAAAAACAACCTCCAAACAGCCAAATGCTGCCCAAGCAGCTTACTCTCAAAAATAATGAAAGATATTATTAACAGTGTCCATACTTACTCTTGAACATAGTACCCACTGATGCATAGCACTCCAATACACAGCAGCCGAATTTCAGAGGTGAACCCAGGCAAGGATTGATCTTGATGTCTAAGTTCAATACAGAGTGCAGCAGCTAGGATAACCTGGTTTGATAGGAATCAGGAGAAACTCTTCAGTGGCTCAAATCACATTCAAGAGACTGGTATCCAGCAACTGCAACAATCTCAGCATCAGAGAAGGATTGCAAGGAGTTCCTTAAGGCTGTGTCCTGGGTCTAAACAACTTCAGCAAATTCGGAAATGACTGTCCAATTGCACACCCTAAAGAGAGACTATTCACTAATGACTGTAACGTTTAACTCCATTCACAATTTCAAAGATTAGGCATCAACTCCCAAAGCCTTTAAAATCACGTACAAGTTACATATCGGCTGAGATGAACTAATCTTCACTGCAGGAAGGATGCATATGCAACAACCTTCAGGGAGCTCAACTTCACCTTGATCAAACAGGATCAACAACACTTCAATTAGACTAAGTATCTACTATCCACAAGTGGTGTACTCTGACTACAACGTGTGCCATTTAAAAAGATGCAAAGGCAGCATTGTAGTATTGTTCCGAAACTTCTTAAAAGCACCTCCCAAACAACTACCATCAGCAGCCTTTAACTACAATACACGAGCTTATCACCATTAAATTTCTTAGCTGTTTCACATCATCCTGATGACAGACACACATCATCACCCTTTCATCCAGGGAGTTTAACCCAGTCAACTCCCTACTCAAACAAATAGAAGAACGTTTCCTTCAGTGCATGACAACAGTTCAACATAATAATCTCAAAGCAATTTGGTAGATTCCAGCCTTGCAAGCAATACCAAGATCCAAAAGAATGAAAAGAGATGCACTCATTTGTATTCTCTGAATTTACAGTTAGCATTATTAAAAAGCACCTCGTCACACCAACAGTAAAACAAATAGTTAGAACCTGGAATTGCATGGTGCTACAGTGTAAATGCCCAGTATAAATTGGGAAAAAAAAAAGAGAATTGGATTATTCCCCAAAAACAAATGTGCAGGGCTACACCTCTAGGTGCCTTGCTCCTTCACAGAAGGAAAGGCAGGGAAATGAAGCAACAGACCAATGACATCCCTTTGTAAATAGTGAGAGGTTTGGAAAACCAGCTAAGGAGGTAACAAACTAAAGAACTGTGTACAACATGAGTGGCACAGTGGTTAGCACTACTACCCCACAGTGCCAGGGACCCAGGTTCAATTCCATCCTCGGGCAAGTACCTGTATGGATTTTGTAACTTCTCCCAGTCTGCGTGGGCTTCTTCCAAGTGCTCCAGTTCCGAACCCCGCCCACGAGTCCAAAAGATGCTCAGATTAGGTGGATTGGCCAAGGAAAATTGCCGCTATACTGTCCAGGAATGTGCAGGGTAGGTGGATTAGCCAGGGTTACAGGGATAAAGTAGGATGTTCTACAGAGGGATGGTGTATGGTAGCTTCCCTATTTTCATGAGCTTCCACATTGTAGCGTTCTTGAGATGTCCTTAACTAAAAAAAAAGAATGTGACCATAAATCCTGAGAGTAACATGACAAATAATAGTGATTAATGTGGCATGTACAGTAGAGTACTGTACTAGCAGTAGAACAAAAACAGAAGAGCATGGGAGGTTTATTAGACCTAACATACAAGCAGTTAGTTCGGAGTTTGTAATAAAGTTCTGATCAGTGGATTTCAGAAGGATTTGATCACACAGAAAAAAGGGTTACACATCCTCTCACCTACCCCCCTGCAAAAATTCCAGCCCCTATGCCCAATTCCTTCGCCTCCGCTGCATCTGCTCCCAAGATGGGACATTCCACTCTCGCACATCCCAGATGTCCACGTTCTTAAAGGACCGCAACTTCCCCCCGCAGTGGTCGAGAACGCCCTTGACCGTGTCTCCTGCATTTCCTGCAACACAGCCCTCACACCCCGCCCCCGCAATAACCGCCCTAAGAGGATCCCTCCTCGTCCTCACATACCACCCCACCAACTTCCGGATACAACGCATCATCCTCCAACACTTCCGCCATCTACAATCTGACCTCACCACCCAAGACATTTTTCCATCCCCACCTTTCTCTGCCTTCCGGAGAGACCACTCTCTCCGTGACTCCCTTGTCCACTCCACACTCCCTCCAACCCCACCACACCCTGCACCTTCACCTGCAACCGCAGGAAGTGCTACACTTGCCCCCACACCTCCTCCCTCACCCCCATCCCAAGCCCCAAGATGACTTTCCATATTAAGCAGATGTTCACATGCACATCTGCCAATGTAGTATACTGTATCCACTGTACCCAGTGTGGCTTCCTCTACATTGGGGAAACCAAGCGGAGACTTGGGGACCGCTTTGCAGAACACCTCCGCTCGGTTCACAATAAACAACTGCACCTCCCAGTCGCGAACCATTTTAACTTCCCCTCCCATTCCTCAGACGACATGTCTATCATGGGCCTCCTGCAGTGCCACAATGATGCCACCCGATGAGTTGCTGTTCCTGCAACCTTATTCCGCTTGGGAACCCTGCAGCCCAACAGTATCAATGTGGACTTCACAAGCTTCAAAATCCCCCCCTCCCCCATTGCATCACAAAACCAGCCCAGCTCGTCCCCGCCTCCCTAACCTGTTCTTCTTCTCACCTATTCCCTCCTCCCACCTCAAGCCACACCTCCATTTCCCACCTAATCTTCTCCTCTATCCATCTTCGGTCTGCCTCCCCCTCTCTCCCTATTTATTTCAGAACCCTCTCCCCATCCCCCTCTCTGATGAAGGATCTAGGCCCGAAACATCAGCTTTTGTGCTCTTGAGATGCTGCTTGGCCAGCTGTGTTCATCCAGCTTCACACTTTGTTATCTTGGATTCTCCAGCATCGACAGTTCCTATTATCTCTCTCTGCACAGAGATGTGAGATGAGGTCACCAAGGAAAACATTAGCTTTGAGAAAAATACTGGATAGGCTGAGTTGCTTTCTTTGGAGCAGAGGAGGCTGTAAACAGATTTAATTAAGGTATATAAAATGAGAATAGTCTAGATCGAGTAGATAAGAGGAACTTAGTCTCCTTCACAAAGAGGTCAGCAGTTACAGCTTATAATGACAGACTAGAAGCAAATGCATGAAAATCATGTTTCACCCAGAGTATGGTGAAAGCCTGGAATTCTGTCTGTAGGAAGGTAATGCTGTTAAAAGTCAATGAAAGACATGTCAGGTCTCTCGTTGAAAAGACTCATTGCCTGGCACTTGGGTGCTATGCATGTTATTTGCCACTTACAGTCCAAGACCGAATACTGTCCAAGTCCTCCTGCATGCAGGCATGAACTGATGCTGTATTTTAAGAGTTGCAAACGGTATTGAAGACCATGCAGTCATTAGCTAAATATCTCCATTTCTGATTACCTTTGCATCATAAATCAAATGGAGTTGCTGAGAATGACAGGATCTAGGACACTACCCTGAGCTGACTGGAAGCCAGTAACCCAAATTGTCTTCCATCGTCCCCGAAGTTTCATTTAACCGTTGGTAAATTTGGCTCCCAATTCCCAGCGAAACAGTCAAAAGATGCTTTGATGTCAAAAGGCAGTCACCTCTGGAATTCTACTAGATTGAAAAAAAGCCTGCCTTATGCCAAGCATTGGTTAAAATGTTTAAATCTATCCACACATATGGTTTTCTCTGGCCAATGGGCCAGTTAACAGATTTTGTAATGCCATGTTATGATTATCTATCGTAAGTTGTTTACAATGAGACAAATTAGGCGACACTATCAGATTTCTTCACTCCCTCCACAATTCTGTTTATTTTGAGAAAAAATTCAAGTCCTTTCAATTTGGAACAGCAGACCTGAATAGCTGGACAATTCTAAATTACACCAATTTTAATACTGTCATATACAAAACGAGCACCTCAAAATGGGAAGATTTAAAAGAAAACACCATTTATATGTTAGTGTTTTCTTAACAGGAAGAATTGTTTTTACTCTACTGGTTTATTATGTACATTTGTTCAAAAATTGAGAGCATGAATTCTGTTGTGTACAATTATGTACATCTTGTTGTGTACAATTATGCTGTTTCTAAAACAAATCATACTAACTCAGATTTGAGACATTTCATCTGTCCTTAAAAAACCTCTTCATTCAGACAAAAGAAAGACTAGAAAACTGGAGGCACTGGCCATGGTTTCCAACCTGCTGCCAATCTAGAGATGGTGTCGAAGGATTAGAGAATGGCACATATCACACCCTGCTGAAATATGCTACGCTGATTAGAATGGAGGTAACAAACATGTACTGCAAGGGTTCCCATTCATGAAGCTTTTTTGACTCTACTTGATTATATTATGTATTTCTAAATATTCTATTAGGTCTTTTATAAAGAACAACTAGAGAGTTTTCCCAAAAAAAAGTGAGCTGACCTTATTTATTCATTGTGTTGGATGTGGGCGTCACCAGCCGGCCAGCATTTGTCTGTCTACAGTTGTCCTTCAGAGAGTGTGCTGAACTGCCTTCTTGAACTGCTGAAGTCCACCTGCTGTGGGTTGACCCACAATGCCAGTAGGGAAGGAATTCCAAAATTTTGACCCAGCAACAGTGAAGGTAGGTGATATATTTCCAAGTCAAAATGGAGAGAGGCTTGGAGGGGAACTTGAAGGCATTGGTGTTCCCATATCTGCTGCCCTTGTCCTTCTAAAAGGAAGTGATTGAAGGTTTGAAAGCTGCTGTCTGAGGAAGTTTGGTGAATTGCTGCAGTATCTCCTTCAGATAGTACGCACTGCTCCTACTGGGCATTGGTTGTAGATGCAGTACCAAATCAAGCAGAGATAATGGGAACTGCAGATGCTGGAGATTCCAAGATAATAAAATGTGAGGCTGGATGAACACAGCAGGCCAAGCAGCATCTCAGGAGCACAAAAGCTGACGTTTCGGGCCTAGACCCTTCATCAGAATATTTGGACTTCCTCTGATGAAGGGTCTAGGCCCGAAACGTCAGCTTTTGTGCTCCTGAGATGCTGCTTGGCCTGCTGTGTTCATCCAGCCTCACATTTTATTATCACCAAATCAAGCAGGCTGCTTTGTCCTGGATGATGTCAAGCTTCTTGGAGGTTGTTGGGGCTGCACTCAGCCAGTTACGTGGTGAGTATTCCATCACACTCCTGATGTGCATTCCAGATGGTGCACAGCCTTGGTGAGTTACTCACTGTGGTATTCCTAGCCTTGGCCTGCTCTTGTAGCCATTGCATTTGTGTTGCAAATCCAGTTGATCTCTGATGAATATAGCTTCCAGAGTGTTAACAGTGGGGGATTCAGTGATGGTAACAGCACTGAATGCCAAGGGGCAGTGGTTAGATTGTCTCATGTTGGTGATAGTCAAAGGCTGACATTTGTGTGGTGACAGAGCTATTTCCCACTTGTCATCCCAAGCCTGGATACTGAAGAGTCACAAATGGTGCTGAACATCCCCAATTCTGACCTTATGATGGACAAAAGGTCACTGATGAAGCAGGTGAATACGTGTGGGCCTAGGAAAATACCCAGAGGAACTCCTGCAGAAATGTCCTAAAGCGGAGATGACTGACCAACAATCAAGACCATCTTCTTATCAGTCAGGTATGACTCTAACCACTGGAGAGTTTGCTAGGACTCCATGATTCCACACTGTCAAATGCAGCCTGGATGTCAAGGGCTGTCACTCTCACGTCACCTCTAGAATTCAGCCCTTGTGTCTATGTTTGAACTCAGACCGTAATGTGGTTGGGAGGCAAGTGGTCCTGGCAGAACCCAAACTGCATGCCAATGAGCCGGGTATTGCCAAGCAGGTGCAGCTTGATTGCACATTTGGTGACACCTTCCATCTCTTTGCTGATGATTATCAGTAGACTGATGGGATGGTAGTTGGCCAGGTTGGATTAGTCCTGCTTTTAAAAAATCTATAGGACATTCAAGTCTGTCCTACACAGTTAACAGCTTTTAGACTCCCTACCTTTATTTTGGTAGTTTTTCAAAAACTGTGGAACTTTAAGGACCTAAAGATTTTTGCAAGATTACACTGCATCACTATTGCCATTGTGTCTGTTTTATTCTTTGATTTGATACTATTCTTAATTTCACGGGTACATTTTTCCCCCCGAATGCTTCATGCATTCAAATACAAAGCCTTTAAATTAGTTCTATTCAGAAAAAAAAAATCACTACTGATACGATTCCTTGGTGCAGTATGACATTCACACATTCTTTCTATTTTCTGTTTACAAATCAGCCTCACTCATTGCTCCAGCACTAAAAAGCCTAAAAAAGTGTAGTATTTGTAAGCACAATGGAGTCATGGAAAGATTTTTTTTTTAAAAATTGAAGAAACAGTGATACTAATGGATCTGAAAGCAGGGAAAATAGTCCAGAGGGATAACTTACCAGGTCAGTCAGTGCAGGAGCATTAAGAAAAATAAGATGGATTGTCGACAAATTGCACACAAATTAGGACAGGTTTCAAAGCGACCTGAACTCAGAAGATAGAGACTTGAACAAGAAACGACAGACAGCTCAGGGCTAAATAGGATAGCAGTGTCTGGGGAATTTGGCTTTGTGGGCAAGTCAACAGAATGGGTCAGCAGAAACTGCTGAACAAATGGTCGTAATCATGGAGACAAAGAAGTCGCTCAACATTCTGATCATATTGTTTCAGGTAAAGATGGAGGAACAAAGCAGTGAGGGGATTCTTGGAGGCTGGAAAAACAGCCTCTTGTTTGTCTACCTTGGATTCCAGTTTCTTCCCCACTCTCTAAAAGAGATTGTTGGTTGTGAGAGAAAAACAAAAGAGTAGATACTGCATTTTCCTCTCCAGGATCATCCTGAAGCAGTCATGCACCAGATACACTTTCACCCCTTGCACTCGAGGGAATAAAGATTGAAATCACACCGGGGATTTCAAAGATATTTCTGCAAATTAAGAAAAAAAAGCCGAAAGTGGAGTGATTAGTCCCGTGAGTTTGAATACAACTGTCAATACAGAGAGCAAAATTGGTGAACATCTGACAGTCAAAATGAATAAAACACCAATAGACTGTAAGAGAACTGTGCAACTCCATTATAGATATCCGGTGACTACAGCCAGCACTATAAAGATGTAAAATTATTCTCAGATGTTTGGCAGAATTCTTTTCCAAACTACGAAAATGATCAGATAAAAAACTTTCCATCTAATTCTGCCAAGAGCTGTTCCAAATATTTAGGCTACAATAATAGTGTAAATTTCATAACTGAACAAAGTTATTGAAACAATTTAGTTAATAATGCAGGAAGACCAGTGAATATTCACTTAAATGTATTTGGAGTCAGTTCAATGCATTATATACATGGCAGACCAATGTTCATGAAGAATAAATATCTCAATTTTCAACATAATTTCATTAAATCATTGCAGTTTCTTTTTTGCAGGGCAACTAGTGATGGACACTAAGTGCTGACCCAGGAGTTTCCTTCCCTAAAAAGGACTTTGGCGAACACATGGGTTTTTCAAACAATCAGCAATGGCTTCACAGTCATCGCTTACACTCATTTATAGATACTTACTGAATTCAAATTCCACCATCTGCCGTGGCAGGATTTGAATCAGGGTCCCCAGAGCATTAAGTGGGTCTCTGGGTTAACAATCCAGTGATAATACCACCAGGCCATCGTCCCTACATAATTGCACAATGTGCTGCGGTCTGATAACCAGCAGCACGAGACAAGGAAACA
This sequence comes from Stegostoma tigrinum, assembly GCF_030684315.1. Classification (NCBI taxonomy): domain Eukaryota; kingdom Metazoa; phylum Chordata; class Chondrichthyes; order Orectolobiformes; family Stegostomatidae; genus Stegostoma; species Stegostoma tigrinum. The sequence continues at coordinate 42,732,870 of NC_081367.1, forward strand.
TGTTCCAAAAATAGTCAATTTTTTTTTTTACAAACATGGACTTGAATTCTAACAGTTGCATTTTAGTGTTATACTTCTTATATTTCAGTTAATTTAAAAAAACACTGTAATGCTCAGAGAAAATCCAAACTAATTAAAAATAAAAAGTTCACTGAAAGTATTAGCAAGTCTGAAAGGGTGTGCCGACAGAACAGGAATTAACATTTCAAATCAACAGGCTTTCATCAGAATCTTACACTGACAAAAATGTGCAAGAATTATGTTCCAGGTGTTCCCCTCCCCACCATGAATTAATGCAGGTCATAAAATATGAGAGAACTAGCATTCATGAAATTAAACTGAATATTATTATAAACATTCTCAGGAAAAAGAATGCTATACTTGACATTTAGTAGGAACTTTAAGCCAATTTCTGGGGTTTGAGCAAAATATTAATGTCCTGTTTTGTTCATGTGCTGCTAATTTTGTTTTTGATTAAAATTCAGACATCAAGATCAAATAAATAATATCTCTACCTTGCATAGCATCATTAAAAACAGACACAGAGTGGAATAACTTGTTTTAAAGTCAGATTATTGTAATGAATTACTTATTTGTAGTGTCCAAATTGTCAATGTAAAAGCAAAACTGCAAGAGGCCTTATTTGACTTGTGATCGCCACTTGAAAACCCACTCCAAAATGTTTAAAAATGGAATGAATTAGTGCTCACCAACATACAGAAAACTCCCCCTTGGGTTATTTGGTGATTTCACTTCAGATAACATCATGGTATCTCATTTATTGATCAAGGTGATTCATGGTCAACAGCAGCAACAGGGCCACAAATATTTTGATCAAGCAACCAGTCTTAAGCATACTATTCTTAAAAACAAAACTACGAAAGGAATTTGTGGTTCTATGTTAAAGTAATGAGAAATACATTGCAGCCAACAATCAAATCTGAAATCTCAACGTGACATTCCCCATAAATTGTTCAACTTTGGTCACTTGCAATTTAAGTCATTCTCATTGGAGATCATTGCACTACTAAAACAGGAAATATTTTAGTTCCACATTTATAAATTCAACAGGCAAAGTAAGGAATTTACTTTCAAAGCTAATGAAGAAAACAATGCAAAATGGAAGCCATGTTTCTTGGTTATTCCTTTTGCTTGCCCAATCACATTTTACTCTAAGCAGTCGCCAAAACAAAAAAAAATCCATATACACGATTGAGACACTGAAGAAATTAACAATGCCCTTTGTACTGCAGCTCTGGAGTTTAAAAAAAACAAACAGATAGGTTGAGAATATTTGCACATTTTAGCTCCTACTGCACATGATCACACATGCCAAACTGAATAACCACCTCATGGTAAAACAAGTGGCATCAGATGCTGCAACGTGTATATTGCCATTAGACAAACTAATGTTTCTTCTGAACGTACGATTATTTGGCCAACATACAACTTGATTGCAAGAACTGGTGTCAACACGGACAAAGTGAATTATCAGCTGAACAATAAGATTCAGAATCAGATGAGCAGATTAAATTGCACTTCAGAACTGAATACAAAATACAGACTAATCAATCAATACCATGAATGTCCTTGCCAACGAAGAGCCACAATCAACACTGCCAAAAAAGTGAACACAAGAAAGTAAGAAATAGGAGGAGTAGGCCAATCGGCCCTTCGCACCTGCTCTGCCATTCAGTAAGATTACAGCTGATGTTTTCAGACTTAACCACGAGCTCACCATAACCCTTAATTTTTTAAGGTTCAAAAATGTCTTTACCTTAGAAAGATTCAACAAGTTAGCCTCAACTGCCTGGATTCCAGAGATTCACAACCTTTTGGGTGAAGAAGTTCTTCCTCAACTCAGTCCTAAACCTGCTCTCTCATTGATGTTACACCCCCTAGTTCTAGTTTCACCCAGCAGTGGAAGCAGCATCAGTGCTTCTACCTTATAGAAATATAAAAATTATGAAGAGAATGGATAAGATGAACACCCCACATTCTTCTAAATTTCATTTAGTGTAGACCCATTCTTAATCTCTCCTCATAAGCCAATTCTCTCAAGTCCAAAATCAGCCTAGTTAAACAGTCTCTGCACCTCCTCCCACACCAGTATATCCTTCTCAAATAAGGAGTCCAAAACTATGCACAGCACAATATACAGTTGCAGCATAACCTCCTCGCTTTTGCACTCCATCCCTCTAGCAATGAAAGACAACATCCAATTTGCCTTCCGATTACCTGCTGCACCTGCAAAGCAACTTATTGCCATTCACACACAACAATGCCCATGCACAGCAGCATGCTGCAATTCTTCATCATTTAAACAAGTCCACTTTGCTGTTATTCCTACTAAAACAAAATGGCTAGCCTCACATTTACCAACATCATGGTACATCTGCCAGACCCTTGCCCACTCATTCAACCTATCCATATCCCTCTGCAGGCTTTCAACATCCTCTGCACACTTTGCTCCATCACTGATCTAAGTGTTATCTACAAACTAACACTTTTCACTTGGTCTCCAACTCAAATCATCCACGCAAATTGTTTACAATTGCAGTTCCAACACTGATCCCTGAGGCACATCACTCACCACTGATCGCCAACCAGAATAAACACCCATTTACCCGACTCTTCCTTTCTGCTGGTTAACCAGATCAATGTTGTTGTTTTAATGAGCTCTTGCTATGCAAGATGGCTGCAAAATTATCTACATTAACAGTTAAAATTAGTTCAGAGCTGCCGTGAAAAATTGAAAGGTAGCTGAAATTAGACTGTTTACCAGAGGAGAGGCACAAACAGATTGGTTAAGCTGAACACGTTTGCATGCCAGTAGCTATATTTATGTAACATAAAAACTTCTCTTTCTTCACTTTCATGAAGTCAAATTCACAGTAAACTCAAAGTGACTCTTTACTTAAAATCAATAAAGAATCATGTCTACAGATGTGAAAGATCAGACTGGATGCTAATCCAAAGCAAGAAAACACAAGTGAATTTTATTGTTTTCAGAGCAAAAGTTAGAAATTTTAAAGATTAAAAACCTTCCAACCTTTTAGAATTGTAAATTCAAGAATTATTCCCAAAACATTAAATGCATCTTAATAATAATGTCAATGACATCAAAAAAATTCAGACATCAAAAACTTTACAGTAGCTGATTTTAACAATTTCAGCCATACAAACCTCATAATGAGTGTATTATAGATACCTGTACCAACCAACATTGAGAAGTGTTAGAACAAGAATGCAAATCAAGGATAATTGGATTGGTAGCACAAGGACCATCCCATCCCTTCCCTTAAAAAAAACTGCTGGGATCAGACATTTACACTATAAACATGAGCGCATAAGATGGCCAAAAACAAAAGACAGCTAACTTTATAGAAAAAAACTCACAAAACTTACAAAGCTTACAATTAAAATTTAACTGATTATTACTTTGGATACGCATACTACGTAGAGTTTGCTGAAATACGATTTAAAACAGCGAAGGAAAAACAAACGATAAACAAGATCGAAATGAAGCACAGATCCTCCTTTCCAGCTTTACAAACAGAAGCACTCTAACACGACCAGATGGGAGAGGCATCCGGAGAGGGAACTGAGCGACAAGGCATTCCTGCCCACAATGACCAAGGATCATTACTGGAACAACGGCCTACCTGAAACGTGGAGAGTCGTTCAGACATTCATCGAAATCCACTGTCAACTTCATAGCGCCTGGACACAACCTACCACGAACCACCGTCCTCGCTCGCCGTCCGCCGTCTATCTAACGCGCAGCCCCTACCCCCACCCGCTACTCACTCGCTCTCGTGCAGCCGGGCACACGAGCGCTGTGATTGACAGCGATCTAACCAATCAGAGCTGCCTCGTCCAACCAAGGCAACCAACCATGTGGCGGAAGTGGCAACAGCCGCTCTCCCTGCGGGGAGTGAGTCCACAGGCCAGTCCGACCCTGTCCTGATCCAGTCCTGGATTCGGCTCGGGGTCCGGTTCCGGCTCGGGGTCGAAGTCCAGTCCGGGACTCAATGCAGAGCTAACACAATGTGGAGCTGGAGGGACACAGCAGGCCAGGCAGCATTAGAGAAGCAGGAAAGTTGACGTTTCAGGTTGGGACCTTTCTTCGGAAATGGGCTTTAATATAGGACTCAAATGCAAATGACAGTGATTTATCGTCAAGAGTGTTCACCAAAACAATCGAGTGGGAAGAGGAAAAGGTAAAATATTTACAAATAAATGATTTTACGAATGATCGAATGAGTACCGTAACAGTAAATAAAGGTTACCATTGTCGCCATCTGTTGGGACATTTCCATAGTTTGAGGTGTATCTTCTGGAGTTCTGAACAAGACCATCTCTTATTGAATAAGAACAGGAAGTGCTGGAGAAACTCAGCAGGTCTGGTAGCATCTATGCAGAGAAAGCAGAGTTAACGTTTCGAGTCCGAGGTCACCCGGCAATTTCTGCTTTTGCTTCAGAATAGTTGTTTTTTATTTTTTTTTAAACAAACTCTTGTTTTGTTTTGTTGATTGGCTTAAAGGTATCTAGCTCACAGAAGTCTTTTTTCGTTTTAGATATTTGCGTAGTTACTTAATTCACAAACCATTCAAAAGTGTAAAGGTTCCAATGAAATCGCAGATCTGTTATACATTGGTTCTAACAAATTCCCGAACTTGGACAGAATGGAAAATGAAGTAGAAAAGTGAATAATGATATGCTTTTAAACAGGGTTGCAGTCAATTGGACAGTAAAATACTGGTCTAAATTTAGAATAAGATGTTTGACGTTACTGAAAAAAATATTTCTGGGAAAAAATACAGGTCATACGCAAAATCTAAACAATAGCTTTAAGATTGTTTATTATTGCCCCCATTATTCAACACTTATGTTAACAATAACATTAATGTTTACAATAAATCATGAGCCAAACTTTTTTGGCTCCACATAACATGTATGACATATAACATAAAACAGCATTGCAATTAGTTCTCACCAGTAGAAAGACTTGAAGAAAGAAACATAATGAAAGTTAACTTCCATTTTCATGATTTCTTATGATGGAAAAGTCATTATGTAGTTTGCAGAATTATATTGGTCTTGTAATGTCTGCATTATTTCAAATGTACACATTTTGCACAATGCTATGCAGCTGCAGTGTGATTTCCTATGCCACAATATCAGATAGTAACAGATATGAGAAGGCTTTTGACCAGCTTCATTCAACACTGCAGAGACCTAATCCCACCAGCATCGACCAACACTGTCCATATTTGTTTCTTAAAATATCTTACTTATATTGCCAACTGCCTCTCAGAACTCTTATGCATTGATCAATCTTGGTCTAAAAAGAATTTCCTGCTTTCAGTTAAATTAACCTTTTGTCAAGTTTATGTCCCTTTATCTTAGTGTCAATATGAAAATGTTATTCCAGATTTAGCTTTTCCATGATCTTACCTACATAATAAATATACACACATGCATAGTAGTTCACAAACAAAACTTGCATTGTGGCTGGACTAATTGGGCCACTTTTGAAATACTGCATGCAATTCCAGTCTCCCTGCTATAGGAAGGATGTTGTGAAAAATGAAAGGATTCAAAAGAGATTTACAAAGATGTTGTCAAGGGTTGGAAGGTTTGAGCTATAGGGAAAAGCTGAATTGGTTGGGGCTATTTTTCCTGACGCATGAGAGGCTGACCTTATAGAGGCTCATAAAATCATGAGGGGCATGGATAGGGTGAACAGACAAGGTCTTTTCTGGGTGAGGGGGTGTGGTGAGTCCAAAATTAAAGGGCACAGGTTTAATCTGAGAGGGTAAAGATTTAAGAGAGACCTAAGGGGCAGCTTTTTCACGCAGAGTGTGATGCGCTTGTGGAATGAGCTGCCAGGGGAAGTAGTGTAGGCTGATACAATTATAACATTTACAAGGCATCTGGATGGGTATATGAATAGGAAGGGTTTAGAGGGATATGGGCCAAATACTGGAAAATGGGACAAGAATAATTTTGGATATCTGGTCAGCATGGACAAGTTGGACAAAAGGGTCTGTTTGTATGCTGTAAAGGTCTATGATTCTATAACAGGATTGACCTGTGTGCAGTTGAGTCTGATTGTGTGTATGTATGTGTCAATACAATATCTCCTTTAAGGCAAGGTGATCTGGAGATTATACTGAAAGATGGTTAATTGGTTCCCTGTTTAAGACAGCATTAAGTTCCAAGAATTGCCCCATTGGCCCCTCCTTGTAAAGGGGATGATTAGTGAGGAAACAAGGGAACGGAGGACTACAACATTGCAAGAACATATATAAGTAACAACACACGCCGATAAGGAAACTCTAAGCCTCTAGTCTTATTGTCTTACTGGAGGCAGTACTATAACCGAAAATACTGCCCAACCTGATTGTTACCTAGGCCAAGTTTTCCCAGAACAGAGTTAAAAATGTATCTCTTGGAATTTGGACAGGTAACCCAATTACAAGGGAAAGACCCTATCACCAAATTTAGTTTATTTTTGATCAAATACCCATTTTCTATGTTTCCTTTTTATTAGCTAACACCAGAAGATTCATTCAGTATAGATATTTCACCTAACCTAAATCATTAAATTCATTACCGTTGAGCTGTTAGTATCAATTACCTACACTTCAAACTCATTCTGAACCTAACACTTTCAAGCATCAAGGTAATATGACTTTCTTGTTTGATGGATACCCTTACTTTCCTTTAAGGTCCTGAACTTGCATTAAGTAGAGGTTGAAGTTGCATCCCCTCATAGAAGTAAGAACAAATTATCCTTTCCTTTTCCGGGAATGAGGTACTGATGACTGTATCTAAGAAGTGTCTCTGAACAGATCAGTAAAAATAAAGATTTTCACTGCACAGTCAGTAAGGAGCACAGTCAGTTTGAAGGAGACTTCACTTGAGTCAGACAAAGGCTGAGTGGTGAATTGGAAATTTAATTCAAGTGGGAAATTGATGCAAAGGGCAGCAGAAGTGTTTTATCTAAGGGTTTACTGCAAGAATTAAGTGCTATAGAATGAAAGGTGACTGGTAGGTAATAAAAGGAGTGGATCAAGAGGTCTAACTGCAGTGATATCAGAGACAGATGGATGTCATGAACCACAACATGAAATGAGAATGTGATTAGTGAGTAGAATTGATGGCTATTTCTGGACTTTAAGAACAGAAAGATGAAAAACACTGGATACCTGAAGATATTGTTTCTTTAGAAAAAAAGAGAGAGCTGGGTAACTATAAAGTTATAGTGGTAATTTTTTTAAAATCTGAAAATATCATTACAGTGAAGTAATTAGTTTATAATTTAACTCATTACATGAGAGTTGGCAGGACAGGTGACGTGTAGCTGTAGCATGTGGAAGATTCTGGGCACCAATGTGAACCAGAGTGAACACATCTTTAGTAAATATTTGCAGTTCAGAGATTTTCAGATCCTTGTTGACGTGCTGGACTCTCAGCTATGATATTGCACCATATCAGGGAAGGGGAGAGTTACCTGAAGGCATTGTTCCAGAAAGTGATCCCATCCCTGCAGACTAGATAAGTCAAATTTGTCCGTGACCTGTAATAACCACTGGGGAAGGTATGGTGTTGCAGGGGTTGCATCTGAGGCACCTTGGCCACTGAATTTGTCCAACAGCTACAAAGTTCTTGTAAGCTGCATAAACATGAGTAGGGGCTGCTGGGAGAATGAGTGAGTTGACCACAGCACTGTGGTCCAGGAAGCCATTCAAGTGAGGAGAGAAAATATAAATGTAGTAGTGGTAGGGGACAGCATAATTAGGGGGCTAGATCATTTCTCTGTAGCTGTTAAGAGGGAATCCCGAAGGGTGTGTTCACTGCTTGGTGCCAGGGTTAAGGGCATCTCTTTGGGGATGGAGAACAATTTGGAGTAGGAAGGAAGAGATTAGAAAACTGCCAATGCAACATCTTTATTCAAAAATGGAAGGAGAAAAAAGTGGCAAATATAGGCCAGTTAGCTTACATCTGTATTAGGAAAATGTTAGCATTGTAATGTAATAAATAAGTGATATATTGACAAGTGTATTTAGAATCGCATAATATAATCAAGCAGAGTCAGCACAGCTCTATAAAGGGGAAATCATGCTTGACTAATTTGTTGGAATTCTTTGAGGAGTTAATGAGCAAGACAGAATTTATTTTTCTTTATTCATTCATGAGATGAGGGTGTCGCTGTTTAGGCAGCATTTATTGTCCATCCCTAATTGCCCAGGGGGCAGTTAAGAGTCAACCACATTGCTGTTGGTTCTGGAGTCACATGTAGGCCAGACCAGGTAAGGATGGCAGTTTCCTTCCCTAAAGTGAACCAGATGGGTTTTTCCAACAATCGACAGCAGATTGATAGTCAACATTAGAGTCTTACTTCCTGATATTGATTGAATTCAAATTCCACCAATTGCCATGGTGGGATTCGATCCTGGGTCCACAGAACATTACCTGGGTCTCTGGATTATCAGTCCAGCGATAATACCACTAGGCCATTGATAAAGGAAAACCAAGGAATTTGATATATTTGGATTTCCAGAAGGAATTTTATAAAGGTACCAGAACATGAGGCCACTTAATATGATAAAAAACTATGGTTTGGGAGGTAGTACGTTAGCATAGATAGTGAATTGGTTAACTTAGAAGACAGAGTGTTGGGATTAGGGTGGGGCATTTTCAGGATGACAACCTGTAATTAAGTGGATTGCCACAGGGATCAGTGCTGGTGCCACAAATATTCACAATACATATAATGACTTGGGTGAGGTAAATGCGTATAGTGTCATTCATTTTGCCAATGACACATAAATACATGGAAAGTCAGCTACTGAGGATGATGCCAGGAATATGCAGTGGGATAAATTCAAGTGGGTGAGCAAAATACTGGCAGGTCAAACAATGCAGGAAAATGTGAGAATATGCACTACAGGAACTGAATATTATTCAAATAGAAAATGTTTACAGAAAGCCACCCCACAGATGGATTTGGGAGTCCTCATGCTTGAGTCGTAAAAGGTCCAACAGGTATTAGAGAAGGAAATTGGAATATTGGCCTTTATTTGAAGCAGAATATAGTAGTTAAGGTCTTGTAATGTAGTGGTAATATACTTACCTTTGAACTAGGAGACCTGGATTCAAGCCCCACCTGTGCCAGAGGTATGTAATAACCTTTGAATAGGTTGATTATAAAATGTACAAGGCACTGGTTAGACCACACCTGAAATACTGTGAACAATTTGGGTCACTTATCTAAGGAAAGATATTCTGGCATTGGAGTCAGTGCAGAGCAAATTGAATCAGTTAATCCTTGGTATGAATGGACTGTTTTGTGAAGAGAGATTGAGTGGGTAGAACCTGTACTCATTGGATTTTAGAAGAATGAGCAATCATTTAATTGAAACATGCAAGATTCTTGGGAGACTTCACAGGATAGATGCATAGAGGTAGTTTCCACTGGTGTGAGGTGTCTGGGACCAGTGCGCATAATCTCAGAATAAGGGTCACCAAGTTAGTACAGAGATAAAGACAAACTTTTTGTCTCAGAAGGTAATGAATCTGTGAAATTCCATACTACGTAGGACTGTAGATGTTGATTCATTAAATAAATTTAAGGCTGAGATAGATTTTAGTCAGTAAAGGAATCAAGAGTTATGGGGCTAAGGCTGGAAACTGGAATTGATGATTAACAGATCAGCCATGATCTCATTGCATAGCAGAGTAAACTCAATGAGCTGAATGGCCTACTTCTGTTTCTATGTTCACATCTTATTATTTCGCTTTGTGATTTATGCTCTTTGTATAAGCATTAAAACTGTATGCTTTCCTATATGTTTAATTAAAACCTATATTGTCTCATCTAACGTTCCATATTAAACTTTCAGCAAACCTGGCTGCTTTTTCCCCTCTCTGGGTTAACATTTTTTGAGGATTTCTATTCTGATCATTGCATTCTCCAGGAAATTTATAATTTAGCTAATAAACAATTGTATTTTTAAGAAAAGGGTTATACTTTCTTCTATAGGTGTGGATGGCGAGTTGGACATTGCCAACCCAAGTTACATGTTCTGGAGTCTAGCGCCCTCTGGTGGGACTTAAGGGAAATTAATTGAGGGACACTTCTGATCATAGGCTCAGATTGCATGGTTATGATTGTATAATAGCTCCTCAATCAGACATTTCCTCTTTCTCAAGTATCGCAAAAAGCTCCTTAATCAATGTTGCCACCCCTCCCCATTTTTGTCCTTTCCTAACTTTATTGACTATAAAAATACAAGGCGTTCAAAGTTGGAAGAGTTCACTGTCTCTTTCTAGACACATTAAAATAAATGCCTTAGCCAGTGCATTTAATGTTTAACCCAGTTATCTATTTGTCCATGTATATATTTTGTCTATACTAAGATTAAAAATGATCCATCAAACAGGCTTCTTTAGCTATCAGCAAAATTATCAATTCATTGTAAATACAAAATTATACAACAAAGACACAAAGCTTATTAACACAGTTTGAATTATGAAAGAACATTTATCCTCCTAAGTAATCCACCCACATTCCAGCTAATGGAAAATAAAACATTTCTTTGTGGGGATTCATTTTTACGAAACCTAGACAAATACTTGGAAATTTTCAGGAAATATGATAAGACATGATATGTTTCACATGAATTTTGTCTAATATCCTTGCACACAAATGTGTGTCAGTAGGGATCATCACTGGGATCTTTGCCAGAGCAGCATTTTCAGGAGATGTCAAGAGGAAGTCTTCCAAAAGCGTCTCAAGGAGAATAGCTGTTTCACTTTCTCAGCTCTTGCATGGGACCTTTAAGCGGGTTTATTAAAAAGGACACAAAAGTCGAACTGAGGGTTTTATCTCTTCACAAGCTGCACCCCAACTGAACTTAAAATCAAGTAGCCAGAATTGTTGACAACCAAAAGCTCAGACGATGACTACTAGTAGGTCCAAGCAATTAGCTTAACTCATAGACTTTAGGTTAGTGCCTTTTAGAATAGGCTAGTGTAGAAGCCGTTTGTTGCGCTTCTTTTTATTGGCCACTGCATTGAGGATAGGAGTTGAGAGGTCATATTGTGGCTGTACGGGAGATTGGTCGGGCCACTTTTGGAATACGACATGCAATTCTGGTCTCCCTGCTGTAGAAAGGATGTTGTGAAACTTGAAAGGGTTCAGAAAAGATTTACAAAAATGTTGCCAGGGTTGTAAGGTTTGAGCTGTACGGACAGTCTGAATAGGCTGGAGCTATTTTCCCTGGAGCTTCGGAGGCAGAGGGGTGACCTCATACCGGTTTATGAAAACATGAAGGGCATGGATGGGCTAAATAGACAAGGTCTTTTCCCCCCAGACTGGGGTGTCCAAAGCTGGAGGGTATATATTTAAAATGAGAGGAGAAAAATAAATAGGGAGAGAGGGGGAGGCAGACAGAAGACAGGTGGAGAGGAGACGGACACATCAAAGAGGCAGGGATAGAGCCAGTAAAGGTGAGTGTAGGTGGGGAGTTGAGGAGGGGACAGGTCAGTCCAGGGAGGACAGGGATGGGGTAAATAGACAAGGTCTTTTCCCCCCAGACTGGGGTGTCCAAAGCTGGAGGGTATATATTTAAATTGAGGAGAAAAATTTGAGAGACCTAAGGGGTAGCTTTTTCGTGCAGAGAGTGGTGCATGAATGGAATGATCTCCCAGGGGAAATGGTGGATGCTGATACAAATACTATATTTAAAAGGATGATGATATGAACAGGAAGGGTTTAGAGGAATATGGCCAAATGCTGGCAAATGAAACTAGATTTATTTATGATACTTAGTAGGTATGAACAAGTTAGACCGAAGGGTCTGTTTCCTTACTGTTCATCAGTATGACTCTAGAATGGTGTCATTATGTCCTTTCAGAGACTGTTTTAAAAAAAAGTCCAGGTATCTTTGTAGTACTTCAAATGGACCCATTTTCACAACTCAGTCATGAGTTGTCAAAAAATTTTCATCATGGAAGTGCTTTCATAACAGTGTACAAGATCATTTAACATCCAGTCCTGGCTTCCTTGAGCCAAGTCTCTCAAATAGCCACACTTCCAATTGGTAAATTCAACCTGCAACTCTCAATCTCATTCTCATTCTCCTCACTCCTTGCATTCACATACATGCACAGTAATCCTGATTCATACCTTCTTATTTTCTCCCTTGCTCTGACCTCAACTTTCAAATTACTATTCTCTTTTGTAGTGCTATCGATCTTCCCCTGGATTTTGTGAATCGCCGTACTACTCTCTGATACTGAAGTCTGGTTCCCACCCCAATCAATGCCAGTACCCACAGGCCCATCCAAGCTCCCAACTCTAATCATTGTGTAGGTTTGTATAGATCCAACCTTCCCAAACCTCTCAGTCATCTACAAGGCACAAGTCAGGAGTATGATTGAATACTTGCTCAGATGAGTACACTACAAAGCACTCAAGAAACTCAACACCATTCAGGGCAAGATTGTTTCATAGATAGTAGGAACTGCAGATGCTGGAGAATCTGAGATAACAAGGTGGATGAACACAGCAGGCCAAGCAACATCAGAGGAGCAGGAAAGCTGACGTTTTGGGCCTAACCCTTCTTCAGAAATGGGGAAGGGGAAGGGGGTTCTGAAATAAATTGGGAGAGAGGGGGAGGCAGACAGAAGATAGGTGGAGAGGAGACGGACACATCAAAGAGGCAGGGATGGAGCCAGTAAAGGTGAGTGTAGGTGGGGAGTTAAGGAGGGGACAGGTCAGTCCAGGGAGGACTGACAGGTCAAGGGGGCAGGATGGAACACCATCACCTGCAAGTTCCTCTCCAAGCAATTTGCTATCCTGACTTGAAAATATATTGCTGTTCCTTCAGTTCCGCTGAGTCAAAATCCTGTAAGTTTCTGGCTAACAACATGAGTCCACCTACATTGAATGGACCACAGTTGTTCAAGGCAGCAGCTCACCACTCCCTTTTCAAAGGCCATGATGCATGGGTGATAAATGCTGACCCGGCAAGCAAAGCCCAAATCATCTGAATGAATAAAAAGAAGGCAGGAAATTGTTGAACACTTTGGATTGTGTGCCTTAAAAAGAATGCACATTGGGAACATGAAGTATGTTAGAACTTAGAATCATAGAACCCCTGTAGTACGGAAACAGACCATTCAGCCCAACAAGTCTACACTGCCCCTCTAAAGAGCATCCCACCCAGACCCATCTCCTTACCCTCTCCCTGTAACCCTACATTTACCATGGCCAATCCACCTTACTAACACATCCCTGGACACTAGGGACAATTTAACATGGCCAATCCACCTAACCTCTACATCTTTGGACTGTGGGCAGAAACCCACGCGCACACAGGGAGAATGTGCAAACTCCACGCAGACAGTTGTGGCCAAGGGTGGACTGGAACCTGGGTCTCTAGTCCTGGAAGGCAGCAGTCCTAACCACTGTGTCACCATGTCCATGTCTTGAGGTGCCTCAGAGTGGAAATTGGTGCCGGGAGAAAAGTTTATTTATTACACAATCTGTGATCAATTTTTAGTATTTTGGCCTCGAGCTATACACCTGTATATTGTAAATATTGGAAGTATTACAATTGAATTGAGTTTTGAAAAAGTGGAACATACTGTCTTGAGAGGAGTTGAATTTTGTTGTAATATTGTAATGTAATTTTGTTGTAATTTTCAAGTGTAAGTGTTCTGTTATGTACTTCTTAAATTTTAATGATTAAATTGTATAGAGGTTTAGAAGTGGTGTCCACCCAGTGGTGAACGTTTGCTGCACAGGGACTTTGGATTGTCTGAACATGTTTAACAAGGATGACTCCCACTGTGGTAGTTCAAATCCTGCTATTCAACAGATGGGGTTTGTCACAAGGAACTTTTGTGACTCCAGTATTTCTCAATAATATTCTCCAAAAAGGTCTACCTGACTTCTCCACAAATTACAATTAACGAAGAACACAATTACTAACACAAAGTCCCATATTCTCATAATTACCACAGATCTTTGCCAGGTTCTATTGACTGCCCTTACCACTTTAATCATTGATTTCCAGACTTCCATTCCTACATCTCCACACATGCGCATGTTCCTTTAAACTGACTGTCTGCTACACTGTTTTCTTCTAGCACTCCTTTTGTCCCTCCAGAGCTTCACCCCAGTCAAAAATCTGTTTAACACCTGACTTGCCAACTGCTTTGAAAGCCCCACTCTCTTTTATTCTGACATGACCAGGTGAGGAAGAAATAACAGGCTCCCCTCTTTACCAATGCCCCATTCAACCATAACAGGATTTTTCTGAAAAGGGTATTTTTGCCAATTTAATGAGTTTGTTGTGAATTAATTGTTTACATGCTGTAATCATAAAAGCCACAACCAGACAAGTTTTTTTTTTAAAGTTTTGTCATATTTAATGTGATCCAAAATAAAATATCCTCTGACTTTTGCACATACTTCAACTTCTCACACCCAAATAGATAACCTTATTTAATCTATTAACCTATTCTTTCCCATGCTATAGAGTCCAACAGAATAAAAAAAAAGAGGTTACATGATTTATGGAATTTAGTAACTTGGTTGGCTTCAGGTTAAATTCGAAGTTACAAATGCTTCTGGTGCCATGGTGATTGACAGGTGTAGATGGACAATTTGTCATTGGGACCCCCAGTCCAGTCCTCCCCCATTCCCAACAGCTACACACACCCATGTGGCACCTTCCCCTGCAGTTGCATCAAGTGCAACACTTGTCTACCTCTTCCCTCCTCACCATCCAAAACCCCAGAAGCATCTTCCAGGTGAAGCAATGATTTACTTGCACTTCTCTCAATCAAGTCTTCTGTATTCACTGGGCACAATGTCGTCTCCTCTACAATGGGAAGGACAAAAGACATACTGAGTGTGTCTGCTTCATGGAACACTCATGCTCCCTCCCGAAAAATGACCGTAAGCTTCTAATTGCCTGCTACTTCAACAGAACACCATGTTCCCTAATCAGTGTCTCTGTCTCAGGTTTCCTGCAGTGCTCCAACGAGGCTCAGCAGAGACTGGAAGAACGGCACCTCATTTTCTGCTGGGGCACCCTGCAGCCTTCAGGATTCAATATCAAGTTCAAAACTTTTAGCGCCTGACACTTCCTTCCATGTTCTTAACTCAGCCCCCACCCCAGGAGCTGTCATGACATGGGCTCTTTCAGCAAAGCCAACCAATTTTTTTTAACCTACTTACAGTCCCCATTATCAGCTTAACTCCCTCCCTGGCTTACTACCATCCATCCCTTTCTCTGCCTAACTGTCTTTCTCTCTCTCTGTGCTCCATCTCCACTCGCTCACTAGGGTGGCACGGTGGCTCAATTGTTAGCACTGCAGCCTCACAGTGCCAGAGACCCAGGTTCGATCACAGCTTCGGGCGACTGTATGGAGTTTGCACATTCTCCCCCTGTCTGCGTGGGTTTCTTCCAGGTGCTCCGGTTTCCTCCCACAGTCCAAAGATGTGCAGGCTAGGTGGATTGGCCATGCTGAATTGCCCATAGTGTTCAGGAGTGTGTGGGTTACAGGGGGATGGGTCTGGGCAGGATGTTTCCAAGGGTGGTGTGGACTTGTTGGACTGAAGGGCCTGTTTCCACACTGTAAGTAATCTAATCTTAACCATACCCACCCCCGCCACCAACCTCCCAATCACACAGACAGTCACACACCCTATCATTGACATATACACTGACCTTATCTAGGTTACTATAAGTTCTGAAGGAGGCTTACTAGACTCAAAAATGTTATCTCTGCTTTCTACCCACAGATGCTGCCAGACCTACTGAGTTTCTCTAACAATTTCTGTTCTGGCTTCACATCTTCAGCATCCTCTGCGTTATTTTTCAGAATTAAACTATACCCCCCAATCCCAAATACATTCAAGTGACACAACTCTGCAGGAACGATATGAATTTTAAGAAAAAAGACAAATGAAGTAAACACACACCTGTGCCCTCACGGTTCAAAATGTAAAGGATCAAATGGGATGACACCTCACAGTTCTGCGTTTCCTGTCGATGAGATCAGAAAATCATCAGACCAGACTTGAGTCCAGATGGAAAGTCAGCTTGACTTAGGTCTCTGAATAGAAGTAACAGTTCAGCTTAATATAATAAAATATGAGGCTGATGAACACAGCAGGCCCAGCAGCATCTCAGGAGCGCAAAAGCTGACGTTTCGGGCCTAGACCCTCCAGCATCTGCAGTTCCCATTATCACTAACAGTTCAGCTTTACAGGTTCATGAGGCAGTCAGAGATACTGATTTATGGAACCTTTCCCAGGTTCCCAGAAGTACTTCACTGCAAGACCTGTGCAGGTTATCCTGCGGCAAGATTTCTTCACACTGTATTCAGGAAAAGTGACAGTGAGAGAGAGAGAGACTTGCTTACTGAGCTGTCTGGAAGTCTTTTCCTTTTGCTGGCACATCCATGTGCAATGTTGATGTAAAATTACTGTATCAAACTGGCAAGTTAAGTCACTGTAAAGTGTTTTTCAAATACTAAAACGAAATAGAACTTAAAGTTATTTTTCCCACTCACGGATACCAAAATTCATTAATTGGTATAAAGCATGCTTTCATGACAATCTTTAAGCTTCCTAATTTCCATGTTTTACCCATCACTTATATTGGAAAACACTCAGATGTAACTGCATTCAAAATGTTACAGAAACAGTGTTTAAATCAAACAATATGGAGGGTAAAAGCAAAGATATTCAATTAATTGCAAATATATCATCATTTGGTATGTCAGAAAGAGAAACAGGAATTTAGGCTCATAAGAAAAAAGGCTATAAGGTTGTAATTAGAGAATGTGTTGATTTTAGTGTTACAGTATTTCTCATTTGATGCATTAATTTCTTCTACACAAAATAGGTTAAATTGGCACATGTTTGCACTGTCGGAGAAAACCAGAGCACCCAGCAGAAACCCACACAAACACTGGGACAATGTGCAAACTCCACACAGGCAGTCACCCAAGACTGGATTTGAACCTGGGTTGGTGCTGAGAGATAGTGGTACTAATCACTCAGCCACCATGCCAGAGATTTTAAATATAAGTTCATTTGAGTTACAACTTTCTAGAGGTCAGTGTCTAATAATAATTTCTTCTGGAGCTGGACCCAGTAGTTTTCCATCCTTACAGGAAAAGCTTGGCTTCTTGCTAACCACCAACTTGGAGGCAGAGGTAGAGTGTCCAAGGCAAACTGCCACCTCTGCCTGGAGTCCAGGTCTCCTTTGGAGGTCAGACAGCAGTTAATGCAGACACCCAAAATTGTATATTCAAGCAATTCAACAAGCAATGATTTCAATAATGTGCCAAGGACAAACATTTCAGGTGATGGCCCACCTCGGTAGGATAATTGGAAACTTGTTAAGCTGATAGTGTAGCTTTATCTCATACCTCTCCCATCAGTTTTTCCACTATGCAGTGATGAGGTAACTGCAAAAGCATGAGCAGTCATTTTTATATCATGAGCCTTGACGTTTTCCTTCATTCAGGGCTGGTTGAAGGAAGATAGCTCATGTCCAAGTCCTGGAATGTCTATACAGCAGAGGGCTCAGAAAATTCTGAACGTATGATCCTGTCATCAGCCTCAGCCATTTTACGAGTCCAGCAAGGTTGTCTGTTTTTAAAGGAAACATTTTAAAAGCAAAAATGTAAAAGGCATTACAGTTTTTGGTGCATAAAAGATCAAAACAACTATAAAAGGCTACAAAACTCACCACAGAACCTGTATGACAGTTGGTCAGAAACTGAACTGGACTAGCTATGTAAACACTATGGCTACGAATCTTGTAGTGAATAATTCATCTCTGGACTCTCCCAAAGCCTGTCCACCATCTAAAAGGCAGAGTCAGAGATGTGTTGGAACTAACCCTACTTGCCTGCATGAGTGCAGCTTCAACAATATTCGAGAACCTTGATAACACATACATACTTTGGAAATAGGTTCCACAGTATTGTAATCTTCTAGCTGTTTTAACATTTTCAGATTTATCAGTTGCGATAATAGTTAATTACTAGGAGATGACATCAATGTAAAATACTGGAAGGAAATCAACATTCCATTTGTGGTCTCAGTTGATAATCTTCAGAATCTTTTTAAACTTTTTTTTCCACAAGTAGTACACGTAATACAACATTTGGCCTCTGTGTCTTAGTCGTGATTGAGTGTCCATATTTGGGGTTTTAATAGGTATATTTAACATTACAAATACTTTAGAAGAGCAGTGAAAATAAAGGGAGTTGCAACAAATTAAATTTTTGTTGTGAATTGCTTTCATCCTGAGCAGCAGTTAATTATGCAAATTGGTCATTTTGCTGATGTCATATCTTATGGATAACGACAATGTGCCAGCTTGAGAAACAAAGAGGCAGGGTCATTCATGTATACTTTATAGTTAAGTCATGACACTATATACTCTGAGGCAGGCACATAAATGGCCCCATTGATGCCACTTCTATTGAGATCTATGGAGTTGGTTATCCAAGAGGTACAAGCTGTCATAAAAGTGATTCAGATAACCTTACAAAGTGAGTAGCAAGTCGAAGAATCACTCAGGAGACAATAGTAAATGATATCACTAATACGACTATTACTTCTAAAGAAAACAATCAGAAATTGGACACTTATTGTTCAGCCAATCCCAGATACATACTAAAAGGTCAATTAAATTTCAAGATGCCTATGAGACAGAAGGGGTCAATAAGTGTTGATTTTTGGTGATTCAAAACACAAAAGGAGGAAGAAAAAAAGAACTTCAGTCAATAGAACAGAACCAAGAGACCCTGTCCAGACAAGCAGTTGTGAAATGACATTTTAAAAAGTGAGATGACTAAAAAGTACTACTTCTATTAATTTTTATTCTACTTATGATAAACAAAATTTCAAAAATAAGTGTGTGTAAACTTGGAATTAGTGTTTTAACTAATCAGGAATGATAAAATTTATATCAGCTCTCAAACTCAGTCAACAGTTGTAATTAAGGGCTCTTGTGAACTGCAGTGGTGTCCCTATTTCTAACCAGGAGGCCCAAATTCAAGTCCCAGCTGCTCCAGAAGTAGGTAATGACATCACTGAGCATGTTGATTAGAAAAACTATAATTGTAATTAACTTTAATTACAATTTGTAAGACCTTGTCAAAGTGAACCCTAATTTTTTTTTTCCAGATTATGGGTGTCATATGCTAGCCTAGCATTTATTGCCCATCCAGAGTCAACCACATTAGTGTGTCTGGAGTCACAAGTAGGCTAGGTTAGGTAAGAATAGTTGTTTCTTTCCCTAAAAGATATTCATGATCCAGATTGAGTTTTCTTTCCCCCTAAGAGTTTTATGGTCACCATTAGACTCTTAATTCCAGATTTTTATTGAATTCAAATTCCATCACCTAGCAATGATGAGATTTGAATCCAGGATCCCAGAACATTACCTGGGTCTCTGGATTAATAGTTTGCCAATAATGGCAAGAGGCCATCATCTCCATTTTACACAGGCTCAATGTAAATAGCTAACATATTTGTAAATGCTTTGAGATAAATTCTTATTACTAAAAGATTGTTGTTATAAAATGGTTCAGATTTGTAACTTAATATGTGTGTGTATATTAGTGTTTTGGTTATTTTTGAGCTTTGCATATTTTGTTATATATTGCAATAGTACCTTATTCTCAGTTTTATATATTCAGTTTAGCAATGAAAAAAAATGATCTTGGACATCAAAAATAAGAATAGTCTTTTGAAAGCAATTTTAGTTAATTTGCTTTAGACATCAACAGTACTGTGGAATCACACAGTTCATTTAGTTGAAGAATATTGACAGGTTTTCTGAGTATTTATTGTACCTACTTAAGATGATATCAAATCACTAGGTGACACTACATAAATTGCTTTCCTGGTGTCGCCCTAACTTGATAGATCTCGATGAAATTATGAAGCTTGGAGAGACAACATGCCCTATAAAAGGGATGTGACTTACATTTTATAGAATAAAGCAGGAAATGGTGTTAGTAAGATTATCATTTTTAAAGAAACCAATTAGGAATTGGGCATACATTGATTAACCAACTCAAGATGGCAATTAGAGTCTCTGATCATATGCAGGAGGTAATAGCTTGCACAGGTTAATATGTACATATAGCAATGTGAGATTCTTAGTGGCACAGGGAGAACTGAAGACAGAAGGACAATTTTAGACAAACACAAGCAAAAGAGAAACTTTTACACACCCAGCCAATTAAAGTTAAAGTGAATTACAACGTCTGACATACCCAACAGTGGCTGGAGCTCACCATCCATTGAGCACAATACACATCCCAGACACTCTTTCTGAAAAAGGGTCCCGACCCAAAACATCAACTTTCCTGCTCCTCTGATGCTGCCTGGCCTGCTTGTTCTTGCAGCTCCAAGCTGTATGTCCCAGATGTGCACGGAAGCTTTGCAAGCTACTAGGGACTTCCTTGTTCAAAGCCATTAATTTTACTAAATAATGGATTCAATATTCAGCAGTCTAACAGCAAAGCCTCCCTCAAAGTTGAGAGCTTTCTCAAGAGCAGTGCTCTCATTAGAATGAGTTCCACACATCTTTCTATTTGTTCTATTGCAGTGGATTCCCCTGCCCTTGTTTTCTAAGCAACAGTTTCCTTTGTTGATGGGCTTACTGCCCTTTTTGTTCCTTTATGCCTCTAGCATTCACTGTCAAAGGCCAGCTGAATGTTCTAGCAAAGTCAGAACCAGTAATCATTGATGCACTACTATTCTGTTAAACTTTAGTGGTTTGCAGTCACTTTGATTCTTCTTGTAATTAACAAAAGCAGGGCACTTGCCTCCAATAAGATTCTAATCATGATGCTAGCAGTCAGCATTTTTCCACATACTTGCCAAAGGCTGAGTGTGCAATTTTTTTTGTAGATGTTTTAAAGTATGTCACATTTATGTACTTTGTGTAAGGATACCAGAATTGAAAATCATTAGATTGAAAAACTGTTTCTGTTTATCCTGACCAACACTGATGTAATGACAGCATTTCTGCTTTGAATGATAAAACTTCAAGGGTTTCATTCTAATCCTAGTACATACCAGGGAGCAATTTGTATCACAGCCAGCACTGTGGTAGCTGCTCGTGTTAAGAGCACTGTTGATGCTTAGATCCAGCTGGTGCAAATGTCATGATCTTGGATGTCTCCAGAACACCCTGTGGTAATGGTGTGTCCTTGAAAGAAGTGTGATACAAAGTTTGTGACAGTATCTTTCTTTTTACATTGAACTTTCACAGGCCATGATGTAAGAGACAGGAACACTACGTCTGATGGCTAATGTCAATCTTGCATTGAAAACCCCCATAGGTTAAAACATTCTGACTTGGTATTTCAGAAAAATTGTCAAGTTCCTTCTAGAACTGGTCTTTTACTTCTGTGGTGAAGCGCAACACTGGAACATAGCTAAAAGGGTATTCAAAACATTGAAAAAAATATTCTAAAGAAGGGTCCCAACCCGAAACATCAACTTTCCGGCTCCTCTGATACTGCATAGCCTTGTGTTCCTCTGGCTCCATGCTGTGTTGTCTCTGAATCCAGCATCAGTAGTTCCTACTGTTGGAATTGAGAGGTAATTGGACATGTCATGTTCTGACCTATTTCTTGGTTTGGGGTGGTGGTACAACCATTGGAAATAATGTTTCATAGAAAGAAGCCTACTCCCTGTTCACATGTTACTCATCTGATGAACATGTATTGATTTTTGTTCAGCAGCCAATTGTTAGTGAGCCTGGACTCTTGTAGCAAAATTAAATCAGTGTTAAGGCTATGAAGTTGTTGACTGATCACAATTGTCTGACATAGGTGCTCAATCAGCTGCAGGTGGGACTTCAAAGCAATTAAAATTTGGCATACAAGCTGTAGAAAGCTGGATGAACACAGCAGGCCAAGCAGTATCAGAGGAGCAGGAAGGTTGATGTTTTGGGCCTAGACCCTCCTTCTACACCCTGTTATCAGAGTGGATAAACTTTGTTATGACAGAGATGACCAGCCAAATTACATCAGCCACCTATCCCGACAGAGACAGAGTACAATGAAAATACTCAATGACCATCAAAATTGACTCCAATGGTTTCTAAAGGAACTTTCTGAAGAACCAGACTTCATATAAATAATCAGTTCCAGACATCAGGTTTATATCTTAGATAAAAGACTTAATTGTTTATTAATAAATGGCTTTAGCAAAGTTTAATCACAAGGTAACCCAATTAACATATCTGATTCAAACCCAATCTATGACTCTGGACCCCACATTCTAATAGACAGATGAACACATAGTTTAAGGATAAATCAAAAGGGGAAAAAAAGAGAGATGTAACTGGCCAGGTTACTTAAGAAGATTACACAATCCATTAAATCACAGTACATGAGATTGCATCATCTGATTTCTGAAGACTCCAAAGCTTGAAGATAGCTACTAGTCAGCTGAGGGTTATTAATTCAATACTTACAACTGAGATTCTATTCTCCAAACTTTCAATACTTTGATAAGGAGAGGACAACCAAGCAGCAATCAAATCACTGTCTGTAGCTTTTGCAGCGATAATCCAACTTAAACAGTTCAAAATTTGGTTTCTCTTTGTAGGATTGGTTGTCTATCCATGGGGCACTTATTACCATTCAAACATCTGCCATCTGTTTGAGCATAATGCAACTCCGAGTCAAATGTTGATAAAGTACTCTGAACAAGAATCAACCTGCAATTAACTTCCAGTCCTGGCCTTATAAACAAATAGGTTTGTTTGTGCTCTTCTTTAAAATAAAAGCTGCTGCTCAGAGTCAAAGGTCATCTTAGTTCTCAGTTCACAGCTTCAAACTAAAAATGATTAAGGTCTCAACACCTTACATGTTCTAGGAGATTTCTGGTTTCTTCCTCAGTAAAATAAACACCAATAATCAATTAACTTTTCTGCTATTCCTCTACTCCCTATTATAAATTCACCTAATCTGGCTTTAATGGAAACACTCAAATATTAGCCAAATATTTCTTTGTACGTATCTATCAAAGCTTTTTGTCCATTTTATGTCTGTTGCTAGATTACAATCAAATTCTATTCCCCCTTCTCATCATTTTCTTAGTCTTCCTTTATTGTATTATTATAAACCTCCCAAATGTTAGAGTTACTGCTATTTCTAAAAACTTCATAGTCCTTTTCTTTTAATCTTATGCAATTCTGAACTACTATGCTTAGCCACATTGGGCTGTTTGAGATTTTGCACCTTGAATACATAATTGTCCCAGCTTATAGACCAACTTAGTTTAATGTTAAACGATCTACTTAAGAAAATTTATTCCATGCTGATCCAAGTGTAGGGAATGCAACGTTATTTTAAAACATTCAATGCAAACAGATATTTCTGTCAGAGTTCTACTTAGGGAATTACACAGGACTAACTTTTGTTGCAAGTGCACAATTAAGTAAAACTATGATATCATAAATAACAACCATGTTACTTCTTACAAGTAATAGATCCTAAGAACATCAAGCTAGAAAATCTATCTGCACTACCTGTTTGCTATACAAAACCAAAGCAATTTGGACAATATCGTTCATTTGTGACTTAATAGCCTGTCTTCTGTGGTCAGTAATTTAATACATTTTTTCAGTTTTTTTTTAGTTCCATTTATCAAGATTTGTTTTCATAAATTATTTCACACCAGGCACGCGGATGCACTGAAAAACAGTCTCAATATGCAACTAAGGCTATTCAAATATACTGCAATTTATAAAATAGAAATGGTGGAATGGTTTGGATTGATGGGGCAAATGTTTCAGTACTTTAGAGGACTACTCCTAAATTCATGCATGTTTGAGGCAGAAAGAGAGAAAATGGTTCAAGAGAAGAAGCAATAAGGATGTTTAAAAGAAATTTTAAAAGTATAACGAGACACTCTTTATAGTTTTTCGATCTTAAATATCAAGATGCACCCTTTTTACAGACAAGCGGGAGTAGATTTTGACTGTGTGCCAGTATAAAAAGACTATACCAAATTGGTGACCTGTTTGACACTGCCCCTGACCTTTTTTTTAGTAATTTCTTTTATCTTACAGGCTTGTCAATTTGCCATTAATTTACAATTGTATAAAGTTAAAGTCCACTCCAATGTACAAAATAAATACTGTGAACACTTGATTTGAACAGTGTTATATAATTATAAACGATGTGTTAAAATACCAAAGACCAAAATACATCTATAATGTATACTCTCACAGTCAAAATTTAGGTTTTTCAAATACATGGCTTATCAAAATTAAATCAGCAGCAGGATCTTGAACTCATGAACTGCTACAAAGAGTAATTTGTGAAAACTAAGTAAGAGTTTAAAAATCATAGACAATGGTGTTATGATCAAATGATACTGTCAATTTTTACAATATAACCATATGAGTCACAAAGCACAAAGGATAAAAACCAATACAGGGGTATAAATTTGGATCCTTTTGTAAAATTGAACAAACGCATGAAAATTAGTTACTAATTACTAATGAAATTACTAACAAAAGAAAGTTTCCCTGGATGTAGTTGCATGCAACTTTGGCTTAAAACGTATATTCAAGTATGCAAAGGTATATGCACTTCTTAATTTAGTAACCTAACATTTTTTATTAACTAAGTTATTCATTACTGTTGACCAAAGGTGAAACTCAATTAACTTGTACATCAATTCTGTTTTATCTAATTATAAACATACATTCAAAAGGTATTTGCTACTTCACACTTTTATAACCATTTATGTTCAACCATATGGGAGTATAATTGGAAAGGAATTTCATTCCTTTCATTCTGAAACAAACCAGACAATAAAACCTTCAGTAAATCTACTAAAAGTGGAGGTACACAGTTTATTTTATATTTCTATTCACATAGTAGAGTTTTGTTATACTGAAATTAATACAATACTGGGTGACAATGATAGGAACCAATGCTATCATGGCAGGAATTAAATACAGTAAGTACAGATTTGATAGTTAGTTGAAATACTGCAGGACAACTAAAAGTTGTTAAACAGTGAAAACAGATGTTCAGGGAGTGTGCACATTTGTAAAAACAATTCACCTCAATATATTCCAATGAAAACTACAGACAAAATATTCCAGAGAAAACTTTGCTTTGCACAATGGGATTATATTATCTAGTTTGAATTATAAAAATGGCTTGCATTTCAATGGACTTTATTAATGATGTGCCTTTCAAATCCACAAACTGCAATGAATTTCAATGGCTTAAAATATAAACTTTGAGAAGCATAAACATCTTCAAAAGAACAGTACTACCATTTGAATCAAAAGTCTGAAAAGACATTATCCCTTCATTGCCCTACATAAAGCTGTATATTACACCAAATACATGCAAAGTAATTTGAATTTTAATCCCCTACCCAAAATAAACTATAGCTATGTCTTGACAGAGGTGGCACTTAGTTAATATATCGTTATGCTTGGGATTTGATTGGATTTTTAGCATTCAAAAACAGGGCACCAGTATCTTTAAGCCAGTCCTCCTAACATCAATGAGTACAAATTGTTAACTTATACCATCAGCAGCATTAGTGTTTTCAAAGTTTCAAAGACAAAAGATCACATTCTGTTGGCAAACCAATTATCAGTACTTTCATTCTGAGCACTTTCCAAATATTAGCCCCACAGAAACCAAAAGTACAAAATCCGCAAATATAAAAATACGAACTGGAACTGGTTACCTGATGCGAAATGTGGAAAAAAGTACTCTGCAATAAACCTGCAAAAGTGTATCAACATGAATTGAAATGTGCACATAGCACTACACAGATATGAATGTATTACAGTCTGATTATTGGGTTCAGCACCGCTGGAAAGTGTTCTGTGCTACATACTACTGCATGAATTCTATGCTACTGTGATTTTCAGAAAAAAAGTTCTTGCAGTGATCCAACAGCAGTGCCATCAAAAAAAAGGCAGACAGACACCTCCTTCCCACCTCTCAAGAAGATTTTTATTTACATTACTGCAGAAACACACTGCAAAATTCTGAGTGCACAGGTGGAACCAGACTTCTCTGAATCTAAGCTAGACTGTAGTTGAAACACCTGTGTTTCAATAAATTAAAACACTTCATGGTAAACGCTGCTAGCTTGGATATTTTTGTGCCAGATTTAAATCATGGCTCTGCTCTAAGAGTCAATGTCCTCATTTTCAGAAAGTTCTTCATCCGTATCTATTGGGAAAGAAAATACAAAGGCAGAAAATGAAAATGTTTGAAATGTAGTACTGAGCACATTTTTATTTCAGTGATTGTCTTAACCTGCAAATAAGCTATTAACACATTAAAGCTGGGCAATGTTGCTTTGTCTCAAGTAATTTACTGCAAGTAGTTGGTCTTATTTAATTTATTGTTCATAATTTTAAATACATTATCCTATAGAAATTCTCTACTGGTTGAATTACAGATCAAATAGTTTTTTTTTAAAAAATTTGCCCTAATTGCCTGATAGTTAGATCGCATGTTGCCATGGAACAAATGGTTGTGGTAGTGTTTAACAAGTTAGAGAGTCAATTAACCCAAATTATCCATTTAAGTTAATTTCAACTGGTTTCACTGTTGTACATCATTTACTGTTTACTGTTTGAAATTAGCTACAAAATTACAAGAGAACATATCTGGTCGGAGAATGCAGCTATGTATCATTTTGTTAATCTTTTCCTAGCTTCTTTATGTTTCCGCTGAGAACATATATTTTCACTATACCACCTACATCTTTGGGTCTTGCAAATATTAAACATTATATGTTCCAAAACCAACAAAATAAGCAAAAGAGATACTACAGTGTACAATGAAGGTGATTTTGAGAAGATGTGGATATTATTAAGTCATTGAACAAATTTTAAAGTTTCAGGGTAGCACCAAGGTGGTTAAAGGAGTATTAACAATGGAGTATGAACATGTAACAGTCCACAGTTTAGAAGGAATACTTTGGTACAGAGGCTGGAGGCAGTTGCAGAGAGTAAGATATTTGCATTAAATATAGGGAACGAATGAAGGTTAGTACAAAAGTAGTCAAGCAGAGTTTAAAAAAGACAGGATGACAAAGATATTTAGGCACATTGGACTACAATCTCAGGTGAAGACAGCATTACACAAGGTAAGCTAGCAGGCAAGAAAATGATTAATCATGTCATCAGCAGTGAGGTTAAAGAATAAGAAT
This sequence comes from Stegostoma tigrinum, assembly GCF_030684315.1. Taxonomy (NCBI): domain Eukaryota; kingdom Metazoa; phylum Chordata; class Chondrichthyes; order Orectolobiformes; family Stegostomatidae; genus Stegostoma; species Stegostoma tigrinum. The sequence goes on from NC_081367.1 coordinate 42,760,156, forward strand.
GATAGATGTTGTCTTTGTGATGGTTAAAATATTGGGTGATAGGGCAGAATCAAACAGAAATCAAAGCTGTTCCCACATGACAGAGCTTAAGCAGGTAGCTAGGGAAAAGCAAAGCATTGGGATTTGTTCGTACAGTTTTTGGAGGGATTTTGTACAGTGGTTTTAGCTTTGCTGATATTAAGTGAAAGAAAATACCAGTTTGTCTTGAACATTGTTAGAAGAATTGTCAGGTCGAGGAACTATACTCCGATATTTTGAATGAGTAAGCAATAATTTAGAGTGGTAGGAAGAGGTGGCAGTAGTGTTTAACATTTTTTCCCCCCACAGGATGCAGGCATCACTGGGCTAGGCTAGTATTTGCTGTCCTTCCAAACTGCAACTGAAAAGATAATGGTGAGATCTTCTTGAATGGCTAGTCGTTGTAACAAAGGTACAATCACAATGGGGACGGAGGGATGGTGAAAAGGAGTTCAAGATTTTGACTTAGGGACAGTGGTGAAACATGATATTGTTTTAAGTCAGGATGGTGTGTGGCTTGAAAGGGAACTTGCAAGTTGGTGGCATTCTTTTGCACTTGCCATCCTTTTCCTTCCAGGTGGTTAATGTCACGGGTTTGAATGTAGTCTTTGTACATTATATCAATAGAGAAGCCTTGAAACTTAAGTTACAATGCTCTAGCATGATCCTATCAAAATTTTAGGGATAATGCTAAACAAACTTTGACTCAAATGCTCGCACTTCTGAAGCACATGCATAGCCATGTTATTTTTATGCAGGTCAATGTACTCATTTATTAGCTTAACGTTGCTTTAAAAACAGCCCTTAGATGCATTAAGTATTTGCAGCTGTTTCTTTAAATGCATAAAAATGACATTACATCAGTCTAAATTTGAGATGAGTTCAAAGATTTGAACAGTTGAGAGTAAATTTTCAGTGAAATTTCTGTGAATTTTACAACTGGCACATAAATCAGATGTGTCCCAAATAATGTTAGTTCCAAAACCATTGTAAACAATCTATTTCATGCAAAAATGAAGCTTTTTATTATTACCATTTTCAAAGTCCTTTTCCTGGTCATCAGTTCCTTTCATGCCGTCTTCATCATCATCATCTAGTTCCCTGGCAATTAATTGTCTTGCTAATTTGATATTCATGCCTTCATTGTAATGCATTTTTCTCTTCATCTCAAACTGCTTCTTGTTTTCTTCAAAAAAAATAAAAATATTTAAAAGCCTCTGTGAAATTGATTGTTTTCTTCAGCAAAGATTGCTGCCCCCTCCCCCTGCTTGAATCAAATTGAGAATAAAGTCCTTCCATGTATTTACTAATTCTATAGAATTTATTGTGAAGCGAGTGAAAGATGGGTATCACAATGCACACATTATATTCCACAAAAAGACAGCTATAACTTGTTAGAAGTGATTGAGAATATTAAGGATAGAGATAACTCGTCATCCAATGGCTTGACCAGCAAATCAATTACAAAAGGTACAACCATTATAATTTCCAAGTGATGGACAATTGATAAGGTAACTTAATATGGAACACTCTCATGAAGTGCTAAACATAAATACAAATTCACATTGAATACATGCCAGCAACTCAAAAATAATGAAATCCTGGTAACTCTTATGCGATTTTAAAAAGGAACAATTCTCGAGAGTGGACAAGCATATGGACGTACACAGAATAGTGTAGGTTAGATGGGCTTGAGATTGTTGTGCTGACCTGTCATACCATCGAGGGCCGAAGGGCCTGTACTGTGCTGTAATGTTCTATGTGAGCACGTGGCAATATCTAATGTCACAAAAACTACCACAGAGTTTGAGAGAATTACCAGTTTCAAGTGATGAACAGCATGAGAAATGTGTGTGTATCTAAAGTCAGGTGCAAACGATTGGTTCAGGTCTTGCAATAACAATATTTTTACTGTGTTCATAAATAGAAAAAAAATTTCTACCATAAATATTATAACACTGTTCGATTTATCTATTTGCAAGCAAAATCCAGAAAAAAACCACTAATTGTTCCAATGAAAGCAGTCTTGGGTTATTTTCATCTGTCATAGATTAAGAGAATTACCTCAAATTTCATCCAAATGAGTGGATTGCTGAGTTGAGAAAAAACAATACTATATTCTTAAAATGCTATAAACTGCTATATAAACTGTCCTATTGGAAATCACAGTACATAATCTCGGGTGTAATGACACAGTCCAATGGGCTATTTCTTTGAAAGAAGCCTTGTACAACACATGGTCATTGTCTGATAGCATCAAACAAACCATATCCAGAATCCAGTTCCACTCCCTCAGGTGGGGTGACTTTTCGCAATCAGAGTTGCACCTAATGAATCAACTAAATTCAGTCCATTTGAATTATCTTTTCGGCATGAGGTCAGACTACCACTGGAATTAACTAAGGAGAAATTGGTGAGTCAAATGGTTCAGAGACTAGATATTTGGATTATGTGTCAAATTTTAGGAAAGATTAAATATAGCAAGTGAGTTGACTAGATAGCGTTTAAAAGTAGATGATGAAACAGGAAGCAGACAGGAAGTCAAAAATTAATTGTACACGTGGCAGGACAAGAGAACATAACTGCTGACACATGGTCACGACTTGTGATGAAGAAAGATAAAAGGTGTTCAGTGGTGGGAAGAAATAGACTAAAGTGGACTGTAATACTAAACGTTTGCACACTTAGAGTGAATATAATGTATTGCAGTGTACTTCACTGTAACACTAAAAGTTATTAAAAATGAAGATATCTATGATTATTCATGGTTATTTTATTAAATGGGGGAGGTGTGACGATACTATAGCTTTGAGATATATATCTTGTCCTTTTTTTTAAAATGAAGAGAGATTGAGCCAGAGGTACTGACCGGACTGTTTCAAGCCAATAAAGTAAACAGCTTGTGAGGGCTTTGGTTTTGTTTTGATTTGGAACAACAGAAGCAGCACAAATGGGTGCAGTTAAGCACCCACAGAACCTGGATTTTAGTTTCAATTTTCAGTAGCTATTGGGGTTTGGAAGATGCTATACATCTCTCCCTGCTACAGCAAAATGCTTGGGTTTTTTCTCTCTCTGTCTCGCGCGCACACACGCACACACACACACACACACACACACACACACAATGAGACAATCGATTTTACCGAATTTGCCTTTACCTAGGGTGTATTTCTAGGACATAACTATATTGGAACAGTTGCTGTTTTGACGTAAAATAAGCCATTATTGTGTCAAGCTTTGCAATCAAGTGAACTTATTCCAATCCTTCTTGTTTGTTTGTATTCTTACACTGTAGCTAAAATAAAGTGTGTTTTGCTTCAATCGAACTTTACCCAGAACAGAACGCTTTACACTCGCCTTTAAAATAAGAAAAACTTGGGGTCCAGATTATCTTCTGGATATATTATATATTTTGAGCAGGTTTAGTCTGGTCCATAACACTGGCAGCCAGCCTGAAAAAGACCTTTTTGTCCCTACTCTCTGCTTTCTGCCAGCCAGTTCGCTATCCATACCCAGCACCTTGCCCCTAATACCATGGACTCATTATTTAGCAGCGTCCTCTGCCTGTCATAGGGTCTTATGGTTCAACAACGAGCAGGCATTAGAAATTTACAATGTGAAACGTATTCCCTAAATATGCAAATATAGTCGGCTTGCCTTGTTCTTCTGGAGTTAATTCTTCCTCCTCATCACTACTTTCTTCTTTTTGCTCAAAAATTTTAGGATTAACTCCCTCAGCTGCTGTAAGTCTAAAATAGTAAAAGAAAGCACAGACCTGTAACTTCACATATAGTTTGAAAATAGACATGTTCATATGCCAACATGACAACAAAAAACCTACAAAATACATTGACGTTTAGGTAAACATAATAGCAATTTTGCAAGGGTGTCTTTCCATTTTTTGAGAACATAAAGGAGGATTTGGCCCTTCAAGTCCACTCTGTCATTCAATGGGATCGAGGTTGATCTTCGACTTAAATACTATTTTCCTTTATGATTCTGATTTTTTGTAAACCTTTCAAAATTTATCGCTGTCATTCTTAAATGTAGTCAACAACTAGTAGTCCACAGAACTCAGAATTCCAAAGATTCAAAACTCTTCAAATAATCCATCCATTCCAGAAATTAGTTTGGTGAACCTTTGACACCATCCCCCATGCCAAAAACATATTTTCATAGGCAAGACCAAAACTGAACATTATACTCAAGGTGAGATCTCAGGATGGTTCGATATAATTGCAGTAAAATATCTTTAAGCTTGTACAAAAATCTTCTTGTAATAAAGGCCAACATACCATTTTGTTTTGTAATTGTTTGCTGTACTTACATGTTAGAAACATGCGTAAGAGTAGGTCACTTAGCCACTCAATTTTACTCTTCAATTCTAGGTCACTGTTGATCATTTACTTCCATACTATATTCCCAGGTTATGCCTGTTTTCCTTGATGTTATTACTAAGCATAAATCTCAATCTCCATTTTGAACTGACTGAATGATTGATTGAGATTTCACTCCTCTGCATCAGAGAATTCGAAAGATTAACCTTTGATTGAAGAAGTTTCCCCACATCTGTCCTAAATCTGTCTCATATTGTGAAGCTGCCCTTTGGCTGTAACCTCCATAGCCAAAAAATTATACCTTTTGCATCTACTCAATTATCCTTTTGAGGGTTTTAAGTTTCTATGAGGTTGCCTCCAGTTCTTCTAAATGCCAGACAGATTACAGGTCCAGTCTCAGACATTTTCACCATCACAGGAATCAGACTGGTGAACCTCCATGACATTCACTCTATTGTGAGTGTATCCTTCCTTAGGCAAGGGAACCAGAACCGTACACAATATTCCAAGTACAGTCTCATGAGTACTATTAGTAAGGCTTCTTTGCTTCCGTACTTAGATCCTCTTGCAATAATGATTGCATGCTGTTTGCCTTCCAAATTGCTTCCTCCACCTGCTTGTTGACTTTCAATAGCTTATGAATATGAACATCTAGGTCCATTTGGACATCAACACTTTCTGAACGCTGATCATTTAAGAAATATTCTGTACCTTCATCCCACCTACCAAAAGTAGTAAACATCAGATTTAATCACACTGTATTCCATGTATCTTTCCCACTCATTCTGCCTGTTTAAAAACCCTCAGAGTCTCTTTGCATCCTCCTCACAATTACATTTCCAAATTTTGCATAACATAAACTTGGCAACATTATAAAATGGACCGCACATCCAAATGATTGACAGACTGAACAGCAGAAGTTGAAAGTTGAAGACTGTGTCAAGTTTCAGTCTCATTATTTCTCCAGAACTACTTTTTATTAAACTAAATATTACTTCGTATCAGTTTCACATTCTCACTAGGCCCTTGGATCTTAATATGAGCAGGAAAACATCCTGTATCTTCAAAGTAAACAAAGTATTTATTTAATTTCTTTGTTACTTCTATCACAAATTATCCTGTTCTGCCTCTAATTTATTCATATCTCTTTCTTGCTGTTTTCTTTTACACATATCTATAGTAGATATGTGCATGTTTATGAGTGAGTGAAAATGGGATTACATTGGAAAACAGTGATTGTCAAATTCTGCAACGTAATCCCATTTTCCCTCAAATTCTCACTTGTATGCATGCACATATACACAGAATCAGCCCCTCTCCCTATCTCATGCAGATTAATTAGCTACTCTTTAATCATTGCTACTTCCCTTCCAGCCCAACATACCATCCGACATGAACATGGTGATCAAATCTCTCTCCCTGTTTTGGTCTAATTGCCAGTACCTGTGACCGAGTCTCCACCCTAGAATGAGGAACCTTGTATCAGCTAGGAGCTGATTCTGGAGCAGAAATACCGCACAATTTGAAGCTGCCTCTCACCAGCCCTTTAACTAATTTTTTTTTCCCCCGAACATAACCATGAGGCATGGTGCAAAGTTGATTTGTTATGGTACTAGCAATGGCAAGTCACTCAAGATGGCGCCGACATACAGCGACTCTTTGCGGGTTCTCTATCATTTCTTACAATCATTCTGCAATTTCAAACCTCAATTCTAAGTCTGTTAGAATTACTAACAATGTTCTTTTAAATCTACTTGCAGGTCAGCCATAACTTTGTATTCCACATTCTGTTCAATCATGCTATAATCTTCGTATGTTACCTTCTGCCTGTACTGCTTGCAAAATAAAACTTTTCACTGAACCTTGTAGGCCACAGGTGAGTTGCCAAAGATTGGAGGTTGGCTAACATGCTGCCACTATCCGAGAAAGGTCGTAAAGCCAGAGAACAATAGACTGTGAGCCTGACATCAACAAAGGGCAAGTTATCAGAGGGCATCCTGAGGAACAAGATTTACATGTATTTGAAAGGCAAGGGTCGATTAGTGATCGTCAGCATGGCATTGTGCATGGGAGATCATGTCTCTAACCAGAGTGAGGGTCAATAAGAGCAGAGCGGTGGGCATCTATATGGACTTCAGTAAGGTGTTGAAGATTCTGCATGGTAGGCTGGTTAGCAAAGTTAGGTCACATGAAATACACAGAAATCCAACAACTTGAATACAGAACTGGCTCGAAGGTAGGAGACAGAGGGTGGTGGTGCAGGATTGCTTTACAGAATGACCAGCGGTGTTTGATTTGATTTATTTAATTTATTGTCAAGTGTACCTAAGTACAGTGAAAAGTTTTGTTTATGAGCAGTATATGCAGATCATAGTAAGCAAAGACATACAGATCAAAGGATGTAAAAGATGACTCAGATGGAAGCATACAGGTTACGTCGCACAGGGCATGCACTAGGCAAGAACAACATTACAAGATCAGCATTATTTGATGTTAGAGAGTCCATTCATCAATCTATTAATGGCCGGGAAGAAGCTACTCCTGAACCTGCTGGTGCATGTGTTCAAGCTTTTGTGTCTTCAGCGCATTATCAGGGTGCGACGGGTCTTTGATGTTGTTCACAGCATTTCCGCAGCGATGAGACCATGGATGGAAGGTTGGCTGTGTACTGGGCTGTATAGTTTCTTAACGATCCTAGGCAGAGCAGTTGCCATACCAGGCTGTTATGCACCTGGACAGTATGCTTTCAGTGGTGCATCTGTAAAAGCTGGTGAGGGTCGTTATGGACATAACAAATTTCTTGAGCTGCTCGAGAACGAAGGGGCATTATTATGCCTTCTTGACCGTTGTATCTACATAGGAAGTCTAGGACAGGTTGTCGATTATCGTCACTCCTAGGAATTTGACACTGTCCACCCTCAGCCTCAGCTCCATTCATGTAGATTGGGGCGTGTTCTCCTTTTGTTTTGAAGTCAATGATCAGTTCTTTAGTTTGCTGACTTTGTGAGAGAGGTTGCTTTCATCGCACTACAGCACCAAGCCCTCTATCTCCTTTCTGTATTCTGGCTTGTCGTTGTTAGATATCCATTGTGCCACAAGGATCAGTGCTGAGTCCACTACTTTTTGTCATTTATATAATGAATTTGGAAGTCAACATAGAAGTATAGTTAGTAAGTTTACAGATGACACCAAAATTTGTAGTGTCTTGGACAGCAAAGGTTATTTCAGAGAACAACAGAACCTTGATCAGATGGGCCGATGTGCCAATGAGCCGATGAACAGCAAGTGGAATTTACTTTAGATAAATGTGAGGTGCTACATTTTGGAAAGGCAAATCAAGGCAGGATTTATACATTTGGCGGGAAGGTCCTGAGCTGTGTTGCTTAACAAAGATAACTTGGAGCACAGGTTTGTAGTTCCTTGCAAGTGGAGTCACAGGTAGACAGTATAGTGAAAGTGTTTGGCATGCTTGCCTTTGTTGGTCAGTGCACTGATTATAGGAGTTGGGAGGTCATGTTGCAGCTGTACAGGACATTGGTTAGGCCACTTTTGGAATATTGTATTCAATTCTGGTCTTCCTGCTGTAGGAAGGATTTGTGAAACTTAAAAGGATTCAGAAAAGATCTACAAGGATGTTGCCAGGATTGGAGGGTTTGAGCTATAGGGAGAAGCTGAATACGCTGGGGCTATTTTCCCTGAAGCATCGGAGGCTGAGGGGTGACCTTAGGGAAGTTTATAAAATAATGTGGAGCATGGATGGGGTGAATAGCTAAGGTCTTTTCCCCAGAGTAGGGGAGTCCAAAACTACAGGACATAGATTAAGGCAAGAGGGGAAAGGTTTAAAAAGGACCTAAAGGGTAACATTTTCACGCAAGAGGGTGGTGCATGTATGGTATGAGCTGCCAAAGGAAGTGGGGCTGGTTGGTAGAATTACAACATTTAAAAGGCATCTGAATTGGTATATGAATAGGAGGGGTTAGAGGGATTAGGGCAAATGGGACTAGATTAATTTAGAATATCTAGTCAGCTTGGACGAGTTGAACCAAAGGGACGGTTTCCATGCTGTACATCTCTATGATGAACCATTTTTACATTTCTTTCTATTTTATATTCATATTTTATTCTCTCATTCATTAACATTTCTTCATTCTCCTTTGAATTTTACCAATCCTCAGGATTGCAACTTTTTAAGTCTCCTTCCTTTATATAATACTCTCTAAATTTGTTTAATAACCATGGCACTCCATTTATTGTTGCACATTTTTCATTTAAAGGAATTTGTTTTTCTTTTTAAAAGCCCAAAATTAATTCTTTAAATGCTAGGTATTGCCTATCAACGTTTTTTTTTACAATCCACCATGGCAAATATCCTTAATAATTGCTCATGTTTTAATTTTTTGATCCTCGTTTCAGATTGAAATACAGTTTTCAAATTTAATGACAAATTCGACATTTTTTGGTAACTCGTTTCGAAGGCTTTTTTAAAAAAACAGTATGGTTACTAATTAGACTATTCCCATTGTGTAATATTGAATGTAAAATAGAATGTGCTGGTTCCTCAACATATGTTTCTCGAACTAGCATTGTCATCTCAAACAAATTCCAGGAATAATTCTTCCACAGCACTGGTACACATCACATTAACCAGTCTACATGGTGTTTGAAACCTCTGATGATGACTGCATTAGCCTTTTTACCTGCACTTTCTTTTTCTGGTTTATACATTGGCGCAACATCAAGGGCCAAAGGGCCTGTTCTGCGCTGTATTGTTCTATGCTATGTCCTACATTATGGCCACTGTTTGGTGACTCACAAACCATTCCTACCAATGTTGGATTTATTGTAGCTTCATCCAGAATTTCTACATCTTGTTCTTCCGATCACAGATCCTCTCACGCCAATTCACTGACCCCATTCCCTACTATTAGCACTATTCTATCATTTTTGCCTCTTTCTTCTAAAATGTTAAATATTCTTTAATATTCAGTTCTCAGTTTTGGTTATCGTGTGGTCAGATATCTGTAATAGCAATGAAATCATGCCCTTTTATTAGAATGATCAATTCAGATATCTTGTGGAAAATGTTATGTGCATTCAAATTGAATTAACTTAGAGATTCATGAACAAGGACACTGAAATATCTGAGATTCAATAGTTCCTAGCCTATCAACATTTATGAAATGCTTTGTTTTCTATTTTTCCTGCAAAAGTGAATAAACTCATTCTTCTACATTTGTATTCCGTCCATTTTTGGCCCACTCACTTAATTGGCTGTAAATCCCATTGGAGGTGTCTTTGTATCCTCCTCACAACTCATACTTCCACCTAGTTCTGTGTCATCTGTAAATTTGGAAATATGATAATTAATCCTGGCACCTACATCATTGATCAAGAATAGCTGATGTCTAATCACTGAACCTTCTGTATCCCATTAGTCACAACCTACCTATCCAAAAATGACCCATTTTTCTTACTAAGATAACAAAGCGTGAAGCTGGATAAACACAGCAGGCCAAGCAGCATCTCAGGAGCACAAAAGCTGATGTTTCGGGCCTAGACCCTTCATCAGAGAGGGGGATGGGGAGAGGGAACTGGAATAAATAGGGAGAGAGGGGGAGGCGGACCGAAGATGGAGAGAAAACAAGATAGGTGGAGAGGAGAGTATAGGTGGGGAGGTAATAGGTCAGTCCAGGGAAGACGGACAGGTCAAGGAGAAGGGATGAGGTTACTAGGTAGGAAATGGAGGTGCGGCTTGAGGTGGGAGGAGGGGATAGGTGAGAGGAAGAACAGGTTAGGGAGGCGGGGACAAGCTGGGCTGGTTTTGGGATGCAGTGGGGGCAGGGGAGATTTTGAAGCTTGTGAAGTCCACATTGGTACCACTGGGCTGCAGGGTTCCCAAGCGGAATATGAGTTGCTGTTCCTGTAACCTTCGGGTTGCATCATCCAACACATCCCTCACCTTCCTGGACCCCTCAGTCTCCATCTCAGGTAACCAGCTAGAAACTGATGTCCATTTCAAGCCCACCGACTCCCACAGCTACCTAGAATACACCTCCTCCCACCCACCCTCCTGCAAAAATTCCATCCCCTCTTCCCAATTCCTCCACCGCATCTGCTCCCAGGATGAGGCATTCCACTCCTGCACATCCCAGATGTCCACATTCTTCAAGGACCGCAACTTTGACCCTCGCTGTGGTCAAAAACGCCCTCGACCGCGTCTCCCGCATTTCCCACAACACATCCCTCACACCACGCCCCCGCCACAACCGCCCTAAGAGGATCCCCCTCGTTCTCACATACCAACCCACCAACCTCCGGATACAACGCACCATCCTCCAACATTTCCGCCATCTACAATCCGACCCCACCACCCAAGACATTTTTCCATCCCCCCCACCCTTGTCTCTCTTCCGGAGAGACCAATCTTTCCGTGACTCCCTTGTCCGCTCCACGCTTCCCTCCAACCTCACCACACCCGACACCTTCTCCTGCAACCGCAGGAAGTGCTACACGTGCCTCCACACCTCCTCCCTCACCCCCATCTCAGGTCCCCAGATGACTTTCCATATTAAGCAGATGTTCACCTGCACATCTGCCAATGTGGTATACTGTATCCACTGTAGCCGGTGTGGCTTCCTCTACATTGGGGAAACCAAGCGGAGGCTTGGAGACCGCTTTGCAGAACACCTCTGCTCAGTTCGCAATAAACAACTGGGCCTCCCAGTCACAAACCATTTTAACTCCCCCTCCCCCATTCCTTAGACGACATGTCCATCAAGGGCCTCCTGCAGTGCCACAATAACGCCACCCGAAGGTTGCAGGAACAGCAACTCATATTCCGCTTGGGAACCCTGCAGCCAAATGGTATCAATGTGGACTTCACAAGCTTCAAAATCTCCCCTTCCCCCACTGCATCCCAAAACCAGCCCAGCTCATCCCCTCCCCCCACTGCATCCCAAAACCAGCCCAGCTTGTCCACACCTCCCTAACCTGTTCTTCCTCTCACCTATCCCCTCCTCCCACCTCAAGCCGCACCTCCATTTCCTACCTACTAACCTCATCCCGCCTCCTTGACCTGTCCGTCTTCCCTGGACTGACCTATCCCCTTCCTACCTCCCCACCTATCCGCTCCTCTCCACCCATCTTCTTTTCTCTCCATCTTCGGTCCGCCTCCCCCTCTCTCCCTACTTATTTCAGAACCCTCTCCCCATCCCCCTCTCTGATGAAGGGTCTAGGCCCGAAACGTAAACTTTTGTGCTCCTGAGATGCTGCTTGGCCTGCTGTGTTCATCCAGCTTCACACTTTGTTATCTTGGATTCTCCAGCATCTGCAGTTCCCATTATCTCTGATCACATTTTTCTTACTATGTGTTTTCTGTCCATTAAACAGTTTACAATCCATTCCAGAATATTCCACCCAATCCTTGGTGCTGTAATATTATTTGTTAAATTCTTGTGTGGGACTTTTCAAAAGCTTTCTGAAAATTTAAATATACCACATTCATTGCTCACTTCTTATCTATTCTGCTAGTCACATTCTTAAAAATGCCACCAGGTCTGTTAAACCTTATATTTTTCCTTTAACGGATGCTGACTCTGCCCAATCCTATCACTACATTTCAGATGTATCATTAACACATGCTTTCTCAAAATTCTTGCATTTTCAATGGCTGATATTAGCTAAAAGATGTGTAAGTTCCCTGTTTTCTCTCTCCCTCCTTTCTTAGACAGTTTGGTTATATTTGTGACCTTCCAATCTGCGAGAATCATTCCAAAGTCATTAGAATTTTGAAACATAATTAATGCATCTATCATCTCCCCACCCACTTCTTTCAACACTCTGGGTGTAGATGGTCAAGTCCAAAGGATCTGTCTACCTTTCTTTGAAAAAAAAATTAGTTCCTGATTTACACCAAGTCCCTGTATTATTTTGGGAGGTTTTTAGTAATTTCCTCTTTACCATTTCCATTCTCACCGCTGACTCTGCTTATAAAGAGTCTACATTTGTTTTGGCTAATCTTTTCCTTTAAACAAACCTATAAAGGCCTTTACTCTCCATTTTATGCTTCTTGCTAGTTTACACGAATTCTATTTTCTATTTACTCACAGCAGAAGTTCTGATATTGTATCTTCAGATCAATGTTAAACTTGGAGTATAAACTTTCTGTCAAGATCCAAGTTGACTCTAAGGTCAAACAGAACAGAACCCCAACCTTTGGAGAATCTTATCACTGCCCTACAGTTTGGGTATGAATGTCACCATCCCTCGGGCAGTAGAAGATGGCAAACAAATTGGGCTAAAGAATGATAAGTCCCCTGCCTTGCATGCAAAGATACTTAAAGAGATTGTTACAGAGACAGTGTAAGCGTTGGGCTGTAATTTTCCAAAAATCCTTGGACTCTGCCAATGCAAAATCCTTATTCAAAAATGGGAGGTAAAAAGCAGGTAATTAAAAGCCAATTAGCCTAGCACTGATTGTTGGCAAAGTATTGGACTCAAGTATTAAGGAAGTAAAGGCATACCATTTGGAAAATCATAATCTAATCAAAAACAGAAAACATGGTTTCATGAAAGGGAAACAGTATCTGACTGATTTATTAAGTTATTGAGATGTCTTAATCAGAGTGGATAAAGGGGAAACCAGACAATGTGTTGTATTTGGATTTCCAGAAGGCATTCAATAAGGTACATCACAAAAAGTCAAGTCATAAGTTAAGAGTCTATGGTATTGGCAGTAATACAGATGAAGAATTGGCTCATGGGTAGAAAACAGCAAGTAGGCATAAGGGGTTCTTTTTCAGGTTGGTGACCTGTGACCAGTGGGGTTGCACAGGGATCAATTCTCAGACTGCAACTGTTTACAATATACATTAATGACTTGAGGAAGGAAGTGAATATACAGTACTCAAATTTGCAAAGATAAAAATATACGAAAAGGAAGTTTGCAAGAGGGATACAAATAGTTTACGAGATGTCGATCGGTTAAGTAAGTGGCAAAGAATTGGCAAATGGAATATAATGTGGCAAAATGTGAAGTTGCCATTTTGGAAAGGAGAATAAAAGAACAAATTATTACTTAAATTAAGAAAAAGTAGAACATAAAGGGACTTTGGGGTACTTAGCCATGAACACACAAAGTTTGCACAGAGGTGCTGCAGGTAAACAGGAAGGCTAATGGAATGATGGCCCTTAATGCAAAAGGGTTGGAATATAAAAATAGGGAATTCTTACTTTGTTCTGAGGAAGGGTCACTCGATCTGAAACGTTAACTCTGATTTCTCTCCACAGATGCCGCCAGACCTGCTGAGCTTTTCTAGCAATTTCTGGTTTTGTTCCTAGTAGGGAGGGATTATCTAAACTCATTGAAGTTTAGAAGAATGGAGATGCTCACTGAAACATGTAGGACTCCTCAGGGGCTTGACAGGGTAAATGCCAAGAGGATGTTCCCCTCATGAGAGAATCTAGGACCAGACGGCATATTTTCAGAATAAAGGGCTGCAAATTAAATACTGAGATGAGGAGGAATTTATTTTCTCAAACAGCTGAGTGACTTTGGAATTCCTGGCCGCAAAGATCTATGGCAGCAGAGTCCTTGTGTATATTTAAGGCTGAGGTTGATAGATTCTTGATCAGCAAGGGAGTCAAGAATCATGGGGAAAAGGGCAGGAAATGTTGTGAGGAATGTCAGATCAACTATAATCCTATTGAATGTTGGAGCAGGCTCAAGGGCTGAACGGCCTAATCCTGTTCCTAGATTGTAACATGTTCCCGAACAGTGATGTAAGGGTGACCGGTCTGCAGTTCCGTGTTTTCTCTGTTACACCTTCTTACACAGTGGGTTAACATTTGCTATCTTCTGACGCTCAGGAATAGTTTCAGAATCAACAGAATTTTGGAAGGCAATCAACACTGCATCAACTACCTCTATAAATACCTCCTTCAACACCCTGGGATGTAGACCACCAGGTCCCTGGGCAGTTATCAACTTTGAGCCCCATTAAATTCTCCAGTATAAAAAGTTCTTCCTGAAATTAATTTCCTTCAATCCCTCATTCCCTTAGCCACTGGGACCCCTCATTCTGGGAAATTTCTAGTATCTCCCCCAGTGAAAACAGACAAACTTATCATTTAGTTTATCTGCCATTTCTCTATTCCTCATTATACGTTCTCCTGACTCCAGTTGTAATGGGCTGATTTTTGTTTTACACAAACCGTTCCTTTTTACATACCACAGAAGCTTTTGCAGTCCTTTGTTTTCTACTAGATTGTATTCATATTCTATATTCCCTTTCCTTATCAGTTTCTTGGTCTTCCCTTATTGCATTCTATAAACCTCCAAATCCTCAATTTAATGATCATTTTGGCACAAATAATAGTCTATCTGGACTTAGTTTCCAGTTCACCTTAATAAACCTAGGGATGAGAAGATATTCTCACAAATCTGATGTAACAGGATCAGAAAAACATACATGGAAAAGTAGAGCTGGGTATTTTGCCAGAGAATTTATATACTTGAGAATTAACTGTATACAACAACAGAGATAACGAGACCCTACTGTATAGGTAGATGCCTGAGTGGTAGATAAGTTTATTGGAAACCAATAGGATGTCCATTAGCACTAGTATCTGCAATGTAAATAATACTCTTCCACAACCAGACATTCAAAAAGAAACCAATGATGTCTTGCTTGTGGCTATTAAACTTAAATTGTGTCAATCCAACACCTGGATTTGCAGTAGTGCCTTTCAGAAAACACATATTCCGAATAAGGGTCCTGACCCGAAATGTCAACTTTTCTGCTCCTCTGATGCTGCCTGGCCTGATGTGTTCCTCCAGGTCCATAATGTGTTATCTCTGACTCCAGCATCTACAGTTCTTGCTACCCCATATTCTGACTGTCGTCCCCTCTACCCATCATAAGCAAAACTAAAGTAAAGCTGATGGAAAAGCAAGATGGAAGGGGTACTGCTGCCTTAATAAGATCTGATAACAGGTACATATGTTCCAGTACTCATGCCTTTTTCAAGCCTTTTTGTTTCTATTTTAAAATTTTAAGACTGAATATTCCTTAATGATGGAAAGACTTTAAATTCTGCCACCCATCACTTCATTTCTCAAGTTTTACAAACTTGGAAAAAGCCAGAATCTAAAATATTAAAAGTTCCCAGCACATCTTTTAAACAGCTGCACTGTGTTCCTTTCAGTGTTCTGGAATGTAACATGGGAATGTAAACAAGATAAATTCAAGAACACCAAAAGCAGGCACACACAGTCATTTCAACCTGATCTAGTTCTCTACAATACAAAACTTGTGACAAGGAAATATGAAAAATGTTACTTGAGTTTACATTATTCCAGCCTAACATTTTTAGTCAACATAAAACTGCACAAGGTGAGAAAAATTCCAGGGCAACACTTTGCTCATAAATTTTTCAGTGAACGCCAACCTCAATCATCTAAGTCTATTTACTTTTCAATGTTATTTTACATCCCAAATCTGAAAGAAAGAAATGCTACAGGAGATCAACAAACTTCAGAGACTAAACACAGCATTTTTTTCAATATCAAAGGAATGTAACTCACACCAAAAACATTCAGAGCTTGAGCAAATTACATACTCACTTTTTTGCTAATATTTCTGCAGTAATATTTACATTTGATTCAGAATCACTCATTGCTGATTCATCATCATCGCCTTCTATCATCCTGTGCAAAGAAAATAAGAAAAAAGATTTTGTTCCACTTGCAACTACATTATTAACAATCTGCAAGTTAGATTTACTTAAAAATTCTTATTTTAACATTTCATTCTGTTAATAAACATCTTTTTTGTAACTTAGTCAAAGCTGAAGCATTGTACAACAGTTCTATTGTGACCTTCAATCCCTGCATTGTTCAACCTAGGATTCAGGATTGAAGTATGTATGTTACACACTGCATGTTCACTTTTTAATGAATGATTTACACAAATTTAGAACTGAAACCGAAAAGCAGAATGATTTAGTGGCAAATGAACACTATTCATGAATTTCTGGACTTTCTGATTACTCCCTGTATATCTGGATGTATCATTTGGACACAGTTTTTTGCATGCTACAGAAATAAATTATATTTTGCTACTACAAGAAAAAGCATTAAGAATAATCCCAATAAAATCAAAGACTTTATGGAGTGAAGGAATATACATATCTTGCAAATGCACACCACTGCTTTTTCACCATTACAATGAGTAACATCGGTGCAACATCGAGGGCCGAAGGGCCTGTTCTGTGCTGTATTGTTCTATGTTCTAGTTACTTTTATATGGGGATTGAGTCATAAATGCTTAATATGTAAAAATCAACGTTTCAAACAAATTCTAACGGAAAGGTTTCTAATGGGACAATCAAAAGAAAACTCATGCAAACAAGACTTTTCTCAGTATCATTTAATACTGGAGATAAACAATTTTTTAGCTTTACAGAATATTTTTAAACTGCCCAGAAATTCCTGTTTGTTCAAATTAAAACATAGTGTATGGTGGCATTGTTCTTTAATTCTCATTCAATATTGCGGAAGTATTTTAGCCAATTTGTACACTACTATTCAGCTATACATGCATACTGACATACGTTGAACACGTACGTCTAAGAGACTATTCAGGTTTACTTGGAATCTATACAAGAGAACTGTTCACTACTGATTTGAAAAAAGGAAACCTTACTTCCACTTATACTGTTCTATGGAAGTTCAGCCAGAGGCCATGACAATACCTGTTTATTGGTTAAATGTTTTATTCACCCACTGAAGCTTTTGAAAAATACTCATTCCCTTATTCTGAATTATTCTCAATATAAACATACTGAAAGAGAAATCATTCCTCATGTGACATTCTTCATAAAGTGAACCAGCCAATCAAAACATTATCCTTTAAAGTACAAATTTATTACCATTTTTGGTCCAAATACAGAAGTACCATGAGAAAAAGGTCAATCAGCTCTTTTCATGATTCAGTAAAATTGCCATTGTGATAAAGTGATTTTAAAAATTGTTGCTCTTTTTGTTTTGAAATCATGATACTTACAGAAATGTAATAAATCATGTTCAACAAGAACTTTAAAAATCCAAAATAAAAGAATGTTACAGCACCAAAGTTTAAATCAGCACTTGCTTTTCCAATTTTAAAAGAAACTCCTCTAAAGCTTTGCGAGTTTTATTAGATGAATAAATGAATCACATTAATTTATGCTCAAATGGCCGAGTGCACACTGAGGAGTCCAACCAGCCTGGAACAGCTCAAGATAAAAGTCAACAGTATCAAACAGTGAACCCCTGCAGAAGTGTTAAGTAAAGAATGATCAAATCGGACTGTGTGTCTCATTGACAGCTGTTGTCCTCTCCAATTAAGTTACTTTTGATAATTATAGAAATTTAGAAGTTTTAATTTTAACTTAAATCAATTATTTGTAAAGGTAGTTAATCCCAAAAGTAAAATCTACATGACACAATAGTTCCAGGTTAAATTCCCTGTTCTACTTAGAAATATAAAAGAACATATAGGCTTTAAGATTTTGTCTGTTGTCTTATTGTAAACCATGTAAGCATAAACATAAATTATAATGACTTGCTACATTCAGTATTCCAACACTTCATAGTACAGGAAAGCAATTTAAAACATGCTATTTTATAATTTTCCTGAACATTTCAGTCCCTTGGTTGAGTTTGCAGATGTTTTGCAACTTAAGACAAATAATGTGCTTATTTACCTGTTGTATGGCGTACTAGGTTCATCGATTTTCATTAGTCCATAGTCTTTCCCTTCTGGATGGTAAGTGGCAAGAATGTTCATTTCATCCCATTTTTGAGACTTTTTACTGCAAAACATGTATGTTCAAATGTCATTAAAATCCACTAGGCTCACTGCTATACAATTCAAATCCCAGATCTGGAAAAGTTACTACTGATGAAAGTTCCTTTTCATATTCTAATGTTATTTAACTACCCTTTACAACACTCCTATTTTGACACTGAATGAAATGTGTCTTCTCAAAAGCCCATTCATCCTCAAAAATCTGCACCATTTTCAAACATAACATGGTTTTCAAATAAATTCTTTTTCAATTAAGACCAGCTGAAGTTATATAATGCCATTGAGGCCTTAAATGGTCAACAAGACTTCAAATAACAGCATAGATAATTTTTTTTACACAGTAAACAGAACTCTTCAACAGATTTCACCTAATTATTACGGTGCTGAACCTCAATTTATATCAAACCATAAGAAAGTGTATGGAGCAGCCTATCATTTTAAATAATAAGTGATTCCAGATCACTGTGTGTAACCCAATCAACTAATGTAAAATTAACTTTTAAAATGTTCCAGAAGCCTGAAACGGTATTATTAAAAAAGTACCACTGATTCTATCCAAGCCAACTATTCTGATACATGGAGTGTAAAAGTGCCAACACTACTGGCATAACTCATCTTCTAAGCCTCAGTGTAGGGCAGTCATCTGAACAGCTCAATATTCATCATTAATTTGGCATTTTTGGAGTGTATGGGTGTGGGATAGTGGGTCTCGGGAGGTAATGAGGAATTTTTTTAAAAATAACATTATTGATTTTCAGCTGTTGATCTTCTGCTCTGACAGTTACTTATAGCTTGACATTGAAAGATAAGAACAAAAATTACCATTTACCTTTCATTATTTGAGAGCATTTGAAAGCATTTCAGTCAGCAAGTTGCACATTGTGGTTGCAAAGAGAGACTGCGTTGTGAAGAAGTGTTCTTTGCTTCCTTACACATGAACACAATCCAGCAAAGGTCATGTTATTCTGGTCAGCACTGGCATCATCTTACATTACATGTACTAACTATATTAAAAACTGAGGTCACTCTGGTGGTTTCATATGGTCACATAAGTCCAGTCTTGACAGTTATAAGAGGTAAACAACAGAAAAATAAAGTTTGTACACTTGAAATCTCATAATTCCACCCTTTTGAAGTGGCTTAGAAGAATCTGCGACTCACCACAGGTCATAAAAGTGCTATAATTATATGATTACATATTGCAAGAAATGTCAGACTTTTTCCTCGTTGGCTGCTTTCATTTGGCCTGCAGCTCCAACAAATGGCCAACAGGAGAGCATGTGCTCTTGTCAAGCGGTTGGATCCAGGCAAGAAGATTGAGTAGCAGCAGTTGAGGTTTGGCATGAGCTGTGATACTATATAGTCCACATACAGTGACGTGGACAGTTTGAACCAGAGATCAGCCAAAAGCATGCAAATTCAAAATCAAGTGCAGCAAGGCAAAGTCAGAAAATCATTTCCAGGGTGAAATTATAAACTTGAAAAATTAGAAATCCAGTAACCAGCTGAAACTTGGAATCCCCCAATATGTGTCAGTCACTCTCCAATACAGTACACACGCTGAACACAGCAAGATGCAACAAATAGCAATCAGAGAAGTGACGAAAATGTTGGTTGAGAGTTAAGTGTTGGCCAGCATTTCCCCGATTTTTGAAAAGTGTAATGGGGTATTTCACATTCACCCGAGAGCGCTGAGCTGTTTATGACTAAGGAGTGATTCAAAATATATTAACAACAATGCTCAATACTGCACTGAATTGCCAACCTATCTGAAAGCCTCTGGATGAGGAAGCAGAGACTTTTTGATTGAGGCAAGCATGAAACCAATTGATATTGCACCTCAGGCCGCACTGTATCGGCATAACCTCAGAGCAGTCAGTAAAGGGTGCAAATGAGAAGACTCTCTGCTCGTGTCTTATTTAAGGCAAAGTAACGTTATTTACAACATAAATCAATCAATTAAACAATAAAGTATAACAATGATGTGTATACCCCCTGCATTATGTTTCTTTTACTTAGTGTGTGTTTTTACATTGATGATGTGGACCTCTTGATCAACTGGAATATTTGACATTCTGGTCTCATAGGAGCAAGTTAATAAAAAGTATGCTGTACTAACATACAGGCCAACGAAAAAGAAATCACAGTTAGGCACCAGAAACCAACATACATGCATGACAAAATAGGGTACTGTGGCACCATGGCAGCAACCCTACCTCTGAGGTAGGTAACGGGTGTGAATAGACTGATCAAAAATAACTCTGTACACTATAAAAACAGGCCAGAAGCAAACAGCAATGAAAATAAATTTTCTGGTTTAAAATTTTGCACAGGTGCCACACTCTTAAAATTATTTTAAGTTTAAGTTTATCTAGAGAACCATTTGGAAGCACCTGAAGTACATGCTACGCTATAGGGCAAAGTGACAAAGAAAACAACGAGTGAGTCAAAGATGTGCACCATTGCACTGTTTAAAAAGTCTTAGAAAATAACACAAAGTGCAGGCAAGGTCAAAACTGAGGAAGTGGCATACAGGAAGAAAATGGTCAGTCAGTAATCAGCACATCATCTGCCTGCTAAAAAATTCCTGCATTCAAGTAATGGCTAGATCTAATGGGAAGTTTATCAGTAACCTTATTTCTTTGGTGAGCAGACCAGGAATAGTATTACGAATGAAGCTGCATTTTTTTCAGGAACTCGAAGCTCAGATTGATAGCATCAATCAGCACTGTTAACCGCCTCCCCTTCCCTCCCCATGAAGCACTTTCTCCCTTATTCTCAATTACTCAGTCTGCCCTCACTCCCTCCTTTATTCCCCTGGTCACTCACTTCCCCACCCTCCCAAATCCTTTCCTTAAACGCCCTTCTCTTGACACCCCACTCTCTCCCAATTCCCTCCCTGTCCCCCTCAGAAAATTCCCCGCCCCTCCCGTCTGCCCCCAGATACCCTCCCTGCCCCTCCTCTAATTCAATCTCCCCATCCACCCGCCCCCAATTCTGATCGCTCTCCTAACCACTCCTACCCCTGCCCTCCTGCCGTTTGATCCCTCTTTTCCAGCAGCTCACTTGTATTCCTCCTCCTCTTCAGTACACAGATCCAGCGCCGAGTTTTGCTGAGATGGGACCGAGTTTCTGTTTTTTAAAATCCCTTTGATGGGTGCGGGAGCCGCCATGGCAGAACGGGTGTTGCGCGTCCTGAGGAAGCTGGCTGTGGGTTCCGGACCGGAGAAGCCGTTCTGGGCTAGTTCCCTCCTCCAGCACCACCACCACAACAACAACAACAACTTCGAGCAGCGCCGCTCCTCATTCTCCGATGACACTATCTCTCGCGAGAGCGCTGGGGAGCGCGGCTAACCGCCCCGCCCGGTGACTGTGCAAGTTCTCGTGAGAACAAGGAGAAAGGGGAGGACCTGCATTGTGAGGCACCGGAACTGGGGACAGGCACGTGACGGGAGCGCAGCTGCGGTTGCTCAGGTGAAAGGTCAGGCGGACCATTGGGGGCAGTTACCATCGTGTCAACGTGCTACAGTGACCAAGCCGCTGGTATAATAGTGTCACACGCGGCTTCGCCTACCCCTCACCTTCACAAGTCATGTCGAATAAAAACAAAATGCTTTCGGATTCTGGCAGTCTAAAGCCAAAGGAAGATGAAAAACTGTCTCACACCGGATTCCAAAAGTGAAATCTATTCTCAGATGCTGTCAGGCGTGCGGAGTTTTCCCTGCGCTGATTGTTCTACAAAACAAATTCTGCTCCAATATCAGTATCGTCCTCAGCCTCAACAACTTCTCTTTTGACTCCTCCCACTTCCTACCGACTAAGGGGGTGGCCATGGGTACCCACATGGGCCCCAGCTATGCCTGCCTCTTTGTAGGTTACGTGGAACAGTCCCTCTTCCGCACCTACACAGGCCCCAAACCCCACCTCTTCCTCCGGTACATTGATGACTGTATCGGCGCCGCCTCTTGCTCCCCAGAGGAGCTCGAACAGTTCATCCACTTCACCAACACCTTCCACCCCAACCTTCAGTTCACCTGGGCCATCTCCAGCACATCCCTCACCTTCCTGGACCTCTCAGTCTCCATCTCAGGCAACCAGCTTGTAACTGATGTGATAATGGGAACTGCAGATGCTGGAGAATCCAAGATAATAAAATGTGAGGCTGGATGAACACAGCAGGCCCAGGCTCTCTGATGAAGGGTCTAGGCCCGAAACGTCAGCTTTTGTGCTCCTGAGATGCTGCTGGGCCTGCTGTGTTCATTCAGCCTCACATTTTATTATCTCAGCTTGTAACTGATGTCCATTTCAAGCCCACTGACTCCCACAGCTACCGAGAATACACCTCCTCCCACCCACCCTCCTGCAAAAATTCCATCCCCTATTCCCAATTCATTTGCCTCTGCCGCATCTGCTCCCACGATGAGGCATTCCACTCCCGCACATCCGAGATGTGCAAGTTCTTCAAGGACCGCAACTTCCCCCCACAGTGATCGAGAACGCCCTTGACCGCGTCTCCCGCATTTCCCGCAACACATCCCTCACACCCCGCCCCCGTCACAACCGCCCAAAGAGGATCCCCCTCGTTCTCACGCACCACACCACCAACCTCCGGATACAACGCATCATCCTCCGACACGTCCGCCATCTACAATCCGACCCCACCACCCAAGACATTTTTCCATCCCCACCCTTGTCTGCTTTCCGGAGAGACCACTCTCTCCGTGATTCCCTTGTTCGCTCCACACTGCCCTCCAACCCACACCTGGCACTTTCCCCTGCAACCACAGGAAATGCTACACTTGCCCCCACACCTCCTGCCTCACCCCTATCCCAGGCCCCAAGATGACTTTCCATATTAAGCAGAGGTTCACCTGCACATCTGCCAATGTGGTATACTGCATCCATTGTACCCGGTGTGGCTTCCTCTACATTGGGGAAACCAAGCGGAGGCTTGGGGACCACTTTGCAGAACACCTCCGCTCGGTTCGCAATAAACAACTGGGCCTCCCAGTCGCAAACCATTTCCACTCCCCCTCCCATTCTTTAGATGACATGGCCATCATGGGCCTCCTGCAGTGCCACAATGATGCCACCCGAAGGTTGCAGGAACAGCAACTCATATTCCGCTTGGGAACCCTGCAGCCCAATGGTATCAATGTGGATTTCACCAGCTTCAAAATCTCCCCGTCCCCCACTGCATCCCAAAACCAGTCCAGTTCGTCCCCTCCCCCGCTGCACCACACAATCAGCCCAGCTCTTCCCCTCCACCCACTGCATCCCAAAACCAGTCCAACCTGTCTCTGCCTCCCTAACCTGTTCTTCCTCTCACCCATCCCTTCCTCCCACCCCAAGCCGCACCTCCATCTCCTACCTACTAACCTCATCCCACCTCCTTGACCACTTTGAGTTGTCAACGTGAAATCTGTCTACTTCAACAAGATCATCTTGAATAGGAAAAACAACGAAAATCTTTTTAAACACAAACTGCTTACTTAGGCTCTTTACTCATGATAGGCAAATTTCAGTAAGTTGGGCATTTATATTTATTCCTCTCACTTTTCTTCTTCATCCTGGCACCCCTTAGTCTCACGTGCCATCTGCTGTCACCCCAAACCAGATATCAAAATCTACTTCATCAAATTTTAAAGTGACACCCATAAGATTGCATGTACAAGTCCTACTGTAGAGCTTGAAGACAACAATCTAGACTGACACTCCAATGTATCTGTGAATGAATGTTGCACCATTAACACCATGGTGACTTAGTGGTTAGTACTGCTGCCTCACAGTATCAAGGACTTCAGTTTGATTCCACCCTCAGGTGACTACATGGAATTTGCACATTCTGCATGTGTCAATGTGGGTTTCTTCCCACAGTCCAAAGATACATGAATTACGTGGATTGGCCATGGTAAATTGTTCTGTAGTGTATAGGTATGTGTAGGATAGGTGGATTATCCTTGGGAAATGCTGAAGTAGGATAAGGGGTTGGGTGCTTTTTGGAGGTTTGGTGTGAACCCAATGGACCAAATGGCCTGCTTCCACACTATAGTGATTCTGTGAATTAGAGGTGACATCTTCTTTATGAGATATAAACCAAGGCCCTGTAAAACATTTATTTCACTACAAAGAAAAGAAAGATTTATCTCAACTGCCCTGAAAAATAGTTATCCCTGAGTCAGCATCACAAAAAGCAGATTATTTAGTCATTATTTAATTGCTGTTTATTGGACCTCACTGCACAAATTGGAATCCACATATCCTGTATTACGAGTGATCACCTTTCAAAAGTGCTTAATGGCTGCAAAGCTTTTTAAGAAATTCAGTGTTCGTGAAAGGTGCTACATAGATATAGGTGTTCTTTTTGCTCCTTGCCAAGTCATTTAATAATCTCACCTCTCCCTTCATTTCTTACCATGTGTCTCCAAACATCCTTTGTTGCTTCAGTACCAGCCTGTTGCTCCTTTACACTTGCTGATAGCTACCATGTGAAACTGAACCAGACCTTTGGGGTGTTAGTTTCTTACTTGACAATAAGCTCAACTTTGAATCCTTTGGTCTCCCCACTGAATGGCAGCTGGCCTCTGTCACTGTAACAGCATTTCATTCTACACCTGCCTCAGCTCATCTGCTGAAACCGTAATCCGTGCTTCTGTTCCATCAGGAATTGTTCCAACCCTGTCTTGGCCAGCCTCTCAAGTTGCATCCTCCATAAACTTGAGCTCATTTAAAACTCTGCTGCCTGTATTCTAAATGATGTCAAATTCAGTTCATACAATGTGCCTCAACAGCACCTCCAGTCCTACAATGCTCAGAAATCTCCATGTTCCTCTGTTTCTGGTGCATCCCAAATGTCTTCACTGTTATTGACGACAATTCCTTCAGGTACCCATGCCACAAGCCCTAGAATTTCTTCCTAAACTACTCCACTTCTCTTGCTATTCAACTTTTATAATATTCCTCAACACCCCCCTCTTTGGCAAAGCTTTTAGTCACTTGTCATTATTTTTATTAATATCATTCAATGTCAAATGCTACTTGATAGTTACTTATGTGAAAACTTTCAGGATCTTTAATACATTAAAAGCATTTTATAAATGTAAGCTGTTTTCTGGCTGTTCCTTCCACCATGTGGTCTCACAATCTAAAACATCTCCCTTAGCATTTCTACCTTGTTATCTTGCTCCCTGCTTACATAAGCCCCTTGTGTATAAACATGGGATTTCATTATTTTTCTATTATTCATGTGGACATCACTGATCAGGGCAGTAATTGTTCAGAAAGGACTCGTCAATGGTGAAGGTAGTGTTGAGACCTGTTTAATACAACTAGTGGCTTGGTAGGACATTTCAGAGAACAGTTAAAAGTCAGCCACAGTGCTGTGGTTGGAGTCACAGTCTTGAATCACCTGAAAGATATTTGTGAATCAAATGGATTTTATGACAATCCAATTATTTTATTGTCATTAGTACTGATATTAAATAAATCTAAAATAAAAAGATTGATTCTGCATGCATTTGGAAAGGTAAGGACTGTTTAGGGCTAGTCAGCATGGATTTGTGTGTGGGAAATCATGTCTCACAAATTTGATTGAGTTTTGAAGAGGTCACCGAGAAGATAGATGCGTGCACTGCCAAAGATGTTGTCTGCATGGACTTTATAACAAAGCCATCAACAAGATGCCTCCTGGTAGACTGATTAGTAAGGTTAGATCACATGGGATCCAGGAAGAACTAGTCAACTGGATACAAAATTGGCTTCGCAGTAGGAGACAGGGTGGTAATGAAGGGTTGTTTTTTCAGACTGGAGGTCTGTGACCAGTCTATGCAATGACCAGTGCTAGGTCCACTGTTGATTGTCATTTATATAAACAATTTGGATGAGAATATAGGAGACATGGTTAGGAAGTTTGTGGATGTCACCAAATTGGTGGTACTGTAGACAGTGAAGAAAGTTATCTCTAAGACTATAATAGGATCTTGATCAACTAGGCCCAGTAATGACATGGAGTATAATTCAGATAAATGCAAGGTGTTGCATTTTGGAAAGACAAACCAGGGCAGGGTTTACACAGTTAATGATAGGACCCTTGGGAACGTCATTGCACAGACAGACCTAAGGGAGAAGGTACATGTTTCCTTGAAAGTGGCATCATAGGTAGGATGGTGAAGAAGGTGTTTGGCATACTTGCCTTCATCAGTCAGAGCATTGAGTACAGGAATTATGACTGTACAAGACATTGGTAGGATCTAATTTGGAGCACTGCTAATAATTCTGATTGTCCTGCTAGAGGAAGAATGTTAGTAAACTGGAAAGGGTATAAAAAAGACTTTCAAGAATGTTACCAAGACTGGAAGGTTTGATTATAAGGAGAGGCTTGATAGGCTGGGACTTCTTTCCTTGGAGCGTAAGAGGCTGAGGAGTGACCTTATAGAGGTTTATAAAATCATGAAGGGCATAGCTAAGGTGAATAACCAGAGTAAGGTAGTCCGGTGGATAATCAAGATCTTTTCCCCCGGGTAGGCAACTCCAAAACTAGAAGGCATAGGTTTAAGGTGAGAGGGGAAAGATTTTGAAAGGGACCTGAGGGCCGCATTTTCACACAGAGGGTGGTGTGGAAATGGAACAGACCAAATGGTAGAGGTCGGTACAATTACAGCATTTAAAAGACATTTGGTCAGGTAGCTGAATAAGAAAGTTTTAGAGACACGTGGGCCAAACGCAGGCAAATGTGACTAGTTCAGTTCAGGAAACTTCATTCGCAAGGATGATTTGGACTGAAGGCTTTGTTTCCATGCTATATAGCTTTGACTCTTACACTCTAATTAACTGAATATAAATTCTCCAGCTGTCTAAATGAGATTTGAGCTTACGTTTCCAGATCATTAGATTGGGCCTCTTGAAAGTACAACCATTGACAAAATGCCAGTATGTATGAGAGTTAATGATTCTAACATTGCCATGTTATAGCTGAAAATTGAGATAGATGGATTTTGACTGTTTTCGCAGTTCTCACGCTGAACCACAATGTGTGCTGACATACCTGGAATCTGCTGCATATGCTAGGTAAGAGTAAAGGAGAATCTTCGACAATGTAGTGTCTGATCAATTGCAGACTGCTAGCTGCAAAGAATTTTGACAGAGCAGTGTGTACTGCTGATGTGTTAAACCAGGTAGATGACAATGGACAATTAAAAATTGATGCAGAAATAAATACTATATTACGAATCAAAGGTTAAGAAAATTCCAGATGTAAAAACCTTGTCTTACCATTGTGTGGTGTTGTATATCAACAAAATGCTACAACTGACCAAAGGCCAATGATTTCTTGATTTCTGTGGGCTGGTTATAAAATGAAATGTATGAATGTTTTATTGCAGTTTGAAAATTTCTAGTTGAATATGGCAATAAAATACACAAACTTAATAAATTATGTAAATAAATTCAATTTTAAGTAATTGAAGAGACACCCTGCCAAAATAA
Source organism: Stegostoma tigrinum (assembly GCF_030684315.1). Lineage (NCBI taxonomy): Eukaryota > Metazoa > Chordata > Chondrichthyes > Orectolobiformes > Stegostomatidae > Stegostoma > Stegostoma tigrinum. The sequence goes on from NC_081367.1 coordinate 42,787,844, forward strand.
TCATACTATATTCGTTAGGAACTCAGGGCAGAGTCTTCTCAGGCCTGAATGATATTGGCTAAAGTGATATTTGTGGGATGATTACGTGAAAGTTGGGCGAGTCCTTTCCCAACATTGGAAACAACTAATCCCAATTTCAACAGAAGTTTGAACATCAAGATAAATTTGTGCCAGGGAGTGGTGAGAGGCCTATTAACAGGGATTATTTTGGTTGTCACCTTCATTAACTGCAAACATAAACAAAATGCAGCATGCTATTCTCCTTCTACATGCAGTGAGGAAACTTGGCATTGGCAATTCCCAACATGAAAGTCAGAGCAGGTAACCACTGATGTAAGCTCACCATTTGCTTTTCAGACCACCATCTTGGACACTGAGCAACATATTCTCAGGGCACCAGACACATGCGCCCTGTGTTCAAAGGGCCTGACATCCAAAACATTCCAGTTTTTTAGGGCACTCCCAGCAAATCACCAGTCTACTAGTCGGATCTTTCTGCACTTTAAGGTTGCACTTTTCACACACTGGCAGCGGCATTGTAATGCTCCTGAAAGGACATTCTTGCAAGGACAGGGACTGAGTTGACTGATTGGCCAGGCTTCTTCCCTGAAACACTTGTTTGATCGTCTATTGCTCGTGTACCTTGAGTCTACATGGTCACTCACACCTACCATGCCTGCGTTGCCCAGCCCAGTCAGAGCAACAAGACCCCCATTATTTCATACTTGCCTCGCTATTTAGTGCAGACACAATGCCAGGATGCATGATCATAGATGACAGCAGTCCTCGGTCAAATCAAGGGTGACAGCCTTCAGTCAGTGTGTCCCAATACAGTAAATCAATGCCAGTCACTGACATCAGTGTGGGGGCTTGGCTTTGACGCACTGGAGGTGGTCAGGTAAGGTCAGAACCTACTCATCGGGTGAGCATCCAAATGTCAGGAGCCCAAGAAACTGTCTTGGCTCTTTCTCCCTTATTATATGCTGACATATCCTGGAATGAGATCAAGATAAGGATTGAGTGAGAAGAAAGTAGGTGGCACATCTGTTCGTACTGGTTGTGAGGGGAAATGTTGATCCAAGCAAAGACTTGCCTGCATAAAGGCAATGTAGGGTTAATCAGGTAGGCATTTGGGAACGTTGAGATTGAGAGAAGGAAGATATTGCATATAGTAGCGAGAGTGGTAGACCGTGAGTTGTGTTGAGAGTTGTGCTGTAACAGAGATAAGGTGAGTACCAAAGCAGAGAAGGTCATCAATCCCTCTTCCTTCACTGCTGGGTGTTCGTCCACATGGATCAGACTGTAATGAGCTGAGTGGCCAAGGACTTCATTTAGGATGATGTTGGCGTGATCTGATGTTTTGGCCTTCTCTTATGGTCTTGAGGGAAAATGACAAGGCTGATCTGTGCTACCCCATGTATCAGGATCTCCCGTCAGTCAAACAGGCTACTAATTTCCACTTAACTACCATATCTGAACAAATGTCAGGAGTTGCGCGGGGCAGTTCTGGACTGACAATCCTTCTCCAGGTGCAGAGTGGACTTTTAAAAATGGTACAGGCGCCTGGGTACCAGTCTATTCCAGGATATCTGGGCAATGGCAAGTTCTGTTAACAGCAAGTGATAGAATCGTGGGTAGCATCAGATATAAGGGCATGACAGGGGCATTGAGGTGGGTTTGACACAATTACCTGAGTAAACCAGCTATATGTCAGCTGTTGACAATATACATTTATATTTATGACTACGAGGAACTGGAACTGTTTAGACATTCTGGATTATAAATAGTTTAACAAATCTTTGAAGATACTTGAGATTTGCAGGAATCATTCAATAGTAATGTGAGCTGTGATTCATGTGTTAATTAGTGAAAAGTCAAGTAATTTGAAAGGAGACAAGCAAAGCTTATAAGAGAGAGAAGAAATGAAGTTTATTTGTTTAATTGCTGAACAAATATGATTTGAAAGGGATAGGGCCTATGTGCTGAAGATTGCAGAGTACACTGTTCTGGATATGGTTTCCATTTTATGAGAACTCCTGTGTGTGCCTACGGAAGTTGAAGGTTTCCAGACATCACGGCAAGCGTGTATCCCTTTTCCTGAAAAGACTAAGAAGAAATCTTGCAGCAGGACAAGCTGCACAGATCTTTCAGGGAAGTACATCTGGGAACCTGAAAAAGGTCCCAATATATCAGTATCTCTGACTACCTCACAAACCTGTAAAGCTGAACTGTTACTTCTATTCAATGACCTGAATCTACCTGATTTTCCATCAGGCCAAACATCTGGTCTGAAGATTTTCCATCACTCTGTGGTTGTCCAAATATTGATCTCATCAACAGAAGACTCAGGGGACCATGAGGTCACTCCATTTTAGCCTATATGTTTGGACCCTGGGCCCACAGGGGTGCTTTTACCCAATTTGTCTTTTTTTTAAAAAAAACATATCCATGTCTCAGAGCTACGCCATGTGAATGTATTGTTTAGGATTAAGGAGGTATATTTTAATTCTGAAAAATAGCTTAGGTTTCAACCTGATTTAGCACTTGGTTATGGAATAAGTATGTATAATAAATACTATTTTTAGTTTATTCAAGAATGGCAATGAAAGTCTATTTTATTCTGGATCATAGTAATAAAGGGAATGATTTGGCCATTTTTGAATCAAAACATTTACAACAATGGTATGACTTGTGGGTTGTTCAATTACCAATGCATTCCTCTTGTCAGAATGATGACACAGCAGGCAGGCTCCACTCAAGCTTCATCTAATTTTTCGACTTCAAAATCTGACAACATAATCTTCCATTGCCTCATCCCTCAACTGTTTGTTTAGTTTCCCCTTAAGTGCATTGATGCTGTTCAATCAATCACTTTGTGTGTTGGTCAGCTCCATATTCTCATCACTTCTGGGTCAAAAAGTTTCTTCAAAATTTCTGATTGGATTTGCTGGTGACTGTTTTATATTGTTGGCCTCAAGCTATTCTCTTCCCCATGAGTGGAAACATCTGACTGATATTTATTATTATATATTTTTGGCTAAGCCTGAGCCATGTCAGATTTTTTGGAGGGATTTCTGCCATGAGCTTTAATATGCTTTAACACTGTATGTTACCAAATGCACCTCATTAACTACCTACGTCACCTTTACAGCATTCATCATATCTGATTCCGGCCCCCACCTTACAGTGCAACATTTCCAGAGTAACTCATTACTCACCAAATATCCACCAAAAGACTGGGATTCCTTGCAACTGCACCATTTTTAAAAGTCAGCTGTGCACCAATTGAGTGCCACCACTCCAAAGGTCCCCTGCTCATTGATGGTCAGAAACTTGGAGAAGGGGAAGACAGCACTGCAATTCTCTGACAGGGACCGAGAGGTCATGTTGGAGGGGATGTTGCAAAGGAGAGAGGTACTTTTCCTGGAGCACTGGCAGAGGAAGCCATAGCACCAGACCTTAGCAGCCTAGTCTGAACTTGCTGACCAGGACAGTGTTGTCTCCATGTCTGCAGGCCAACAGTGTCACAAGAAAGTCATTGCATCTTGTGACTTTGCAGCAGGGTAAATACCACATTCCTGTCTGCTACCTCACACTCACTCTATTCCTGCTACTGCATCCACCTCTCATCAAGGCTCGTGCTCTGCCACTCCCACCATTGCCTGCAACACCTTGCCATCACTCACTCTCACCTGTCCCAATCTCCTACACCACCAACAATGCATGCCCCCTGAGCTGCTTACTCACTCGCTTGAAATATCTCATCACCTTTTGCCTAATGGACTAGGTCTAACAGCCATGCCACCAACTTTCATCTTACTCAATCCCTCCCTTTCTCTCAATACAGGAGAGGACAGCTTATAGCAATGCAGAGAGAGCTCTTATGGTTGGAAGTATGCTGGACATTGTACTCCTTATTCAATTGAGGAGAAAATCCTGGGCCTCACAGGAAATGATGTTATAGACAAAACCAGACTATCTCATGATACTTTCAGAAGGTAGCCTAAACCCTAACTTTCTCTTATTTTAAAGTCAAATGTAAAGCGTCTACTCCAGATGCAATGTGATTGGCCAAACTACTCAATGTTAAGCAACACAAAATTTATTCAAACACTGTAGTTAAAATACAACCAAAGAAAGAGGAATTTAGAATAACTCTTGGAAGGTTAACAGAATAATAGATACAGTAATTGTCACTAATTAGCTGTTCCAATGTGGTAACATCTGATAATCATACCCTTTGGCAAAAAGGCAAATTTGGACACATGTAGTTTTCCAATCCAGGGGGAAAAACATCAGGAGAAAATTCAGTGGGAGTGGCAGCAAGGAAGCATTCACTGAAGTTCTAACTCTGTTGAGACCCCGATAAGCTTCCGATGCTACTGAAAAACCAAAATCTAGAAATCCTAATCGGTGAGAGCTGGCCACACACAATCAGGCTGTTAAACGAAATCAAGGCTTCCTAAGCTGTTTTACTCAAGTGCTGTTAATTATCCAACTTGAGACCTTACTTACAATCTCTCTTCAGAAGAATAAACCAGAACAAAAGAACCACTTAAAGTGACAGCATCACCACAAAGACCAGAACTGCACTGCAAGAATACTGAGACATCCATATCCCACCAACTGCCAAAGCACTTCTTCTTCATTCCATTGCGACTCTCACATTAAATTCACAGTTGGTGTCATTCATCACACACCATTTCTAACTTCTAGTCACAACTCCTTCTCTCTCTTTCATCTTGCAGATAATGCTAGCACATTTACCACCCCCATGGTGAAATGGCCAGTTTCCCAGAAGTGCTACCTGACCTCTGAGGATGAGAGCAACAAAACCTCAGAAAGAAGTATCAGCACCCTCCACCAGCTCAGATGCTGATACTTCTTTGGGAACATTAGGTTTAGAAAGTATGGGAACACAATCTGATGGGGACTTTACTGCAACAACTCCCCAGTTGGCTGAGGAAGAAATGCTCCCAGACACATAGCGCGCTGACAGATACCAGGCACATGCTCAGCTCCTCGAATGGCTCTGTCGTATCAGTAACAACGGAATTTATCCACCAGCACAGGGAGAAACACGATCGTCAGACAGGTATGTGAGATGCAATGGCTCTCATTGCCCAGAAGCTGTAGTAGTGTAGCAAATCTGCCTCCATGGACAAGTTGGCAGCTGCCTGGAAAATCAGATCCAGTGTCCTCAGGATCAGCTGAAGAGGCACATTCTTCTGGATTGCATTGTTTCAGCCACTGTTCTTCAGGCCAGAAGGCAGGCAACAGGGGAACAAGGAGCTGGGTATGCACTCCAGCTGCCCCTTCCTTAGGGGGTGGCATGGTGGCTCAGTGATTAGCACTGCTGCCTCACAGCACCAGGGTTCCGATTCAATTCCACCCTCGGGCGACTGTTTGTGTGGAGTTTGCACATTCTCCCCATGTCTGCGTGGGTTTCCTCCCGCAGTCCAAAGATGTGCAGGTCAGGTAGATTGGCTATGCTATATTGGCCATAGTGTTCAGGGGTCTGTGGATTAGGTGGGTTATCGGGGGATGGGTCTGGGTCGGATGCCCCAAGGGTCAGTGTGGACTTGTTGGGCAGAAGGCCTGTTTCCACACTGTAGGGATTCTATGGATAGACAGGGCGGAGTCAAAAGGCACCGAGCCTGAAGAGGAACCATATCTTAATCCCTCAGATATCTCTGCTCAGAACTCTCCAGGGATGGCTGGGCCCTCCAACTCTACCTTGCCTACCCCCTTCAACCCTTGGAAATCAATGTTAAGGAGAATAGATTTGCATTCAGCAAGGAGATCCTTGGCAAGTCTGGCTCATCAAGGCACAGGTGGCCCCAGGGTTACTCAACCAAATCTCCAGCAACTACAGTGTCCACTGCCAACAGATTCCCTCCAAACCAGTTGAGGAACCAGAGAGTACACTAAGACATTGTAGGAAGAAGAAACATCTCATCAACCTGCGGAATTTTTTACTATTGTGGTCCATCAAGGCTGGGTTATTAAGTACATTCAAGGCTAATAGAGACAATTTTTTAATCAGTAAAGGAATCATGGTTTATGGAAATAAGGCAGGAAAGTGGAGTTGAGTATTATCAGTTGAGCTATGATCTCACTGAATGGCAGAGCAGACTGATGGGCCAAATGGACTGCTTCCACTCCTGCATCTTATGGTCTTAATCTCTCTCTGCCTGTGTCTTTATATTTCTTTTATGATATGGTGACCAGAACTGCATGTAACTTAAATGTAATCGTACAGATCTAGCACAACTTCCCCACTATTCAATTCCAGCCCTGTAGGAATAAAGCATGTTTTTAAAAATGGCCTTGCTAACTTGTAATGCAACCTTTAGTGATCGATATGTTTGCATTCCAAAATCTTCTGTTCATCTATTGCATATAGATTACGTCTTTGAAGTAATTAGCCCCTCTCTACTCTTCCAACCAAAATGTACTACATCACGTTTATTTGTTTTGAACTACAATCACCAATAACTTTCCCATTATGCAAGTTTGTTAATGTCTTGAAACTTGTTGCCGTTCTCCATGGTATTGATTATCCAAGCACCACCTGTTTCCACACTGTAGGGATTCTATGATGGTGGTGAAAAATAACTTGATATTTGTTCCTGAAGAATAAAATATTTACTAAATGACAGCGTTAAAAAAAACGCTTCTCCCCTCACCTGTCCCCTCTCCCAACTCTGTTACCTTCCCAAAAATTATAATCACGTTGGATGAGCAAGTGTTTCCCTTTTGAAATCCACACTAAGTATTCATTATTCTATTTTCGTCTATTGCTGTTCTTCTATCCCAACCTTTATTAGAGATTCTATTATTTTTCCAATGCCAATTTTTAAAATGACTTGTGTATAATTTCCGGGACATGGCCTTTCACCTGCTTAAATATAGAAATTACATTGTCATCCAAATGCCCGGCACCTTTTCTAATTATTTATTAAGTATCTTTATTGTTTCTCCCCCAGATTCTATTAAAATTTGTGGATTCAATCAATCCTGACCAGTTTTTTAGCCTCTTTCGGGTCAATTAGTTTATTTGAAACATGCTTTTTCAGTTTTAAGTGCACTTATCCATTGTTCACCAATGTGATGTCTAACGGATCTACCTGGTAAATACCATTACAGACTAATAGCTTCTGTAAAGGTATTTGAATTTTCAGTGACCAAGTGGAAGATTCTCAATAACACTTTAAGTTTTAAAGTTTTTGCTGTAACAAACAAACTAAAACCAGCATTGTCTAAACATTATTCAATAGGCACTACTACCGAGGCAAATTTCACTTCTAAAACAACCAAGCACTTCATACCTTGTTTTTTTAAACGCTGTCATTTAGTAAATATTTTATTCTTCGGGAACAAATATCAAGATATTTTTCACCACCAATAACTTACTTTTCCTTTCCCAACTAGGTAATTTATAATTCCTGAACCGACTTTCACATTGAGCATTATATCAGTGATTCTTTCCCTCCGGTCCAAACTACTTGAGCTCAGTTCCTTTGTATCTTCATGGAATAGTCTCTTAAATTTGTGCTCAAAATCCCAACTGTGTTCTACATGGTGAACAATACCATCAAAACTTTTTCTCTGCTTCAGGTCTAGAACCAGCTGCCTCTCTCTTCTTCTGAGATTCTTGCAGATTCACGTGTGTCTGTGAGGGTCATGATAACTTATAAAACCCACAGCCCACTCTTACTATAGATTTCTATTTATATTTTCCCTCTCTATGTTTATCTGCACAGCAATGTAAATCACTTGGGTCCTCGATGCAGGTAGAAACACTAATTAACAATCTTCTACATAGCCCACACCCCTATCTCCACTCTAACTTGCAATTAAACAGACAGTTTACATCTTACAGTTTCTTTCCAGGAGGTCAACCTGGGCTTCCATTGTCTCTACTGCAACTAAATCACCCAGACTTGTTCTCAGGCAGATTTCAGAATAGGTTACATGACTCCTTTTACAACTACATTTTACTTTAA